>NC_134710.1:217268191-217868191 GCF_043290135.1 Rhipicephalus microplus | reverse complement strand
TCTGATTTCAATAGGTAGCCCCTGAGTCCGGTGGTATGGAGGAAACGTTCGGCCCCATAGATGGCGTGCTGCATAGCTTCCTCAACTTGACCATCGCTCTCGCCGGTGCACAGGATGGTTATATGATCTGCGTAAATAGTGTGATTGATTCTTGGAATCTTGGTGAGTTCCTTGGAGGGCCCGATTTTCACGATGGTAAATAATGTTTAAGAAATAACGGACCCTTGAGGCGTGCCGCGTGAACCGAGGGTGAGCTCTTGTGAGAGATACCCTTTGATCTAGAGCTTGGTAGTTCACTGGCTAAGAAAAGATCTCACGAAGACGTAAACCCTTTTCTCTAGTCCTGTAGCTAGCGATAGGCTGGAGAATGAATTCATGAGCAATGTTGTCGAAAGCCTTCTCCAGCTCTATTCCAAGGATGGCTCTGGTATCACCCGTGCTCCGGTCGATGAGCTGATGCTATATCAGTTTCATGGCGTCCTGTGTCAAGACCAGTTCTGAAACCAATCATATTGTGGATGTACATGTCATTGATCTCGAGGTGCCCCTTGAGGCGATTCAGCAGGCCATGCTCTATGACCTTACTGACACAGGAAGCTAAAGGAATTGGTCTTATATTATCAATTCCTGGTGCTTTACCATGTTTCGGGATGAGTATCGTGTAAGTCGTATTCCACTGTGCGCGGAACCCCCACACAGTGAAAGACGGCCTACATAGCGACCTCCTCGTGGTGCCACACCTCATTAATTTTTCCCGTGAGGAAGTTGATGGGAGTCATCATCAAAGTTCTTGAGTATCTTATTAGTTATGCAATATAGGCCAAGGGCGGATTTGCCATTTAGAGAAAAAGAGCCCGTCGGATCTCGGCCACAGTAAAGTCCTGGTCTAACTCCGGCACGTCACACTCCGCGTAGACCGGAAACTGTGTTGGGGCAGAGCTATCCGCGAGTCGCAGATACTTGTCTATGAGCTTGTTGACAAGCAACTCGTCCGGGGTA
This sequence comes from Rhipicephalus microplus, assembly GCF_043290135.1. Classification (NCBI taxonomy): domain Eukaryota; kingdom Metazoa; phylum Arthropoda; class Arachnida; order Ixodida; family Ixodidae; genus Rhipicephalus; species Rhipicephalus microplus. Next base: position 217,867,192 of record NC_134710.1, on the reverse strand, counting down.
TAGTCGGTAGCAAGATGGATGGCTCGCACGAGAGATCGTCTCTGACTTGACCTGGTGCTGCCCTCACCGCGGTGTTTGAGAAGACCCCACCTCTTCCCAGATCTGAGCTTACCCTCGAAGCTCTCGCAAGTTTCATGCCATTGTTGTTTGCATTGTTGTTTCATGCCATTGTTGTTCAGTGGGCACGGGAAAGTCACCTGCGACACCATGGCTCAATTCCGCTTCGTGCGACTTTTTTACTTCGTGCAGGCTCTGGTCCGTTTCGCCACTTATCCGAGCTGCCACGTGTCACGCACCGTCTATCTGATGCCTACGGATCAACAGTCAAATCAGCCGGTGCACAGCGACAGCGGTGAAACGCCATACCATCTGATGACTTTCAACGATTATCCGCAAGACGCATCACTCCACTTGACCCGGACAGCCGCATCGACAAAGCAACCAGTTTCAGCGCAAGCTATAACCAGGCTCGGTGCTTCGCATCGCTTCAGTGGGCACGGGAAAGTCACCTGCGACACCATGGCTCAATTCCGCTTCGTGCGACTTTTTTACTTCGTGCAGGCTCTGGTCCGTTTCGCCACTTATCCGAGCTGCCACGTGTCACGCACCGTCTATCTGATGCCTACGGATCAACAGTCAAATCAGCCGGTGCACAGCGACAGCGGTGAAACGCCATACCATCTGATGACTTTCAACGATTATCCGCAAGACGCATCACTCCACTTGACCCGGACAGCCGCATCGACAAAGCAACCAGTTTCAGCGCAAGCTATAACCAGGCTCGGTGCTTCGCATCGCTTCAGTGGGCACGGGAAAGTCACCTGCGACACCATGGCTCAATTCCGCTTCGTGCGACTTTTTTACTTCGTGCAGGTTAGTAACAAATGTTCCCTGTTTGCTAAGCACACTAGCAACAGATGTACTTTGCTTTTCCCGTGCCCCCACGCACTGTGTACCGCATATGATGAATATGTTCATGTACTTTCTAAGCTGTTGTGTTGCGGAGATATTGAAAGCAACCCCGGTCCTGATGAATGGCAAAAAGAAGTGCTAACGATGTTAAAAGAACTAAAGGCTGAGACGGGTAGGCTAGCCCAGGGCCAAGTGGATATCTCGGCTAATGTCGCGACGGCGCAGAAGTCTTTCGAAGAAGGGTTTGTCGCAATGAATACGCGGATATTGAAAATTGAGGCCCAATGTGACAAAATTGATGACGTAAAAGAGCGGCTCATTCTAGCAGAAGAGGCCGTGAAAACCTTCGAACAAACAAGCACTGTCATGAGTTCACGCCTTGACGTCATTGAAGACAGGGCGCGTCGTGATAACCTAATCTTTCATGGTATCCCGGACGCTAAGGAATCGTGGATACAAACTGAGGAAAAAATTGTAAGCCTTCTGATGCAACATGTCGACCCGAACATAACTGATGATGTAATTGAGCGTGCGCATAGGTTAGGTGGCAGCTACCAAGAAAACAGGTGTAGACCTGTCATTGTCAAGTTTAGTCGTTTTAAGCTTCGGCAACAAGTTCTTTTTAAGCGAGCAACGTTTAAAGGTATTAATGTTTCCGTCACAGAAGACTTTTCAATAGCCACACGAGTTGCACGGAAAAAACTATTTGAGTTTGCAAACTCATTGCCACAGTCACCAGCTTTCTCAGTTCGCCATGACAAGTTGTATGTAGGTAACACTTGCTACATTTATGACCGTGCTACTGATAGTATACTAAAGAAGGCAACTAGTAAGATTACAACTCCCGTTCCAAACGACAGTGTCACCCAAGATAAGCCTTCGGGTAGTCGCAATGGACCCGCCTTTAGTACTCGTAACCGCAAAATGATTGCGAATTCTACTCACTTCAGTCGTCCTCACAAGTAACAATTAGCCGGAGGTAGGAATGATGACGTGACTGCTCTTTTCAATGTCCCTGTTCTTTTTTCCAACATAAGGAGCATTATGAAACACAGGATTCAGCTTAATTCTATTATTTCCTCAATGGAGGCAAAATTAGTAATATTAACCGAGACATGGCTCAACTCAACGGTGGAAAATACAGAAATTTTCCAGACTGACGTCACATATGATGTGTATCGGTGCGATAGAGAAGATAGACAGGGTGGTGGTGTATTGATAGCCGTATCGCAAACAATTTCCTCTTTTCAAGTAGAAGTTGTGTCCTCTCTGGAAACAGTCTGGGTTGGTATTTCAAGTAAGCACACAAAGATTATATTAGGCGTATGCTATCGTCCCCCAAACTATACATCGTCATTCGTCGATCAATTGCATGACGTTCTCAGCTATGTCGTCACTCGGTATCCTTCGTCACCAATTTTTCTTTTTGGTGACATGAATTTTCCTAACATTACCTGGCACGCTGGTATTCCTCTACTCGACCCCTTTTCAACACAATCCCAACAGTTCCTAGATTTTTGTAATTGTTTCAACTTTACCCAGGTTGTAACGAAACCAACAAGGGTAACTAATGAATCGTCTAATACATTAGACCTAGTTTTGTCAACTCATCCAGACTTCATATCCCCAATTATCTATCTTCCTGGTCTGAGCGACCATTTGGTGTTACATTTCGACATCACTATGTCTTTTTCACGTGGAACTGAAAAAGACAAGTACATCCGGGACTACCGCAATGCAGATTTTGACGCCATTAACCAAGATATGTGCGCGTACTTAGACACATTTTGTTGCAATTTTGAAGAGAGAAGTGTACAAGAGAACTGGGACCTTTTCAAAAACTTAGTTACCAATGTCACCAATGCGCACATTCCCCTTCGACGCATACGGAACAACACAAAAAGACCATGGTATAACACGCATCTAAAACGTTTGTCTAATAGAAAAAAGCGCTATTTCCGCACAGCCAAGTTGCAAAATACTAGTGACTGCTGGGTAGCGTATCAAAATGCTGAGGCAGAATACGTGGAAGCTGTGCGTGCTGCTAAGAATCGTTTCCAAACGCATACGTTGCCTGAATTGTTATCAAGGAACCCCCGGCAATTTTGGAACGTTATCAATTCTAGCCAAAATGCGGATTTATCAATTAACGATGACTCTGGTGAGCCGCTACCACCATCTGAATGTGCCGCGTTATTTAACAATATTTTTTCAGCCAATTTCTCGGGAAATACTGCTGCACCTGTTGACGCAGTTGTGTGCCGTGACTACCGCTCAATGTTTCCTATCATTTTTGATTCTGCAGGAATTTTGAAGTTAATTGACACCTTAAAAACATCCTCATCATGTGGGACTGACGGTATCAACTCAAAATTTCTCAAACAAACAAGCGCATATTCGTCTCTCTTCTTGTGTAAGATTTTCCAGCAGTCACTTGACCAAGCAACTTTGCCGCTGGACTGGAAGGTCGGTAAGGTTGTGCCGATACACAAGTCTGGTGATAAACACTCCGCTCTTAACTATCGGCCCATTTCACTAACAAGCATTCCGTGTAAACTAATGGAACATGTACTGCATTCACATATTGCGAAACTTTTAGAATCGAATTCATTTTTTACATCGGCCCAACACGGTTTTAGGCGTACGTTTTCCTGTGAAACCCAGTTGCTTCTCTTCACTCATCACCTGCATACCATTCTTGATAAACAATCTTTAATTGACTGCATTTTCCTGGATTTTGCAAAAGCATTTGAAAAAGTCAATCACGCTTTACTAATGCATAAGCTCTCCTCTCTCAACCTTGACTCGAATGTACTGGCATGGCTTAACTACTTTCTAACAAACCGTCTTCAGTACGTCACTGTTAACGGTCATGACTCGCCGGAAATAAGTGTAACATCGGGTGTACCGCAAGGCTCAGTTCTGGGACCTCTGCTGTTTTTAATATATATTAATGATCTCCCTGACTGCGTTTCTTCATCCGTTCATTTATATGCCGACGACTGTGTGCTTTACAGGGAAATACGTACCGATGATGATAGGAACATCTTGCAGACAGACTTAAATAACATTAGGAATTGGTGCGATAAATGGCTTATGAAATTAAATCCCAAAAAATGCAAGCTAATGACAGTCTCCCGCCAGCCTAATAACTCCTCAACATACAAACTGGGTGATGTTTATCTTGACCAAGTGTCGTCATACCGGTACTTAGGCGTCACCATTTCTTTCAATCTAACATGGAATGCCCATATTAACGTCATCACGAACAATGCTAACCGTACATTGGGATACATACGTCGAAATTTCAGCAACGCCCCACTTTCCTTGAAGATGCTTCTTTATAAAACCCTCGTGCGCTCGAAATTGGAGTACGCTGCTGCAATCTGGAACCCTCACCACGAAAACTTGATTAGGCACCTTGAGCTAATTCAAAATAACGCTGCACGTTTTATTCTATCGGATTATCACCGTACATCAAGCGTAACAGCAATGAAGCACCACTTGTCACTGCCACCTCTATCACTGCGTCGCAAGTACTTCCGCCTTTGCCTTTTCCATAAGACCTACCATCATCCATCACTGCGTAATGAGCTCATTACGCCTCCCACATATCACTCCTCTCGGATCGACCATGAATACAAGGTTAAAGGTACTTTCTGCTACACAAACACATTTTCTTGCTCCTTCATACCGGTCACATCAAACGATTGGAATCGGCTACCAGGTGACATCGTTTCCATCTCTGATCACTCCCTCTTTCGTCATTCTTTATCAGCTCACCTATTTTGCGATAGCTCTCCTTAGTCATCCGATCTATTCCCCTCCTTACGAAGTTCTGTCTCCACGTGTCAAGATGCCAGCGTTTTCCAGTGGATTCTTGATTTTTTGTGTGTGCGTGTCATTTCCCTTACTTTTACACTTTTTTGCTAGTACTGTATAATTTTACTACATTCACTATTTGCTCATTGTGATTACGTTTCACTTTTGTTGCGCCTCATTGAGTAGAGGTTTTTTTTTTTTTTTTAGTTTTGTTCATGTATAAAATAGCACGTATATTTTCATGTTGTAACCCACTCCCCTCTGTAAAGCTTCGGCGATTGAGGGTAACAAAATAAATAAATAAATAAATAGAAGGTTCTGCAGTGCTCCTCGATCACCCTGTTAACCTCGGAAACCTTGCGGGGCCTCCTGTTATGCTTCTGCCCCTTTACATTTAGTGAGTAGGGCGTGCTTGGCTTCTGGTAGGTGGGCCAACCTGCTGTACATGTTTTCAACGTCGAGGTTAGTGACGACCTCCTTGGTCGCTGCCATGGTCTCATCTCTGATTCCCTTGCATCAACCTTAAATATCTATCCCTGCCGTTGGTGCCTGCTCGACTCTGACTTTGCGGAAAACGTCCCAGTCGACCACCTTGAATTTTTTCATCCCAAAGCAGGCAATTGCGAAAGATACCTCGACGCCGTAGTGGTCACCTTCTAGGTCCAGAGCCGTGTTGACCCACTTGATATCAGCCATACTCTTGCCAAAAGTGACATCCAGGGTAGTGTCCCGGCATGCGGAGTTAGCTCTGCTGGTGATGAAATCCTTGTCAGTGACAAGTGTCAAGTGGGCTTCTGTCGAAGTCTGCCATAGCTCGCGTCCCTTGGGCGTATATCATAAGTGTATCCCCACACGCTGTGTGGGGTGTTTAAATCTCTGATGATAATAAGGCGGTAACCGCCGGCCATGCTCACGGCCCTCTTGAGAAAGGATCTGCTCTCGCCCTGCGATAACTGGCACTGCAGTATACGTTGAGAATAAAAAAGTACGTTCTATTCTGAGACCCTTTCTGAGTGATTTCATAAGAATTTCGGTCATTACGCACTCGATGCCATCGGCAACTGCACCGAGGGCATGCGAGAGGTAATTGTACCTTTTGCTGACAAGTGTGGCAACTCCCCTACCACCTGAATGTGATGGAAACTCCCCTACCTCCTAAAGTTTGTGGGGGTGCCAGACGCAACTTCCTGAACAACAATGATTTTGGCCTTAACTTGGAGGGCTTGTAAATATTGCTGTAGAAGCGGCTTTTTGTGAGTAAACCCACCACAGATCCATTGCCAGATGGAGTTTTCGTCCGCACTATTCATGTTTAGGCTGAGAGGACGGTTTAGCAGATAAAGCGGCCCAGAGGATCACGTACTCAGTCGGGAGCGCTAGTACGTTGCATTGCGCTGCGACCTCCAAAGGAGTCGGACAGGGCTCTCTCCTGGCACCGACCTCTTCTAATTTGCTCATGCCTTCACTCAGTGCTTTTAATTCTATTTTGAGGTGCGCCATGGCTTCCTGAATTTTCGCTAAGGTACCCTTCATGATGATGAGTTGGCGAAGGAGTCCTTGAGTTCCGACAGTACGTTTACCATCTCTTCTTCCTTTGTGTTCTCAACCGCTCGGCGTTTGGTTGCGTTAGATGTGTGGGGTGCCTCAGACCTATCTATGGTGAATGGGGCCGAGGCGGGCTGCGCCAAAGGAGGCGAAGACGCGAGCTTTCTAATCTCCGCCATCTCCATAGCTAGCTTGCTCATTTCTTGGTTAAGCTGCGCGTTTTCTTTCCTCAACTGCTTGTTAGCTCATCGCCTCTCGTTGAGCTTGTTCGCGTGGGAAAAACCATGGTTCGGGTCGTCACCTGTAGGAGATTTACGCGTGCCTCGGGCCTTGTCGACCCGGGAGAGAACCGGCGATTGCTTTTAAAAGTGGTGGGCGTGCGGGAGCGGGTCCTGGTCGGCCCCGACAAGTCGTGCCCCGGCCTCGAGGTGGAGCGAGGCTGAGAAGGGGAGCTTCCAGGGCCCGTTCTGTCGACCTGGAGCGCGAGCCAGAACATCCCCTGGAGGCACCGCGGCGCGTAGCTCTGTAGTGGCCTCCCAAGTAGCCTCTGGAATGGGGGCGTCCTTTGCGCTGAGCATCCGTGGTGGATGACGAAGCCTGTAACTCGTCCGCAGTATCGGGGTGACGTTGAGAAGAAGGTGACGCGACGCCAGTCATTCTGGCGCACTCACTGTGATGACGGTGCACATGTACGGGATCTTGAACCTTTGAGCACAGTCTTTGCTAGTCGTGAGATGCTGGCCACCACATAATTTGCACTTTGGAATTCACACATTCTGATTATCGAAGCTTCCGGCACCATATCCTCGGCAAATAGTGTCATTGGGAGTGGGGCACACGTGAGCGCGATGACCGACACGGCCGAACCCATAACACACGTGGATTTGCTTGCGGTTGAGTGAGCACTGCATGAGGCTCGGTTCATACCTGACAAAGTTCGGTACACAATACCCTTCGAACGCGACAATAACCGTGCCGGTTTCTCTTGGCTGCTGAAGCGAGTGGATCTTTGGTGTTGACAGCCTTGACATCGATGACGTCAGGGCCGTCTTGAAGGGGGATGTTGGGAGTCACCCCTTTTCGCGTGGAGTGCAGGGCCGTCTCGTAGGCACTTATTTGGCTCATGCACGTTGCCCGAGATGAGTGAGTGAGTGAGTGAGTGAGTCAGGGAGTGAGTGTTAACTTTATTAAGGCCTTGTATTTGCTTCATCCAGACGTATCGGTCCGTATTTTCGCGCTTGGGAGTACTAGCAACTATAATAATTTGCTGCAGATTTGGGCATAGAGTATCATGACACAAATCTTCCTGTCTGATGCCAGTGGGAACGAGTATTGCGTCTGCCACCGTAGCTGCACCCAGTTTCGGGATATTGAGCCCACCTCTAGGCCAGATCACCATGTTGATGTAATCTCGAGGAAGTGAGGGCATCTTTTCCGCCCGTAGCACTTTGGAATAGAGCGCAGCAGCGCCCGTGCCGGGCGGTGGCGATAGCCGTTAGAGTCAGCAGTGCGTGTTTTGGTGCCAGCTCTTCTGGCCCCAGCGGACTGTCAACCTTGATATTGACTAAATTATCCTTCTGAAGTATCTTCCCTGTGCATGGGTGGGTGTATCAGGCTGTTTCCTTTAGATCGGGTGGTGGCTCACGCCACCTAGCCGTAAAGTTAAGTATTATGTTGAGGGATTGAATTTCACTCGGGCCTTGATTGTAGCCACCAATGAGTTAGCCTCCTCCTGGTTATTTCTAACCGTTTATATTCTATTTTGCTTTCACTGTCTCTAAGACCCAATGCTTTGAAATATTCCATGCCATGATCTTAGACTATAGGATGGAGCCCTTTACAGAATATTATCAAATGTTCAGCCGTTTCCTCTTCCTTTCTACACGCACTACATAACGTGTCTGTGCCTTCGTATTAGGCTCGGTACGTGTTGGTCCGCAATACTCCCATTCTGGCCACGAACAGCAGAAAACTACCTCGAGAATTATCGTAGATATTTTCTTTTGCATTTTCCTGCTTGAAAGTTCGGTATGTCTCCAGTGACGATTTCGGAAGCATTGAAATCTTCCACAAGTCTCTCTTCGTTTCCTTCACCTCCTTTCTAACAGATGTTTGCTTTTGGCTTGGTATTATGCTGTTGTCTAAATACTTCCTTGACAATTTTCAAGTTCGCTTCCTCCATTTAGTATCAACATTCTTCAGTAGCTGAAAACTTTCCTAGCCCAACGCTCCTCTCTCATTTTTCTCAATCGCTCTTTAAATTCTATCTTGCTGCTAGCTTCCTTGCACTCGAATGATGTCCATCCCACGTCACCCTGTACCCCGTGATTTGTGGTATTTTCGCGTGTTCCAAAAGCAAGTCTACCTATGCCACGTTGTTTAATTTCCAATCTTGCTTGAACCTCTGATTTCTGCACAAGACCGCATTGCCGACCCGGGACCATGACACCTTTCCAAATCCCTCTCACAACGTCATACCTATTGTAATTCCACAGCGCCCTATTTTCCATTACAGCTGCATTCCGGTTACTCTTGGTCATTACGTATATTTTGTGCTCCCTTAGGTAATCAGCCCCATTATTCATCGATACGCCCAAATATTTGTATTCATCCACTGTTTCTAGCGTGACTTCCTGTATCTTATGCTCCCGGCCTTCGTTATCACGAAAAATTATGAGTGCCGATTTTCCCCTCTGAACTTCAAATTTAAGCTATCTCCCACAGTACCACGCATGCCTATTATTCCCTGCAGATTTTCCTTGTTCTCGGTTATTAATCTTATATAAGCTGCATAGATCAATGCTGGTAATGACTGTTCAACGTGTTATCCTTGCTTGGCAAAAGAAAGGCTGAAGTCGAGTCGACTCTCCTCTAATTTGGCTTCTGTTCCTGAAGATACAGCATAAATAACGAAGGTGACAAAGGACATCCCTGTCGAAGCACACGTTGCATCTCTGCAGGTTCGGATACCTGTTCTTCCAATTTTATGACCACCTTGTTACTTTTATAGATAACCTTTAGAAGATTAGTTATTCCATCTCCCACACCCAGTGTGCTCAGTATTTCCATAAGACACCAGACTTTTAATGTGATATCATAACAAAAAACAATTTGCTTTGCTTGTAGGCAATAGCTGTCTGTATATAGGGTTGCTGGTCAGGTAGAATGAATGGCCCTAATATCAACCGGTCGGTACTTATCGCCAGTGTTCGCTCGTCATCAACTGCTACGTCATCGAAATGTCGACCACACCAAGGGTCCATTTATTACATATCCATGCTATAACCGCGAGTCCTAGAGAAAATAAAGCTGGTACATAAGGCGAGTGTACCTATTCGTGAGTGTCATCAGTTACTGTTGACGGCGCAGGCAATAACAGCGTCTTTATGCGCTAGTTAATGCCAAAAATAACACACGCACAATTGATTGATTGATGTGTTGGGGTTTAACGTCCCAAAACCACCATATGATTATGAGACGCCGTAGTGGAGGGCTCCGGAAATTTAGACCACCTGGGGTTCCTTAACGTGCACCCAAATCTGAGCACACGGGCCTACAACATTTCTGCCTCCATCGGAAATGCAGCCACCGCAGCCGAGATTTGATCCCGCGACCTGCGGGTCAGCAGCCGAGTACCTTAGCCACTAGACCACCGCGGCGGGGCAACACACACACAAGCATACTCATATATCTTCGAGTGAGCGCTAATTCGAGTGAACGCGACCAGAATGATGTGTCTTGTGCTCGTAATCAGGGAACTAATGACGTGATGCAGCCAATGAACACATCGACCGACCAACTTTGATCTTATTATTTCAAAGCTTTTTTTTTTGTCGTTGAAAATGTAGAGCGAATGAGAGCGCTGCCGTTGCTTTCGGTTATTGACGATGCGAGGCTATAGGCTGTCGACGATTCGGTGGCATTTCTAGCGCGCTTCTTTAAGTGAAATAAGCGGCATAGAAAGAAAGGCGTCGAAGGGAGGTATCATGGTCTGATTCGGTTTAGCCGCTATCCCCGTGACAGCGATTAGCGCAGCCCGGTGATCGATGGCCGGGGCCATTTGTCGTGCGGCCCAACTGCTCTGGGCGTCAAGTGGCTCTCCGCGTGGCGAGTCTGCAGTGCGTCCTCTTTGATCCCCGCTCTCCTCTATACGAGCAGCATCTGTTCTTTGCATCCTCTTCTTTTTCCCTTTCTGTTGTTTGACCCCTATGCCACGCTATCAAGTGTTGTTCTCTAGAGTGTCTTTTCGTACACTCCCGACTTTTTCCTTTTTTCACTCTAACGGTTCCGTCTCAAGAATTGGTTGTAGAAGTTCGTGTGTTTGATTAAACTTTACGTGACGTTTCCGACATCCGACCAGATTTTGCGATCCATTGTGAACGTCGTGCTCTTTCTGTGCCGCACCCGCGAGGCTATTGCATACTTCTGTCGAAAAGAGAAGTTCACACTTCTAAAAGCCCTGTACAGAACACTTACAGCACACCATGTCTGCCTATATATGGCAGCGCAGATTACCCTGGCAATTTTTTGGTGATATCGATTTAGTAGTCAACTGCGACTATGAACCTAGTGGTTTTCTTTTCGTTCTCTCTATAGCTAACCTGAATGTCCCAAGTGCGCCAAGCATCCTCCGTCACCCCTAGTCATCTATTTCGGCGTTTCTGTTTCAATAACACAGTGCCTTTATGCCCTCGTACTTCCGAAAGTTTCCCCTGTTTATATTGATATTGTGCAGTTATGCCCTGTCGCGGGTCGTCTATGTGCCTCTTGCGGATTTTTAAATAATTAACACACAAGAAGTAGTCCCACGCCGCATCAAAAACTCCAGTGTTTATTTATATTATGACCAAAGCTTCCATTATGCTGCACGATGATTATTACAGCGCGCTTGTCAGTGTCACATAGACTGATCTTGCTGCATTTGTTATTTTGCTTTCCGGGTTGTGAACTCGTGGAATACGAGTGTTGGGTGACCGTAAAATAAGGTTTACTTGTAGTGCTGAACTTCCGTCAGCGCAACCGATTGCGAACGTCTTTAGCAAGCTCTGTTCTGCTACGCGGACCATTGCGCCCACTCGTAGCATATTAACCACGTCGCGGGTGCGGCAGCGTTCCTTGGACAATTATACACGCATTCGGAGTGATTTGCAGATGAACTCGCGATTCACTAAACATCATTTAGTCACACGCACAGCACGCCAGCATCCAGGCATGCCTTTCGCTCCGAAAGATAAAGAGAAGAAAAACTGACGTGGGTGAGGGCGAAGGAACGCTGCACCTTTGTCGCTATTTGTTCATTAGGGGTGTGCAAAAAAATCACTGCATATGAATGATGACGAGCGGGGCGAAGCGTCCGTCAATTCGTCCGTGCTTTCGACCGTGCGTCCATCCATCCGTACGTGTGCCCGTTCGTGCGTCAGTTCATGCGTACGTGCGCCAATTCGTGCGTCTGTTCATGCGTCCGTCCGTGCGCCTATCCATCCGTACGTGCGCCCATCCATGCGTACGTCTGTTCGGGCCTCCGTGCATCAGTTCGTGCGTTCGTGTGTCTGTCCGTCTGCTTGTCTGTCTGTCCGTTCATGCGTCCGTCCGTCCGTCAATCTAGTGAACACTTCAAGTACTGCCATCTCGCTTCTTTTTATTATATATTCATCATATAAAAGTACTGTCATCTAGCGGATAATCCAAGGACTACACGAGAGTATGTACCACATTTCTGCTGTCAACGCTTTTTTGACACCAAGGGCGTGATAACGACGCCGTGCTATGTTTTTCGTAACATGTTGACATGCTGATATGGGCCCGAGGGTGAGTATGTGCCACTCGTATGCGGGCATGTGCCTCAGGTTACGCACTACGACACCGGGGGATGCACAAGCCATGCCATAAGAAGCTTCGCCCCTAGCAGCATACTTTCTATTAACATATAGAATAGTGTCCTATTCAATTCGGTCGTCGAATCAAAGAGTCACCACACAAAAACTGTTTTTTAATGGCACCTTTTGCCGACTCAAGATAATTGGACTTGAAATCGTTGCCAAAAGGCAGTAAGCTTAGTTTCATACACAATGAATATTACACCATGCTGCGTTGCTCTTAGAGCCAGTTTTTTTTTTATTGCTTAAGACTGTCACTGTCAAGAAAATATTGTTTATACATGGTTTTGACAGTATGAACAGCTTGTTGCTATTTTGAGAAGCAAAAGCTGTGTATTCTAGTTAAAACAAATTTGAATACGTCTGCTTACAACGCACTCGACACAATAGTGGACAGACGTGCGCTCACCGTAAGAAGTAGAGTAACATTTTTATTTTTTTCACTCTTACATCCCTGCCGGCGGCATGCGTTTCTAGTCTAGTCGTGAAAAGATAAACTGGTGTTAATTGGCCACCACAGCTGCCTTTTCGATTTCTATATGACTATGCATTAGCGAATATATGTTCCGAAAGATCTGTGTTCAGTAACTGCCGGCATAAATTTTTCTGTTGAATCACTTCACAAAATGTGCAACGCAATGATGGAAACGTCTGATGTTATGAATACCAGCATGCGAAAATATTGTGTAAGAACAATGGCCAGAAGGCTGTCAATTATTCGCAGACTGTTAGAAAAATATTCGATACCTTGATTCGCTATTCACTGTTACGGTTCACTTAATACTCAATCCCCACCCCCTTCCAAAACTCATTCGCTTCTGGCATGAAAGGATTCAAAGCAGATGACAAGAAGACTGACCATGTAACGATACATGAATTCGGCCTTTTCATCAACCCAGTACATTTAGGCAGTTATAGAAAAGCTTGCGGATGGTCACTTGTGAATATTTCACCACGGATTTTAGGGACATCCAAAATACTCGCTTAAACTGTTATTAATATTGAGTTAACTAAAGAATATGGTGAATATCAGTTCTCTGGACTAATGTAAACACATACTGAGAAAAAATATGCAGACTCCACGTACCTTGGGAATTGATGTTATGCAAAGCTGGCGGATGTAAGGTTTCTGTGCTGTAATTTTTTTATTGAGTGAAACGTTACGAAGCGGTGTTAAATATATCTATAAATGCACTAACTAACATACGTTAAACAGCCGCACTTGTTTTGTATAATCAGTTGTTTGCAGTTACGTAACGATCCCCAAAGTAACATGGGTATTATTAGAACACCAAAAACGGTTAGCTTATCTGAAGCGCGGGTACTCCCGAGGATGGAAGAAGAAACAAGGAGGTTAACCAGATGAGCTTTCAGTTTGCTACCCTGTACTGGAGATAGGGGATGGGGATTAAAAAGAGAGGAGAGAAGGAAAGCACTCCATGCACAAAGGTGCACAGTCAGTCAGTCACGGAGGCTGTAAAGTTTTGTGACCAACAGCACTTCAGCATTCCGACATGCGACAGGGTGATTGCGGCCTTGGAGAGGGTCATGAACGCTCCGTCGGGACTAGTGAAGCACTGAAAACACTGGATTGAGTACCTCCAGCAGTGTCAGGGCTGTTTGGGCTGACGTGTTTTTTTTTTCATAAGCACAATTGTGGTGTCAATGAGAGATCGTATAGCGTCGCATGAATGTCCTGGTCTTTTTCAGGCATGGCGTGGTTAACCAGCGCTGTCATTGACTCGGTCAATGTTGGCTCGGTCTGCTGCGACCGTTCGATTCGCTGTGGATTGTGCTGTGGCTTTGACTGTGCTTGTGGCGCTGGCAGCAGCTTTGGTAAGGTCGGGCAATTATCAGTGTCCATATGCTCTGGTGTAGTTCTGTCCTCAGTAATTGACGCGGACACGTATGGCATAGGAAGCAAAGGACATTGTGTCACTTCTGAACTACGTGTCACAGAGTCTTGTGAATCACTACGGCCTCGGGAGCACCGCCTTCTGACGACAGCACGAGCTTCCCTAAGAGACGACCGGTCTCACGTCATCTGCCAAAGAATGTCCCTTTCCTTCTGTATCTTGGGGCAACCGAGGATGGTAGCTATGAACATGGCTGCATACGGTAAATCAACTTCAGCAGATCGCACTTAACTACAATTGACGTTAACCCGACGTGACGGCTGAATCAGAATAGTACATATGGAAGGTTTATAAAATTAGATAGTCAGCACTGCAACCACAAAAAACGTTTCACGTTTATTAGGATCTATTTATTAAGCAGTTGAGAGACCTGGCGTGGCTCTGTAGTAGAATACTGGACTGCCGCGCACAATGCTTGGGTTCGATTCCTGCTGGGACTCATGCACTTTTTTTTTATTCATCAGGTCGACGCAGCCAATTTCACTTCTTTCTTAAACGCTCACGCGTTAAGACTACCCATTTCTCTTCTCCCCGTTCCTGGGTGGATACAAACTGCCAATCACATGTGGCACGTACCCAGCCTCGGGTAGTCGTCTTACCAGATATAGCTGTTCTTGCGTACGTGTTAGGATGCCATGTGTGTTGCGCCACGTCTCACCCAAAAACGGAGCGTGACGATACATACAAACAACGTGTCACAAAGCACATAGTATTGCTTCATCAAGAGACGAGTCGCCTGCAGTGAAAGAGCAATGCACTGAGATTGTGGCTGTGAAAAAAAGTATGTCTTGTGAGCCATCTCGAGTTTTTTTTTTTTTAATTAAGTGGTTTCGATAATGCAGTCAGATTGTGCCATGGCTTCATTGTTGAAATTTTTCAGCGTTCTGAAGTTATTAATCATGATGCTTCGAAGATAAATTTAGGAATTCGGCTTTCCTGGAAACACTTAGACAGAGAAGTTGCCTTTGCCTGAAGTTGCCTTTGCCACCCTTTGCCTGAAACGTGGGGCACACTGTGCCTTCGGAAACACGCCCTGAGCAATTTATATAGCTTCTGCGTCTCCCTAGCACACTCAGAAACTTTTGATAAAGGCGCCATACATGACCCATCAGCATTCGTGCTCACGAAGCACTAGCATTTTATCCTTGCCTCTGTTCAGTACAACTTGAGAACTAAAGTAATAACTAATTTTAACTTTGCTGCACGAAGCAACAAGCAACTCAATCACAGCGAGGATAATTACTTCGCTATTGCATAAGGCTGCCCTCCTCGAAATAAAAATAACTATTGGTGACAACTACTTAATCATGGTTTTGGTAGATGCGTCAAACGTGGCTTTAGCCTTCCTAGTTTTTTTTTTCTTTCTAAAAAAAGAAAATTTAGAGACGTTAGTTTTACCCTAAAGGAAGATCTTTGGGGCTAGTTCTTGGGCGAGTGCTGTTCTTGTATCTTTTTTGCACTTTTTTTTATTTCTCTGATAGTGGTTTCCGCAGAACATTAAAGCTGTCATCATTACAGAGTGTGTACATCGTTTGTGCTTAATTGGTATTATTTCCAGCCTATTCTGGGGCATAGAGCTTAATTACCAGCGAGATTTTGTTCGCCGTATATGCTAACTGGCCTTCATTTCAGTTTTTTCTTGAAAAACAGCAGCAGCAGCAGCTGGAACCTGAGCAATGACAATGACAACAATAAATATTGCAGTAGGAAAGTGCATTTCCAAATTAAAACTTTCTTCATTTTAACTTCAACTATCTTATCCTTATTTGCTCGTAATTTATCCTAATGTCTTCGGCTCGTCATTTATTGTTTCAGCGAAATGGCTATACCGTGTGATTTCTTCATGGACATCATAGCTAGGCATTTTCTTTTAATTTTATATCTCTGTCCACCCAATTTTGGGCCAGTCACGCTGAGTGGATAGGGCAGCTATCATCAAAGTTATCATCATTATCATCACCAGTAACGTAGATTGGCAATAAATCTGAGAAATATGAACCACTGAGGGACCCAGGCGTCAACGTAGCCACGCGGATGGTCGGCGGTTGCAAGTGCGTCCATAGAACGAATTTCATAACTCGCGACGTTGTACAAGTGCGTGGGTACGTAACGAAGGAAGGTTCCTAAAGCGAATGCTTTCCTCGTCGCGCGTGCGAACTCTTCCCGTTTCAGGAGAAACGCCGAGATGCAGGCACGAGGAGCCGGACGGTGGGCAGGTTGCTGTGCCTCATCCGCTGCACCGACTCCGCGGCGGCCCGTGCGTGCTGCTGACGTGCTCCGCGGCCTGGTGTTCGGCGTCCCCATTTTGCCCTCGGGGCGTGCCTGCCCCACTGTTTTCGACAGCTGGGCTTGAACGCCAACCCACGCGCGCTCCCGGTCGCTGCCCATGCTCCTTCCAATCTAGCCGGCTCGCACGCAGCGCCTTTCTCTCCGCTCCTCTCATTTCCCCTCTTCTTGCTTCTGCGGTTTCGCCCCCCCAAGAAGCGTTTTCTAGTCATCAATATTGTTTTACCCGTTTGTTTTCTTCTCCCCGCAGGCACAGAATGAAGGAAAAGAAATATTTTTTCATAAGAGTTTTCTTTTTTATTATTATTATTATTTCTCTGCCAATATCACTTCTTCCTTCATTTCACGTTCTAGTTCCCGGGAACGCATGTATTTGTACATCGTCATATGCGGCCGTTCATGACAGTGCCGTATTTATCCTTTTTTTTTTCTTCTTCCTTAAATGTATTCGCATTTTCTCACACTCGCGTGTTATATCCTTCTGGCAATTCGCGAACCTCCTCACTACGCCGCCGCCGGTTAGGTGCGTCTGGTAAAAGGATAATCTGATTCCGCCTGGAACTTTGTAATATCGCGCCACCAGCAGGCGCGCTTTCGGGCTTTGTTCGCAGGAATTCACTTTTTCGCTTCTGTGCCGCTCCTTTAACCACTCGGTCGAGCTGTCAAGAAGGGCACGGTGTCCCGGCGCTCTTCGACTGTGCGATCGCGTGCAGCATGCAATTAGCGAAGCGCTTGCTGGCGCGCCTGTGGCACAGCTCTCGTCACTGAGCTGTGAACATATCCGTCGGTACTCCCAAAAAACAGTGTGACTTTGAACAAATGGCAGTGCGTGTCTATTTACGGCGCCTTATCTTCTCGACACGAAGAAACAATCTTGAACGAGTTGAACGCCATTACGCCAGATTTTCAAAGCGATATTTTTGCCCGCATCGACTTCCTAGGTCCCCGCTCTCTATCGGAAAGAGGCTGTCATGCACTGTGTCATAGACCTAGTGTATATCGACCTACGTGCTCACGTAATAACCATTACCGCAGTTGTTATCCTATTCGTCTCAACAGAATGGCGAATCTAGTGTCCAGTTCAGCGACCTGCAACCATATTATTGGCTCTCTAGTAAGCATCGGGTAAAATATTGGCGCATGTAAAGTCTCGCTTTTATCGTGTTCAGACGTTCCAATCCTCGTGGACGTTGAATCGGGTGAATGGGAACTTTTTCATTGCATCAGGGAATTGTTTGTTTGTTGGTGGCCTGTCGACTATGGCACATACCCAGTCTGGGGGATTAGCCAAGAAAACGTATTGTAGCCCTATTGATGATAACTAAACCATTTTTTGCCCACTTATTGCTGAAATGTAAAAAGAAAAAAAAGAAAAATAGCTATATAAAAAGCAAGAAAAAGAGAAAAAGAAAGTGAAAGAAACGAATCCTCTTACAGTAACGGAAATATGAAATGTTGAGTGACCAGACGCCGCGCTAGTCCTGTGTCTTTGTTTTATGTGTCTCCGTTTGACAACCATGCCCTTATCTACGTCACTACGTATTCAGTCTTGGGTTGGTGCCGTAACGTGGAAATCCGGATTTATTTTAACACCACTATGTTCTCCAGCGCAAACGTTCCCTTTCTATCGCCTTGGTTTTATTTCGTTATTTTTTATTACCAGAACCGCCTTTCCATCCGATCAGCATGGCGGCTCCTCACTTCAACACCAAGCCACTTTATGTGTGAGCATGAACTGAGCTATAAGACTTTTAGTGCTGTTTTTATAATTTCTTTTTGTGTCTGGAGCTATTAGCGCTCTCAGAGCCCCACGATTTTGCGTATGAACATACGCAAAAACGTGGTTCGCTTTTGCGTACCTATAAAACTGTTATACAGACATGAGCTATGTATAGAGATATTACACCAGTGTAAACTAAATACATCACTATTATTGGACACATATTATGTGAAACAAATACCATACGAGCTGAGAAAGAGCCTAATATACAAATACAGATCACGCACGAACTACGGTGACCAACAATTAGCGTCACAAATTCCAAACATTCTAAACAAACACCCAACTATAGTACATTTACTGGAAGATGGAATTTCTGCTAGATCATTTAAAAAAATAACAAAAGAATTCTTAGTGGATGAAAGCGATGCTTTTCTTGATTGTTGAAATTTGTAGTTAATGATGTTTTTGTATTTGTTGCACCTTGTTCATTATTGTTCCTTGCCTGTAGTTTACTATACTCTAATTTGTCTTGTAGAGCAACTCGATTTCCTAGCCAAGATGTTTCTTGTTAATTTATTTGATAGAGGGTATGAATTTGTTTGTGTTTGCCCCCACTCGAGTGACGACTGTTTGTATTTCTGTTCTTTTGTTCACAGTTCTGACGGTTCCTGTTTGATTATGGTGCCCGTGCAAGATAACACGCGATGTTATAATTTTCTGGGTGCTGTGCTTGCGGTGTGTTTCTGCTTTGCTGCCAGGGTGGCACGACCTAGTCAGGCTTTTACTTAGCCTTTAGTCGTGTCCCCCAAGGCAATCTTGTTCAACCTTGCCTTGAATAAAAGCGAACCAAACCAAACCAAACCAATTATGAGTAAAAAAGTGGTCTACAGATGACATTAATGTGCCTAAATTCCGGTCTTTTTTTGGTTATATGAAAATGTTTTCACCGGCGACGCTGTTCAAGCAGGCCGCAATGTATTCAACGCGAACATATAAGCTCCACGCCACGATGCCGTCACATACCGTTGTCTGGCAAGTGGTTTCACAGCTGTGCGCCAGCGCGCCAGCCTGGACAGAGCGCGCAACCACGTGGTCGCGCCACACGTGACGTCATTGCCAACTGCGCATGCGCTCCTTTGCCTTGCATAAAGCGGACGCGTGGCGGCGAACGCAAATACGGGGACACCGAAGAGGTTTCGCTCTGCCCACGTGGAAGCCGCTTACCGGCAATCGCGGCACGTTGCCAAGTGAGACTGTTCGACTCGACTCGTTTAAAGAAGTCCCCGACGTAGCACAGCCGTAACTGTGGGAGGCAACTGTGCTGGACTCGACTTAAACTCTGAAACTTAACATTACTTTACCTTACTTCGTATAACTTGGTGTCACTTGAACTATCTTCATATAACTTGGTTCGTATGGCCAGGACTAATTAGAATCCGATCAGCCCCGCTGTGCATTTAGGCTTGCGCCACCAGTGAAAGCTACACCCAGGTTTCGTTCCTTAAAGCTGTTTAAGCTCAGAGTAAGGCCGTTGTCTAGACAAAGAACACGGTGGACATGCCCCACAGAATATCCAAGCAGTCCCTAGCGCACCATAGCCATGCATAGTATAGTTAGCAAGGAGTAAGAAAGAAAAGTGGGGGGCGAGGGTGGGTGATTTGAGGGGGAAGAGTAAGGAAAGGAGGAGGAGAGAGTGTGAAACATGATACAGTATATTTTGTGCCCCACAGAGAGTGGGTATCTGTCACGCAGCTCCTGGCGCAGCATAGTCATGCATAGCGAGGGAGTGGAAAAGGAAAGTGAGTAAGGAGCAATTATGGGAGAAGGCAGAAGGAGGGAGGGTAAAGCATAGCAAAACCTGGCATAGTATAGTTCAACGAGGGAAAGAGAAGTGAGGGTGAGTATGGGAAGAGAGAACCTGGGGTTCTTTAACGTGCATCTAAATCTGAGCACACGGGCCTACAACATTTCCGGCTCCATCATAAATGCAGCCGCCACGCGGGGTTAGAAAAAGGAGGAGTCAAGTGAGGATTAAGAAGTTAAGGGGGAAAGATAGAAATAGAGAAACAGATGAAGATAAGAAAATGAAAAAAAATGAATGAATGAAGGCGGTGATAATATATATATATATATATATATATATATATATATATATATATATATATATATATATATATATATATATATATATATATATATATATATCAACTTTCAGCAATTTTTGTTCATGCTGGAAAAAAATCGGGCAGGCATTTGTAATTATGAATAAGACTGCTTTCAAAGCCGTTCAGAGCAACTATCTTGCCTCGAAATGTTGTCGCAATTTTCCGGACAATTAATAAACTCAGACTCTCCATTACATCGTGTACAGCTCCTCTATTTTTAACTCCTAAAGGAAGTGCCATGACTGAGCACAGCAGTCATTCACGAGACATCCGTTTTGGCTCACGCCACTATTGAAGCGACGTTATTCACTCAATTTGAAAGGGCAGCGCAACGACACGAGGAAAGAAATACAGAGAGGCAAAGAGTGCTCTTTCTTTGCCTCTCTGTCTTTCTTTCCTTGTTTCGTCGCGCTACCCTTTCAAAATGAGTGCTATGAACCAGCTAGCCCAAACCAAAGTACTTCTCGACGTATGTATGGAAGGCCTTCAAAGGAGCAGATCTCACCATCGATTAGAATCATGCCAGTTTTAGTTGTCTACAGTGTATTGAGCATTAGTATAACTAATTACTAGTGTTTCACGAGAAATCTTTTTTCTAAAACTATCTAGCGACGGACAGAAAAAAATTAATTCGTTTCCATATGATGCATTGAGGTACAGAGAGAGCAAGATACTTTCTGAAACTATCAAAGCTCGCCACCTGATTATTTGCCGTGGCATGAAAGCTTATATTATTTCATCTGCGTTACCGAGCATGCACGACACTTCGGGGGACCCCGTGCTTGCTTCAGAAAACTGAATGAAGTGGAATTGCGTATGAACTGAACAGCCCTCCGAGGTACAGGCCTGCTTGACGGACTTGCCAGCGTAGCAGCCCGCTAGCGAGTCGCGCCATCGCTGCTGCACGGGACCGAATGTTCAATGTTGGGATGTTTTGAAAAGTTTTTACTCTGTCGTCACTACCTGCGCTGTTAGGAACACGAAGTCGCTTCCTAAACGGAACGCACGCGTTAAAGAACTCATTCAGTAGCGCTTGTGTCACAACCATGCTCAGCCTGCAGACGCGCGCGATTACTGGACTCGGATGTTGGAGGTTTGATCAGCAATATCAAATCATTAATATTGAAAGGTATGCACGCGTATGTTTTTCGCAACGTCGAACAATTTGGTGATGTTAAAATTAGTCGAACAAAAACATCGCTCGGAAGGTACCAGTGAATTACTGAAGTTAGAGAGGCGTGTGCTGTTGCCATAACTGCAGGTTTTATCGCTCAAACCATTTCGCTTTTGGGGTAAGCTCGAGTGTGTTGGCAGCATGCTCCACCCCATAATATCCACAATAATTGCGCTACATACAATGTACAAGAAAATATGCTTCTATTTTGACATCGCTGATATTAAATGCAATCAGAGTAACTTGCGAGTATGAAACAATAATAACGCATAACGGGACCTGAAGTTCCAACTCGCTCCTTGTGAGTTGGCCGCTGATCGTTCATCATCGCTGCCAATACCGGTGATTTCGCAGCCGTCCAGTGAAAAATCCTCGTCGCCAAGATGGTTTCTTTAAACATCACTGCGGAAAGAAATCTGAAGAATTTCCTCTGCCGAATGACTGCAACCACTCAACGTCACCACGTTTATTTGGGCGCGAAGAACATTTGGCCTTCAGACCGGTCAGCAAGCAAGTCCCTTGCAGTATGGTGCCACTTATCAACAAACGTGCAAAAACAAGAAGTGCAGCGCTGGCCAATTTAAGAATGCTCAGTTATATAATAGCGAATCGCAAGCACACACGACTTTTCGCGTACATTGTTGTGGGAATCACGCCCTACAAAAGCACTGACGAATGCTATATATGTGCAAATAAAACTATGTGAGTTTTAAATTAAAAGTGCAGACGATAACATTTAGGTAACCTACTTGGCTACAGAACACCTAATGAAGCAAATATGTGTACGCTGTGGGCTATCATTGAAACCGTGAGTTGCCACGTATTTTAACGAAAACTTCACGTCTCGCAAGAACAAATCGGACGCATAGGGCTTGGTTTGTTCATTGATGCAGGAAGTATGCAAAGTCGTAGTGTTCGTTTCTTCATAACGCGTTAACGCTGAATCTAGCACAACCAAACAAGGGAGACTGAGCATCCTTGAGAGGACGCTCCTGAATTAATCTTGGCCACGTGACAGTCAATGGGCATTGCGAATACAGCCAGCGAAAAGAACATTCCTTCAACCTTCAAGGTCCACATTTTTTCCTTGAAGAGTACTTTATCTGTCTCTTGTTGCACAGGGTTTGGAGCTCTCGCCTTCATGCCGGATACGGTGGGGAGGGGAGGCGACAATGCAAAAACAGCACGCGTGTCATTACAAGCGTCTCTGTGCATAGTTTCGCTTTCTACGCAGCCCGCCCGTGCGACACCACGGTATCCTCGTCGACCTCGTAATAGCTTAATATGGAAACTACAACAGGACTGAGAGGGCGAAATCACGCTTTTCGAGTGGTTTGCAAGGCTTCGAGGTTGGTCGGAACGGCACACGTATTGGCCGACAAGCGGTTGTAGGTTGGTAGATCACGAGCGTCGGGCATTCGTGAAGCAACGCGGGTCGTAAATAATGCAAGTGCACATGTGGAGAGCGGTATGATTACAGGATGCCGTACAATGCTGGAAGCAATGTCATGTTCGAACTACTGCAGCTCCTATAGAAATGACTTACTCTCCCCAATGTCTAATCTCTATCTCCAGCTCACAGCTAGAGGCTATATTATGGGTAACCTATCTTCGGGTGGCTTAAATAATGCCATATATATGAAATTAAGCGAAACAAGCTACATTGAGCACAGGTTACTGCATTTTCTGTGTCTACAGTTGGTTCTTACGCCAATAAAGAATGTCCCTTGAGTCAAGGACGGAGAAACAAAATGCGCCTATATAATGCGTCTTCCGTATTCGTCGTTGGTGGCCCGTTTCAGATCACCGTGTGAGCAGGAGGTTGTACATGGAAACAGAGTAGTGGCGGCGAAGTTCAATGCGGTGTGTGGTTCGCCGTACGACTCGTATAGGCCAAACGAGGACAGCGGGTGGGAGCCACTCCAAGGACGTGCGAAAAGGCAGATTAAGCAAACGAGGCGAGGAGTGAGCGAAGGCCCCGCGAAGGGCGCCCCTCATGAAGAAGCAATAACGGAGCCGAAAGGAAAAGCCCGCGAGGAGAGGATTTCATAAATTAAAGACGTGGAACGCTCAAACGATGGTTTGATAGCTTTTGCAGCGCAATAAGGAAACAATATGGGCAGAGTGGATATATATGTGGCGTGCGTGTGAGAAGACATTAAGCTAAAAGAAAAAAAAATGGCGCGAACTGTGAATATCTCTGAGGAAAGGCCAGTGCAACGGGGACAAAAAAAGAAAGTTTAAATGAAACGTAGAGAACTAAAAATGCGAAAAAAAAGAACAGACGTTGCGTTTCTACGTCCAGCCTGGTGCACGCTGGACGAAAGCGGTGGGCCAATAACGCGCTGGTGCCTCGGGTGCCTGTGACGGAAAGGGTAGCATGGGTTCCGTGCAGTGGGAGCCTGTGGAAAAAGGGAAAGCAAGCGGAAAGGGAAGCAACACCAGGGGTTCGCTCGCGCTCTTTTCTGCGCGCGCAATATGCCGCCGGTCGTTAATCTTAGCCCCGTGCTGGCTTGAGCACCCCGGATGAAACGATGCCTGCCGCCGTCACGGATGCCAGTGAAAGACATTAAAAAAAGGAGGGGGAGGAAAAAAGGCGCGAAGGCACGTATACCGAGCCATGCGACTGCGACGACCGCCTAGTGTGCACGCTTGACGTCGCATTCTTCGAAGGACCTTTGTACCAATATATATATATATATATATATATATATATATATATATATATATATATATATATATATAAAGAGACAGAGAGAGAGATGTAAAGATAAGCACAGCGACGCAAGAAGGACACGATAAACAATTGTATCGGGACCAGTTCGTATGAATCCATCTTCATCTTGGTAGGAAGCGCAGCAACTATTACATAGAACACAAGCGCTTGTGTTGTGTAGTTCTGTGTAATGGTTGCTGCGCTTCCTACCAAGATGCACGAAGAACGACCGCAACAAAAGTGAAATGAATACGAATGAAGGACACAATGACGAGGTGACACGTCAACTTCTGCGGGCCTGCGGCATCCACTCACGTGCGCGTGCACCGCCCTTAGGGTGGCAATGACGATCCTGACCGCGAGTTGGCTGATGGAGTCTCGAACGGTGCCCACTCGCTAGCAAGTCGTCCCAGTGCGCGATAGAGGAAGACAGTCCGGAGAAGAAAGCCATTGCGCTGCCAGCTGAAGAATGCCGGCCAAGGCGGAATGAATGGAGCCCTGTGGAGTCACCGTAGGGGCCGAGCTGGCGTGGCTATCTCAAACGGGCAGCGGCGGCGAGCCTCGAAGGAGGCGCTAAAAGCAGCCAGCAGCTGGCGTTGATGAGCGGCGCGCTCTGTCTGCACGCACAGAAGGAACGCGTTGTTGTATGTTTCAACACGATAACTTGAAGCCAGAAAGAAATTTCGCCAAGTAGGGACGCAGCACGGGGCTTGTTCGTGGATCATAAAGGGTCACGAATACGTTTCCCCTGAATGTAAAGGAAGGAGGGAATGTAGAGAAAGATTTCGCCATCATATTATCTAACAGCAGAATTTGATACTCTTTGTGTAGTAGTTTTTACGTTACGAATAGAAAAGTTCGCCTGTTTACTTTCCGTTCTAAAGACCTGAATTGGGCCCATGTGTTCGACCACAGCGGCTGCATTTTCGAATAAAAAGCTTCAGCTAATTAATTTTCTTATTCTGCGACTGACCAACGTCAGATCACCAGTTTTTGACTTGTGTATGCCCCTCGCCACAGCTCAGTTAACTTGACTAAGGGTTCGTACACCAATGTAACTTTGGGTTGTTAGGTGTCAAAACTACGGTGTAATAATTTTGATACTGGCATAAATAGGAGGACTCCATATCAATTTTTAAAATGTGTAGCATTTCTTAGTCCCACGATGTCGCACTTCGGTGTGGAGTCCTCCTGCTGCGCATGCTTGCGTCTCGTGCCGGCCAAGGAAGACACCTGCAAAACTGTCGATGCAGGAGCCGTTGCAGGATAAGACACCACCGGGTGTTTAGCTGGCCGAGAATGCGCAGTGAGGGTGCGGACCTCTTCCCCATACGCCTCTGCTTCGAACGCGGGCGGTGTGTTATATCAGCGGTGGAGCTCGCGTTTGGATTTCACTCAAGGACGTCTTTACTTGGCTTTCGATGACTTGACGCTTTGCTTGACTCGGGTAGATGCGACGGAAGCAACAGTACCGTCACCCAGTAGTGGAGCACAAACCAACATCAGTGTTCCACCGCTCATGAAGGCAAGGCTTCCCCTTCGGCTAAGGTACTCGGCTGCTGACCCGCAGGTCGCGGGATCAAATCCCGGCTGTGGCGGCTGAATTTCCGATGGAGGCGGAAATATTGTAGGCCCGTGTGCTCAGATTTGGGTGCACGTTAAAGAACCCCAGGTGGTCTAAATTTCCGGAGCCCTCCACTACGGCGTCTCTCATAATCATATAGTGGTTTCGGGACGTTAAACCCCACATATAAATCAAGGCTTCCCCTTCATTCAATAAATAAAAATAATAAAGACGAAGTTGATAAGATTTAAGCATTCGCAAACAATGCCCAATTGCAACATTCACGGGATACCCCCTCCCCTCCCCCCCACACACACACTCTGCGACGCACTTACCCGAGTTCCCTCCGTGGGAGGCTGTAGGCGGCCTTTTACGCTTGGTGTCGGAATGCATCCGGTGTGACCAAGTAACGAAACCACGGGCTCGAGCTCCGCAGCGTTACCTGTTAAGCTACGACGGCGGGTTGGTTTGTATACAGATAAGCAATATGGCGTGGGTTATTCACCTCAGTTATAAGCGCACAGCGTGAAAAATAGGGAGTGTCCGAATAGGCGCCCTAAAGAAATAACTTCAAAAGCCATTGGGCATGCTCAAAACTTGAACCGCATTTGGGTCTTGGGTTGGGGACGCTAATTCTCCAATTTAGCGGGAGCCCCAAAGCCTGCCTCAAAAGCTTTGCGCCAGAAAACCTTCTGGCACCCACTGAATTGACATGAACAAGAATTCGGTGAGTATCCGAAGCGCCGCAGATCCTATTCGAGAACTCTTCACTTTTGCTTGACCCAAAACGTGCGTCCGCAAAGGGCTTTCATAGTGCAGACTTTCTGCACCGCACATGCCTCCAAGTTCCGCTCGGGTGTGACGAGTTCGTACGATGACGTCGTCATTTAGTACCTCGTTGTGATGTCCCAGTTAAGTTACTATGATGCCATCGCGGTGTCTCATATTTTCGAGGCCTGTGACGTCACGATGACATCACGAGGTCGCTGTATCATGGTGATTTTCGCATCACTTGCGTGGAACCCGATGATGACTTTTTGTGCTTGATAAAACAACGAAGGTTTTTGCCTTAATAAGTGAAACCAACTGTCATCGGAAAACATAACGAACCAGTGAGACGCGACGGAGAAAAAAAAAACATGCATGAAAAAAAAACAATAGTAGCACAGGGTAGTATGGCATATTATCTTTTGTCTCTTTTGTTATTAGGAGCGAAGCTCCTTAAGGCGTGGGCTGTGCGTCCCCTGTATGTAGCCACCTCTCGTTCAGTTCTAAGTATTACGCTAGCCACCGCCCGATCTAAAGGGTACAGCCATATCCATCCGTCCATCCGTCCGTCCATCCATCCATCCATCCATCCATCCGTCCATCCATCCATCCAACCGTCCGTCCGTCCGTCCGTCCGTCCGTCAGTCCATTCATCCGTCCGTCCGTCCGTCCGTCCGTCCAAAAGATGCAAGATGTTATAAACTAGACGGCGGTACGTGTAGTTGATTATGAAAGATGCGAGGTGTTATAAAATAAGAATGATGCCACATATGGCGCGTGTCATCGTTCGATATAGTGCGGCGACGTACGCTAGGGGTAGCGTTGCAATAAAATCGAGTGGGCAAAATGTACGGAGGATTCATGGTTTACCAGGTTTACCTCCGGAGCTTCGCCCACTCATCATCATTCGCTTCGTGGATATGGCGGCATTTTTATCTTTTGTCTCTTTTGTCTATGCTTGTGATGTTAATGCAGACAGTTCCAGTTTTATTAAATGAAAACTCTTGATCTCTTTAAAGCAGTAACACTCAAAAATGTCACGCGGATCATCTACATTTTTACCTGATCGACAATGAGCAAAATATGGAAACTACCCTACGCCTTCTAAGAAAATTGCATTACCGCCTTACTACGCTAACCACGCCAAAAAATCCCTAAATTACCACACAAGTAGGGTAATCACCATACGGATGGCAACACTGTGGCGTGGGAGCATGAGATTAGAGCTCAGAAGGCGGATGCTGTGCACTGTTCCCATGACGGTTCGACACCGCTCCGGTGGCAGACGATGGTTGTAGCTTGGAGACGCCACGACCGCCATCCATGTTTTCTATTGTTACGGAAATGCACCAGACTGACAGGAAATTCACGCGCCAACCAAACAGAATGTGATCCTGTCTGGCGCACTCAGAAGCCCACAGTGCACCACGGCTTGCCAACAACAAAAGGAAATAATAGCAGATATACGTCCTATACAAATGCGAGCTTCTTAATTGCCCAACGGCAGACGCAACTCTATATGCGAGACGCTCGCTGCCCTTTTTTATTTGTTTCTTGTTTGTCCGCGTCAGGAGAACACTTCTCACGCTTCTTCGTCGAGAGAATCGCCATTACCATGCATGGAAACGGTGCGCACATCGCACCCAACGACGATCAAAGGGATGGTTCCCATGGAGTCATGTATACTGTCACTGGAGTCAGGTACGTGGTGATGAATTCGCCGCCACAATTGGCTGCTTATTAGAAAATATAGGTCTAGTAGTCATTGAGGTAACACGTTCGAATGGCTCATGGAAATTGGTAAAGTAAAGCTAAATGACTAATGCTGCTGAGTGACCAAGAGTTATACACTTTTCCAGGAATTATTCGTCGCAATACGGCTACGTTCCTGTATGCATTTACTAATCCCCATAACCATGGAAACAGTGATGGTGGCACAAAGGTGATCAGTATGGCGATGATGATGATAAATATCAAGCATACCACGCACCAACAAAGGAGCATGCCCCGAAAATGCTGCGGTTGGCTGAAAATGACGTCAACCATTCAAGGGATTTACATGATAGATAGATAGATAGATAGATAGATAGATAGATAGATAGATAGATAGATAGATAGATAGATAGATAGATAGATAGATAGATAGATAGATAGATAGATAGATAGATAGATAGATAGATAGATAGATAGATAGATAGATAGATAGATAGATAGATAGATAGATAGATAGATAGATAGATAGATAGATAGATAGATAGATAGATAGATAGATAGATAGATAGATAGATAGATAGATACGCTGATGCCACCCAGCCTTTCGTAACTTAGTACGCGTGCTGCCCTAATTATTTTCCTATTCGAAGCACACATTTTTCGAATTGGAAACATACATATACACCGACTACAGTTGAGGCATTTGACTTAAAAGATAGACGAATGAACTGATGAAAGGCAATAAGAAAAAATCGCTGCATATCCATAGAGGCGAAGCGTCCATCAGCCCGTCCGTGCTTCCGTCCGTCCACGCGACTATCTGTTCATTCATTCATGCGTCCGTCCGCCTGTCCGTGCGTCCATTCGTCTGTACGTCCGCACGTACGTCCATCTCTCCGTCCATCTTCTAATCTCTCTGTCCGTCCGTCTGTGCGTTCATTT
Source organism: Rhipicephalus microplus (assembly GCF_043290135.1). Lineage (NCBI taxonomy): Eukaryota > Metazoa > Arthropoda > Arachnida > Ixodida > Ixodidae > Rhipicephalus > Rhipicephalus microplus. The sequence goes on along the minus strand of NC_134710.1, from coordinate 217,838,070 downwards.
AGTGAACACTCCAACCTCCGCAATCTCCCATCCCCTGCGGCACATACCCGCTCCGCGCGTACATCCATCAGTTCGTCCGTCTGATAGTCTGTCTGTACATCAGTCCGTGCATCCGTCCGTGCGTCCATCTAGTGAACACTCCAAGTACCGCAATCTCGCATCCTGGTGGCTACGTACGACAACGATGGAGGATGGACAGACCCACGCTATTAGGTGCTTCAAAAGATTCGAAAACTAATAAATGATTCAAAAACTCCTGATTAAGTCGTATATGAGAAAAAAGATGAATATCTCTATAGGAAAGTCCACGTAATATATCTAGCTTGCTCAGGTCCTATTGTTCAAGAGCGAACTTTGACAATTTTCCTGTGTGAGCGTGTATACAGCAGGAGAGCCATACCAATGAGAATGGTTAACCTTAGCGACAACTTAAGCTTCAGCGTGCTCCGTTGTTTATACCAATGTAAAGATCTCGTGTTTCGTAAGCACAGACAGATCTTGCATGCGTCATGTTCAACCATGTTCTGTTCCGTTGAATCTTTACAGAAAGAAGAATCAAGCAGGTGAAGCAATTGCGTAACTTTTTTATTGATATGAGCATGCCGGGGGGAATTTAAAAGGGTTAGTTGACTTTATTCGTTAATAATTACTAACGCCAGTAGGGAGAAGCCCCAGCATTTTAATAATTACCTAACCCCAGCGGGGACAAGCCCCAGCATTTTGTGGCCTTCCACTGGTGACTGGTGTGATTGTTTCGTTGGATAAAGCACATAGATGTGCTTCTAGTTACCACTACCAACATCAAACGAATCGAGCAGAAGAGGTAGAGGAAGGAAATGCACCGTATGCTGAAAATCTCAACGTCTGCCTGTGGCAGGGCCTAGATCTAGTAAAATGGGCCACCAGACATAACATTTTGGACATTCACATACCGTCACACCGATCATCTCTTGCGAGAGCTTGCTCTTGCTATAATCTGGCTCTCGCATTTGGGTAAGCTTGTAAACGTTCCTTTGAACAGTACATACTTTTTTAAAAAGAAAACCCCTGCTGGTGAACTAGTCTGTTGGCCATTGTTCTTGAAGCCATGGAGTTGACACTCGACACTCGGACGAGTATTTTCATAAAGATAAGCAATTGCAAATGAAATTTATTTTTGCGGTTGCTGAAAAAACATAAATAAACAAAGTTACCGAGGAAGCCACTGTCTACCTTAATACCCGCAATGATTAAAAAAATACGTCTTTCTTTCATTCAACACAGAAGTGGTCAGGTTCCTATTCCGCAAGTGCAGTGTTCTTACATTTTAAATTGACATATGTGGCATATTTTGAACCCGAACAAACATGAATACATGGCCACCGACTTGGAACGGCATGAAGCTTATTTGTATGTAAGCGGCAGCTTTTCTTCTGCTTAGTGCTGTTGTGGCCATGAAGTTGTGAATCATGCATTGGCATTTTTGGACGGCCGAAATATTCTACAGAAATTGCATATCCATAACTAATTAGTAAGACTGGATAACTAGCGCTTAGGTTAAAGAAAAAAATAACTAGCTGCTCTTGCATTGTGTCGCGCAAGTTTGGGCCACAGCAGAGCTGACGGGCATCTAGCTGGTCGTGGAGAAATCGGCGCTCATGTTCTGCTAGCGAAGCAGAAGGGTGCGATGAGGGAACGTGCCGGTTCACGACACTCATAGTTTCCTATCGGCGACAAAAAGGCAAGCCTCGAGCACTACATCTCTGCTGTAAAAAGAAAAATGAAGTTTTAAAACTATATAATCAACAACTTATTAAACTAACTCTTGTCATAAGGGCTTTTACGTCTACATGCGGAAAGGAGGAATCGTTAAAGAGTGCAACGCCTTCAAGGTTATATATATCTCCGATGGCACCCATATCTACACTGTAATTTTCTTTGTTTAATATTAATTTATTTATTTATTTATTTATTTGATGAAATGAAGCCCCAGAAATGTGTTCTGGCTCAATCTTTCGAACGGCAATCACTTTGCAACTGAACTAGACACAAAAAAAAAACGTGGAAAAGGCAGGGAGTTTAACCATAAACTTTGCACTAGTTCCTAAAACGCTATCGAACAACGCACGGAGCACATTCATGATCACCTCGAGTTGACTTGTCGAAAATACCGATTGACTTCGGCCAAACCTCGGGCAGAATTGCCGTGAGTATACCCTTTTTCTGCGTTTCTAGAAGAAAGGGGGGGAAAATAAAGACGTTGAGTGTCGTCCAGTCTCGCCCGCTGAAAACTAAGCACGAGCAATAAAGCGCCGATCGACGTGTCTCACGCAGCCCGTGCCGCGGAGCAAGGAGGTGCACAGTTGGGCGCTTCTTGGCCGCGCGTATATGCCGCGCGCAGAAGTTGGCGCCGGCCCGGTGTCAGGGTCGCTCGGTGACTCCATTTGTTACACCGCATGCGGAGGGCGCCGCCTAGGCTTCGTTTACTGACCGACACCCGCTGGCCCCCAGAAACGCGAGAAGTTTGCGCGCGAGACCCGGGAGGCCTGCGTCGAATCGACGTCACGGCGCCCCTTCCAGCCCGTGCGTCTCTCCCTCCCGAGTGATTAATAACGATTTGCAAAAGTTTAGGAAATGTGGCGCAGGCTAAAGGCTCGGCCAGCCGCTCCCGACTTTCGCCGTCGCACGCATATTGTACGCGTTCTCCCGATTTTCACGCTTTTTCTTCTCCCCTTTAATGCACCGACCTGCACAGCAGCGTCGTCGTGCCGGCAAGCGCGCTTCTGTTTGCGCCACCCTGGACGCCGCCGATGCCGGAGAACGAGCATGACGGGCTTTCGAGACAAGATACAGCACAAATCGTGCATCTTCGTTATTCACCGTCGCTGGCTGCTCGAATCTCTCATATCGCGAAAGTAGCGCGCTGCCTGAGACGGGAACGTGGCGACCGTGCGTGCACGCTGTGTTCTTTTTGTCTAGTCCCACGTTCTGCACTGTGCCGCTTATCCTGCAGCCATGGCAAGCGCTGTGTCGAGATTGATGGTGATCCGGACCGGATGCGCCACATTGTAAATGAGTGAGCCGCGGCTGATATAGGCTAGCCGCGTTAGCTTGCGTTGTGCTACGGAGAGAGCGGCTTGATCGGCGCAGCGCTTTTCGGGCCGTACGCCGTGCGTAGGCACATCGCCGGGCGCACTCTGCGCGTGATACCCGCATGTCGGCCAGCGATACGCGCAAATGCCAAATTAAGCCCGACAACGGCGGCTAACGAAAACTTATGCTTGAAGTGCTTACGTGGTTATTCAATCTATTTTTCACTCCTCAAACTACAAGAGAAAAACACCATACTGATCCAATATGGCTTGATCCGATGCATTTTCGGAACTTTCGATAGTGACTTTCGACGAATGATTTGAGTGCTAAGACCGCAAACGATGTCACGAAAGGAGCCAAACTAATTTTTGTATCGCTATACTAGTTCTAGTCGCACTTTTTCAGAACGAAATATCGATTAACATACCGAAACTCCGCAACAGGTTATGAGGCATGCCACGAAGTGTAAGGCACTAAAGTTATTCTAAGCATCCTTTGTACAGTACATGCAGTTACCGAAAAAGAAGCACTTTTTCAATCCGTCCTTATTCCATTACGTTGAGATTCAAGCTCAGATGCGGGTTTTGAAAAGTGAAATTTCATAGCGCCCTGTTTATCGAGAGAGAGAGAGTGTGTGTGTGTGTGTGTGCGTGTGTGCGTGCGTGCGTGTGTGTGTGTGTGTGTGTGTGTGTGTGTGTGTGTGTGTGTGTGTGTGTGTGTGTGTGTGCGCGCTAGCTTTTTCTTCTGGAGAGCAAAGAAATCTCATGAATGGGTACTGGTAGGATCGCGTTTCGAATACATTTTTCTTTCTTATATGTTGGGCTTGACTATAAATGTTCTGTGAAATTTATTGAGCTGTAATGCTTATACATCTTCCGAATCCTTTTTTTCTTCTTTTAGTCGTTGCATTAGGAAGTGTCACAGATATGCAATGACGTTTCGCATTTATTGAAAGTGAAACCTCTCAGATACTTCACGTTAAGTTTTACTACGTGCCTCTGTTAGCGGGGTTCTGTTGGTCATTTATTGTCATTTTGAAGCTTTCAAAGGTGGTCATACGAACTAAGTGTCATATGACCGTTTATCTGGACTTCCCTCTTCCCCTCCCGCTAATTTTCTATATTTTTTACTAATAGTACCGGGAAACTACACAAAAACGATGTTCTTAAATGTAACGTACCAATGAACTGCTTTCTACAGACAGTTTTAATAGTATCCTTGCGTTTATGAGTACTTGCAATAATTCAGATAGGTCTCTGTCATTATTTGAAAGCTAGTTGCACGTTTCGCAAAACAGCGTGTGACCCTGCGACTCTCTCATTCTCTTTGCCTAAGACCTTCGTTCCACAGCCTATAACTCATTTATCTTGTATGTACCGTGTATGGGCGTTTCGTTCTGTTACGGGCACTGTGTAAATCCTGAACTTCATTCGTATTTATCGGTGTTTTCATCATATATAATTCTCGCCTCACGTAAAATTCAAATAGTAGTGTACACAATATAATACTTTGGTAATCACTAGCAGTTTCTTGTGACGTATTTATTTGCGTTATTTGCATCGTACTCCTCTTGTACCTACAACAATTCTTCATTATGTTTATTATATTATCGGCAAGTTCATCCTTCTAAAATACGCATTGCGATTGTTAGTAAATGCCAGAATAGGCTTTCAAGTTTACCTACCCCGTTACGTGTAGCGGAGATACTCAACGTTGCGGTGGAGCAGAATTTGCAGCTTGAAGACACTCGTGAAGTCCAGGCTGTGCGAGGACACTACTGCACGGGAATGTACGAAAAGCAACTAAACAGAGAAAAAAAAACCTCGTGGATGAAATGGCCAAGTAGACACAAACATGCATGAAAATTCGCGCTACTGGGAAGCACACTAACACACCTGCACAATTATTAATGTCGTTACACCTGAATGACTAAGGAATGTGTGTGACTGACTACACAGTGCCACCACATAACGGTTATGCCTCTGTGTGATCGAAGCGCACTCAGTGTTTTAAACTATAGTGCAAGGGCCCATGTAGCCCACCGGTACGACGTCTGACTGAGCCTTCGATGAATTCACATGCCTGATCTTTAGTGCCTCATCAGATGTAGGTCTTGGCAGCGCGAGATGTGGTACAAAATCTCCCTCACGCACAGAATTGAAAACCAAGCTTCGCGTTGAAATCAAACCCAGGCGTTCGCCATGGCCATCGAGCATCTTACCACAGAGTTATGTCAGTGCTTGAACCTTCTTCGGAAGAAAGACTCTGCAGACGACATGTCGCCGAGGAATCGAGTAAACACGCGTATTCTTGTGTAGCAGAGAGAGAGCGAGATAAAACAAGTGGAAAAGAAGGGAGGTCAACCAGAGTTAGAATATCCAGTTTTCTACCCAACACTAAGATAAGGGGGAAATGAAAAAGGGCATGGAAAGAATAACGGGGATAAGAAAAGGTGCACGAAAACAAACAAACAAACAAGACATTGGCCACATATCGTTGCAAAATGTCCTCGAAAGAGGACCGTTTTCTGCCGGCCAATTATTTTTTTTAGTGTAGCGTAAGAAAACACTCGGGTCTTTTAGAATTACGTAAGTATGTAATTTATAGAAAAAGACGCACCACCGAATGCTGATGTATTGATGTTGCGCCTCAGATATGCGTGATATTCGCTTTTTTTATCGACATTGTTCACAAGTATGAACGCAGCCACCAGTTCAAGATGACTGGGCGTTCCGCAATTGCCTAAATTTTGGCCTGACGGTGCTTAGTCACGTGACAGACAGACCAAACGTTCTGCGTTCAAGTATAACAAGAAAGACTATCTCCTTTAAAAGAGAAGTGCGAAGCAGATATGCTATCATCTCAACACATACCTAAATATGCTAACCCCACCAGGCATGCTTCTAATTATTTACTCGTCATGAACCACTCGCACTAACCATGGCGAACAAAAAGGGACAGCAGCACACTAGCGGTGCGAAGACTCTGACTCGTGGAGATGGTTGCCTTGTCATCCTCCTTTCCTTCCTGCTCAACCTCGCGTCCCTTTCTCACCCTCTTGCTCATATTCTCAGACTCGGAACACAGAATTACCAGTCTACGATGTCGTTTCGCCGCAGCAACTTCGGCGCGATAATCCGGCCGGGTCTGCGCGCTCTCGCTGCATTCTATCACGGGCGGCATTGAGACGAGCTTCTCACTGAGCATGCAGCCAAGTGCCGATAGTCTGTGTGTCGCCACCGAGATATATCTACAGAATGACGGTGCTGGCACGCAGTGACGACATGGCTTCGTCTCCCCCGTTATGCGAGGAAAAATCTGGCCAAGTCCCGTTATCTCTCGCCGGACGCGCAATGCAGGCGTGACTAAGAAGATTAGGCGCGAAACCACGGCTTGACTAGGTGAAAATAAAGTCCTGGATGTTTTAGGAAAGTACTGCAATTCTTTTAACCGAGCCACCACACCACACACCCTCCTCTCCCGCCTCTCGCCTCTCGGGCCGCCACGAGCATCGCCCGTGTTATCAGCGTGACATAACATCTTGGATATGGCAGTAGCGCGAGCCGAGTTATAGGGCCGGCACCCACATGGTGGCCGTTTGGGAGAGGATATAGATAAAATTTTGGACACTTGGAAGAGGAGGGTTGGACACTTTGAAGAGGATACGGGGGAGAGTGATGGTTCTTTCTTTAAAGGGCTTTAAGTGAAAGAGAATGCAGCTACGCCAGGCGGTTGGTAGGTGGTCGAAGAGACGTAATGGCTCAACGCAGCAGATGCGCGATCATAAGAGCTTGGCGCGGGGATGAAGAGCGTCGCTGGAGCTACGTGAAGCGAGGCGCAGCTGTGTTATGTGGTTGCTAGGCAGCGCTTAGTGACGCCATAGCTAGGCACAGTTTAAGCGACCACCACCCAGTGCACCAAAAAAACCTATAGAGATGCTCAATTTTGAAAAATAACATCTAATTTCACTACCATACGATTTTTGAATTGTTGACCTCGGCCATTTGAGACTCTACCAACCTTTTTTTAATGCAAGCTTGTTTCATTAAATATTTTCTGTTTCCTTCTGACGGCTTACCATAGTTAATCTGTCATTTTCTCGCGTTTCTTCTGGTTCGCAGTGTTGTTTTAAATTACCATTACCCTTAATTTATTTGATAGTTAAACTTCCTTAAGCCTTTCTGCCACCCATTACTGTTCTACCAACTTCTAAACAATTAAATTTATTGTAATTTTCAACAAAGGATCGCGTTTTTAGTGCTTATATTTTGGGACCGTTGTCAGTACACACGTGTCATGCAATTTGTACGTATGTACCAAGAATTTCAAACTGAAACCGTAAATTATGGTGGGATGGGTAGGTAAAATGAAAGAAAAAGCATGCATGCACACGGGGATAATGAAAAAAAATTACTACGTCTGTAAGTCAATACAAGAAAGTCATGTTTGTATAAGTTAATTATAGTGGTTAATAATTAAAGATCCCTGGACGGTCTGTATAACGTCATGATTGTCCAGTGGCTAAGGCACTCGGCTGCTGACCCAAAGGTCGCGAGATAGAATCCCGGCTGCATTTCCGATGGAGGCGAAAATGCTGCAGGCCCATGTTAAAGTACCCAAGCGGTCGAAATTTCCGGCGCCCTCCACTACGGCGTTTATCATAATTATATGGTGGTTTTGGGACGTTAAGTACCACATATCAATCATCAATGTATAACGTGCCCAGCGAAACAGTCACAACAGATGGCTATCGCCTTTGAGTCATAAAGGAATGCTTAAGAGACCCTGTATGGTTTCTTTTTTTTACCGTTCTTCTTGTCTGTACAAGGCAAAGGCCATTTGAAAGAATTCAAACGCCGTGAACATCTTAAGAAGCCGCATATTGCGCGTTAGCGAAAGGAACTAAAGAAAAGGTATTGCAATCAGCGGTGTACAGTCAAACTTATCGTAATAAAAGTTGCAGCTTGCACTTATTAAAAAAAAACAAAGTCACTGCTTTGCCGCAAAGACAAAACAATGAATGTCATAGAAACAAATCAGAATATCACGCACAGAATGGCAAGCAGATCAAAACGTGCCCCACGTTGCTCACGCACAAATGACGCACGAAACGTACTCACAAGTACAGATGAACATCAATAAGTGCCTCAGCTGTTACTTCGCTTTGTCGGAAAAACGTGCCCTTTTCGCAAACGGAGGCTGTTCAGCGAGTGCAGTGACCTTTCTGTGCCCGGTAACTACAACAGAATCGTTACGATGAAAGGTCAATACGTACGATTCTCCCCACCACGAGATAAGCGTGCGAACGCGTGAGCAGCGGCTTCCCCCCTCTCCATGGGGCAAAGAAAGTACGCGAGGGAGATAAACGTAGCAGTGCGCGTCGCCGCGTCGTGACGATCTGGTGACGCACGCTCTTTGCGCCATCTCGCTGGTATTGCTGAAAACCACGATAGTTCCCGCAAGGTCGGCATCGGCAGCGGTAAGTGGTAGATATAAATAGCTCGTCGTTTCAACGTTGAAGCAGGTGCTCTTTGGTAGCTCACTGGCTAACGCCACACAGTCTCAAGCCAGAGGTCGGATGTTCGATTCCGCGTGCCGGAGTCTTTTTCTGGATTATTTTTTTCTTGCGTTTTCATATATATGGATACGTATCCATATAAGGCAAAGGACTGTGGTTACCACGGCCGACTACAGCGGCAAAATCCAGCCGAGAGTGTCCATATAATTTCTATCGCAATAATGAAAAAAGAACGTGAAGAGTAGTCGCAACAACGCAAATATCCAAGTTCTCAATAGAAATGGTGTGGGCTTTACTATTAGACAAGCCTCCGTTACAAGAAGCCTACTTTACGAAGTGAAAATTGCGTATTGCGATTTCATATGATCTCTTAGCTGAGTTTTCTGCTTTCAAATACTTCTACGGGATTTCAATGAGGTGCTGTGATTTCTAATGGTTATTCATAGCGGAGTTACCGCAAACTATATTTAAATGATAGAAATGTGCTGAACAGAAGCCTGAGGAAGGGCTCGCCTTACAGAGAATATTTACTGAGCAATTACAAGCAAGCTCTCTAAATTGTTTATTTGCCTGATTTGGCCTGAAAATGCGGACATACATATATATATATATATATATATATATATATATATATATATATATATATATATATATATATATATATATTGCTACGGTATGAGCCAGGTTGTAGTGTGGGCCGGTATCTATATATATATATATATATATATATATATATATATATATATATATATATATATATATATATATATATATATATATATATATATATATATATATATATATATATATATATATATATATATATATATATATATATATATATATATATATACATATCGATTCCCGGCTGCGGCGGCTGCATTTCCGATGGAGGCGGAAATGTTGTAGGCCCGTGTACTCAGATTTGGGTGCACGTTAAAGAACCCCAGGTGGTCAAAATTTCCGGAGCCCTCCACTACGGCGTCTCTCATAATCAAATGGTGGTTTTGGGACGTTAAACCCCACAAATCAATCAATCAATATATATACATATATATATACATATATATATATATATATATATATATATATATATATATATATATTTATATATATATATATATATATATATATATATATTGCTACGGTATGAGCCAGGCTGCAGTATGGGCCGGTATGTGCGGAACTTCATCCTCACCCTGCAAATAAATCCACCTATACTTTAATTCAACCATAACAGCTTTGTGGTAGAGGTGCTGGGTGCACAGTGACGCAAGGGGAATTGGCATCGGAGGTGTGCTTATTCAGCGCCATGATAATGCAGATAATGTTGTTGCTTATACAAATCGATCTCTAAGCAAGGCTGAAATGAATTATACGGTGACAGAGCAAGACTGTTTAGTGGCTGCATTCGCCATTCATAAGTTTCGATGTTACCTATACGGTCGTCCATTCATGATTGTGACAGACCATCATTCATTATGTTGGCTTGTTACCCTTCTAGACCCTTCTGGCCGCCTTGCTCGATGGGCTTTACGCCTTCAAGAATTTGACTTCAGCATTTCGTACAGAAGTGGACGACGTCATTCAGACGCTGATTGCGTTTCTCGCCTACCTATGACCACGACGGAGGACAGTGCAGATAACCTCGACATCTGTTTTGCTGCGGTCTTCCACACGTTTCCTGACGCCAATATCTTCGAATGAGAACAACTGAATGATTTATCTTTAGACCCTTTGTTCGTTGACGCTCGGAATCTCAAAGGCAGTGGTCGCTTTCGCATTCGTGATGGACTGTTGTGCAAAACGAATTACTCAGCAACCGGCGCACGTTATTTACTGGTTGTACCTCAAAGTCTTCGATGCGACGTTCTCCGTACTATGTACGATGATCCAACGTGAGGACACCTTGAGTTCATTCGTGCCCTGCATCGTGTGCAGCAGCGTTTTTACTGGCCTCGAATGCGAGATTTTACGAAACAATACGTCCCGAGCTGCGAGAACTTCCAGCGTCACAAACGACCTACCAGTGCACCGCACGGCCTTCTTCACCCCGTATAACCGCCTTCTACGCCTTTCGAGCACGTGGGCATCGACCTATTGGGCCCGTTTCTGCGATCTTCAAACAACAACCGCTGAATAATAGTGTGCGTCGACCACCTTACCAGATACGCCGAAACCACTGCGATACCATCTTCCGCAGCTGATGGCGTCGCTGCCTTTTTGTTGCGCTCTGTTGTTCTTCGCCATAGTCCACCTCAAGTAATCATCAGTGACCGTGGTCACCAATTAATCGCTGACGCTGTGGAAGAATTGCTTTGCCTCTGCACTTCACAGTTCAGACATTCGACACGATACCATCCCCAGACGAATGGTCTTGTAGAACGTACTAATCGAACTCTTAGTAACATGCTCGCAATGCACGTCGCATCCAACCACAAAAACTGGGATGAGATCTTACCATTTATTACTTATGCATACAATACAGAGAAGTACGAGACCACGGACTTCACGCCCTTCTACCTGCTCTACGCTCGATCACCACGCAGCTCCCTTAATACAATCCTCCCGTTTAAGCTCCATACCGATGAGTCCGTGGCCGAAACATTGTGCCGGGCTGAAGAAGCACACCAAATAGCTCGCTCGCGCACACTAGCATCATAAGATCGCTCCAAGCAACGATACGATCAACGCCATGATGCCATTTCATTCCGCAAAGGTGAATTCGTGTGATTGTGGACCCCTACCGCAGTACACAGGCCCCTACGTCATTGTAGATCGCTGGACTGACTTGACGTACGTTGTGGCACGCTTGACGACACCTTCTCGTTGGTCAAATCGAACGCAGTTGGTGCACGTGGCTCGCCTCAAGAAGTTTCATCCGTCCAGTGACTTAAACTTGCCCAGCGGGCTTCGTCTGTGAACCGGGGATTGCTGCGGTATGAGCCGGGCTGTAGTATGTGCCGGGTAGGTAGAAGAGAAGGACGACGTTGTCTGGTGCGGCCTGAGGACACCATCTTTACCATGACTGCCGAACTTCATCCTCACCTTGTAAATAAATCCACCTATCCTTGAATTTAACCGTAAATGTATATATATATATATATATATATATATATATATATATATATATATATATATATATATATATATATATATATATATATATATATTATGAAGTCTTGGTAGTCCTGGTTGCGACAGCGTTCAATTGAGGAAAGACCTCGCAAAACGAATGGGCAGAGCCAGTACACAGACGATGACGATGATGATGACCTAGAGTGGCAATGAGGACAAAGAGACAAGCGGATGATGGTGATTGTGATCATGCAGGCATGAGGACGATGCAAGTAACAAATGCCCACAATATATATATATATATATATTGAGAGAGACATAGAGAGAGACAATGGTGGTTGTAATGATGATGCCGAATATGGTGATGATGGTCATTCTAGGTTACTTTGTATAATTAGAAGCCAAATTCAAAGAGAGATGATACTACAAAGTTATCTCTCTCTCTCGCTCTTTTTCTTGCAAACGGAGCTTGAAAACATAGTTTATATTGTAGGGGGGAAAAATACGAAAATTAAGGTCAAATGAGAACGTGTTTGACTGGCTACCCAGGGCTCTTTTGGCCTCGTGGACGCAAGAATGCAGTAACCAAGATTCCAGGAACGGTTCGTCGGCGAGTGGAGCGTCATTGAAGTGGCTGTGCCCGTGCAGCTTCGCGACCAAATCATTGAGAATTAAAGAAAGGGTATCGACACAGAAAAGTTCACGCGCAGAGAGGGGGACATCCAAAAACACGAAAGAACCACTAATGACTTGTAAATGCGAAAGCGTTAACGTCCAATCGAACACTTGGGCCAGCCAGGAGTGGGATCACCAAATCCAGAAATAACTCCGAATACCACCGACATCTGCCGTCACTGGCGTAGCTAGGGGGTAGCACACTGGGCTCATGCCCCGTCCCGCCCTCTGAAAATTTTTGCGTCATGGCATGAAGAGCAAAAATTACCACTTCAAGGGATGCCCCTCCCCCTCCGAATTGAAGGAGGTGCCTCCTTCCCCTAAAAAATTCTGCCTACGCCTCTGTCTTGCGCCACGAGAAACAGAAGAAGCAGAGGTGGCCACCAAGGCCGGCAGAGGCGCGCAGAAGCTAAACTCAGTGGGTGAGAGAGGGATAGAGATCAGACACACCTGCTATAGATTATGTGAGATCGTTCTCGGTGCCATTATAATGAGCTGCTAGCTTTTCTGCTTTGTACTTTTAAAATCTAAACAAACAGGATGCACTAAGCGCATACGCATTAAAATGGTTCATTTGCTGCTTTAAACGTCTCGTGACATTGTCACTTTGACGACACGACACACAAATGTAAGAAAGCGTTCTGTAATAGACACATGTAACAACAAGGGAGCTTTGACATTTTGCCACCATCGTGTTTCATAGGGACCAAATAGCAAAACTTGAATTTGCTAAACTTGGATGTACGTCAAATAACCCCAAACATCCCGAATAATCCGCAATGCCTACTGCGGCATGTAAGCGCTGTCTTTTGCGTGCCAGGTTAAAATCACGGGATGTTAGTTTAAAGACCCCAGACCAACACGGAGAGTTGCTTCATTTATGTGCAAATTAAGATCGCAAAAAGCCATACAAAATCAACCGCGCCACCAGACAGAACATAACGAAATGCCGAAAAGTGGCAGGGGGTCCTTTAGCAAAGCTTGTTCATATAATATATACAAGTTTCTGCTACATATGAGGACGACATCTTATACGTGCACTTGAGAGGATACGGGGGGAGATGGAATGAGGTGGCTAGCTATCACCGTGGGTAAAAGGAGATACAGACACCTTGAAACTGCTATGGATGTTCATTATGGCGAAACAGCGCTCATGCCAGGACATATTAACATTGCGCGATCAAAGCTAGATATTTCATCAAGAAAAGCGCGATATATCTTACAGTTGGATGATATATGATATGTCTCGCAAACTATGTCTCCTTAAACATAAACTTGAAACTGATCCCACAAATGTTGAGCTGCTCTGCTACACTGCCCTTGTGCCACCAAAGCTAGACTGCGCGTGAGTAACATAGGATGCATATATACACAAGCGTAATATTGCTACATGCATGCATATTGATATTCTAAGGGGTGACGCGAGTGTGGCGGGCGAGGAAGACGAAAGGTTGTCTCCGCTTGGTCGCTGGTCAAGCTTTCGCGCCACTACTGCTGGTTATAAATATATCTCATCCACAGCCTCATCAATACGGCATCCTTTCTCTTCCGTAAAAATATTAACATTCTTGAACGCATTAAAAGAAGACTATAAGATTTATATTTAACTCGTTTTCCCCTTTAGACTACCCCTCAGATTCTATGCAAGCAAATCACATTTCTTTATTACGTGCACGAAGGCCAAAAGCTTTAGATTAGAGTTGCTTCATCAACTTCAGAACAACCAAACTAGCTCTAGATTCATCCCCGTATTTAAACCACCTAGCTTGCAGGCCCTCCCGACAGTATACCAATATTTTGCTCACATTGACCTATTTGGGTACTCATATTTCCCGAGAACTTTGGTGAATGCATTTCTCCTACCGATACATGAGATCACAGTGCAAAATATTATTATTCACATTTATTGCTGTTGTTTCATTGCTGCTTCTTTTATATTTGTATCACCCAGCATGAACCACGAGTCTCCAGTATTGAATGAACAAATAAATAAATAAATAAATAAATAAATAAATAAATAAATAAATAAATAAATAAATGTGTTGATTTATGGCGTAAGGGCTTATGATGCCCAAGGACCACCAGGAAATTAAGCAAAAGTGCCACGGTTCTTGAAAAATGGGTATACGTGCAACATAACTTGACTTATTAGAAGCCTAAAACAGTCGCTGTAAGGGGCTTGCTATATAGGTATTCTTCATAGTATGACATTGGTAACAGTCACATACACTGAGGCTAGGAAACATGATGGCAAAAGAATGGTTTAATGAAGGAGCTAATGAAGGCAGCACAACTCTATCTCTAGGATCGTTGGTCATAATGGCCTGGATGCGTGTGCTATATACGATGTTAACACTACAATTACAGCCTCTCAAGACAGGCTGAATTACCTATTTATTGGGCTGCTATTTTTTTGAAGTGCGAAATTCACCTAAGAAATTAAAACAAATTTTTATCAAGTAAAGATTCTTTTTGGTAACATTTCAAAGCTGTAGAAAGGCAGGGTGCGAATGCAGAACGTTTGATGAACAACAACTAGGCTACCACTAATTTCCGTGTAACCTTCTCTTTTCATGCCGTGTATTTTTAGCGCTCTAAAAAAGTGTGATGCACTAACCAGCTTTCATCAATTATTCTATGCGTCCTGTCACGAGAACTATATATGCCGCCTGATTAGTATTACTCGGCCCCCCTGCTAGTGTAAACTGTTTCTTTCTTGCGGCTTCCCGTTCCCAGCAGTCCACCTATGTGTAAAGGATGGTCACCCCTTCCTCCAGACCTCCCCCTGAGGGGGCGTTTACTACTAGTCAACAGATATGAATCTATGGGCCCTAGGTGTGCAGTATACTCATTTTGCAGAACAGCGGATCCGTTTTCCGTGACCTTGTTACAGATTATAGACTTGCCCAATGTGGCTCTATTCACTTCAACTCTTCAGATTAACAAGCACCGATAATTTACCACTATTTGTGTTATTACTTCATCAAATAATTTAGGTTTTTCTCGGTAATGGCTATGACAGTGTTCTATGATTTCACTTCTGCGAAAGTCGCCATTACATTGTAAAGCCGACTGATGCCTACATTTCCAGGCACCCAAAAAGTAATGACACGTTGGGGAAATGCATCAGCACTGCCCACGAGGGAGTAAACTTGATCGATAATGGGAGTTCCATACATCTGCACCTGCATTGAAACTTTGACGACATCTGGTGAGTCAGTAAATATTACTGCCTTCTGAAGAGTAATTCAAGGTTCTTGATGCGGTTAGCGGCTGAGAATATCCTCAGTAACCATCTGCTCTGAAGGTACTTCTGCTTCGGTGCAGCATATTGTATTTTGAGAGAAACGAGACGACTGCTGCATAAGATAGGTACCCTTGAATTTCGCGAGTCTGGTGGAGAGGTGATAATGTTGCTACAAACGGTGCTAACCTGCCTGGCAGAACTGCCTGACCCGCCTTAGCGTATCTTTCCATTCATTTTTGATTGCGAAGTATCTATCTATCTATCTATCTATCTATCTATCTATCTATCTATTTATCTATCTATCTATTTATATATCTATCTATCATGTAGATCCCTTGAACGGTTGACGTCATTTTCAGCCAACCGCAGCATTCTCGGTGCATGCTCCTTTGTTGGTGCGTGGTATGTTTTATATTTATTATCATGCGCCGCCGCGGTAGTCTAGTGGCTAAGGTACTCGGCTGCTGACCCGCAGGTCGCGGGTTTGATTCCCGGCTGCGGCGGCTGCATTTCCGATGGAGGCGGAAATGTTGTAGGCCCGTGTACTCAGATTTGGGTTCATGTTAAAGAACCCCAGGTGGTCTAAATTTCCGGAGCCCTCCACTACGGCGTCTCTCATAATCAAATGGTGGTTTTAGGACGTTAAGCCCCACAAACCAATCAATATTTATCATCATCATCATCGCCATGCTGATCGCCCTTGTGCCACCATCACTGTTTCCACGGTTATGGGGATTAGTAAATGCATAGAGAAACGTAGCCATATTGCGACGAATAATTCCTGGAAAAGTGTATAACTCTTGTTCACTCAGCAGCATTATTCATTTTAAACCGACCGTCTCGTTGTTAGCTTCACTTTACCAACTTCCATGAGCCATTCGAACGTGTTACCTCAATGACTACTAAACCTATATTTACTAATAAGCAGCCAATTGTGGCGGCGAACTCATCCCCACGTGCCTGACTCCAGTGACAGTATACATGACTCCATGAAAACCGTCCCTTTGATCGTCGTTGGGTGCGATGTGCGCACCGTTTCCATGCATGGTAACGGCGATTCTCTCGACGGAGAAGCGTGAGAAGCGTTCTCCTGACGCGGACAAGCAAGAAACAAATAAGAAAGGGCAGCGAGCGTCTGGCATATAGAGTTGCGTATGCCGTCGGGCAAGAAGCTCGCATTTGTAGGACGTATATTTGCTAATATTTCCTTTTGTTGTTAGCAAGCCGAGGTGCACTGTGGGCTTCCGAATGCGCCAGGCAGGATCACGTTCTGTTTGTTTGGCGTGTGAATTTCCTCTCAGTCTGGTGCATTTCCGTAACAATAGAAAACATGAATGGTGGTCGTGGCGTCTCCAAGCTACAACCATCGTCTGCCACCGGAGCGGTGTCGAACCGTCATGAGAACAGTGCACAGCATCCTCCTTCTGAGCTCTAATCTGACGCTCCCACGCACCGAGGTTAGCAACCGTAGGGTGATTACCCTACTTGTGTGGTAATTTTGGGATTTTTTGACGTAGTTAGCGTAGTAAGGCAGTAATGCGATTTTCTTACAAAGCGTATGGCAGTTTCCACATTAAGCTCATCGTCAATCAGATAAAAATGTACACGATCCACGTGAAATTTTTTAGTGTTCTATCTATCTATCTATCTATCTATCTATCTATCTATCTATCGATCGATCGATCGATCGATCTATCTATCTATCTATCTATCTATCCGCCTACGTCTGAGTGCTCCCCTCGTCGTCTGGATAACTTGTAACATACCATAATTAGCATAGCAGGGGATCTGTGTTTTACGAACACGATTCACTGGTCAGGACATGAATAATATAAAATGTCTGTCGCATACGCCATGAAAATTTTCCCTCAGTCACCTGTGGCACATACCCGCATAACACGGCTAATGTTAGGTGGGTATGTGGCACAGGTGATTCTGTCTCAATCACCACACTAATAGTGAGCATACACATTGCAAAATATGGCAGATGCCATGCATTGTTAGAATATATGTTATGACTGCAATGTTGATTTATCAAAAAGAGGCTGGCTCTTACACTACAAAATTTCCGGCTCTTAGACTACATGCACGACGTTTTAGATGTGAAAAGGGCATTCCGAGGCCCTGCCGCGGTGGTCTTGTGGCTAAGATACTCGGCTGCTGACCCGCAGGTCGCGTTATCAAATCCCGGCTGCGGTGGCTGCATTTTCGTAGGAAGCGAAAAAGGCCCATGTGCTCAGAATTGGGTGCACGTTAAAGAACCCCAGGTGGTCGAAATTTGCGGAGCCCTCCACTACGGCGTCTCTCATAATGATACGGTGGTTTTCGAATGGTAAACTGCACAAATTCATTCATCAGGGCATCACAAGACCAAGTTCTCCCACACAGGACAGAAGGCATCGTACATCATTGCTTCAAGCAGGCATCCGCGACTTCCAACAGCTGTACTTATAATTCATATTTCACTACCCATAGAGTCCTCATCACCACGATCACGAACTGATTTGATTACTAGAGCTACTTAGCTGCTTGTGCTCACTGATAACGGTGATGATGACTTTGTTCCAGAACCGTCAAGAACGCCTTCCACGCATCCACACGGGTTCGTTAAACGTGCGTGTTTTTTCCGCCACAACGTTCATGTATAATAAGTACCTGTCTGCTTACTTCTGGTGTTGGTGAAATTCACAGTGCTGTTGAAATCGTTCCGCAACTGTAAACAACTGGTTATACAAAACATACACACCTTTTTAGCATAAGTGGGTTTGTATAACATTTTCACACATATTTAGCGTGACGTATCACTCAATAAAAAATTTAGGCACAGTCAATGCCCCGTATAACATCGATTCCCACGGTACGTCGTGTCTGAGCAATCTTTTTGTTTTGTTTTTGAGATACAATCTTGTGCTTCAGACGTAGTATTTTTTGTATATAACTGTATTAGATGTGTATCGTAAGAACCATACTGTGCATTATGTGAAACAGTGTCTTGTCGAATCTGTCGTCACCTACCCAGCCGTCATAGCTAGTCATGTAACTGTAGCGAAGGCCGACTTGTAGGAGCTGTTGCGAGCGTTCCAACTTGAACTCTTGGCATGTCCATATAAGATGGCATGCGCCCGGTTGCATCACTGAAACGGAGTAGTACAGACACATTGCACCCAGTGGTAAGCGCGACCAGCTCCACGCTGAGACCTGTAACCAACGGGCAATTAGCCGGGGCAAAGAACACAACCCTCCCGAAGCGCTTTGCGTGTTGCGGGTACATTTGTCCCCAAAGGGCAGAGAACGTAAGCAAATGTTTAACGTAAATTATGCGCATACGAATGATGCACAGTTTATATTTTATCGGAAAAATAAGACAACAGCGTGTGGGAATGGTTCTTTTAGCCCGGTGTCAGCAGTGTAACTCCCCTATGTAGGAGTCTGTTATTTTTGCTTTTGTTTTCTTTTCTTTAGTAGAAATTAACATACTGTTTTGAATACGAACACAATGACGGATTCGAGTGAACGCCGACAACTATGTAGTTCGGTGCGAGGGGTATATCATCATTTCACTTTAAAAATTAAGGTCTCCTTCAAAGGGGAATGGAAAGCCGACAGCAGTATGGCATGTTGTCTGGAATAAAGTGCACTATAGTGCGACTGAAAGCGCTAAATCGGGATAAAAAATGAAGTAAACGAAAAGTCATATTTAGAGCACAAACAAATACTATCATCTGTTAGGAAGGATTACCTCTTAATGAAAGGCAAATAGGCAAGAACACTAATTAAAAGGTTAACACACCGTTAACTGTTTTATAATATAGCAGAGGTAAAACGCAGTCTAAAAAGAAATATAAAAGCGCACTTGTGAGTTCCCGCGTCTTCAGATTTTCAGATAAGGTATTTGAATAATGAATATCAGTAACCGAGCGAGAAAAATAACTGTAGTAACATCTCTTTATGACATGAAATCTTGTTATTATAGCCATAAGCCTGTCTTTTTTTCGCATACCACCCGAAATCTTCTTACTAGAACATGTTGATTGGTGGCTTGTTGTTTCATTCTGAAGAAATGTCCTGCGCAACTGCATCTGCGCATATGTTACGTATGCATGGAACAAAAAGGAACAGTTTTTTTCGAGTAAATTCAGTTGCAAGTGGACTCTCTATTCTGTCCACTTTCTTTTTTCTTTTATTTTTGGCTACGTGGGCTACGTCCTTCACCTTTCTTACGAAATCTTCTCGTGGTTCTCTCCTAATATTACTCAGATTCACAAACGGAATCTGGCCCATGTGTCTAAGTTTTGTCGTTATAGTTCACCACCCAAAATTCTACAATGCTCGACTATACGCTCCCATTTCAGTTGCAACCATTCTAGCACTCTAAATTAATAACAGATATGTTGATAATTGTAAATATTGCAGTGCTACTTTCAGTCATACCACTGTGGAAAAGTGATGCTGTATGTCGCATTCGCCGTTTTTGCAGCAACAATTCCGCATAGTGACTCTCGCTTTAAGCCCTGGTGCTCAAAGCATTCGAACCAAATTAATAGATCAGTTATTGAAAAAGCCACATTTCAAAATTTGGCCGTCAAGGGAAGTGTTTGTTTGCACATTTCCAGGTCAAAATTGAAGACACAATAACAAAGAAAAAACAACAATGCTGTGACCAAGAAATATATAGTTTCCACCCTGACTTGTGACTGCAAGAGGTAAGTGGCCTGTCACGAATTCGAATGATAGTGAACAACTGACCCCCCCCCCCCCTCACGCCCCCCACCTTCCGCAAGAGAGCAGGATAAAAAAAATGAAGGAACCACGCTGACGCAGAAAAATATAAACACACCGTGTGTGTGTTGGTGAGGGCAGCCATTTTAGTGCGGGGCCACTTACCAGGGGCACACTATACTCTCCGTTATAAATGTAACAGTTCATCATCATCGTCAACAGTCTGACTACATCCACTGCAGGACAAATGCCTCTCCCATGATCCGCCAGTCAACTCGGTCCTGTATTTGCTGCTGCCACTTTATACCCGCAAGCTTCCTAATCTCATCTGCCCACCTAACTTTCTGTCTCCCCCTAACTCGCTTGCCTTCTCTGGGAATTCCTTCAGTTATCCTTATTGACCAGTGGTTATGTTGCCTACGCGCTACGTGCTAGGTCCATTTCTTCTTCTTGATTTTGACTATGATATCCTTAACATCGGTTTGTTTCCTAATCCACTCTGCTTTACTTTTATCTTCAAAGTTACACCTATCATTGTCCTTTTTATCGCTCGCTGCGTCGTTCTCAATCTAAGCAGAACTCTCTTTGTAAGCCTCCAGGTTTCTGCTCTGTAGGTAAGTGCCGGCAAGATGCAGCTCTTATACCTTCCTTTTCACGATAGCAAAGGACGTGCTCCTTCTGTAGCACTGTATAGGCCTCATATGTCCTCCTAAACTCACTTAGCCCTATTACAGCCTATTTAACACCCTCTTGCTCCTCGAATATTACAGCTAGACTTGCCTCACTAGATAATGTCCTAGCGTTAACACACGGCCCCTCAGTTCCCAGTGGTTGCAAAGCAGCTGATTACGCCGGCGGCCAGATCTGCAACGCAGCAGAGGGTGTTAAGAATCTTTAGGTTGGTCCGCACAGGCTGACATTGGAATTGTAACAGTCACTCGCTGCCATACAGAAAATATAGGAAAATATACGTTTGCCAAGGTTTCTTTCTAATAGGTTTCCTGAAGAGACCCAAGGAAAGGTATGAGCAAGGTCTTGCCGCTGGGACTCTTACCTTTTTAATTTTTTGTCTCCCTGCATTCTTCCGCTAACGTAGGTTGGAAGCAGGAAACGACCACAATATTCATCGTTTGATTAAAACGTACATTTAGCCCTGTAATGCTAAAATGCATTTTCTAAAAAGTGGCACAACTTGCTCGCCTAACAAAAATATAGGTGAATCTTGTTCGCTGAAACTTTATTAATACCTCAATGAAATAAATGCAATCACTTATCTGACGTACCCTATACCGATACTTTACTTTATTTTATCAGTAACGCTTTTAAAAACCATGGTTTTCCTCATTATGAAAAATTTACAGCGATGCTGCAAGGATGTTCCTGTAGTACAAAAATGAAGCTAACTGCACTTTCTCTACATTTACAGAAAAAGACTGGCTCAGCTAACGCTGTTCACGCCGGACAATTCTCTCTATGTTACACTCGCAACATGTATCTTTGGCAGCCATTCCTTTCTGCTTAATCGGCACCCATAACACAGACGCACCCGGAAACGGCCCGTTGTCTTTCCGCTGCGCTTCGGACGTCCTCACGTACGGCGATGTGACAGCGTTGCTTGTGGACAGTTTTTCGGTGCCGTAAATAACGCCCAAAAGCTCGCGGGCGCCACCCATATGTGCTCCTCTTCCTCTCAAAACGCATTTTCAGTGCGCCTGAAATGCTCGCCCACCGGGGTCATTGTTTCTTTTCTTGCAGCCCTGGGAGACGGTCCAGAGGCATTACGGCGATAATGGCCATCGATCAATCAAAAAACAGTTTCGGTAATGCCAGGAGACAGCGTTTCCGCGCGTCGCCGGCAGATGTCACCATGAAAGAACAAGGCGCTCTCGTCTGCGCGTGCGCGAGTGGCACAGCCAGCGAGTAGCAGACGACGCAGCCGGCGCGCGCGTGGTCCGCTGCTGCAGCTGCCGCGTCGGCGGCCGTCCTGGCCACATCTGGCGCGGCAGCCCCACTTTTGTTGCTTCCTTCTTTTGTGATGCCCTTCGCGTAGGCGCTACTTCGTTAGCAATCCCCTCCCCCTTCCCCCTCCCTCGTGCCCCCCCCCCCTTGATATTCCGTTCACTTTCTGCCTCGATGGTGTTTGCTCACGCCCCGTTGGCGCGCTGCGAGTGCCGTTGCACGGCTACCGGTGGCGTAACTGCACGGACGTTGCCTCGTCAGCCACACGGACAAGATGCACAGCTGATCGGGGATCGAGAGGTTAGGACTTTCTTTCGGGCGCCCAACGTTCGTGGCACCACATCACATTCATTCCGGTGAAAGAGGAAGAAGGGACAACTACGAAAGAAGGCTAAAAACACATCAACATGTTACTTCACAGTGCAGCCAAAGAACATGGCGTCGCGAAATGTTTACCACAGGTACCTAAGAGTCCATCAAGCGTGGCACCCCGCTGCTAAACCACACTGCTGGCATACAAAGTTTACAGTATTGAGGGACACAAATGCGATCAATTGAGAGGTGGCTGCTTTGGTGGGATCCAGTTAGTCGCCAGGTCTGATTAAATAAAGTCAGCCATTCCCCGAATGAATAACTATTTCGATAACTAGAACTACACGACGAATCATTACTATGCTATGTGTGCCACTGGTAACATTTATCCCACAGAGCAGCTGATTTCCTGGAACGAGGGCCATACAATCTTTGGTGTCCGATAGCAGGGCTGCCGTGCGATTCGTTATCTTTATTTGCGTTAAAGAATGGTGTCACATTATCGTGAAATTCACCATTTGTCGGAATTAATGCAGTATTGCTTACTTATTCAGTTTATTTAGACAAAAAAAGAACTGCCTAAGTCCAAGAGACTAAAGGCAGATTATATATGCCTTACTAGAGTGAAGCTCTGGCCGACCCTTGGTATGTATTCGAACAGCAGGGCATTAAATTGTTGTCTGAGAGTGACTCCTGGCAACGCCTAAGTGGTAAGTGTGAACAGGCGTCGATTCTAGGGAGATATTTATGTCCACGAGAAGCCAGTTCAGCCAGTACATTAGGAAGGAGTTGACTCCGGAAAAAGGCTCGCGTAGGGCTGCTCTGTGTGCGTCCTGATTTTTATTTCTTCCGACATGCGTTATGGCCAGTATATTTCTGTTTGCCACGGAAGGAACGCCGTAGTTTACGACCACTTGAACACATTGGTCTATGGTTTCTATCACTTCTAGCCGGCTCCAAAGCTGACATCGACGTGCTACGAGGTTGGTTGCTCTGAAGCTGTCAGTGACCGCTTGACTGACAACTTCTAACAGCTATTCCAATGTTCATGCGTTTTCGTAATGGTTTCACGCTAACATAAGAAAGCATGTCGTATGGAGGACCTGGCGGTGGTGTAAGGACCAGGTTCCCGGTAGCTACAACCCTGCTTTGAAATTTTCAGGCGGTGGGTAAGCGCTTCTACACGCATAGAGAGCTTAGGTTGTCATACACAGGGTGTCTTTTTTGTTTGTTTGTTTATTTTTCAGGCAGGCACGCAGGCTGGCAGATAACTTAATTGAAGTTCTGAAAGGCTTTTCGGAAAGGACCCATTGGAGCCCCAGGATCGCCACTGGCTGCTTCAGTGTCAGAACCGGGATGCCTTGCCTCTCCGCTCGCTCACAGGTCTTCTGAATGGCCGTTGACTGCATCTTGAGCGTAGTCCTTGAAATCTCCACATCACAGTCCTGTTCGCTGGTGTGTGACGTATCCCGTAACGCAGGACAGGACATGTGTTCTACAGTGCCGTAACCCCCCCCCCCTCCGGGCACTATATATATGGATCGATTTCTCTGTTAATATTGCTTAGGAAATCTTGGTAGAGATATGACCTCGTCTGAAGCATCCTAAGCGTGATCGCTTGAGATCGACATAGTTTTGGGTGGTGTGGTGGCAAAAGGCGCCTACGTTCCTCTTTATAATGGGAGATGAACTCATGAAAGTTTAATAGGGGATCTCAGTGCCGGACCTCACGTGAATTCGACGACGCCTCACCGCCGTTGCTGCGCGTGAGTTCTCGCGCATGGCGGTGAGCAACAATAGAGATTTTAACGCGATAGCACTAAAGGGATCGTGTCGCAGTAAACCCGCTGCCGGCTTCGGCCCCGTTGGTTGCGAGCGAAAAATTTTCTGTGCGTCTGTGACCGAAAAATGAAGTTACCGAGATAGCCGCGGGAGGCCGCTACTTGTCCACGCTTGTGCGCGCGATCACACTGAGAAAGCCGCGCATTCGATGAAAAAGAAAAGTGCTCAACGTCACAAGGCGCGGTAGTACCGTTGCCCTGTTACCCCTCCCTGCTTAGCTTCCATGGTTTTTGTCGGGACGAGAGAAAAGATAGTGCAATTGCAGCATGTGACAAACCTTTGTAACTTCACTCGCACTGGACGGATTCTTAAATTTTTTGCGGCGTTGAATTCGTGAAGCAATAAGCTCTTCTAGTAAATTCATTCCATGGTTACTTGAAAAAAGTGTTTCAGGGCCCCTTTCACGTATTTTGTTCGACAGGTGTCACGTTGAAAACGAGCCCATTCGGCGATGATAGCACGCGCTGGTCTAATCTACTGTGTGCGTGTTTGTGTGCGTGCGTGTGTAAGTAACAAAACATACGAATGAGTATTCACTTGGCGGCTGAAGGGTGCACTGAGGGCTGGATTTCGCTATCACGTTCAATTCTTAAATGCAAAGCATAAGGGTTCCCCAATTTTTTTGTAACAATCCGGTCACGCACCGGTCGTTTTTGCACACCCACTCCATGTCGCGGTGGAAATACATTGCCCCACCTGAATTGAAATTGAGGCGACTAATAGGCAAAGCTCGTTAAGTAATTCTTAATAGCTCTCTTGAGTGCAGTTGTTTAGATTAAAAAGTTGTAGTGCATGATAATTTATCACACATCTATTTTTAAGAACTCTGAAAAGTGACACGTAGCTTGAGGCACGTATTCATCAAGGGCGAAGTAAAACTGATCGCGCCCAGCGCCCATGACGCGGGACAGCTCTACTACGTCAGACCGGTGCTGCCCGAGACAGAATAATGACGAAATTTGAAACAGGAGCGCCGCGACCGTATCTTTTCGAGCAAACCTGCAGGTAACCTCACTTGTGCCAGTGCACCTCCTTATTTCTACCTGTAATTTTTTTTATTGATACGTGGGGTTTAACGTCCCAAAACGATCATATGATTATAAGAGACTAAGGTTCTTTAACGTGCACCTAAATCAAAGCACACGGGCTCACAGCATTTTCGCCTTCATTGAAAACGCAGCCGCCAGAGCCGGGATTCGATCTCGCGACTTGCGGGTCAGCAGCCGATGACTTCAGACCACCGAGGCTGGGGCCCGTAATGTTTGGTGCTTGTGTATTTCTTTCGAATAGTGCGCTAGAAAATCGCAATATGAACCCTGTCTTTGCCTGGGAAGCATAAAGTTCAAGGGCAGCCACTGCGGCGCTTCTACTTGCAGACAGGCGAGTTAGTTTTTCCGCCTTTTTATAGTTTAAAAACAGGCGAGCACTGCACATCGCAAGCATACACAAAGTTGTCCACTTGTGTATTTCAGTATGCATGCTGACTTTTCTGACCAGATATAACTGCTGTGGCCTTCATTCAAGTTTCCTCACTTCCATGTCAAGGGAAGTTCTGTGCTTTCGTAGCACACTTTTAGTGCTTCGTGCGTGCCGGGCGCGACCAGTTTCGCTTTTGCCCTTGCATCTTTCATATGGGTATAGCACACCCCGACAAAAGAGAGACACACACAGACAGCGATGAGTGCGTGTCTGTCTTTTGTGTTCTTGCCATGGTGTGCGATACCCATATAGGAACGATGAACCTCAGCCAACTATAGCCAGGCAACGTGCCTCAGCAAATTTCGCCCTTGAAACTCGAACATCCCGAACTACGACCAACTTGGGGATGCCCTAAACTATAATGCACTACAATCTTCTAATATAAACTGCAATCGGTTCAACGATTGAAAAGTTAATTAACGAGCTTTGTTAATTATTCGCGTCAGCGTCATCTTAGCTGCGGGCGTCGACGTGGAGTTCATGTGCGAAAGTGACAGGCACCCGATTGTCATACGATTCTTATAAAAAGATCGTACTGCCTAAAAAATGAAAAAAAAGGACCCTGAGACCGTATTTTGAAACGACCGCGAAAGGCGATATTATCGCCTTTGGTGACGTAGGATAGGATGTGTTCCATAACAGCA
This sequence comes from Rhipicephalus microplus, assembly GCF_043290135.1. Lineage (NCBI taxonomy): Eukaryota > Metazoa > Arthropoda > Arachnida > Ixodida > Ixodidae > Rhipicephalus > Rhipicephalus microplus. The sequence continues at coordinate 217,811,525 of NC_134710.1, read as the reverse complement.
CAATAGTGAGCGTACTGTCCGAGCGTAGAGCGACCCGATTGTAGCATTTTCGAGCGTATGCTGGCTTCTACGCCGTAGGCTGGCTTGGCTGTGGCTACCCGAAATATAAAAAGTGTGCAAAATACTTTCGACGTGTTTTGTTCAGTTGTCTAAAGCACATCATAATATATTTTTTTTAATGTCGCTTCCTTTGAAGTGTATTTTTGTTGAGCGTTTCATTCGGAGAGTTCTGCTGTAGTCTCCTCCTCCTTTGGTGTGGTACGTGATTTAGGAGCACAATACGTGTCCTCCAAGCGAACCCTGACGACTAAAGTTATCGAGACAGTGTTTTTTTTATTGCGTGCTCATATGTGTTTTCTTGCTTTTCCTTTCACGCTCAATATCACGGGGAGCAAATAAATTCAATATATGTGAGAAAAAAACACTCAAGAGATTGCAAAGAAGACAACAGAAATATCATCAAGTCGTAAAATGGGATTTGGTAAAAGTGAGTTTTTGGAAATTCCGAAATTTGCATTGTTTCGAAGTAGTACACAGGAGATAAGAGTTCCACAGATATAAGCAAGCTTTACTTATGTGTCATCAATCTCGTGTGTCAAAGGTGAGTTAAAATGGTTTATTTGATTCAGAAGATGCAGCTTTTGAGTCGTATCTGTTACACTTGGTCGGTTACATACTTCGACCAATGAATACATGCATTTCCAATAGCGAAGATGTCATAATACATTTTCCTGTGTTTGCTTTAAAAATTGCAATAAAGTATTCAAAACTTTGATTGAATAATCGAGACTTACTTCGTATTCTCCTTTCGTGAATGTTTATATTTCATTTCACTGAAAATCTCTCTATTCAAGCATGCTTTCTTCTCTGATTTTAAAAGCCGGTGGAGTTTTTCATACACTCCACGCAAAAGTTTGTAGAATGTCGAAACTATACACACCTATGGCAACTTATGTATCGCGTTCGCTGATGGTGGAAGCTGGAAAGAAGATATTGCGCGCCGACTTATTATCTTGTCGGCCACTATTATGACGTCATAATCTTGTACTAAGATCTGAGCGTGCACTTGTCTCCTTTTCATAGAAGCAATCACATATGAACTGCAAGAGATGTGGGCAACAGTTAGCTAGGCAGATCTGAGGATCTGCTACAGTAGTTAGTACCCTAAACATCTTATTAGGCAACGCTTCAAGGCTTTCTTTCTTTCTTTCTTTCTTTCTTTCTTTCTTTCTTTCTTTCTTTCTTTTGCAACAGACTTGAATTATGCTATAGGTAACCCTTGTAGAATGGGATGTCTTGCTTTTCACCATTTCTTTATCATCGCTACACAAGGTTAAAAAGATTTATCTAGAAACGCAACATGATTCATTTGTTTTTATCAAAATTTGACGCACTTTTGGCTTCAGTTGCACTTTTTGTAAATTATTGATGTAAAATATTTTGGAAATCTTATATCTACCAGAGCTTCTCAAGGGGTCATCACCACCCCCGTATCTTGCCTTGTCTCGCCTTTCACTTCTTCTCGAAACACGTCGGCACAAAGATATACGTGATCACGACTTACAGCAACAAAAATTTGGAACTATCAATTTATTTAGAATCAGTCTAATTCTCCGAGGTAGACCTACTGGTCAGATGACGTCTTCGGCACACCTGAATGCCCACAGCCCGCAATCGAACAACCTTCAGATGAGAAAATATATTTCCTGCGTAACGCCAGGCTGAGCCAGCCCTCACAGGACGTAACAGCCGGCTTCCGTCGTTTTCCTGGACGAGTCCCACTTGCGGTCGCCATATTTAGCCGGGCCACGTGGCGCTGCTGCTGCGTGGGATGTACGTCGGGGATGAGCTGTGGGCTCGCCTCGTGCAATGCAAACACGGCGTTGGCTACGCGGTCTGCGCACCCTGTATTGCAGCCCACACCCCGTGTGGTGTCACAGTTGACTTGGAAAACGCTGCCGCTTTTATTTCCAGGGTCCGCAAACGAAGCACGCGAACAGAGAACAATTCGATAAAAAAGAAAATGCCTAAGTGAGTGTGCACAACCCACGCAAACATCTTTTTTTCCACTTCCCTTGCTTTTCTTTTTATGCTTTTTTTCACGTGTTCGTCGTATTCCCAGCTTCAGCGGGGAAAATTGGGACGGCGAGAGTACGTTTCAAGAACACTCCGACAGGGTTGAAATTTGGCGTCTCAGTAGATGGAAAGTCGATAACCACATGCCCGGCGCTTGACAACCATTCATAGTGACGGTTAAAGTACGAGATGTTATTCCTGTTGGTTTTTACATTAATTTACGCTAAAATGGTTGCGGCATAGCATCGCAAAATAAGGGCATAAATATTTTGTTTGTATGTTCGTCTGCGTCCGGTGCGTGGCTTCCAGGACTAGGAGACCCACATGCAAGGCGGAAAACTGACCACGCTGAGTTTCTATTCGTTATTTTGAAAACTGCCCTTTCAATTTTCTTTTCCTCCACAAACAAATGCAGGTAGTGCCATGTCTTTCATTACGTATTCTATAAACTCAGTGATGGCACAAATGTACGATTTTTTATGGTAGAAAGATGGCTGACTTGAAACTTCAAGGGCAATACAACTTTTTCTTGGGCGAGTTGGCGTTTGCAAAACATGATTCCATAGCGGAAAGAGTGGCACTTTTTCACTCTCGTTCCTCTGACTACCTTTTCTCATTTTCGAGTTTTTCTGCTACTGGATCATATAGGTTCAAGAGAAATGTTCAGGTGGCTCCTTTCTGGATCCTTCGGAAGATATTGGCATGTGTCAAACACACAGAAAGCAATGTATTGCCATTTGTTTTAATAATAATTTAAAAGTGTGCGTTGGGAGGATGGGAGTGGGAGTCGTGGTCATGACATATTTTATTTTTCTGTAAGAAAACCTCCACAAAAAAAAAGTGTGTTTAAGGGGACTACTGAAAATAAGGTAATCAGTGCGCATTGCGTGCGGTAAAGTAACTTTATAGGACCCCGAGCTTACCCTGGGTGGTTGCCAGCATATACAAAAGCAGATAACGAAGCCGCGAGAGAGACAAAACACATGCACAGAGTAAGCATGCGCTGCTACTATAAAATCAACTCAAACAAATAAAAGCACGATTAAAAAGTCGAATCACTGAAAAAGTGTACGCGAGAGTAGTTGCGTGTCTCAATATTCGAATTATTTTTTTTATTTTGGTCTACACCACTATATAGGCGCCTCCGTAACGTGTAGACCAAGATCGGTGTGGGAGGGTAAGATTGGATTGGATTGGATAAAGTTTTATTTGGTCCTCCAAAACACCGATCACTGTGTTGCGGGCAGCTCCCACGTGGGGACTGAAATGCCGAGCTCCTCAGCCGCTTCGCGGGCTTTGTGAGGGTAAGAGTTTGACGTATATAACTCTCTGGTGATGACAAGAATAACGTGAAAATCCTGTCCCGTATGTCATTAAACACTTTGCTGCGGGAACGTGTGGCTCACACCCAGTTACCGTGGGCCCTAGTATGCCGCTTTGCACTGCAGGTGATGGGTAGTTTATATCGACTCAGGTTCAGACACTGGTGAGTTAAACGCGAGAGCGTTAAGAAAAACTGGCATCGGCAGTGTTGAGTCGATGAATGCAAACAATAAAAGTGAGGATCCCAGCAGAAATTGAACCTAAGCGTTCTGCGTGCCAGTGAGGTATTATACCACAGAGCCACGCCAGATCTCGACACTGCTTTTGACAAAAACCTCATGTGGAGGTAATGTCGCTCCAATTGTGGTTGAAGTGCTGTATATCTCACTTTATCGCTGAAATCAGTTCCGTTGTTTCCTTATCATCACTGAAGACCTGATGCTGAAGAGATGGGCATCTAAGTAGTCTTATTTTGCTAAGTCTTCAAAACTTTCTTTTTCTTTATTCCTCTATTTGATTGTTTTTGTCCCTTCTCTTTGTTTTTGTGCACGTCGTTTGTGTATCTGTTTATTTCTGTTTTGCCCTTTGTTTCGCTGATAACTCTATTTCTTTTTCTGTCTTTTTATCTTTCTTTACTCTTTGCTCCTTTTCTCTCTTTCTCTCTTTTCTTCTTCTTTCGCGCTCTTATTTTGGTTCCCTGTCCCTGTCTCTTTCTTTCTCTTTCTGCCTTTCGTTTTCTGTGCTTTTCTCTTTTTTTCTGCGTTATGTTTTACTCTCTCCGTTCCCTCCTTCTCACCCTCACATCCATCCTCCTGCAATCACTTCCATTCACCATGACATTGCCGTACTGTATACCATTAGACCATGGTCCGTATGACATCTGGGGGCCGCCATCATAGGCTGTTGTTACACCAATGTTTTTTGTTCTTTTCGTATATTGCGACGTGAATTGGTAGCGCAATGAAACGTCCTATGCACTAACCAAACCATTTTCATGTGTATGTGTCTACCGTAGTTCTGTTTTTTTTAGTTGTTAAAAACACAAAACACAATGGTTAACAGCCCAATATCGCGGCGTTCAAACCCACCCATAAAATAGTCTATAGAAGGCTATGTTATGCTCTGATAGCGTATCTGGATAGCCTAGCGGGGACTCGCTTGATGGATTCCGTGCCAAATGGTTTTGCCGCCCACGATCTCCGACGCCAGCGCAGCTCTCGCCGACTGGTTCACCCAATGCCATCTCCTAATGCCGCGAAGCTCTCGCCGTGTGGTGCCCCGTCCTCGGACTTCTTGAACCATGTCCTAATCTTTCTCTTTCACAATTTTCACTTCTCATTCTACCCTTTTCATTCTTCTTTATCCCCTTCCCTCGTGAGCTACTGCAGAGGTGTCGCACTTAAATGCAAACAGTTGCGGGGCCCAACCTTTCTCTTTTTTCTTCTATTTAAGAAATCATTCCTGCCCGCCTTCTAGCCGACTGGTTAATACAGTTGCCTTCGGATCATGGGTTCGCTTAGAATCTCGCGTCACGAAGAAATATTTATCCCTCTAGAATTTCTAGCTTTTTGGGTCATTTTTTTTCCTATTTATTTACATACATTTCTTCCTTTCTCTCTGTGCACTCGGTGTGCGTACCATCACAGTTAGCACATTCTGCACCTGGGAATTCGGCGCACGTGTATTGGGAGCGAAGCTGAATAAGACAACGACACGACGAATAAGTGGACGGAAGACAACAGCGCGTGCCGGTTCACAGTGATGATAAAAGTATCCGTTGGATTCATTTGGTCATGCTCCCACCAGGGCACAAAGACAGGGGTCAATCAATCTCTTCGTTTGGACAAAGTGCGGCAATCTGTTGTATGTGCAACAGGCTTCAAAGACAGGGATTTCACTCAAGTATTGGGAGGCAGCAAGCAGTTTCAAAAAGTGAGACGGAGACCATGGAATGCGTTCGATATGAGATGAACAATGCCAGCAGAGTGTTGTTTCCCGGGTGTGACGTGTGCGCAATGACTATGAGCTGGCGTGATCTGCCTTTGCCGCCTATTATTAAAATCGATCACGGACCTTGAACAGGTGGCCCATGGAACTTTCGATAGTGGTCCGCCAAGGCTAACACCAAACATTTCTTCTCTCTCTCTCTCTCTCTCTCTCTCTCTCTCTCTCTCGCTCTCAATATATTTATATATATATATATATATATGTGTGTGTGTGTGTGTGTGTGTGTGTGTGTGTGTGTGTGTGTGTGTGTGTGTGTGTGTGTGTGTGTGTGTGTGTGTGTGCTATATAACAGAATATAATGCCAAGGAAAGTATAGGGGAGGTTATTAGACCAAATTGTAAGGTAAACGTGAATAAAGAAAAGTGGGTGAAAAGATAACTTGCCGTGGGCAGGCACTGAACCTGCGACCTTCGAATAACGCTAATACCACTGCGGCTATCCTCCCAGCCATTTTATTCTGTATATATCTGTATTTCAACGTGGGAGTGTCAGTCAGCGCCATCTGTAGCCATGGCGGTGAGTGTGGCACACTCTTTTGTGAGCCTGTGTGGCGTCACGTAGCACGTGAACTTATTACGAGCTGGCAGCTGAGCAATAGTCCCTCGTATACAACGAGGCTCTCGCACTGGCAGACTTGGTGCCTTAGGTTGTATACGAGGGACTATTGGTCAGCTTCAGCTCGTGATAAGTTCACGTGCTACGTGACGCCACACAGGCTCATAAAAGAGTGTGCCACACGCGCCGTCATGGCTACAGATGGCGCTGACTGACACTCCAACGTTGAAATTCACACATATCATGAATAAAGTGGCTGGGAGTATAGCCGCCGTGGTAGCTCAGGAATAGAGCATCGAACGCGTTATTCGAAGGTCACAGGTTCGGTTCCGGCCCACGGCAAGTTATCTTTTCCCTCTCTTTTCTTTCTTCACATTTACCTTACAATTTGGTATAATAACCTCCCCTATACTTTCCTTGGCATGATTGTCTGTTAGATTTCATTAATAGTGTGTCAAAAAACGAGCCCTTGAGTATCCACTTCTTTCTCCTATATATATATATATATATATTTATATATATATATATATATATATATATATATATATATATATATATATATATATATATATATATATATATATATATTCTTGAAAATAAAGAATGTTCATGACCTACAAGCAGAAGACTGGTCTCAAGGCATTTCTTTCGTGAGGCACCCCGTGCGGCCACCTTAAATCGCCATCCATACTCGATTCATTCTGTATATCCATGTCGGCATGTTGTTCGAAACCTGACGCTGAATCCCTTTGGGAAAGGATCCATATATGTGGTACGGAAAAGGCCGCCTCTGAAATTGCAATGTTAGCTCCCACTTTCTACAAACTACCTCAATTCACCACTTCCTTACGGACTGTCCCGGCCTTTGTGGAATTAAATGTTTCAGGAGGTGCGCCCCACTGGCTGAGGTTCATTCGAGACCTCTGCAGGGTCAAGCTGAAGGTGAAATTATCACCTTACACAAAACCAATTCCAATTGAAAAAGAACATTTAGGTGCATTTGCGATCACTGCGCTGGCCATTTTGGCAGCCACTTGAGCCCTTTCAAATATACACTGTCGTCCTTTATGAAAGGAAACACGCGAACGCGTGGCCTGCGCTATGCGGCGGCTGCCTACAGCACCATCAATCGAGAGCAAAAGCAAACACGGTCGCTTTGGGCGTCATCTGTTGCCAAAAAAATAAAAATAATAACGAGTTATGGCTAGTAGACAAGCGCTGATAGATTGCACTCCCTCTCTGCTCAGGACTGCAGTCCACTGCCAACATATCAAGCGTTGTGCGCGACCACGGCGCAAGCTGCAGCAATTGTTCGATATCGCTCGCCGCGCGAGTGGTGAGGGAACGTAATCTGGCCTCTGAGATTGGCCTCATGGCCTCTGAGATTGCGATGCGCAGCTGGTTTTAGAACCACGCCGCGCGCCCACAATCTCAGCGGCCATGACCGGCCATAACTCGTTATCTTGCTTGGTCATAGATGACGCCAAAAGCGAACGTGCTTTCTTCACTTGTCGCTTGATGGTGCCGTAGGCAGCCGCCGCAGAGCGTAGGCCACGCGTTCGCATGTTCCCTTTCATAAAGAACGACAGTGTACCTGAGTTTGAAACTCTGAAGTCGAAATGCATTAAATTGGACTCTTCGTTCCTTGATAAACTAGTTTACAACAATTGTTCAAAGGTTTTTCGCGTACTGCAAAAATACACCAGGCTACGCTGCAATTTTGTTTTTCTTCCTGTGTGGCCTCGTTGCAGTACTCTGTAGGTTATATGAATAGCTAACGTGGTTGCTTGGGCGAGTTGGTACGACATGATTCACATAAAAAACAGCGCCAATAACGAGAGACAAGAAAAAGAAGGAGACAGACAGCGGGTGCCGCTGTCTGTCTCCTTCTTTTTTCTTGTCTGTCGTTATTGGCGCTGTTTTTTATGTGAATTATATGAATAGGTACTCTGTAGGTTGTAGGTTCCATAGGTTGAACCCAGAAAAAAATTTTTAAATAGACATTCCACCTTCATTCGAATATTTCAGAGTTCATTACTTGTGCTGTGCATAGTATAAATTGCCGTTTATGATAACGTCACTATTACATCCACCTGCGTGCGTTTTTTCTTCTTCTGATTTCTTTCTCGGACTTCATTTAATTTCATATTTTCTTTTGTGGTAGCGGAGCATATTTTCACTTCAAACCATTGCTCCTTGTTTTGTGCATTAATACTTAGTGCGCCATTTATGAAGTCTTCTTAGCTGTTCCTGGGTACTATTTTATACGTTTAATAATCAGTGAAAAGTTTGCCCGACCTGCTGAGTAAAAATTGTAATGTCTCAGCGCTGTGATTATTATTATTATTATTATTATTATTATTATTATTATTATTATTATTATTATTGTTGTTGTTGTATTCGCTCGCCGCCTCTTCAGCAGAATAAAAAAAACAGTATTGGCGGGAAATTCACTTCATTGCCAATCGCCCTGCCTTCCTTCACCGCTGCGCGTCTCATTGCAACGGCTCGACGCCAACTCGATGTACGAAGGCCGTCTCGTGACATGCACTCCGTCGGCCGTCTTGAAAGAAATTCCTGTCGGTCGTGTTTTCATTCACCGACGTATTGGCACAAGCCCGGTACGGGCGAGTGGGTTGAGTGTTGCGCACGGCGTGGCTCCGCATGTACAGACGTGTCGGCTACAATGATTCGCGCGACGACCGACCGAGCAGCTGACGGCCAAGGTGCCGTTTTCACCTGCGGCTGAACCGACGGCGAGAAGACCGCCGGCCGCGTGGAGCTCGAGACCGCAGCGCGGGCCTTGCGGCGAACCTAGCAGGCGGCGCGGAATTCCAGGCGGTGAGGAGTGCTCACTATTCGACAAACATCCCACCTCCCCCTTTCCCCCCCTCCTTACCAACCTTGAAGGGAAGTGCGGGGATGGGTGAAGAGCAGGGAGGGTTGTTGCGTTAGAAGATGCGCGCGCCAGCTGCCCCGCAGCCGGCTGCCGGCGACGCACGGCCACGCCTCGTGAGGACACACATCTGGCGCGCCTGCGTTCAACCCCCCACCCGTCTACTCGTCTCTGCACGTGCGGCTGGTGCTGTAGAAGCGGCTGCCGAGCTGGGATCCTGTCTGCCCCAATCAAGCAACCCGTCTCCGCTATGTTTATTTTCTTGCTCTGTCGTGCGCCGGCGAACGCTGTTTTCGTTTAGCTTCGCCCGTTGTACGTTCGTCGATCCTGGCGTGGCGGCCGGGTAGTGTAAGAATGTAACCCTTCTTCTCGAGTTCTCGCTTCTGAAACCAACCCCTGATTCTGAAGTAGCGAATTAAGTTTGAACGACCCCTTCATCATGGGCTTCCAGAAAGAGTGCACACTGCCGCGCGCTTATAGTCTTAGCTGATGTCGTTTTGCGTACGAGCTATTCCTCAACGTACCAGGGCATGTGTTTGGTCACTTGCGTACTGTCAATTTTCTCCTCTCCTCTTACCTCTTTCTCTCATCTTTAACCGCCCTTTCTCATTCCCCCCAGCGTAGGGTAACAAACCAGGAATGTGCCTGGCTAACCTCCCTGCCTTCTCTCTTGTTGTTCTTCTTTCCTTCCTGCGTGCCATAACGAGTCGGGGCAAGGCAGACACAGAATGACCAAATGGACACGGTATTCCTGCAAGTTGGAAGTACAAGGCATATACTCAAGAGCAGAAGGCTGACAGAACTTTCCGACGTGCTCATGTTGTGAGCATCACGTCCTATAGGATCACATGCACTCGGCTAAGTTGAGCGACCTTTCTGAACCTTCTAATAATTTATGTCATGCAAATGCATTTGTCCATCAAGACTAATAGATGATCAGTGGCGTGGGGCTATGTCACTAGTGCCTAGCTCAATGCATCCTGTTTCTTCACACGTATAACAAATATGTCCAGGGATGGAAAGACCCGAGTACCTAGGTAAAAAGAAAAAAATGCAAAAACTTTTACAGGCATTGAGTATCGCTTATCAACACTAGGCTCATCTTCTATGCCCACATTCCATTCAATTTAAACCAGAATTTTAATCATTTTGTTCTTCATGAACAGTCACGTTTAACATTTTCAATGTAACTAATATACTAGAGAATTATAAGGAAAAAAAAACGGCAGGAGAGTCTGAAAGCCACAAACCTGGGAATGTATCCGCTCATGTGCAAATGACAGACAGCTATAGTTACTAAAATATCAAAGGAAACAAACATGGGTGTGTCACATCCACAGTTTACCAGGCCAGATTCACAATAAGTTCTTTTCGTTAGCGAAAGAAAAATGTGAGAATGCCAGCAATTTATTCGCATGGTTTCGCCAATGACGTGCTTGCGATCACAAGGTAGACATTATTGATTCTCTGATTAGAGGTCTATAAAAGCGACGCTGGCCGCCCACATGCTATTGGGGTTGTGAGCTTCAAGTATATACATGGAAGAGCTCCGCAATGGGAATGAAATACGAGACAATAAACGTATGTATGGTAATGAGCTTACGCTACAAAAAAAAACAGAAATGTAAAGAATTTCCGGTATCTTAATGTTAAAAAGGCGCATAAAAACAAACGGAGCTCAAGTGCAACCTGAAGACGAAGCGATGAGAATATTCGCACAATTTCCTGCCTCAGTGTTGTGAATATAAACACACCTTTCCGCTTCGTGTTCACAGAACGCACACACTATACTCTTAAACATCTTTGAATTCAGAGAAAGCAATAACGAAGGATATACGAAAACCTGTCACCGACTCGACGCGATAACATCTTCCCCAGAGCAAATATGTGTTCCCAGAGCAAATACACATTTCTTGGAACACCCTTTACATAGACTAAAACGCGCGTTGCTATCACGAGTTTCCTGGAACACAAGATAACGTTGCAAACATTTCTGCTGTGCATGACATGTCCGCGTTACGACAACGGACGAAAAAAGGTCGACTAATAATGGCTTCGCTGTTACGGTGTATTGGGTTTCCTATCAACTGTCTCACCAAACCAACTTGTCGTTTCTCGGCACGCAGATATCACCGTTTCGCAACCTTTCACCACGACCCACCATCAATCCTTCGTCACTCGGGCGACCCGGCTTGAAACAGTCTTCCTACGAGTGACATGTGTCGTACAAACCTCAATAATACTAGAAAAGCCATGGAACTTTAGTTTTATCAACAACACAAGAAACGTGCGAAGGACTAGACCTGTTTCTTATAGTGAGGCAATGCCAGCAAGCTAAAGTTGATACCCTTTTACCAAAGCGATACTATTAGTCCAAACCATCTAGCAATGCTCTAAGCCTTCTATATGCAATCGATAAAAGGTAAATAAACAAATGGATATAAACGTTAATGAAGGCGTTGCCAAGCTATCTGTTTATGACACGAGAAAAAAGCCCGAGCACTCACGCAGTAACTAAGAGTTTATATCTAGAAAGAACTTGAAAAAACGGCACAAATGATTCATAGTAAAAAAACCACCACGCCAGCGCCTTGACGGAGAACACGACAGCGCGTCTGTTTCTTCTCACTCACACCACTGCTTCCTTCGTCAAGCCACTGTATCAAGGCGGCCGATCGGAATCCGGCCGTTGCCATCCCTGCAACGGCGTCGCGGAACAGCTACAGTTGTCTGGCGTCGGCGAAGCGATTCTACCAGACTCGTCAATATGCACGCATCCACGTTGGGTAATGAGCGCGTAACGGAAAGACGCTACAAAGGCCCCCACTTTTGCGAGCTTCCAGCCATTTCAGGGCCGCTCGCTCCTCCGCGCTGCAGCCTGCTGTGCGTCACTCGTCGCGCTCGGCAAGACCGCATGATAAACACTCCAGGACGCTGCTTGCTTATCGAGTCGGCACTCGCTTTCACAGGGAGCACCAGACTTCTTCCGCGCGGCAAAATATATACAGGCATATTAACCCGGAAATCCCAAATTTCATCATGCCTATGCGTATCTGTATATGGAGTGACCCGGCTAGGGCATCGCCGCAAAATCTCTCTCTCTCTCTTTCCCTATATATATATATATATATATATATATATATATATATATATATATATATATATATATATATATATATATATATATATATATATATATATATATATAGTGTGTGTGTGCGTGTGTGTGTGTGTTCACTCTCAGAAAAGATCTGTTTTTTGTCAACGCATCCTTGACGTGATAGCCAACATTGGACGTCTGAGTGCGCAAATGAAGCGTCCCGGACCCCGGACCTCGCTCCCCGACGAAAGCGCTTATTCCCAACTACTATGTGTTTTACGTTGCACAATTTTCACACCAGAAGTGTGTGAGAGAGAGAGAGAGAAATGCAGAGGAAATGCGGGGAGGTCAACCAAGCTTTGGCTTGATTGGCTACGCTACACTTGGGGTGGAAGAAAGGGGGAATTATAGAAAGGAAAGAGATAGAGAAAAAAAAGAAGAGTAAGAAAGAGGTTGATAAATAGTCAGCTAAAGATACATAGCATGGTCTCACACTATATAGATAATAGTCAGCAGCTGAGTACCAGTAATCATTACCGGGGCGAAATAGCTTTTCAATAGTTAGCATCGAAATCCACAATGTTCAGTCGGTAATGCGAATGGCTGTGGAATACGAATGGTGTATATCGGTGAACTCGTTGGCTCCTTATGATCACAACACCTTCTAACATCCATGGGGATTGGACGGATGGGTGTGCCTCTGATATCACCGGTGTAAAACAAAAGCAGCTCTCCCGAACTTCCATTCATTCACACCCGCTTTTTCCTTGACCCAGCACAGAGTAGCAAACCTAACAATCGACTGGTTTACCGCCGTATGTTCCTTCTTATTGATTTTTTTAACAGCGAAACCGTTCGTAGTTGAAGCTTTGATGCCCGGGGACCATCGTAGCTCACAAGTGGGTTCGTGCGACTGAAACTTTGTGGACCCCACAACAATTTCGGGCCACTCCTCCCACCACATTCACTAGCCCCACAGCTCACCACTACGCCCGCCACTCAACCAGCCTCATTCCACTTCATTCCTAGTTCATCCTACTTCGTTCAGCCAGCCAAAACAATTGGCGAACCGAAGGCTTCTTTGAAAGCCACCAGCATCACTGTTTCATCAGCATTGCGCAGCCGCGGTGGCCTAAGGTACTCGGCCGTTGAACCGCAGGTTGCGGTATCGAATCCCGGCTGCAGCAGCTGCATTTCCGATGGAGGCGGAAGTGTTGTAGGCCCATGTGCTCAGATTTGGGTGCACGTTAAAGAACCCCAGGTGGTCGAAATTTCCGGAGCCCTCCACTACGGCATCTCTCATAATCATATGGAGGTTTTGGAACATTGAACCCCACATATCAATCATGTTTCATCAGTGTCCGCAAAGAGAGGATGGCAAATTTTTTTTATCTTTTCCTCCCTCTTTTACAAACTATATGATGCATAAGGCCCTGAATTGAATTGAATTGAAGCTTATTTTTGCCTTGAAATTCTTACAGGAACGGGAGCAGAGGCTAAAGGCTATATAGCCTGACATGGGGCCTCTGCTCCGTAATACAGTTTGGCACGCAGCCCGCTCAATCGGTCGCATATGTTTTCAGAAATAAATAGCGAGAGTGTGCCCAGTCTTTAAGGGTGGGGATAAACGGCTATTAACAAACTACAGGCCAATATCCGTTCTTCCTGTTTTATCTAAGGTATTTGAGAATGCAATAAACGTACGCTTGTACAAATTTTTTGACAAGTATAATGTGATCAGTGAGGCTGAGTACGGTTTTCAAAAAAATAAATCTTGTGAAGCAGCTTTGCTTAATAATAAACATGAACTGATCACAAACATCGAACATAAACTGTACTTACTAGGTTTGTTCATAGACTTTAGAAAGGCGTTTGATTCGGTATGTCATGAAGTACTAACGGCTAAACTTAGCAAGTATGGTGTACGTGGTGTGGTTCTTGAGTTAATGAAAAACTATCTAACAAACCACCATCAATATGTTTGCATAAACAAAAGTGCGTCCACTTACTTAAACATAACAAGAGGAGTACCACAAGGGTAAATTCTTGGTCCTCTATTGTTCATAATTTATATAAACGACCTGTGTGATATCCCATCTTCTCCCAAGTTAATAATGTATGCAGATGACACTAACATATTCTTTAGCGGCACATCCATTCTAGAGCTTGAACACCAGGTTAATAACTACCTACGAAAGTTGTCCGCGTATCTTAGTTTGAATGAATTGCAACTAAATGTTAGTAAAACGAAATACATTGTCATTGCCCCACCTAATAAGCCGCGTAACTATAGTCCAACTGTTTTATTTGAGGGCAAAGAGATAGAGCAAGTCACCAGCCAGAAGTTTTTAGGTGTATGGTTTTCTGAAGGATTGACATGGAACACACATATAGAAAAACTAACGGTAGAACTCAGTAAAACCGTTGGATGTTTATATAAGCTCAGCCCAGTCTTACCAAAATGGTTACAAATAGAATTATATTACGCCCTTTTCTACTCTAAAATGACATACAATATCTTGGTATGAGTACTACTACACAAACAAACTATCAAAAATTACTAGTTCTGCAAAAAAGAGTTTTGCGAGCATTCGAGCAATACCATGGTATTATCAGGGACTTGAAAACCAAACCACTCTTTGAAAAATACGCATTACTAACAATAACAAAACTGTATCATTTCAAACTTCTGCAGTGGATTAAAAAAACAAGCCACAGTGTCTTCAGAACCCGCCTGACAACACTCATTATACTATGCGTCAGCAACGCCGGATAATCCCAGCAGTAAGGACAAGTTATGGCAAGCAACACGTTCAGTATCAAATACCCACAATGCTAAATCGTTTACACGGTCTCATAGATTTCAATTCCGTACCTTAGAACACCATCATCAAGTCCATCCTAATAAACCATAATATTGAGTAGGCTTATTAAAGTTTCTGTACTTGAATTGTCACATCCTATCTATCAATTTGAGTTATGTGTTGTAGTTTCCTTTCTTATGCTTTATTTTACATTCTGTATTGAAGTTTCTTTTCAGATAACGCTTTTGTGATAAAGTGATTTTCTAATGTTTTCCCTGAAATAGTGTGACAAGACCATGCTAAATTTTTGTTGTGTTATGGTTTATTTATTGTGTTATTTATTTATTTATTTGTGTGTTATTTGTTGTGTTATATGTGTTGTGTCTGGGAAAATACCAGTTTCAAACATTATATTTATTATATAAACAATCATTGGAGCTATAATATCAGCAACGTATTTTAGTGGAGTTGCCTTGATCTCATCAAAGCCAGCGGCTACGTTATTTTTAATCTGGTTTATCAATTGTATTACTTCCTCTGATGACACTTGGGATAGTGACACGGAGTTTATAAGCCCACACTCTTTTAATGTAACACAGGGAGCTATATTGCTATCGTTTTTATATTCTGCACTGGTGACAAAGTAATCATTCATCTTATTCGCTGCGTCACTATCAGATAAGGTACCTGCATTAGTAAGAAAACATAGCGGTGGTGGCTCTTTTTTCTCAGGCATTAGATTCTTATCCTCGTCCCACGCCTTCCTAGAGTCATGTTTTATTTTCGTAAATAACTTTTCATAATATGTTTCCCTCGCACGCTTTAAGTCGGTATTCAACCTATTTCGGTATTTTTTTAACTCTGACAACGCCTCCAAGTTCCGTGACCGAACAAATGTGTGGTACATTTTATTTTTTGTTTTAATCATTTTCAATAGCTTTTCATCAATCCACGGCTTCCTTGCACGTTTGGGTTTTGGTTTTCGCAAGGTCATTGGAAATGCTTGATTATAACATAGTCTAAGTTTTTCGAAAAATGCCTCGTATGCTGCATTCGGATTTCTTTTCTCCAACACGCATGTCCGCAATCGACTGATTGAATATGTGAGCGAAACACTTCCAGGCCTGCAGCACTAATGCTGCGAGATAAGGCTTCCACTGTGGTTTCGCGTTTGACTCGCATATTTGGCAGTAAACAAAAAATTGGTAAATGGTCGCTTACGTCAGCCGTTAGCAGTCCAGATAAACAGTCTCGGGAATGAATGTTTGTTACACATATGTCGGGTGAAGTTGCACTTTTTTCTGTTAATCTTGTGGCTTCCGTGATAAGATTGGTGCATGCAAAGGAGTGTATGATTAGTGTTACTCGTGTTACTCGACTGCAAATAATTGTAAATCTCGGACCTAATTGATGCCACAGAGCTTTAAAAAAATTGACGGCAGATCCACGAGGTGAATGATGATGAGATTAGGTGAAGCTCCTGGAAGTAATACCGTGAAATTTTCTTCCGTTAATTCGCCCGTTAAAAAACACCTGGCGTCTTTCGTTAAGCAGCTGGCGTCTTCTTTTTGTTTTGCTTTAGAAACATCTGGCGTCTTTCGTTGGTTTATTTCATCAATCAACCGTGTTTTGAACAACAATTTTTTATTGTTTAATCACGCACAGGATAAATCTCACCAGGCACTACCTCGGAGGTAAACAATGGCTGCTACTGGGAATGAGAGACAGCAGAAGTCGGCTTTAACACTTCTACTTCTACTAACGTTTCCTACTGGAACATGCCAATGGCTGCTAATGGTGAATGAGAGACAGGAGCATTCGGCTTTTAGTTAACGCGCACGCCACGAACGTTTTATTGTTCAACAAAGCACAGGGGAAATCTCCCACCGGCACCACCTTGCAGGTCAAAATGTAACACTTGTTACACACTACGACTAGACGACGAGGGACGAACAGGTGCCGCTTTAAAGATAACGCGGCATACATGCTAGCACGTGCGACCGTGATTCTGCGCGTGGTAGATTACGACATTCGACCACGGCATTTACGAACACGTGTGCGAATACGTCGTATTCGCGTAAGTACACGTCTAAGCTCACGATAAGCGATTCGGGAGCAAGTGTCACCAATGTACGCAAGGCTCGGATTGGAGCGTGAGCACAACAGCGAAACAACCAAGTTAAAATAATAATAATAGTTGGAGTTGCCCAAAAACCCCAATATCACTGTGAGGGGCGTCGTCGTGGAAGGCGCCGGAAATTTCAGCCATCTGCAGTTCTTTAAGGGACACCGGAATCTTAGTACACGGAAGTGCAGCATTTCACCACCATCGAAATGCGGCCGCCGCAGGCAAGATTCCACTCAGCAACCTTCGGATCAGCGCTCAAGCGCCATTAAATAGTCCAGCATTAGATTTAGACACCTCTGTCAGAAGTTTTAATTGCACTTTCAAAATGTACGCACTGCTGCTGTATGTGGCGAATACGACGTTCCGAGCACTGCTTGTGGCCTTCAAAAGACGGACACAGCGAGGCATGTTTTCTTATTGATAAGAGGTTCACATGCACATGCATTTTTTTTATCGTGCATGTTTTGAGCATGTTTGTTTATCATTCGTCTATAGTCATTAATTTGCTCTGCTCTTTCGTTCCTTCGTTAGCTTGTTCGTTCGTTGGGCACTACAGACAATTCACGGGTTTATACGCGAGTGCGGACAAGCAGGAGGTTTAATTTATTCACAAGGAGATAAATTAGTACATATGTAAACGATTTGAGAAGGTTTTCTCTTTGATCACTCCAGAATGTCCTGCGTGATGCAAATACGCATTCACTCACGATATTCAATGAGCATTCACGGTTCTCACCTTGCCTTCTGCCTGGAGCGAAGAGTGTAAGACACGTTTCGTCATTATAATATACTCTTAAACGCGCTTCAAAGACCAGCTGGAGGAAGTTCCGCCCAGGAATAGGCATGTCAGCTGAGAATGATGGCTTCTGTGGGATTAGTTTGATGTAGTGCATTATGAAATCGGATCGCGTGACGTCTGCATGGTTTACCTGTCAATCCAGATAAACATTTCATACCGTGAAAAACAACTGAAATTATACCACGATAAGCTCGTTATCAGCTAATATTGTGATACGCGAGCAATTTTCGATAGTCTGTGTGCTGTTCGTTTAATCCTCATTCCCATCTCGATAAATGTATATATTTTAAAACGTAAGAGCATTTACATACACACATGTTAATAATCTTGTGTTTTACATTTGCACGGATAGCGCATCGTACGCGTCCCCAATTCGCAAGTTGCTGGTTCAGATCGCCCCGATAAAAAGGGCGCTTTTTCATTCATTTTAATTCCTCATTTGTTCCTCCTCCTCCTT
This sequence comes from Rhipicephalus microplus, assembly GCF_043290135.1. Lineage (NCBI taxonomy): Eukaryota > Metazoa > Arthropoda > Arachnida > Ixodida > Ixodidae > Rhipicephalus > Rhipicephalus microplus. The sequence continues at coordinate 217,793,380 of NC_134710.1, read as the reverse complement.
AATTCCTCGCAATTTAAGTCATAATCAAAACATAAGAATTTAAAACAACGAATAATGTCCCTTATGCGCTCCTTTGCTTAATTGTTTGTTGGCTTCGTTGATTGTGCCTGGCACAGAAACGAGCCCCTCGAACAATTATCCCTCGTTTATGTTACATTATGTTACGCCTACAAATGCCGTGCTACATTGGCCTTCATCAACGCTACGCAATACCATGCGGTGATTATGTATTTGAGGTTAAATAAAAAATGAATAAAAACTTTGTACCTACCTACCTACCTACCTACCTACCTACCTAGTTAACTAACTAACTAACTAACTAAATGAATGAATAAACTGATATCTATATAGTGCTTGAAATCTATCAGATAAGCTCCCTGGTGTGTGCGCGTTCACCCTCCAGGCTCGCCATTTTGTACCGCGCGCGATGATGTTGGCCCGTTCGATGCATTATAAGTGTCCCCATCTAAAGGCCCATAATGGCCCATCGCGGTGTCCCACGCGTTTCTCGCGCAACAGCTGATGCCTCGTGCCCGCCGCATACCGTCGGTGGCGCTGCAGGGGAGCGACGGTTACGATCCGTGGCCACAACGCTCCCTGCCCTCTTCGGCCTTTGTCGCTCCCGATGCGCTTTTTTTCTTTTGTTCCTGCTCCTCCCGCTCCCTCTGCTGGACGCCTCCGCTGCACGCGACGGCTTAATGTCGCCCGCCGCGTGGGCCCAGAAAAACGGTTTACAATGAAGGCTACCACTTAAATAGAAAACGACTCATGGCGCGGAGGGTGGCCTATACCTGAGAAAGTTCGACCGGTTTTTTTTTCCTCTTTTTTTATCTTGTCACGTCTGCCGGGGCAAACCATCTATGCTGTCTTTTTTTCTTTTTGATATCATAGACGCATCCACACTGTACCCGGTCTCACGTGCGCAAGACACGAGCGATCGTTGTCTCTCGCGTGGCTAACATCTAATTTTAACTGGCAGCAGATTTCATACAATGTATATGGCGTGCTGCGAAACGGCTGACCTTCTGAACCCAGCGCAAATTGCGAAATTCCATAATATTACTACATGATATAATGAACAAAAATGCTATCGTCTATGTTAATTCGACCAGCAACTTTTTTTCAGTTATTAGCAGTCTTGTATCCCTCTACTCACCGTTCATTCCAACGCGTGTGTCTTGACATTCGGAAATTGCTCCGACGCGGTGGTCTAGTGCCTATAGGGTACTCGGCTACTGACCCGCAGGTCACCGGATCAAATCCCAGCTGCGGCGGCTGCATTTTCGATGGAGGCGGCATTGCTGTAGGCCAGTGAGTTCAGATTTGGGTGCACGCTAAATAACCCCGGGGGTTCGAAATTTCCGGAGCCCTCCACGATGGCGTCTCTCATAATTATATGGTGGTTTTTGGTTTTTGGACTTTAAAACCGAAATGTCAATCAATCATTCAGAAACAATAATTTGGAGAGTGGTAATATTCACTGACAAACTGCGATGCCGCGTAGCGTTTACGGCATACTGACGTTCCGTGCTCAATGCCGCCACGTACCATCCACACTTTCCGTTGCAATCGACAGACCAATATATATATATATATATATATATATATATATATATATATATATATATATATATATATATATATATATATATATATATATATATATATATATATATATATATATATATATATATATATATATATATATATATATATATATATATACGTAGTTACTTACAATAGCTGCGTGCTGCTTATGTGCAAAGCTCAAGATCCGTGGCTTAGCATTTTTATATAGACACTTTTATTGTCACTATATTTATTAGAATAAAAGTGAACGGGAAAGTTAAAGTCACCGTTTTTTTTTTTTCGCTACTGAACACAGCAATGCCCGAAACAACACTAAAACCGCTGTGCATTAGAGGGCGTAAGACAATATGACACACGGTAAGGATGCATTCTCAACCAAGAAAGTTCGTGCGCATGCACTGCATGTAGTACGGTATACCTACGGAGTCTAGCCACCATAGTACACCACTGCATGTAAGTAACTTTGTGGTTGTTCTTAACGTGACCCTAATCGCAAATGGGCGTATTATCATTTCGCCCCTTTGAAATGTAGCCGCTATGGTTCGAATCGACCATGAGTATTCAAACTTAGCAACACCAGTGCCTCTATAAGCTACCGTGGCGATTCAAGAACAAGAGAGAATTCAACTGAGGAGAAGTTTGATTCAATACTAAGGCTAAATGCACAAAGAAAACAGAAAAAAAATCTGAAACTAGCTGGTTTACTCAGCAACCTGCTGTTCAGAGAAAGTGAAGTAGGAACGGGATGTTTGTCCACAAATGTGTCTACAATTCAAAATATTTTCCCCTCACATAGAACAAAATTTACTGTTAGCTTCTAATCAAATAAGCTCATGTCATTCTACTAGCTTAATGAATGAAGGGGAACTTAAGGGCTCCTCTTAGCAGCGGAACTGTTTAAGGCGGTCGTAATTTGTCCAACGCGAACAAGACAGACTCCATGCCGCGATGACGTCCCCGGGCGTTGCCTAGCAACCGGTTTTGCAGTTGTACTACTCCACCTGACTGGACACTGTGTGTCTCAACGTTTTCTAGTAACGGTGGTGGGCATCCTCTCGTTCACGCCAGACGTGACGTCACAGTTAACGGCACATGCGCAGCATGTAAACACCGAAGAAGGTTCGCAAGGCCGATAAGGAAGCTGCTTATCGGGAATTACGGTGCGCTGCCAAGCGAGACTGCGGAACTCGATCCGTTTAAAGCTATCCACGGTGTCGTAGGGCCGAACCGTTGAGAGGCAACTGTGCTGGACTCGACTGGAACTTGGATCCTTGCTTGGACATTGAATAAAACTTAGCATCACATCGCGTAAGTTGGCATCACTTCGTATGGCCAGGACGAGCTAGGAGTCGACCAGATCCACTTGTCTTTACCATTACGCCACTATTATGCGAGCTACAAGCTACGCCCGGCTTGTTTTTTATATGACCTTAATCAGAACCAGGAAATATTAATCACGAAGAAAGTGTATGAGACGTTAATTGTAGTAATTATGATATAAATTAAAGTGAACGCAAAGATAACGTGCCGCGGGCGGGGATCGAACTTGCAGCCTTCGGAGAACGCATTCGATACTTAACCAACCGAACATGTGAGGCGTGAAGAGAGTGGGGACGTGATTGTCTTTTAAACACATAGTAGAGGGAAAGATTTGCAAAATGTAAAGGAATGGTGTTCTCCGAGAGAACACAAATTGCGCACCAGTCCGAGTATACGTCATTGCAGTGATGCAAATGTTGTCTCGAATGAATCTCGCCCACACAAATGACTGCTCAATGTGGCGTCGAACGCGGACACTCCCCCACCCATCCGAGAGAACAAAATGACGGCTGTGGGAGAGGGGTAGGCACCTTCTCGCACCCCGACGAGAGGTCCCGGCCGCCGATCCCCGGCTGCGTGAAAGTTCCCTCGCGGAGGGAAAGGCGGCAGCAGCGCGGAAACTCGCGAGTGTACGCCGGCATTGAGACGGCTCACGTGCTGCCCGCGGCGCTGCGTGTTTGCAGCGGCGACGACGACGTTGCCGCGCGCGCGCGGCGTTTGCACTCGGCGCTGGCTGGACCGAACCGTTAGCATTCGGACAGTACGCGATGAGCAGGTGAGAGTTCGGCCAACTCTTCAGAACGACCGTTTCCCCGCGAACGTTTCTGCCGCATTGGCGAGTCACCGGCGTCACCACTCGGCAAGCACCGAAGCGCCACTCAGTCACTACTGGGCCATCTCATTCGGATACCGGCGAGTGCTTTCTGTGTGTGTGTGACTGTGTCAACGCCTGCCTGGCAACTACGCCGTCCGAGGCGTGCGCGCACCGGACGTTCGCCTTGGCGGCGTCACACGAGCTCCGTCGAGAAGCCCGACCTTCGCTTCCAGCTGCGGATCATGCATCAGCGGTACGTGCGCTCATCCTGTCGACAGCCGCCAAAGCGACTGTGTCTTCGAGTCGTGATGTATCGAGCTGCAAAATGATTTTTCTCATCGACTACCATTTTTTGTTGGCCTTGTAGAGGAAAGCACTATAGCTTCTAAACGCTTTCGCTTTTTAGCGCAGGTTTGCTACGCGACTTACTAGTTGCAGTGGCATGACTTGTAACTTTGATTACTAAGTAACATCTGTAGGAAGGCATAAGGCCCCGCCGCGGTGGTCTAGTGGCTAAGGTACTCGGCTGCTGACCCGCAGGTCGCGGGATCGAATCCCGGCTGCGGCGGCTGCATTTCCGATGGAGGCGGAAATGTTGTAGGCCCGTGTGCTCAGATTTGGGTGCACGTTAAAGAACCCCAGGTGGTCGAAATTTCCGTAGCCCTCCACTACGGCGTCTCTCATAATCATATAGTGGTTTTGGGACGTTAAACCCCACATATCAATCAATCAATCAATCAAGGCATAAGTGTGGTCAGACAAGAAAGGTCAAGGGGGAAAATACGAAGCGAGGAAATCTCAGGAAATAAGAAAACGAAAACGATTCACGAATGACGGCTGATTTTCGTAACTTACCAAATCATGCAGCCTCATTGCATAATAAGAAATTGAGAAATAAATTACCCGAAGTGTGGAAACCATGCCGCATACGTAGTTTTGTCTCCGGGTTAGTGGTTGCAAGAAACGCTTGCCTTACGTTTTTTATGCTTTCTTTATTATTATTATTATTATTATTATTATTATTATTATTATTATTATTATTATTATTATTATTATTATTATTGGTTCCGCCGCGAAGCGGTGCCCAAACTAGTCGGATCGGTCACTCGTGAAAACAGATGAGAAAGTCATCAATTTGAACATATATTAGGTGCATCGATTGGGAGGCGACGATGTGGCTTCTAGGATAGCGCTGATTGAAAATACTTATTGACAGTACTTCATGATTGGTGCCTTTGCCTTTAATTTCTATTTTTGTTTTTGCAAACGCTTAAATAATCAAAGCGGCATTTACGTGCAGTTGCGTTGGTCTATATTTTTATATGTGTAGTAGTTGAGAGGAAGGACCACTATTTACAACCCACTTATAGTTGCAGTCACGATCAGTAAAACAAGAGTTATACTCTTCGATATATTTGGTAGAAAGGGTCACCTCAGACTGCCGTCCGCTATAATCCTATACACATGGTTGATCGAAACGCTTTTTAGTGCACTTGCGAGGTCGTCAAGAAAAATTTCATCAGTTGCTTTGTCCTCGCGAAGAGTTACGAATAGTTGCTCATGAGCTGACACTCTTTCGAACAGCTCGGCTCGTGTGCTGAGCGATCCAGAGATTCATTCTGTTTTCCATGTTGCTACCGGTATATCGTTGTGAGTGACGTGAATTACACGAAGTTATTCTTTAGGGGAGAAGCTTCTTATGGTCTAGGGCAGTCCATCCTTCCGGCGCAGCCAGCACAGCATATCCACAGACAGACAGACAGACAGACAGACAGACAGACAGACAGACAGACAGACAGACAGACAGACAGACAGACAGACAGACAGACAGACGGACGGACGGACGGATGGATGGACGGACGGACGGACGGACGGACGGACGGATGGATGGATGCATGGATGGGTGGATAGATGGATGGTTGTATGGATGGATGGATGGATGAATGAATGGATGGATGAATGAATGTACAGATGGATGGATGGATGGATGGATGGATGGATGGATGGATGGATGGATGGATGGATGGATGGATGGATGGATGGATGGATGCTTTGTTCCACTCATCGTCATTCACTCCGTGGATATGCTGGGATTTTTTCCTTTCATTAAATGGTTCTATTTCGTGTGAATTGAGAAGCAGGCGATACGAAAATGGCGTAACGTGTAACGGAATAGACGAACCCGTCAAATAGAGTTTCGAACTGCCAACATGTCAGAGTTTACACAGAGGATAGAAATATATGCAACTCGATACTCATTGTCTATGCACGTGACGCTAGCAAGATGCAGAGGAAGCAGTTAAACAACAACAACAAAAAAAGGTCCCGAATGTCGACTAACGGAAAACCCATCAACGTTTTACGCCGCAAGTGGGCGAGCAAAAACTTCACAAACCAGATGCGCTTTCTTTTCTTCTTTCCCCGCAATTCGGGGCCAGCTGTCCTTGTTCACTCGTTCGTTCTGTGTTCACCGGGTGCGCGCGCGATTTGCCCCGCGGCAAATTGCGGCGCTCGCACACGAACTCCTCCGGAATTGCGAGGCACTGCACTTTTGACGTTGCCGGAGTGGCGGCTCAAAATTCCGACCATCTCCGCGCGAGAGAAAGCAAACAAAGAAATGGTCAAGGCGAAAAACCGAACACACTGCCGTGGTTCCCTCCGTTCGTGCCCCCCCCCCCCCTTTTTTAACGCGTGAAAAGAAATGTAATGAGTTGGGAAGGGGGGAGGGGGAGACGAGACGGGAGTAGTAAGCCGAGCACGGGGCTCGATCAGCAGAGCGTGCAGGTCCGCGCTGTGGTTGTTGGCTGTAGGCACAGACAAGACGCACGCGTTGGTGGCTGTGTGCGCCGCCACTGCGTGCCGAACGGCGTTCTCTTCCCGAGAGACGCCTAGCCCCGCTCGGCGCTTTGACACGCGGCGAAATTCTCACGTTTAAGGCGCGCCAGCATCGCAAAAGAGAAGCGCCGCGTGCGGGCCGCTCATAAAGCGGCGTTTTTCGCTGTCTCTGCCGGGCGGCGCACCGCGGAGCACTTGGCGGTAGTTGCCGTCCGCTTGAGGAGGCCCCTCCGCCGATGTGCAGCTCGCGCGCCGATGCAAATCGCTTCGCGTGCACCCTCGCGCGCCCAAGTGTGCTGGGCACGATGAACGCTTTCGGTCTGATTATCGTTCGTCTTTCCAGAGGGTTTTTCACCGTCGAAAAGAGAAAGGATAGCGACGAATAAAGGAGAGAAAGCGCTCTTTCTCAGCTTAATGTAAGCGGGCGCGTACGTATTGATGCTTCATTTTGTGTTCGTTCTTGAATTGGGCTCCAAAGTGCGCCGAATAACTGCAATTTCCGGTGCTCTTAACATTCATTGCTTCACCGTATTCCAAGAGCAACGATGATCCGGGCGCATGAACTACCGCCGCCGTGTTGACATACGACGGTCGCGCGGAACTAGCTCGTGTACACGGTGCCAACAGCCATTGTCCAACGTTCCGAATGCATGTTCATCCTGTTGTGTCAATAGCTTCTAATATGGATGCAATGCTGAAGCACACTCTTCCCACGTTGTATATATCGTGCACCAACGTTTCTCACCCGCAGTCTTGAACCCAGCGGCGATGCTTGGCACTCACTGTGCTTAAAAAGAAAAAAAAAAGTCTTCACAGTAATCATGCGTGCGAATGGTGGATCCAGGAATAGTTACAAACGCCACTGAATAGCATCACGGTAAGATACGCCCATCTTTGTGTTCTCAAAACATTGAAGACCCCCAATTAGTTTCGAACAATTCCGCCTGTTTCGTGCCAAATCGCTGTAATACGTTGGGATCTGATTATTGACCGCTTAGTAGAGTATGGAACCGGTGACATTAGCGTTAGGATACCTATCTTGTATTTAAAAAAATATTTTGCTATTGTTCAAGAATTTCGTGCAAGACCCGACGTTGTGGATCCTTTAGCGTGTAAAGTGTCATGCTTGAGCTCGAGGAAGCGGGTTTGATTCCCGTTCATGGCGGCTGTATTTCGACGAAGGCGAAATGTAATACATATATATATATATATATATATATATATATATATATATATATATATATATATATATATATATATATATATATATATATATATTTGCGCAAGTTCCCACCAATGGCGATGGCGCATCTGCATATTACTTAACGAATGTATCATCATCATAAGCCTGAATATGCCTACTGTAGGGCAAAGGCATCTCCCATGTTGCACCAGTCAACTCGGTCCTGTGCTTGCTGCTGCCACTTTATACCCGCAAACTTCTTAATCTCATCTACCCACCTAACTTTCTGCCCCCCCCTCACCCCTTTGCCTTCTCTTGGAATCCAGTCTGTGTTCCTTAATGAGCAGCAGTTATATTGTTTTCGCGCTACCCCTGACCACCTCTTCTTGATTTTGACTATGATGTCCTTAACACCGTTTTGTTCCCTGATACACTCTGCTCTCTTCTTGTCCCTTGGGGTTACACCATTCATTTTCCTTTCCATTGCTCACTGCATGGTCCTTAATTTAAGCTGAACCTCTTTGTAAGTCTCGAAATTTCTGCTCCGTATGTAAGTACCGGCAAGATGCAGCTGTTATGCCTTCCTATTGAGGGATAGTGGCAATCTATACCAGTCATGATACGAGAGTGCTTGCCAAATGTGCTCCACCCCATTCTTATTCTTCCGGCTACTTCAGTCTCGTGGTTCAGCTCCGCGGTTATCACCTGTCCGAAATAGACGTAGTCTTTTACAACTTCAAGTGCACTATTATCTATCTCGAAGTGCTTCTCCATTCCGAGGTTGTTGTGCATTACTTTCGTTTTCTGCAGATTAATTTTAAGACCCACCTTTCTGCTCTCCTTGTCTAACTCCGTAATCTTATTTTGCAATTCGTACCCTGAGTTACTCAACAATGCAATGCTATCGGTTAAGCGCAGGTTACTAAGGTACTCTCCATTAACTCTTATCTCTAACTGTTCCCATTTTAGGCCTCTACAAACCTCCTGTAAGCACGCGGTAAATGTCATTGGGGAGATCGTATCCCCTTGTCTTACATCCTTCTTCATTGTCATTCTGTCGCTTTTTTATGGAGCATTATGGTGAGAGTTGATCCTCTGTAGATTTCTTCCAGGATGTTTATATATGCTTTGTCGGCGCCCTGATTCCGCAGTCTCTGCATGACTGTTGATATTTTTACTGAATTAAATGCCTTCTTGTATTATATGAAGGCTATGCATAGTGGTTGGGTGTATTCTGACCATATCCCTATCACCTTGATGACAGCATGAATGTGGTCGATTGTTGAGTACCCGGTACGAAATCCTGCTTGATCCTTTAGTTGATTGAATCCTAATTTTGTCTTAATTCTGTTAGCTGTCACCTTTGTAAATAGCTTGTATACGACGAAGAGCCAGCTGATCAGCCGGTAATTTTTTAAGTTCTTCTTGTCCCATTTCTTATGAATTAAGATGATACCATTCTTCCAAGATCCTAGTACCGTCCCCCGTCAGGAGACACATCGTACACATGGTGGCCAGTACACCGCGATGACGTAGTGCTTAGAGTATCAGCCTCGCGTGCAAAAGGTCCGCCGTTCGAATCCCAATGCGGCGCTATTCCCCACTGAGTTTAAAAAAAAAGGTTTTGCGCCAGATGATGGAGTTGCATTAAAGAGGCCTGGGTTGAGGCCTCACCGGTGACCACCACCGGTGGTAAACACACTCCTACACCAGAGAAGGATCAATCACCCTGGTGCAGCATCTGTCCACTACCTCTCACATGGATACGCCAATTAACAAATGTATATGGTCAGCCAGGAATGAAAATATCTTACGATTGATAAGATTTACGAATTCTATGTGGGTATCCGCATACCACGAGTCGCTTTGCAGTTCATAACAATCCAGGAGCATGCAAAGTACCAATAAAAAAAGTTTATGAGAACACACATTGCGAGGAATAAACAACTAGAGAAAGGTCATTCTGGTTGTTACAGTGGTCGATTTTGACGTAGAATTCGCATGATCAGGCAAACGAGAATGGTTTCTGTTAGAGAGGGAAAGAAAAGAACTTCCGTACTGTAGAGCTGATAGCAATCAACCACGTGGTAAAGATCCTATATAAGAGCATCAATCACAGCAGCACTCATGGTGGCGTTTGTCTAACACCACTTGTGGAAGTGGTGCCACTCGTCCAATAGCGTAGCTGTACACCTACTGGAACTACGATGAATGGAGATAAAATTCTTAAAAACATATATACGATGTTTAATCGCCCCCGTTACGTTATATTTAGGTATAGAAGCGACAACAGACTCATGTTTCATATTTAGTGCATCCAATAAGATCGTAGCAGCATTGAAACGCCTTTGCATTTTACTGCGATAGAAAAGCCAGAGCTGGGTACCAGCATATCCTCATGGTTCATTGCATAACTTCAGTCTAGAAACCTCGTAAACTAAAACAAAACATGGGAGTGTATGTGCCTGCTTGCAGGGATACAAAAAAGATGGAAGCCAACTATCAATCAATAAGCGCAATAGCCTCCGCGTTGTTTCACAAGTAATGACAATCATCCATGCAAGCGATCTTAAAAGGCGAGAAAAAAACGCCGACGTTTATTTGAGGGTGTGACATAGGTCATTCTTTGTTAACCCGAGCTCAAAAGAAGCTGTTCTGGCATTTTGAGGGATAAAATACAAACCCAGCGAAAGCAATCGGAACATAGCTACATCGTATTTGCCGCAAACATTTGTTTTCTTTTTCTTCGTCTCGCGCGATTTGCGGCATTATGAAGAATTTTGCCATTTCGGCCTTCAAAGCGTTGTTGCCGGACCTCACTGCGACATTATACGCTCATTCATCGGGTATTTTTCATGTACAAAATGGGTCTTTGGTGACAATACCTTGCAGAAGGTCGAACTTCGATTTATTGATGCTAAGTCAAAATGTGACATAATTATACTGAACTGCATTGTACTCACTGTATTTTTATGTTAGTAAAGAATGGACGCGTTATATTAAAAAGAAATTAGGGGCTGAACAAAAAAAAAAAAACAATTCACGAAGCCCTGCACATGTAATATAAAAAAAGAACTGTGTTTGGATTCACGGCGTCACACCGACGTATTTTCGCTGCGTATTGGGTGCAAATAAAAAAAAACATAATTCTTGAGCTTTGGTTTACCAGCTATAGCAACACCCAGACCCCAGTCCATCATTTTTCGAATAAATTGAGCAAACGTTTCTGAATAATAGTGAGACTACTTGTTGGGGTTAACGTCTCAAACCCACGATATGATTAGGAGAGACGCCGTAGGGGAGGGCTTCGGCAATTTCGACCACCCGGGGTTCTTTAACGTGCACCCAAATCTGAGCACACGTGCCACAAGCGTTTTCTATTACATCAAAAATGCGTGAATGAATCCCGGCCGCGGTGGCTGCATTTACGAGACTAAACCGATCCAGCATTCCTTTGAGCGCCCGACGACATGCCGTTATGTATGGGACACGAAAAATGTTCCCCGCCATTTTGTTGCCGTTACTCTCTACGCCGACAGGAACAATACATGCTGGTTTGATGGACAGATGTATTACGTGATCGTCCATTTAACACTTGATGAAGAGCTTCGTTTTCTCAGCGATGATATCCGGTAAACTTGGACGTTCAGGAATTCAATAAAATCTGCCACTTCTGCCAACTCCATGTGTTATAATGACGCATTGTCATGTTCTCACTTTGAAGCTTGCATCGTCGTTTGATAGCGGCCGGCCGGCGGCAGCAGGCATTGGTGGCAGTTTGCCTGGGGAAGGCCCCGAACATCTGCGTCTGCTCGTTCGTTCGCCCTCTCTCGCTCCTTTTGCTCTGTTATATATAAGCGCTCTTCCCTCACACCGTCTTTGTGACTGCGCCGCTTGTGAGCGTATGCTTTTTTCGTTTTGCGTCCACGGCGGGCGCTTCCCTCTGGCGCAGATGGCTGCCTTCCGCCTGGTCGCTCTCGTACCCGCTGCTTCCTGTTCCACGGCCCTCCTCGGCCCCTTTCTCCCCTGCTTCGGTGTTCATTCTTCTTTGTGCGTCTGGGTCTTTCTTCGTTTTTTGGTTTGCCTTTCAGCACCTGCGCAACCTTCGTCCGCTCGAGGAGAAACATTTAGTTAAAAAGACGAAAAGAAACGCCTACACAGTAGTGCGCACCTTCTCCGGCCCTCGTGCGCTACCTGTGCGCGACTTCAGCCATACGCTAGGTCATCACGGGGAGGCGGAAGTATACGTGATGACACAGCTAAGCGAGAGATGACTTCGAGTGAAAGGTGACCGACAGCGGTAAGAATGGACGAATATGTGGCAATGGAGGATTTGGCGAAGCTGCGTTGGTCACCACGTCAAGCTAAAACGAGTGTCTCAGAAGGTGATCAATCCAGCCACGATACAGCCCCCGTCGAAAAAAAATCACAGCATATCCACAGAGTGAATGATGATTGGTGGGGCGAAGTGTTCGTCAGTCGCGCCGTGCTTTCGTCCGCCCATTCGTTCTTGCTTCCGTCCGTCCATGCGTCCGTCCGTGTGTCCGTCAATCCATGTGACCGTTGGTGCATCCGTCCTTCCGTGTGTCTCTCCGTGCATCCGTCCGCTTGTCTGTTCTTCTGTTTGTCCGTCCGTCAGTCCATGCGTCTGTTCTTGTGGCCGTCCCTCTGTCTGTCTGTCCATCCGTCCGTGTGTCCGTCCCTCTGTTTGGTCGTGCATCCGTCATTCCGTCTGTCTATCTAGTGAACACTCCAAGTACAGCCATCTCACATTTTTTCATTATGTATTCATCATATACAAGTGCCGCCATCCAGCGGAAATTCTAAGGACCGCTCTTTCGGGTATGTGCCACCGGTGGCTGCATACTCCATCGGAGGATGGACAGACCCACACCCGAAGGAACTTCGCCCCTAAAAAGTTTCTCGCGATTCGCAAGGCCGGTTACGAACTTTATCCAGAGAAAACACAGATGGGAGACGCCGCATATAAGGAGCGCCTAATTTGCAGGCTATGATCGTAAAAACGGAATGACAAAAGTAGGACTGAAAGACCTTGTTCTTCTTGTGCAAGAGTCATGTCAAGACACTTGGTTTGTCGATCAATATTTATCGTTCTTGGTGCTGTGGCTAGTTTAGGGCTGAGCTTATGTATTCTAGCGTCCCACAGCCATCAAGTAAATTATTCGTCCTCGGGTTTTTTCTCCTGCAGATTTAGCTCCACTAGCAATCTTGAACCCCGCCATGTTCACCGTTGAGTTTTATTAGAACAGTGTTTGTCAGAGAGTGAGAGGGAAGAAAGCATTAGAACAGAGCACGTGAGAGCTCTAGCTGTCCGTGCAGGCGCGTGTATTCTTTAGTCCATCTGCATTCCCGAAAATTCATTTTGCAGATAATGCCCAATAACTTATTTTTATTGAATACTTTTCATAACAACGACTGATGCAGTGAAGAGGAAGACGATGGGCCCTCAAGCTGCTCTAAGTATTCGAAAGTCCTTGCGTTTCTGGGACCCATATGGCACAGCATACTATCCGGAGTTGGTCTTCCGATCGCAGAACAGCTTCCCATCGCTGCTGTCTCTCAGCCCCACAGAAGGGGAATTAGGCTTGTTCGGACAATGACGACATACGTCATTAAAGTCAGCTAGCCGACTCGAGCACAGACGACAAAGGGGTATACGGTGTCATCCTGATGAACAGGGAAATTGAAGTGCAAAATTCAGGCGTTCACTTGAAGTCAGCGTCAACTATGCCAAGCCTGAGACTGCGAAGCCTGCGATTTGCTCAGCCTGAGGCTAGTGAATATCATGCGGGAATTGTGGTAATGTAAAGTTTCATGATGGATGAGTACGGATTCCAGCAGGCTGTGAAAGAAATGCACATGGTTCCCTGCCCAGTTCTCGGGCTTGCTCATGCCAGGCTTTACTTCCGGGATGTCCACAATGCTATGGACAAAAAAGGGAATATTGGTTTAGAAGGAGAGACGAATTGTGCAGACACTGACGTTTTAGGGGCGAAGCTCTTTTGGGTGTGGGCTTGTTCACCGTAGCTGTCGTAGTCACCCGCTAGTACTCGGAGTGCTGGCACTGCGGCGCTCGATCCCACCACTAGCTCGTTCACGCGGCAGCAACTCAAGAGCGGCGGGCGCGCGTTCATCGACGAAGTGCTCAAGATAGGGATGGTTGATTGAAATACTTGATCAATTAATCGATGATAGATTTGATCGTTGATTGATTAGTTGTTTTAGTGTGACATTTTAGTCAGTTAAACGATTATTCAACATTTTTGAGGGGCGTGGAAACGGTATCCCGTTACTTGAGAAGCATTGTTTGTATATAAGTATGGAAGCATCAACGAGTTGGTATGCGTTCCTTTTGGTTGATATAGCACACAAGAGAGGAGGACGAGGAATAAAAAACATACTTGGGGGAAGTGATCTTAAATGAAAAGAAAAGTGAGCCTCGTAACTGTCTCTCAGTGGGAGGACACCTCAACAGTAGCTCACGAGGGATGTGGGTGGAGAAGGGATTAAAAGGATAGGATTAAAAGGTAAAGAGATAGAGAGGGAAGAAGGAGAGAGAGAGGCGCTGGGACAGCAAACGACGGAAGTAAGGAGAAGACAGAAAAGATGGACATGGTTGCAGGAGTCCGAGGACGGGGCACCACTGGCGAGAGCTCTTGTCGGCGTAGGGCCAGCCCAGTCGGCCAGAGCTACGCTGACGCCGAAGATCGCAAGGGCACAACCGGTCGGCACGAAATCTAGCGAGCGAGACCAAAAAACATACTGGCCTCGAAGCCTGCTTACTCTAGCGCACCTCTCGGTACCGGTCCTGTGTTTCTTATTCTTCCACGTTTTCTCGTGTGCGCTGTATGAACCAAGATGAACGCATTGCTTGTTTTATTTCGATCGAAGTCTTTCCTTTCTATCAGACACACATGTGCCTATTTGAGTCTTCGTGGTAAATCGTAGTTTCGCCCAGGGGATACAGGTGAACCGTCGTCTATGGGTGATGTCACAGAATGAAGCATCTGTGGCCATCATGCATGGATGATTCGGCAGCAGATCGCATTTTCCCGAAGCCTGCTTACTCGAGCGCACCGAAATGGGAGGCATTTTCGATGACCACTGGATGAAATTCTCCATAACAATAATAACAATAATAATAATAATAATTAATAATGTTCTATATCCCAAAACCACGATATCATTATGAGGAACGCCGTAGAGGATAGCTGCGGAAACTTCGACCACCTGGGGCTCTTGAACATGCAGTCGAATATACCAACACGGGCCTCAGACATTTTCAGTTTATCGAAAAAGCGGCTGCCGCGGCCAGCATTTGGTCCCGTTGCCTTCCGATCAGCTGTAGAGCACTGCAGCCATTATAGGCCACCGTGGAGTCTGAACTCCGAGCATTTGGGCTCCACTGTTAGGTATTAGAACGCACAGTATTTCGTGACTGTCTCCCCTTCGCGCGACAGCAGCAGACGGGGGCACTGGGCTGGCTGACGTGAGAGTGTTTGCGTTAGCTGAAAGTAACATTTCTCCGGGGTCTGATAGAATATTTTCATAATCTGCGAGTGCTCTTCCTTGCGCTGCATATTCGCCCAACTAATGGTGGCACCTGTTGTGCTCCGTGGGCAGATAATATCCGAGGTGCGCGTGTCGGTTTTTTTCTGCTATGCGTGTTTAAGTCCACAGAGCTGCTGAGCCTACATTTTCCGCGTCATAGCGCAAGCAAACTGCACTTGAACACGCTGTTTGCGGACGTGACTAACTACTAACACTAATATAGATTGAGCTATTTTATCGCAGGAATGCTAGGTTTACTGTCACACACAAATATATATATATATATATATATATATATATATATATATATATATATATATATATATATATATATATATATATATATATATATATATATATATATATATATATATATATATATATATATATATATATAGGCTTCAGTCAAGGGAATCACAAACTCTTTGAACGAATCTAAACGACGAACACTCCATCTTTTTGAGCCGTAAGGATCGCTTTTGTAATAAAAGAACTTCATTGTCAGGATAAGAGACAGAAAGGAATCGACTAAGTAGCGTGCAACTGACAACTTACCTGATCAGGCGGATTGCTACCTTTGGGAATGGGGTCCTCAAAATTGTAATTATAGTCATGACTATTTTCTTTAGAGAATGAGTCTTGGCAGATCAACTAAAGTTGGCGGGATACTGCTGATATATAAGAGTTTACGCCGCCATGTTCGAGCCCTTCTTACCACTTCATCAATAACCACAGTTGCCATGTTCGAATCTTCTGGGAACGACGACCACGCCGTGCTCCTGTTTCGAATGCTCGGCATTGAGACACCGCAAAACAAAAAGTATACACACTAAAATATAATAATTTCTGAATTTAGCAACTAAGAGTCTATACTTTCCCAACGGTTAACCCATGTACGATGAAAGAAAGGTGGGCGAGAAGAGGTTGATGCAGTAAACTGTGAGAGGAGAGACGCGGGCAAGTGCATTTCTGCCGCCTTCTAGCGCGGGCCACCCCCTGCCTGCGCTAGAAGCCTTGGGGAGTGCTTATAGGTGGACGCCATAGGCTACAGCTAGAGATTAGGACGAGTTCATTTCTGCCTCTAACATGTAGGGCTGCAGACGGCTTTGGGCTAGTTCTACTAACGTACAAATATGTGCTGTAGTGAAAAGCATTAGGCGTACTCGGTTTCGGCGTTTCAGCATCGCTCGCCTCGCACTGATACGCACCGGCCAAGGGGCGGTGTTGGGGGTAAGGGCGGTGGTGTCCATTAACAATTAATTGACGAGTTCTGATTAAATAATTACGTTATTCAAAGGACAAAATCGATTATGACTAATCGATTATTCGTGCATCTTTGGCCGATTAATCATTCGTCGATTTTATTATTTCTAGCTCCACCGAGACCTGACGTTCATGCGGGGCGTACCCAACACGGTGCACTACTGACAAGAACGCCCCAAGGAGCTCTCTGCCTTGATTTGCCAGATGGGCAAACCTCACGCGTTCCTCACGCTTTCTGCCGCGGAATTACACTGGGACAGGCTCCTCGAAACTCTGGAATGGCTGCGAGTGGGATTCACGTACGGCTTATCGATGTACTTACCTCCGGAGCTTCGCCCACTCATCATCATTCACTCCGTGGATACGCTGTGATTTTTATTTGTTTTCCATCCTTTGCTTCGTTATACTGACAGTGAGGGCAAGTTTTTTAATGGTCATATCCTCCGCAGGCCTAAAAAGCTATTCGTGCACCAGTGCAGTTATTGCACTGCACCAGCCCCAGCGACCACTTGTGAGCACATATGCACAGTGCTCGCATGCGCCCTCTGGCGTGTGCTGTGTTCACTCTCTCCCAATTTTTCTCTCTATTCCCTAGTATAAAGTAACAAACAGGACGTTCGAGTGTTTCGTCTGCTAGTTCTTTCTTTCTGTGCTGTGATCTTTATATTCTCCTTACATCAGCTCGAGACAGCTGCAGTATATACCAAAGGTGAAACCATTATGGTGACTTCACCTTTTGTTTCCTCCTTTTTTCCCCCCTTGGTTCTTAATGAATACGGTAATTTACGACAGGTGGCATGCAGCTGTGGATGGGGAGGTAGGTAGGTTATAGTTAGGGCATGATGTGTTGAAATCTGAAGTGCTGTACTCAAGCAAGCTAGGCAGAAAGTACTAAACTTCATTAAAGTTCTGAAGCAGTCATCCCCCAGTTTTCATTGAGGGAGGACCGTGAACCCTTACACACCAGCACAAGACTAATGAATAAAGAACAAAAGCTTGCAAGGACACACAAGCAAAATTCACCATCAATATTAGCGTTTGTATTGGCCTTGATTGTTCTTGATCAAGCATGTTGGAAAGACCGAGGCGCGCTCAGCCAATGCGACTTTTTTTTTTCTTTTTCCATCAAGGTGGTTGGCCGAGGAGTAGGTGGAGACTGGAGCCGATGAAGGTGTCTCAGCAAGCCGAACCTGTGCCGCTGCATAACCTTGGAGGCTCGCGAGCCGTGTGTTGGACGATGACAACTAACGCGACGGGAAGTGGGTAAGCCGACCTCGATGAACTACGGCGGCTCCACGGTGGCGTGCTCCAGCGGATTTACGGCATCCAACGCACTGGAGCTGTCTGCCATGGCCATGGGATACCCCCTGTACAACGTCGGCGAATGTGAGTGCACGTATCTACGTTAAGTCCATGCCACGGACGATGCCTGAATGCAAATGGTCGCCGGTGGAGAAGTCACTGGCGACGACTTGCAGACGGGTGTGGCGCACGAATGAGTTCTCCCGCAGCGTACAGTTGCGTAAATTCGAGGTTTTAGGTCCTGCAGTGAATTAGTTTGTGCAGTGCAACAGGGAAAATAATTTCTTTTAACCATTCCGGGTGAATTTCATTGACCTTTTACCGCGCGAAAGTGTTTTATGCCGGGATCCACCACAGCTCCGCTGACGTATTTCCGTCATGGATATGACTTCGTAAAATTTATACTAATTGATTGCAAAGAAGTTAACGAGAACGCACGCATTAGTCGCGTGGAATCGAACCAGCAACCTCCCAATTCGCAGCGTGCGTAGCTAACCACTGCATCACACAGCGTACGGTCTCGGGAGTACCAATGACAAGCCATTTATATACACCATGCACCGTTTGGCGATCTTCAGAGCTTCAAAACTTTAGTGCGCTTTCATTATCAGTGGCGATATGGCGCGACGGGTTCGCGTTAGGCGCGCTCTCAAGGTCGCGCGCCTCCACAAAGCGCCGCCTCCACGGAGCGCGGTCTCTCCTGCGCGTGCTCGTGCCAGATAAGACTCGTAATTTGGGAAAAAACGAAGGTCAGCTCGCTGGCTGCCACGGCCGCGTTTACGGCACAAGACGAAGGAAGAATTGCGACAGTCGTTCGTGCTTGTCGTGTACACTTGTGCGCTGGTTTCGTACATTTTCCTTTTTGTTCGAACAGCGTTCTTTGAGTGTCGAGCTGTGACAGTTATATTAGTCCATGCTCGTCCTGTGCATGCTAATTTCGCGCGTACTTTCTGCTTGAGGTGTGTGCTGCAAGTTTAGAGCTGCTTGCCGTTCTTAAAGTGACTTTGCAATTGGTTGCAGTTGCTGCAACAACGCAGAATAAACGCTCAACTACCTTTGGGAAGACACGTTCCACTTTCGTGTTTTACCGATTCCTAAACAGGGGGATCAGCCACGTTTTTTCCTCTTTCTCTCTCTCTCTCTCTCTCTCTCTCTCTATATATATATATATATATATATATATATATATATATGTATATATATATATATATATATATGGCTGATATTAGAACCATTTAAGAGGGGGTTGCGGATGGTCTCTTTGCTATAAACACAAAAAAAAGAGAAGACCGGTCTCCGCCAACCTCCTTTAAACTAGTGTGACCCGTCTTCGTACTGGTCCTTTTAAGAGGATTTTGATGCAAAGTCAAAGGAAAACTGGTTAGTTACGGTACAAAGCTGACGGTAACTTATTTTATTGTCAAAATAGAGGTAAAGTAGGGATTATTAGATGGGAATCAATGTCACAAGTTGCCGTAC
The DNA here is from genome assembly GCF_043290135.1 of Rhipicephalus microplus. Lineage (NCBI taxonomy): Eukaryota > Metazoa > Arthropoda > Arachnida > Ixodida > Ixodidae > Rhipicephalus > Rhipicephalus microplus. The sequence goes on along the minus strand of NC_134710.1, from coordinate 217,774,022 downwards.
GATCGAAGGACACACACACACACACACACACACACACACACACACACACACACACACACACACACACACACACACACACACATTATGTATCGTGCTGCAATGGGTGGTCTGAAATATCACAACGCAGCCGGCGCTGTCACGGTTGAACCCGCTACCTCGAGCTCATGCAGCAGCGCGCTACGCAACGCCAGTAAACCACCGCGGTGGTTGGAACATTTCATTTTTAGGGAGAAGCTCCGCTTTTTTTTTTTGTTACATACACGACTTTCCTTATGCTGGAGGGTCATCCTTCGGCTGATCAATCGAGCCATAGGAACTTTAATTGTTGGCACGTGCTGCGCGGGGCCAGAAGCAGCGCAGATCGGGCACTTTCCGGTGTCGCGAAACCGTGGCCGCGTCTACACAGCATATGGCTCTGCCGGAGCCACTCACGCGATTCGGCAGTTGGACGCACATGCTGCAGATAAAGCGCGCACTGCCGCTCATCTACGGTAGGAGCAGCCGCATTCGAACACGGCAAGCTTGGAATCCCGAAAGGGGGGCCCGAAAGGGGAGTGACTGCAGGCCCTGCGCACGGGGCGTGGCGCGCTGTTTCTTGCCCCGGCGCTCTGGTCTGCATACAGTCTGCACGCGCAGTAGCTTTGACTTGATTGCCGCCCTGGCCACTTCGACTCCGTGGTCGTGTGTGCGCATTGCTTCTTGCACATGTTTCACAGGCCTCGTTGTCCCGACTGTCGCTTCCTCTGGGGCTTGTCTCGCCTTCGCCTGGCTTGTCTCGGGACCCCGCGGCTTAATCCGAAAAGGGTTTTGCTCCGCCGCCTGGTTCGTGCCTCGTCTTCTCTCCTGTAGCTGCTTGGCGGGCTTCACGAAGCTTGTCAGGGCCCTTATCACGACTTGGCGATGCGAACGCTCGCGCGAAGCAAACGCAGACAAGCGCGTTTTGCGAGCAAGGCCGCGGCGGGAGAGGAAGCGAGTAATTTCTTCCATCAGAGCGCCGGCCCCATGACACGAAACATGCGCTCTGAACGCGAGCAAAGATTGCTACAAAGAAAAAGACCAGGCCGCGGTCGTAATATTCGCTCAACGAGCGCGCATGGAAAACACTTCCCCGGAAACACACCTCATAATACGCAGTCACGCCCTCATCAATGCATTTGAAGAAGTCTAAGTGAACTGCTGCTTTACGGCTGGGTGTTAACGAAGCGAACGTGACTGAATCGGTTCAGGGATTTGCTGCGATCCGCGCTGTACGAATATAAATACAGAAGCGTTGCACTCATTACGTGCTTTTTGGAGGCTAATTTATAGTATATACAAATATGCAAGCTTAGGTACACTACGCGTGATGATTGTGTATACAATCAAAGATATCGTGTGATGAATGGTTAATCTCAAACACTTGCAAAATACAATACCACTGAACTAGAAGTATGTAACGTGCCTACTGCTTGTAAATGGCACGAGGTTTACATTGTCCCGGCGTTAACCTATTGGTCAGAGGAAAAGTGGGCTTTAATTACAGTGGTATATTGTTGTTCTTTTATGTATACATATGGGCATTCTTATTTGACTCGCAATACTCGAAATAATGCAGGGCTAACGTTGTAATATGTGCTGTGCAAGACGGTTTAGGGCAAGTTTAAAGTACTAATAATAACGATACTTGTTCGGGTTTAACATCCCAAATCAAGCAAGTGTAAACTGTGCGAGAATACTGAGAACGCTGCAAGTGATTCTAGTCTTCGTCTTTTAATATTGTTGATAACCTCGCCCAATGCCTACACAAAAGTACTTGCCAGCCAAACACCTTTTCATAAAGCGTTTTGTGCACTCGAAATAGGTTTGAAAAAAAAAATTCAATTCCACCTCCACCGATTTTCGCTTCAACATCGATTCTGTAATGCATGGCTCATCACTCTCAAGCCCTCGCATCTGCCTCATCTGACCAATTTTAAGAAAACAAAAAATGAAAATCCGTTATTACAGTTACTGATTCCCGTGACTGAATTATCGCAAACCGAAGTGCTGAACTTTCACGGTGTACTACAGGCCACAAGCTCACTTGTTCTTAAAAGGACCCCCAGTATTGTTTGAAAACATGAGAGAACCACCCAGTAACATTGATAGCTGCTGGACAACCGTAATAAGCGCGTAGTAGCTTTCACGGAGGCGTTGCCCAGGTGTTCGTTGTGCGCAGCACTACCCAACGGCGCATGGTAAGACATGTTTGGTTAGCCTGTCATGTGTCAGACTGCCTTTATCCCTTTAGGCCGGGCGCGTTTCTTGTTCGCATGTATGGGCCGGTTGGTTTTGTAAATATATACGCCCCTATAGGTGCTTATTCACAAAATCAGTTTTACAAGCTCCCTGACTGTATACAATCAGGGCACTCGTGAAATTTTATGAATACGAGCCTTGGGGCCAAACGCACGATTGATTTGTTCGTAGATTTTTCTATGCAATATATCAGGCGAATTCACTCCGCGTCTACCTGTAAACTTTCTAAAAATAGTCGTTGCGGCATGCTGTAATCGCGTTTATTTTAGTTGTGAACTCATTTTTCCCATCGTTATATGGGTTCACGCTAAAGTTATCGGTCGATTGTCCCTATAGCATCAATCCCTTAGAGGTACTGACGGGACGAGGCGGGGGCTTGATTCTAATATTCTTCAAGCCATCTCCTGTTTAGGCTAGGATTTCAGTCTTTAATGCCTTCATTGATGGAAGTTTCTCAACAGTATGGGAAAGGAGAAGGGCGCTTGCGCCATTCCACTAGAGGGCCCTGCCTATACTGCATGCACTTGCCCCGCCGTGGTGGTCTAGTGGCCAAGGCACTCGGCTGCTGACCCGCAGGTCGCGGGCTCGAATCCCGGCTGCGGCGGCTGCATTTCCGATGGAGGCGGAAATGTTGTAGGCCCGTGTGCTCAGATTTGTGTGCACGTTAAAGAACCCCAGGTGGTCGAAATTTCCGGAGCCCTCCACTACGGCGTCTCTCATAATCATATCGTCGTTTTGGGACGTTAAACCGCACAAATCAATCAATCAATAGAGTTAAGAAGAGTTTAAAAATAGCTATATTAACAGTTGCTCGCACCTTCATACTCGTGCGTATTCACACGAGTGATTCCGTGAACACAAATCACAGCAGCAACATATTTGTAATGGCTTTGCAACCGCCATTGCAACAGTTCGCAAAGAGTGGAACACCGACGGCTCCCAGGCACGTAGGGGCTCCTCAGGAGAAAGGCACGGCGGGTGTTAGCGTGGCGGGTAGCGCGATGCTGCCGAGTGGCATGCACGCGTGCCTGCGATGCATCCGAGTGGAGAGAGGGACCGCCGCGCGCGTGTTTTTCAAGTCTGCGCGGCTTCGAGCGAGGAGGGTCGTGGCGCAGGAACGCTGTCTGGCTTGTGTCTCGCGATTTGATTCCCCCCGGCGCGCGATGACAGAAGACGGGCCCGGCTCGAGTGGACGCGCTGCCAAAGGGTGATAGCCGCCGCCGAGAAGCCGCCATGCCCAGAGCACTACTGTCACCGCGAGCAAATCATCTCGCGTCACGTGACCCTGACATTGGACAGCGGCACAACGGGAGCAGACCGGCTGTGCGCTCCGCCGGGCGTGTTTGGCTTTGCACGCCGTGGGAGCGCCAACCCACCACAGCACCAAGTGCCTGCCACACAATACCTTCCAGGGCGCGTGCAGCGCACGCGCGTTTTGTCGGAAGCAATGTGACGGGCTGTTCGCCGAAGAAAAATAAGCAGGGAGACCTCGATTCCAAAGTTTCTCACGCAAAATCCCTGGGCTGTCGCACCGCCAGACACGTATTTCCACATAATTGGGATACTTAGCAGCATGCTGCGTGGCTACGCTTTTCCACGCACGTTGACACTATGTGCTATGTACGCGCTGTTGAGTAAATTAAGACGTGCAAAGATGACAGCGAACACTCACCCTCGAAATCTGCAGCATATTCGTTTCAACAAACGTGGTGCCTTAACGAAATGGTTTGTCTGAACATGCACCCAGAATAATACCTGCGTCATATATGGCTCATCTATGTCCAGTGTTGGTTTTCTATAGGTGGTTCACACTCGTTCAGTTATTTTCTGTCGCACACATACCATGCCGTTTCGCCTGATAGAGGGGCATGCTGGTCGTTGGTTAGCGTTCTCAGACATATCAACACAGGTCTTTTAATCTCGCCTTCCGTCGTGTCTGTCAGTACTTGGCAAGCCGAGATGGTTAAAAGGGCCGCGCATAAAATATTATGCTTGTGAATGTACATCGGCACCAAGTTGAAATAAATTGCAGGAATAGGATAGGTACACTTTGAATGAGTCGGGGGTAACCTTTTGAATGGGGTAAACAGCGAAGACGACAAGCGGCAGTCAAGCAAAATGAGAACACCGATGTGTTATTTTCTTTCACTGTACCTTATTGTATGTGCCATTTACCCCTTTAAAGGGCAAATTGAGCCTGTATACGGCACCAATACACTTAGTTCGGTACAAATACGTGTTGTCGATTTCTTGTTATCCTGTCCATGGGCGTATCAAATAATGCATTTAAAGCGGTATGATAAAGCGCGTCGTTTTATATAAAAGAACACGGTGAAGAGGTGACGATATCATTCCTATTGTAGGCAAAAGTAACAGATGCAAAGCAGTACCTAGTTATGGCGGTCAGAAAAGAAACAATGTTCATTGACTGTATACGCTCAGTTATACGATATTACTGTGTTATGTCCACGCTACGGAAGCATTGAAGAGCACAGAAGACGTAAACATTTTCTGTGACACGCTGCTTACTGCAGTGTATCGCGCGAGCGGTCCCGGACATCTAAGGGCATCACAGACCTGTTATTGCTCTGTTTCGTGGGGCTAGGAGCCGCTTGTCCCTCTAAAAAGGTTGTAAGGGGTTTGGAACCCTACACCTATTCAATAGGCTAGAGTCTCGTTCATTATCGGAATTGACCAGACAAATCGCTCCACCAACTAAGAACGGCCATGCACCACCATCCACCGAATCAAGAAAGAGCTCTCAATCTGTCAATCCTCAACAATCGATGGTAATTTCAGGTTAGGAAACACGCTAATATCCGCAAAAGGGAGCACAGCGCAGATTCATGGTAAAAATGGTGAAAGTGGAATATATACAACCCAGAGAAAAACGCACCATCTCGAGAAAGGTACCCACAGTATAGAGCGCCCCGTCGGGGCGCATTTTTTTTTTTTTTTGTTCATTCACACCAATAGGGGCTGGTAGTATTGGGAATCGAACCTAGCATCACGCGCGTTGGATGCCGAAGGTTTAACATTTCATCAGTCCTGTGGAGTGAGAGGCCGAGAACATAAACATAATTCGGTCTTCACCAGTGTTCATTATGGTTTCTTACCCGAAGAGGGTAAAGACCAATACACAACGAATACCTCAGTGTTTCTTGTTGATTTACTTACTGTGTGCCGATTGATTGATAAGAAAATAGTTAAAGAGCTAAATAAAAATTTGAGGTTTTACGTGCCAAGACCCTGCGATAATTATGAGGCATGGTTTTGTAGAGAACTTCGGATTAATTTTGACCACCATGAGGAATCCTAAACGCTGACCTAAATATTAGTGGACGTGGTTTTCTCTATTTAATCCTATGTGAAGTTCTGTGAAATTTAATCCTCTGTGAAATTCCATAGTAGCGAGCCGAATCCATGCTTAACGGCTCAATGCCGTAGCTGCTAAGCCACTACGATGGCTGTTGAAGTGTTAACGCATGTAGAGTTGAATTCGGAGGAACCAGAAATCAACTCGACAGACGGTTGATCTACACACATTCATTAGCTTCTTATAAATATAAATAATACGGCCCGTGGTCAACCACATCGTTTTCCCGCACAAATTGAGCTTCGACGAAAATTGCAGTAGGGCGCCGTTGCTGCCGCCACAGGCGTAAATGGGCTTCCATGGATTGCGGCCTCGTCGACCCGTACATCCTAAATAATCTTGCACAGCTGAAGCGTTTCCCGCAAGGCCGGCGCTGGAGCAGCGAACTCGGAGGGGCCAGCGCGCAGCTGAGCGCTTCCCGCGCGCGCTCTCCCGCCGCGACGTTCCCAGATGATAACCCTCGACGACGCAAATGCATTCGGGAAGAGAAAACACGTGCTGCCCAAACCACGGGGCCCTCATCCAATCGACGCAACGAAGCGTATAGTTAGCGCCAGCCTCGAGAGATGGCTGCACGGAACAGCCCCGCGGAGAACGCATGCGCGGCATGCGCGACTCCCGCCATCTGGCGGTAGCTCCTCTCCCCAGGCTCGGAGGGCTGTAACCCGGCTCGGCCCAAACAGCCCGCACCAAAGCCCGCGATCGGCCGCAGTCGTGTTCGCGCCCGCGGTCGGGCATCGACCGGCCCCTGAGTGTGGTGCGCGCAGTTCCGAACGCCGAGCGGGCTTTTTTCCCACGCCGCGCTGCGAGAGGTTCTTTCCCCCTGACAGTTACACATTTGCTTTTTTCTTTCTTTCTTTCTTACATCTCGCATTTCACTTGCGGTAGTTGTGATCCAGTACGGCTCGCTTGTCGCACCAATGCATGCTCTGCTCTACTTGTAGTGTCTAGGCGAACAACTTGGCTTTCTCGCCGAGAAAGTTTTCTCAGGTATCACTCCATTCTTTTTGTGCCCTGCCACGGGCTTCGTTTCATTGACTTCATCGACACGCTCTTTATGTCGGGGTGCCACTGAGCTAGGGTAGAGTAAACTGTCCATTTTTGCCCGTGTCTTGGCCGCCTTGTTCGCTCGGGTTCTGCACGACCGGGGGCCTCCGTAGCCCGAGTCGTCATCGAGCGGCCGTGCCTGGCGTGCATCTCGGAACGGGACACTTGATCGAGCGGCTGCCCCTCGTCCGGGACCCGGCGCGATGTGTTGACTTTGACCAGCGCCGTGATGCCAAATTTTGCCACTTGGCTGTGCGCGTCGAGCTGGTGCTCCTCCTGGACTATAAGTGCGCCTGAAACGCAACAGCGAGCAACAACGGGCCTGGTGCTGCCCCTCGAAAGCTAACTTCTTGTCTTCGCGCCATCCCAGGTAAGGGGAAATTCGTTCCTTTCAGTCTGGGCTGCTTGCATGTTAGGCCATGGTTTGCGTAATATTCTGGACGAAAAATAGTTCTTAGGGGCGTAGCGTCAAGTTCTTGGTTTGAAGTTTGTTTCTTTCGGGCGTTTTACAATTTGGCTGAAGGAGAGAAGTGTGTCGAGGATTTTTGTATTGGGGAAAGAAAGGGGTGCTAGAACACTCTTCATTCCCTACGAATCACCATGAGCTTGCGTATTTGGTCACTCATGATGCTTTCTGAATCACTACCAATAGCGTAATGATGCACGCGAGAACACATTGCTCAACTTCTCCAGAGGAAGCGTAGACATGCTTTAGTGGTCAATAACATAAAATAGTTTTCTCTGGCAACAACACAGATGAAGAGTCAACTGTGTTGTTTCTCTCTGTTCTCATTTCAGCTGTTTTAACACACACTACTAGAGAGTTGTTGGCTTTCATAGCATCGATTGGTGCGCAGTGCCGTTTTACGCTCAATCTTATATACACATGCAGATGGATTCACACTCCTGAAGTCTGGCATGATGATGTAACTTAGTTTTTGTGTTGTATGATAGTATAGGTTACATGTGTTCTGACTCACAGCACAGCATTTAGGCTCCCACTTCGGATATCTAATACTTGTAAACCATAAACAGAAAGCGAATACCACATACGACGTACGTTCAATCACAAAACGAAGCGTCTAAATGCAGCACGATTGATCATAAAGATTGCATGAATTGTGCTGTGTTCGTATTCAGAGAACTTCTTTCTGGAAAAAGAGAGCAAACATCAAGACTGATTAAGAGAGGACATTGCCAGTGCAAACCTTGTTATCACGGCCGGCATTACGATGAACAACGGGTGGCTCAGGAAAAAATATAGCAACACGCGTTGCACTATTGTCTCGCAGCACGTCAAGACCATATTGAAACAGTGGAAGTTACGTAACGACTGTCTTTGTGATTCAAGTTTGTAAGCCGCGTTCTCGGCAAAGACGGCTCGTTGTAGTGGCATTTTCTTGTATATGCATCCCTATATCGAAATTCGATGGCCGCTGGTCTCGACTATGCCTCTGCGTATGCTCACTATACAAAGGAAAACACAGTACTGCTTCACAGCGCAAGTGCTTTTTCGTATCATATACATTTTATTGCTCTGGTACATACACGAGGCCATTCAGGCGAAGCTGACAACTGGACGCATAAAAGTCATCAACGAGAACAACATTATGGCCCTACATACCATGCCTGAGCTACAGTGAGTGGGCAAGGCGGGAAGTGTGAACTTCGAATTGACATGTTGCTTACAGCAGCAACACATGCCATGGTCAGTTGGACCTATGTTCACATCAAAAAGACGAAAAAATAACGTGTGTAACAACACTTACTCAAAGATTGGTCCCAAGCGGAGTGACTGGCTGTTAAATGTGTAAGTTTTATCGAGTCTGGGCTGAGAGCCTCTATTCGCAAGTCTTAATTATATAGTGGTTTTGGGACGTTAAACCCCACATATCAATCAATCAAATCAATCTATTCGCAAGTCTACCTATTGGTAAGATAGGCCGGTTAGCATGACTTGGCGTCAGATAATGACTGTAACGATAATTTCCGAGCGTTGATGGTTTGCATAGAAGGCATTTTGTACGAATTAAACGACTTGTGACTTCATACCGATATATATCACTTTCACAATAATACGGCAGGCAGCACCACCACAATTCAGCCGGTGACAACAGAATATTGATAAGCCTTGCAACTCGTTCTTTGCCACGAAAGTTCTTTGTTTTGTTCTTACGTTTCGAGTGTCTAATAAATTTAGGATATTTCTGTAGAATAGGCTTGCGGTTTGTGGTATAGAGTTCTGCATAAATACACTAGAGGGAACTTTGGACCTAGTGTCTTAGGGATCTGCAATGCACAATGCTTCAGCGAGCTTAGCAATGGTGGGTATAGTACACGAATTTGTTTAAGCTTCGTTCTTTCGACTCCATCTGACCTCGATCCGCTTTGCCGCAAGACGAAGTTCAGCAGCGGTTTGGTAGTTACGCTTTACCACTTTGACCTTTTTAGGCTCTTCAATCAAAGTCGGCCCGTTCTTTTATCCGAACCAAAACCAAAACACAGCGATAAACAAAGCCACAAGTTTGTTCGACGCCCGCGAGCACGAAGACTAGGCAAATTCGTTTACTACGTATACCATCATTCCCATGATGGCGGAACAATCGCAGCTCCAGAGTTCTCTCAATAGCTAAAGCTCTATTTCTTCAGGTGCTGTACTGAAGAAATGAAACTATGCTCCCTTGGCCCCAGAAAAACAAAAGCAAAACTACAAGTGCATTATATGCGCCACCATCAGTATGCGTAAAGTATATACTTTCGAATTTCGTGCTCTCTGTTACTTTTACAAGATACAGGTATATACGCTTTGTAATAAATTCACATAGGCTTCGGTGTCACACTCGCCTATAGCGAATTATCGCAATAGCCACTTGACAGACGTAGTGACTGCCTTAGTGACTCATACGGCTGATCTGCGTATGCTTTGATCGCATGCATTCAGTCAAACGGCACCATTTACTGGCCTGCTTTCAGCAGCTTCGTACGGGGCGCTTGTGAATTCATTTTATAGATAGTTCGACGTCGATTCAGAAAAAAAAGTGTGCCTAAAGATTTGTCGAACGAATATAGTCTATAGAAGAAAACAAATAAGCAACTCTACATTCTTCTTTCCGTATGTCTTTTTGCACTCGGCTCATTTGTTAACACTAACAAGCCGTAAAACGTTGTTTCCATTTCCTTCAGGGATAGCGCGTTCATTTACAAAGTAATTTTAAGAAGGTCTTAATATAGTGCAATAATAAAAAGATAGAATAATAACAGAGGGATGCTTACAGGTAAGTGGCCTCATGAAGGCTGTGGCAGAACGCGTTTTAGGCTCTTTTTTTTCGCTCTTTTTTTCTGTTGTAGATATGCACGTGCAACACAGCGAGGCAGCTGTGAACGCGCACTGTGTCGAACTGTTTCACTAGTACAAATTTTGTATAAAGATTGCACTCAAGTAAAACTGTACAGCGCCTCACGTAAGAAAACACGGACGTATTGAGCAGATACATGGCTTCACGTATTCTTTCGTAGCTAGCCACGGTCGCTACAGTGATATGTTCACTGTCCTCTCGTTGGGTACTTCTGTAAATCTGATTTAGCCTATGAGCTGCTTGGCGGCTCGATCTCTGCGTGCTTGGAGCAATACAAAGCAGGAGCGCATCAGTGTTCTTCGTGGCCAAATTCAGCATTTGTCCTACCAGAATCATTCAGGTAAGTAGAGGAAAAGGGGAAAGAAAGGGCGCCATCCTTCTATTTCAAGTGATAACGAAAGGACTAGACATTTCACGTAACTGGTAAGCTTATTGCCCTTTGAGCCAGTTCCTCTAGAATCCGAAATCCCTTGGTGGATTGCTGGAGTCTGACCTTACAGTGACCACGTGGTTTTTCGTTTTCTACAGGAACTGCGTTTTAAGTTAAGTTTGTGTCAAGGGCTTCAACTTCAGCCTGAAATATAAAGCAATGGAGAAACTGAGAAACTCCGAAAATGTGACGTTTCGATCTAACTTTCAAGATGTTTTGTCTTGGTAGTTCGCAATGATGACGTCTTCGATCGTAACGAGAAACTGAGTAGTGGTGTACTTCTTTTATGACACAAATTTTTTGAATTACAATGCTTAAAAAAACAGGAAGAAGCTCAGGTATGTGGACACTGATTTTGTGCTTGCTTGAACGTATGATTCTTACCATTTACTCGTTACTTGATGAATATGACCGAATCTCAGTATGCCAAGGTGGACCACTTCTTTCATAGCTCTGTGTGTTCGCGTAGTCCATTTGGAGCGGAATGGGGTAAAAGGAAGGAAGTCAGAGGCCAAATCACGAGAGTGTCTCCCGCTCTCACCCTTATCCCATCGTTAATATCTGCAATTTTATGAGCTCACATCGTCACCGTCATCGTCAACATCATGATCATCGTACTCACTGCTGGACAAGGGCCTCTCCCAACGTTCTCCACTAAACTACCGTGTCGCACGGCCTGATTCTATATTACGCCTGTGAACAAACTTTCCAAGTTCGTTGCACCATTTTATTCACTGCCGTTCTTAACTGCGATTTCCTCCCTCTAGACACCCGTTCTGTAATTCTGATTGACCATCATGCAGTCATTACCCCATGCGTTATATGAACGGCCTAGCTCCATCCACCCTCCTCCTCCCTCTTTATGGCAACCACAATGCAAAATTACCCTTATATTACGCCCAAAATTTCTTTGCTTTATGACTTGCAGCGTGTTCGTTAACTTCCTATGTATTCTTTCAACCTTTTAAGTTTGTGCTCCGGTAAAATGCACTGACTGTACAATTTTTGTGTCTCTGAAAAAGGCTATCTTCATATTGAAGTGATTGAACAATGAGCATCGCCTTAGCAAAGTTCTGACTAGTTCACTTGCCTGTGTCATAATCAGGGGCGTAGCGAGAAATTTGTCGGGAGGGGGGGCGGGAAAGGGAAGGAATTTAACCATACTCTATGTATGCTCGTGTGTGCGTTTGCATGTCTGTGCGTATGTATGTACTCGCTAAATTGAAATTTTGGGGGGTTCTCCCCCTCTCCTCGCAACGCCAGTGGTCAGGACAGCAATTGATGCTCTGACGAAGATAAGTAAAAAAATTTACTCCAGTTACATCCATCATATTGTTTCCTCCTGACAAGTTCAAGCCGCAATCTTCTTCTGAACTTCTGACTTGTATTGCTGCACTGAAACTCATCAATTCGGAAGAAAGACCAGGTAAATGGGCCGTGTTTTCTGACTCAAAACCAACGTTACAGTGCCTGCTATCAGTTCTGCGACGCTGATGCCACGACATGTTGACCTACCAAAGCGTGAAACTTCACCACCTTTTAATACAAAAAGGCCACGCACTCCTTCCTTTGCTTTCGAAGATAACTGCCAGATAGCGCTCGTGTCTAACGTGCCTCGATGCGCTCGTTTGCCTTCACTGCACGGATCGAGACACTCTAACGCAGCGCCTCCAGAGTACATTTCATGAATTTTCTCCCACAGAACATCAAATAAACGTTTTGTTCAGTTCACTCTCTCCAGCCGCAAAACTATCGTCTTTCGACGACATTTGCAGTGAAACATGTAAATACGGGGCCAATTTTTTTCTCTGTCTTTGTTTGTTTCTGAGTGGCATAACATACTTGCTATTGAAGATAACTGCACGCTAACGCACACCACGATATTGTGACACCTTTTCCAGCACACTTTAATCTTTTAATTTCTCGTGTAATTTTTTCAGGGCCAACGTTTTTCAATCCTCTGTATTTGTTCGAGGAGCAATGTAGCCCTCCCTTCTCAAATCTCTGCGTCACCGGCATTTGCTTTTGTAAGTGCGAATGCCGGTGTCAACGACGTGCAAAAAAGACGTGCGCGTTTTCAGACGGCGGCCAAGTTGTGCCCTAGCAAGCGCAGCCGTGGCTCCAGCTCGGGCATTCATGCTACAACTGTCAAGATTAATGGCCCGCTAATTGGTCCGCTGTGACTCGTGAACCCGGCACGTGACGTGTTGACGCGGCGAAACGCATTAGCGTCCGGTGGTCCGATGCGATCGACGGCTGGCGAGGGGATGGCATTTTTAATTACTATGGCCGCCTGCACCACTCGCGCCTTTGTGCACGTGTCCCATTCGATGCAGAGGGGGCTCACGTACGTTTTCCTTTTCGCTCGAAGCTGTGTGGAACTCCGTTAGGGTTTCCATTGTCTCGGCCCAATCTAAGCGCTAGCTTGCCGTGGAGCATTTTTGCATGTCTTACTAATATATTAGTGCCATAATAGCACCCCCTTGTGTATTGATTTTGAGATTGACTCCATGTTCATGAGTAATTGTGGTAATTCATTGAAACACGTAACGGTTTAGGGCTTACAACACAACTTGTCCCGTTAAAGCCGTCTCCTAAATTTAGAGAACGAATTTAGAGGTTTGCGTCGACGAAAGTAAACTGTGTGCATGCGTGCGTGCGTGCGTGCGTGTGTGTGTGTGCGTGTGTGTGTGTGTTTGGTGAGAAAGACAGCCCAAATAATGTTTCTCTCGGTAAATTACTTGAAGCATATAGCCAATCATGAAATTGAGGCAGATCAGTTACGAAACCATAGCTATTTATCAGTAATCGTAGCCAACCACTTCCTCTCAAATGTTCAATGATGTGCCATGACGCTCCACATGATAGTTATAAAAAATATTCGGTAACGCCTACGCACTTTAGGTAATTTGTTGTCAGATGTCTCTAAATCAGTGCATCGTTATTTTTGTTAACCATAACTAATGTAAACCTTCAATGCAGCGACAAAAATAGTTGCTCCTGAAGCGGCACATTTGACACCATGAATCAAGTAATGAAAAAAAAAGAATGCTGAATACAAAAAAAAACTTTCATACAGCTATAAATGGGCACTGACACAAAGTTTCATGGCCGAGATAGCCTGCAGGATTGATTCCAATTAACATGCTTATATCATCTGCAAAATATCAACAGCGAACATAAAGTACGTGGAAGGTATTGATATGAATTTAGAAGTTTGCAGGTGCCACTGAGCACCACCCCCTCAAAAGGGACCCATGGTGAACCTCCTACTTTGCGCACGTCACCACGCTGCAGTCAATACAAGTAGTTACGATGACGTCAACGCCGCCATTTTTCTTTTCGCCACGTTTCCTTCAGTATAGACTACTGCGCGACGGCTCCTCGTGAGTCCGTGGCCATGGCGCACACGTTCAAAGCATTGTGTTTGGCGACACTGATGTTCCGTTTCCTGTTGAGACTTACTTATAGATGCGTAGCATGTGGAAACGCGACACATTTCTGCGTGTTGACATGGTCGAGCGTTTCACACGCTAGGTGCATGGTTATAGTTGCTCACGGCGGCTTATCGTTTTAGGGACGAAGCTCCTCAGGGTGTGGGTCTGTCCATCCTCCGATGGTGTATATGTAGCCACCGGTGGCACATACCGAAAGAGCGGTGCTTGGAATGTCTGCTGGATGGCGGCACTTGTATATGATGAATACATGATGAAATGATGTGAGATGGCTGTAATTGGAGTGTTCACTAGATAGATGGATGGACGGACGGACGTACAGATGGACGAACGGGCGGACTGATAGACAGAGGGACGGCCGCACGAACAGACCAACGGACGGACGGATGGACAAACGGAAGAACGGACGTACGGATGGATGCACAGAGGGACACGCGGAAGGACGGATACACCAATGGTCACACGGATGGACGGATGTACGGTCGGACGCACGGATGGACGCATGAACGGACGGAAGCAAGAACCGGAATGGGCGGATGAAAGCACGGACGGACTGACAAACACTTCACCCCACCAATCATCATTCACTCCGTAGTTATGCTGTCATTTTTTTAAAGCTCTCTAAAACAGAAACAGAGCCTGGCTGGTAATGAGAAGCGTATAATTATTTATCTGTCACGCGCGGCAGTAAACGATGTGCCGTGTTATGATATGACAAGCCTCCAGCATCACACTGCAGAAAAAAAAGACGCGAGGCTAAAATTTTTGTGCTAGTGCCCTCTCATTTGATTGCGATTGATGATTGATTTGTGGAATTTAACGTCCCAAAACCACGATATGATTATGAAAGAGGGGCTCCGTAGTGGAGGGCTCCGTAAATTTCGACCACCTGGGGTTCTTTGACGTGCAGCCAAATCTGAGCACACGGGCCTACAACATCTTTGCCTTTGCCTCCATTAAAAATGCAGCCGCCGCAGCCTGGATTCGATCCCGCGACCTACGGGTCGGCATCCGAGTACCTTAGTCACTAGACCACCGGGAAGGGGCTTTTTTTTTATTTCAAAATTGCATTCGATTAGGTCAAAATACCATCGCCTCTAGAGGCGTTGCGTCTGCAAAGAGTATTTGAAATACACATGAATACCTTACTACTACTACTACTACTACTACTACTACTACTACTACTACTTCTATTATTATTATTATTATTATTATTATTATTATTATTATTATTATTATTATTATTATTATTATTATTATTATTATTATTATTATTATTATTATTATATCTGGTGTTTCACATCCTGAAATCACGATACAATTGTGAGGCCCGCCGTTGTGGAAGGCTCCAGAAAATTCGATCACATGACTTTCTTGAACGTGCACTGACATCCCACAGTTCACGAGACCCGATCATTTTGCGTCAATCGAGGTGCGACCACTGTGGCCTGGATCAAAGCTGTGAATTTCGGGTCTGCAGTGGCGCACCGTAACTAAGCCACCCTACCCTAACCATCGCGTATGCGCACAGGTGCTCCACAGCTGCACTGGTCCTCCCCAAGAAGAGCGAACCCCATTGACCAAGAAGATTTGTTGGTATTTGCATTGCATGCCCGATAAAGAGAGAGAAGTCTATTGTGAGAGAACAGCTGATAGGTCGGCCTCAATCAAGACCTGCTGCTGTCCAAAGAAGGAATTAAAACGAGTGGGTTCAGAAGACACAGGTATAAATATTAATGGTGGGTATCTTATTGATTTTACAGTTTTCAACAATACCATACTCTTTAATAAAAGCGGTGAATAATTGCAAAACAAAAAAATAATTGACTACCACGGCCTAGAAAGTGTCAAAGTATGGCTGGAGATGAATAGGTGGAAAAGAAAGACAACGCTAGGTCGTCCGATGACGGAGCGGCATTTTGTGGTGCACAAGTGGACCCTTGATCCATTAGGAGAATACACGTATCTAGATAAAATACCTAACTGCTGATGTAAAGGAAATCCACCAAAGAATGCGCAAGATAAAAACAGTATCAACTCAACGACCGACACTCGCCACTCTCTTTGCGATATATAGGGCTGAAACATAAAGACTTGCAAGAACACTCCAGAAGAATTTAAGGTTTACATGGCATGCGATTAAAGGAAAAATGATAAGCACAACTCTAAACAATAGGACAACAACAGAATGGATCAGAGATCAGCGATAGCCGGTATGCTATTCGATATGAAGACAAAAATTGGCAGATCCCATCTACAGCGGGAATCGGTGTTATGCGAATCACAAATGAGGAAGGTTGATATGTCACCTAAAATCAGCGCAATGTTACGGAGCGGACGTAAATTATGCGTGCATGACTTCCATGTCACGATCATCACGGTTGCGCTTTGGCATTTGTGCTCGTCGAACATTCACGTCACGTAACACAAAATTTCGTATATGAGAAGCTAGCGAAACGGCCGCGAGCGCAAAATGATCGTGGCGTGTAGTCATGACTTACATGACATGCATGTCATGATTTCCCCGTTAGGGTCTGTAACTTATGTTGGACATGCAGTCTTGTCATACTATACGAGTTTTACAATATATTATGTGAACGAAACCACCGCAAGAGCAGCAATACCATGGCATGTAAATTATGACATTCATGACATACATATCATGACTATCATGTTATGACGAGTCGCTTATGCTCGCCATGTTATGTCATAGCAATATTGGTGTCGATGCCATTATCGAAACGGCCAGGAAAGCTAAAAGCCGTAGATTAGATAGATAGATAGATAGATAGATAGATAGATAGATAGATAGATAGATAGATAGATAGATAGATAGATAGATAGATAGATAGATAGATAGATAGATAGATAGATAGATAGATAGATAGATAGATAGATAGATAGATAGATAGATAGATACGGCCAAAGTTGCTGAAATTAGCTTAAAATGCTTAGCATAGAAAAAAAATGGTTATGGGCAGGTCATGAGGACAAACAACCGATCGTCAATTAGAGCGTCGGAATGAAAGCGAAGTGAGGGTAAACGTGGCGGAGGGCGGCTTAAAATAAGGTGGGGTGATGAAATTAGGAAATTTTCTGGCATAAAATGAAATGTACCACTACACTACGGGGTAGGTTGAGGGTCATTAGGAGAGGCCTTGTTTCTCCGATGGACATAACATGGCTCATGATGATGATGATGATGATGATGATGATGATGATCAAATCAAATCAAATCAAACTTTATTTCATCCACAAGTGTGTGTGTTGTGGAATGATGATGTGCTGTTGATGATTCGCCTTATTCACTTAAATACTTCAACTTGGCATTCAGGTTAAGCTCTCCTCCAGAACTTAAGATGAAAAAACAGGAGGTAATTATTGTTACCGTTGATAGTTTGAATAAAAAAAGGCTGTTCTAACTAAAGAAAAGCAAGTGGGATATAAGCAGCAGGAACAACTTTAATTACCACGCAACCACTAGGAATGCGGTATGCCAAACGAATATTCATTATTTGTTTATTTTGACAGCCTTGGTATTCTTCCTCGTGAGTTGCATTTAAGGCAAAGTTGTCCGTGAATTGGATCCGCGTCATAGCTACTTTTTCTTTGCTCTCATCATATTCTGCAAGAACCATGCATATCGAATGGGCTTAGAAAACTTTTTGCAACCGGCCGGGTGGCCGGAGATGTTTCTTTTACTTGCACAGAGAGAGCGAAAAAGTTTTTTCTCTCTCACTCCCTCTATTCTTAAGCAAGTCGTCGCCTGATTACTACATTCTTCCAAGTCGTCGGTATAGGAGTGAAGCAGAGAAATTGGCGGCGCACTTCTGTTCGCTGTGCGCCCGCTGCGCTACGGGAGTTAACAAAGTTAACTAATTAAGGAAACTGCGTTTTGAAGCGCGCGCACTCGGCATGAGAACGGCTAGCAGTGCCAGTGTGTTAACCATGTTGAGAGAGAGAGAGAGAAGCGAGCACGCGAAGAGAGAAGCGGCGCAAGATTAAAGTGATCTCTTGTGAAATTAATTGGCCTGTCAAGCCTGGCTGACACCGCCTATGTACCACCGTCGGCGCATCCGCAACTACAGCCTCGGGAAGAACGTCTTCCTCTCGGCTCTTCGCGGAGGCGTACACGGCAGTGCTCAAAATTCAGTGTTAAACGTTTTTTCTCCCCCCTCGGTGCGGCTGCTGGCGGCGGTTTTCTTTGTCTTTGGGGCGAGCTGTTCTTCGAGGCGCGGCTTCTCCTCGCCGCCTGTCGCGGACAGGCTCTTCCAAAGGACGTCTCCTCCTCTCGCGAGAACGTCGTCAGCCCCCGGGTCTTTTGCGCCGAGGCGGCTGCTCCTGAAGGGTCCCGGAGAACGCACGCGCCCTCTGCTTGACTGATAGGCGCGCCATTTACGCGCGCTTCCACATTTTTCGACGGCCCGCCAGAAAAAAAGAAAACTGCCGAACAAAGCAAGCAGAGAGGGAAAGCTCGTTTGCGCCGCTCTTCCATCCATCCGAAGCCCGCGGCTGCGCTCTCTTGTTGGAGTTCGCCCCGAGGCGAGGGAACGTGGTGGCACGCGCCGCTATAGACAGCGGTCGCTCACAACTCTGCAGTTCGCGCCTTGGGCTCGGCTCGAAGCTTTCCTCGAGCTGTTGCATCAGCGGCGGTCGACGAGAATCCAGATTTGCGAAAAAGAAACGAAACCGAATATGACCCTCTTATTGACTTATCTCAGCTCCAAGAGCCTTATCGAGGCACCCCGTTGCATTTTTTCTCCATATGCACTGTCCAGAAGCTTTCATATATATGTGGCGACGTTAAAGCCTGCGTAGATCGCTTAATCACATCTAAAGTAGCGACGTGTTTCAATCGCCAGAACAGTACCGTACAGTGTTTACTGATATGCGACATTTGACAAGTCGTCCATTTGTGGTATACATACATAGCGCATAGCTCACGTCCACTCCATTACTAAAATGTTGATACATGAGGCATAGAGAAATATGACCCATTATTTGTAATCCACAGCGCATGTGCCAAGTGTACATACCTTAAGGTGTGTCCCGCTTTTGCGCTGTTTTTAGTGGAATGTGCTCTATTCGTACACTCTAAGCCAAAACGGAGCAACAGGGGTATAGGGGTTGCTCCTTTCAGCATCAATTGCATTGCCACTCCCATTACTCTCCTAAAAGGAGTAACTGCAGAGGGAGGAACCGTTGCTCTCCTTTCAGTTCCTCCTTCGGGGGATGAACAGTTACTCCCTCCAGTTCCTCCCTGCAGACCAACAGTTACTCCCACCAGTTGCTCCCTGCCGACCAACCATTACTCCCACCAGTTGCTCTTCTAAGAGCAACAGTTACTCTTTACCGTTCCTCCCACGTGTTCGCAGTTACTCTCTGAAAACCAACTGCACATGCTTCCAGTTACTCCTTGGGGAAATGAGTATTTATCTCGAGTATGCTTGTCACACGCTTAACACATGGCGAGAGCTCCTTGGAAGAGCACTGCTTGGGTGCTTCTAACACAAAAAGTGGACAATATTGAAAGGAAAATAAATGCTTTATTGTTCTTTTTATGAGGCGACGTGTGACCACACGTAAAAGAAGACTTCGCCACACCACAGCCAGCACTAAACAAACACCATAATACATCAAAGGTTTTCTGCGTCATCAGTGGAAAAACAATTTTGAATTTCTAGCATAGGGCAGTCTGTGTCATCATTAGTGAGAGAAGGGCAACTTCTCCAATTCTGAAGAACTCAAGTTTCGCAGCTGGTGTTTCCATCAGGCTAGCGCAGCAGAACGTCACCGCAGGCATATGTGAAGCATCTCATTGCTGCAAGAAAAAAAATAGAAGTGTGAGGTTAAACATGCCAGAATCAATTCATAACAATGAGTCACACACACTGCAGCAGCGCTTACATTCTAGGATGTCTACTGCAAAACGAAATGTGAAAAAAAGGAAGGTTCGGCCAAACGTTACTTGGCAAGCCATATAAATGCTGATGTGGTAGACGCTCTTCACATGATGTCTCAGACAGCAATATTCTGGAAGAAAATGTGCAGCACCTCAACAAGGCATATTTGTAGCAGTTAAAGATACCCTTAGGTTCAGTTAACTTGTTTCCTATACACAGCTGAGTGACATTTCTATGAGCCCATTCACCAATGGGCATTCTAAATGAGGTCATGTGTGTCGCAAATAACACGTACTGTCCGCTCATGTTAAAATACTTATTTAGCTCGTGTACATAGTTGCTATCGATTCTACTGTTCTATCATACGCTGCTGCGTCTTGAATTGTGCAATACCTGTAGGCACAAGCCAAGCATGCAAAGCCTGCTTGAAAGCAACCATTTGCAGAGGCTACATGATAATCTTCAGTATATTTCTTTGTACCTGACGCAAACGGCTGGACAAAACTATAGACAAATAAATGTAGACCGTGCTACCTTCAAAAAATGCTTTAAATTTAGAAAACTAGGGTGCATTTGTTCACTCGGTTGACGAGTCACAGCCACGAGATATGTAAACGAAGCAATATATCTTAAGGCATCCACAGATATTCTGATTCTTTGTTTGACAGTGTCACAGATAGCTTGCCAATACATATATATTTGAGAGCAACAAGATGTGAAGCTTTTATTAGCTCAAGGTCTTGTTGGTTCACAGCCAAACAGGTTACTGCTTGTTAGACAAATTGGAATAAGCACACCATGGTTTCCAAAAAAAAAAAGCATTATTAGAAGTTAGCTCTTGGTGTGAATGTCTGCCTATTTATTTTGTACTGCCTTCTACATGTGCCACAAAGACATTTGTTGAGGATGTGCTACCAGTCAAGCCAAGATCGCATACTTGGTCAATGTGATGGAAATACAAACATTAGAAACACTGCCACCTCTAGTAAGAGCATAGCACTTCAGTATCTTGGACTAGCAAAGAGGTGCACAAGAAAGTTAAGCCCACTCTTGCGGAACTTTGAACGCGAATATTTCAGAGTGGGGGAGGTCAACATGCTGTGGCACTTTTAAACCCACGAAACATCTGCAGAAAACAGGGTAAAGGCAAGTCAAGAAACGCTGTTATGAAGGCCTACGCATGGACAGCTTTGGGAATCTATGCCCAAGTGTTATGCTTTGTGCAAGCCAAAATCCATGTAAATAGGGAAAGCATACTTTTAGGAGTACCAGCGTAAACAAATCTTAGCAGTTGGCTTTTTAGTACAAACAGCAATCCCTGCAATGAAAACATAAACATTTTATCTTAACGGTAACAGTGTGAGCACACACACGGGCCAGCGGAGCCATGTCGAATTGTCAGTGCCAGTGTAACCATGTGGCATAATGAACTATTCTCTGGCCAACACATGCACAGTTTGCCCCTAAAAAGCGATGCTTTCATATACGTAGTACAAAAAGTCTGCACTTACCAAAATTCCCTTGCTTTCTGTACTTTAGCATCGTTGGGAGCATCTTTATCTGCAGTATAACCAAATTTGTGTCATATCCCTGAAAAGAGTAAAAGACATGCATTAAATATTGTTTCATTTGGTAGCAGTGAAGTCAGGTTAAGAACAGCCAAGTGGAAATCAGCCTAATTATGTGCATGCGGCAAATCCCAAACGGCGTTATTGAGGTTGTCGAAATTTTCGTCAATTGGTATTAACGTCGATATGTGACTTCAACGGCATGCCAAGTTTTCACAGCGCATAAAGATTTCATGATGCAGAATAATGACAGCGCTAACGAGAACATACAGCATTTATGATTGTCTTTTACAATATTCAGTTTTGCTAAGGTTTTGCATCACTAAAGAAATCTGAAAGATTTGGGTCATTCCTCCTCCAATTGTTCTGTCAATATGTAAACTGCTCGCTTGATGGTGCACTTATAAAATAGTACGTTCAGCGCAGAGGTGAAGCAAGTGACGCAGTGATGTGGGCACATTTTTTTTTTTTTAGGCGTGTGGGGAGGGGGAGGGGGGGTCCGCTTATCTGAATAGGCCTGGCAAGCGAATATGGTCGTCAATTTGGGCTCCCTACGCCCGGCCTAAAAAAATTCTGTGCGCAACCGCCTGGCTATTCCAGTGAAGTGATGCGACAATGATTTGTTCACTTACTTATTTACATACACTTTACATCTCTAAAAATGCGGCCCAAGGCCCCAACACTCAGCCGTTAACATTACATAAAGCCAATGGTAGAAAAGTTCCAGTATGAATGCAGCTACAACCCCGCCCCAATGTTTTTTCAAGCGAGGTGGTGTTGCGGAAATGAACTTTTAACTGCAAAAGTACACTGGCACTGCAGTGGTGACAGGGGAAGCAAGAGGGTATGCAGGCGGTAATAGAGGTAATTTAGTCCGATACGGCTAGCAATGGATACGGTGAATAAGAGCAAATCATTTCTCTTTCAATAGCGCAACCACTCAACAATGTATTGTAAGAGCATTAAATGTTGCTGGAAATGCCACTCACCTGCACGCTGATGCATGCACAGTCCTTTGTCCGACGAGCGAACAGGCTTGCAGATAGCTGAAGACGTGTTTACGATGTGTTTGTTCCACCCAGCAGCAAAATCCACAACTACTTCGCGCTCCATAAAGATAAATATACACTAACCTTCATCACGAATAAGTAGAAACGCAAGTCTGCGACACACACACACGATCAAAACATAGCTCACAAGCTGGCACGTCCATGTGCTCGCCAACCACAGACCATATGAAAATGAGTAAGTAGTGCGAACGCGAACCTAGTTGCGCCGAAAAAAAAAAAAAACGTCGAGCAGTGGCAGCACAGGCGTCAGCGCAATAATTTCAGTGTGTTCTCCTAATACAATTATAAAAAAAAACTTGGGTACACTAAAACTCATAAATAAATATAAAAAGTTGAGTGTAATTTTTATTTAGTGCTAGTCAACATAAACACTGAATAAAAATTACTTTGTAACTTACATCGTTTGCTACACTAGCGCCACATTTGTCGTGCGGGCGCAGATGGCGCAGATTTGTCATTCTGCCCTGAAACTACACGGTGAAGCGTGCTACTAAGTGTATGGCTGATGAGAAGCGCGTCTGGGTCCGCTTTTTTTTTTTTCTTCTCCGATATATTTAGGCGGGGGGGGGGGGGGGGCTCCTTATGCACGTGTTTCGGTGCTTGATCGACTTTGACGCCCTTACTTCGCGGACGAACGGCGTGTCTAGGCTTTTTTTATCGTTGTTTTGCACGTGTTTCGGCGTTCAGTCCGCTTTGACGTGCCAACTCTCCATTCTGCTGCTGCGTGTGTTAGGTATTTTCCGTACTGTATTCTCAGGCCTTCTGTGTTCAGTCAGCGCTGCTATCTTATTATCTACGGATGCTAAAATAAATCACTGTTTTGGTTTAATGAAGTTTGGCACACAGAACAAACAATAATCTGGCCCGTGAATATCAATGTGGGCGGC
This sequence comes from Rhipicephalus microplus, assembly GCF_043290135.1. Taxonomy (NCBI): domain Eukaryota; kingdom Metazoa; phylum Arthropoda; class Arachnida; order Ixodida; family Ixodidae; genus Rhipicephalus; species Rhipicephalus microplus. The sequence continues at coordinate 217,750,653 of NC_134710.1, read as the reverse complement.
ATGCATATTTGTGTGCGGTGTCCTGCCGGGGAGTAACCGTTGCGTGACGAGAGCATTTACAGCGGTTCCTCTTTCCGTTGCTCCCTTACAAACTTAAGATGAATACAGTTGCTCCCCCATTCTCGAACAAGTCGGCCATCTTGTTCCGCTTGGTCTTTTCGGAGAGTAACAGTCGGTCTGAAGGAGTAAAAACAGCCGTTGCTCCCATTTTGGCCATTTTTGGCTTAGAGTGTACCAACAGCCACCATTTTTGAAGTCTGTCTACAATGGGTTGCGTTGATGTGAACGCATTATCTTTAAATGTTAGGTTCGCTACATCAGAACACCCCTTTCCTGCAACTGTTATATCGCTTCACAAGATTCACTATAGGCTGTGCGTCCATTAGTTCTTAATTGCCAAAGGCCAGATACGACACCTGTATAGTGCCCGCGTTGTGCATACAGTTGGCCGCACCCATGTCTAAAACGATGGAGGATCGCGCTTGGAACTGCCCGATTGATTGATTTGTTGGCGTTAGCGTCCCAAAACCACCACATGATTATGAGACGGTGTAGGGGAGGGCTCCGGAAACTTCGACCACCTGGGGTTCTTTAACATGCACCCAAATCTGAGTACACGGGCCTACAACATTTCCGCCTCCATCGGAAATGCAGCCGCCGCAGCCGGGATTTTATCCCGTGACCTGCGGGTCAGCAGCCGAGTACCTTAGCCACTTGACCACTGTGGCGGGGCTAGATTAGAAGGTGAGCGTCCGGTGAGTCATCTCTGATGTTAGAATAACCTCTGGTTAATGCAGTGACACACCTACCTGTCTATATGTAGGTGTAGAAACGAGAGAGAATAAATTGAGAGAAAGGCAGGCAGGTCATCCAGAATTGTAACATATGGTATGCTACCCTGTACTAACGGGAAGGCCAGTGGGGAAAGAAAGATGACAAGGAAAGCGATGCGAAAAGTAGAGGTGCGTAAAAAAAGAGTGGGGGTGTTATATATAGCCTAAAAAATAGGCCACTACTACGCAAAAAGCTCAATAAGGCCTTGACTTATTCCCTGTGCGGAGACGGATCGTGTCGATATTCGAGCCCTGACTGTTCTGGCGGGCTAACGCAGCAGCTAGCGGCAGTTAGTGCAGCGAGAGCAGTGACACAGAAAGGACTCTATAGTTTCATCGCTGCCGCAATTATCGCAAGCGGCACTACCTTCCATGCCGATTCGGAAGGCAAACGATTTGGTGAAAGCGACACCAAGCTACAGTCGGCAAAGCACCGTCGTCTTAAGTCGAGAGAGTCCGGATGGAGGCCGAAGTCGCTGAGACGGGTTCAGCCTATTCAGTCGCGTGTACCATAAACTTGCTGTATTCCACATGAATTTTGCGTCTTCATTAGCAATCAATCTTATTTTCGTGGCAGCATCAGTCCTTGAGAATGGGATAGATTGTTATACACCGTCTTCGTGTGCCGGTCGAGCAGCTGCGTCGGCACGTTCGTTGCCCAATATTCCACAGTGACTTGGAAGCCACTGAAACGTGATTTCATGTCCTTTGACGAGGAGGTGGTGAAGCAGCTTTCTAATGTCTAGTTCTAGTTGTCCACGGCGTAAGGTGAATTTCAAACACTGTATAGTGCTGCCTTGCAGTGCGTGAACATGCTTCATTTGTTGGCTTGCTCATGTTAAATTAGGGCGCTACGTAGAGCAGCAAGTTCTGAAGCTGTCGATGTGGTCTGGTGGAATTGCCGAATCTTCGTGGTGATTGCTGTTGCAGGAAAGATCACCCACCCTACAGACCCATCTACTGTAGTCGAAGTGTCAGTTTATACATGATTATGCTCACTGTACTTCTCTCAAAACAAGAGAAGAGAAAGCTCCTTTAGCACTGGAGACAAGAGTCGGGATTTTGACCGTATACCTGGAACCATGAGTTGAACCTGTGGGTGAGTTGGAATTCTGGTTGATGCTATATATCTTGTTGGTATGCATGCACGGTAAGACAACACTGTCTGACAAAATGAGGCACGAGGTTCGTCTTCGGGCATTGAGGCTAAATGATGGGCAGGGATGCGAGCAAGATGCCTCACGTGTGCTCCGAGCACTTCCTTTTCGATATGTCTCTTGACCGGGTAATCATTTCCAATCCCGATTGTCTCAGCTGTTGATGAACATCGCGGTAGCCCCAGACAAACTTTGTCTGGAGCTACCGCGAGCCCGCACGCTTTCGAGAGTGCGAATGCTGGTTCGGCAGGTATTGGTCAGCACAGGTAACTGTATCGCAAATAGACGAGAAAGAGAGCCTTCTACAATTGCGTTATGGCATGTACTAAGGTTCCCAAGGTTTTTTCCTCTAAGATACATAAATAGGTTAGCAGTCTGTCAGCTTTTTTTTTCAAGAGGCCATATTTTCGCCTCAACAGAGGTCTTTATCAATGAATACGCTTAGAAATCTGTGAGTCCTGACATATGGTATGACTTGGCTGTCAATAGATATAGCGTATGGTTTCATTGACTTTCTGCTATAAAGAAATCAATGCGCTTTTCGCTTGCGAGATCTTCAGACCTATGTACTTCGTTGAGGTACACCGATACCAACGTCGCAGCTTCCTGAATTCTCGCGCGTACCTGAGGTCTAGTGACGCCAGATACCCGGACGCCAATAGTGTCAGCATATATAGATAGCTTTACCACATTTGGCAGTCGCTCCACAAGACAAATGAGAGTGAGGTTGAAGAGAGTTGTATTGAAGACGCCACCTTGTGGAACTACATGGTGCGTGGGTGTTCGGAGTTTGGACCATCTGCAGTGTTGACAAATAAAGTCCGCCCTTGTAAATAACTGCGTTTCCAACAATACAGTTGACCACCTAGGCCCACTGACTCCACGGATTCAAGACTCGTGTCATGGAGAACGTTGTCGTTTGTTTCACATCAAGGAACATGGCAGCAAATATTCGTTTAGATGTCTTTTGGTGTTGGGCATACGTGGCAAGTTCAATATCATTGTCGATGGAACATCGGTAACGGCGAAAACCTGCCATGGCGTTTGGGTACATCTCGTAGCATTCAAGGTACCATTGAAGTCTGGCCAGAATCATTCTCTCCACTGCTTTTCAATGATTAGCTTTCCAACGCAACTTCAAAGTGCAATCGGTCGGTAAGAGGATATTGCCAGGGGAGACTTAGCAGGCTTAAGAAGTGGTAACAAGTGGCTAATCTTCCATTCTTGTGGAACCACGCCAGTTTGCCAGGATTCGTTGAAGATGTTAAGGAGTGCATCTCGGGCCCGTTCCCCAATGTGCCACAATATCCGGCAAGATATGTGATCCGGGCAAGGCGACGACCTGTTGCGTAAGACGAGCGCCACATCAAGCTCCAGTAATGTGAACGACAGATCCACGTGCGTGTCCCGTTAGTAATAATATGGTTCATTGGGGACATGTTTGTGTGCGTTGTCTAGCCCACAATCATAGCACGGAAATCTCCCACCCCAATTTTCTGTCGGCGATGAAAGAGTGCGAGGGCCTTGGACAGAAAGAGTTGTGCCGGAACAGAACGTAGGTCTCGCACAGCTCTCCAAATTTTAGACAATGGTTTTAAGGATCTAGCGGCGCACAAAACTTTATCCATTGTTGGGTCTCTAATTCATCGATGCGCCGTTGTATCTTCTTTTGGATGCATCGGGCTGTTTCTAGTTTGTGTATGGAATTGGCGCGTTCAGTATCTTCTTTCGGAACGATGGCAAATCGCACAAAGTTTCTCTAGTTCGAGGTCGAATTTAGAGTACTTTAGAAAGCACATAAGTGTGCGCATAGCCGCCAGTGCAGTTTCCTTAATAGCTTGGTGAAGACCATGGGAGAGGCTTTCCTCACAAGCGTCCTCAAATTGGGTTCTGAACATAGTCCAACCCATTCCTCGCATCGTGATAGATGAGTGCTTGTTAGAAATACTTTTGATCTTCAGGTAAGTGGGAATGTGGTTGCTTTCGTGCCTTTCAATGTTCCGAAACCACTTTACCCGTGTAACGAATCGGCGTGAAACGAAATACAAAGGAAGGCAGCTGCTATATGTGGAGCCTCGCAAAAACGTAGGACTTGCGTCATTCGTAAGTATGAGACCATGACTAGAAACCAATGAAGCTAAACGTCATCCCGTTCAATTAATTCTTGAGCTTCCCCAAACGGAATATTGTGCATTGAAGTTCCCAGTGAAAACCTATGGACCCGGATGTGTCTTTCAGATACCGTCCAGTTTTTTGGCGTCGAATCGACTTTATGGGGAGAAACACACCTAGGCGTGCAAAAGTGACCTTTCTATTTTTAACAGTCTAGCAGACATAATGATTGCCGTCGTGAGATTGCACTCGCTGGACAACGTAAGTAAGCTTTTGGCGAATAAATACCACCTTGCTACTCTCGATGTAACTTTATGAGAAAAATGACTCGTAGCCGGATAGTCTGATTGTGTGTGATAATCTTGATCACATTTGGCCACTACAGGAAATCGGTACAGACGAACAAATTGACGGAAATTGGAGATGCGAGATCGAAGACCTCTTGTGTTCCACTGAATAATGGACGATTGCCTGACCTCTTTGCGAAACGACCTACGATTGCCGGCCATGGCTTTACACGAGGCTTGCAAGGACTGGGCTCAACGCGTCCAGTACTTATAGCCCGCTTCTAGCAGCTGGCGTATCAATGCTTGTCAGAACACCTCTGATGACACTCACAATTGATCGCAGCATATATGAATGATTGGACGATATACTGCAGAAACCTCGTCAACAGCAGAAATGGCTTTCGCTAGAAGCAGAGCGCGGGAAGGTTGCTGAGAAGGCCGTGCGTTCGTAATCTCCGGCTAGTCTTCCGGGGGTAGGAGGCCTGGGCTATGGAGGCATTTTTCTGCTTTCGGGCTTTCTTCTAGACGTTGATTGTGGTGTATATTCACGCGGTGCATGAAGGCCTCCGTGACTTGAGCGCTTCCGTTGATGGCGACGCCGACGCCGGATTTTCTCTGATGCTTCTCTATGAGTGTAGTTATCCCTAACTATCTGTTTTAGGATCTCGACTTCCGTCTTGAGTCTTGGGCATTCCTTAGACGTGGCTTCATGGGTACCTCGACAGTCGCCCCCACCTAAAGGCTCTTGCAGGGCAGGTGTCTACCGTGTGCGACTCCGCACACCGGGTCATACGGTGGAGTTCGCACAGACACCCTGGACATGGCCGATGTTGAAACAATTTTGGCACTGAAGTGGCTTTGGAACAAACTGCCGTACCACATGCCGGAAATGTCCCACTTTGACGTGAGAACGGATCGAGTCACGCTTAAAGACTACCTTGCCGCAGCGGCTGTTCCCAAGATGCCATGTATAGGTGCATGATGACCACTCCTTCATACGCCGGCTTTATCAGAATGGTCAGATCTGTGTTTGGGATTGCCAAGTCAATGTTGTAGATGACACCTGCAGTGCAAGCCTCAGCCATTCGTCCGACCGCGCATACTTTCACCTTTTTAAACTTTGTCATCGGTCGAAGTTTCTCCAACGTGTCTGCCCGCGTTGTGTCGACAGATAAAACGTTGTTACGTGCATCTAGCCGGACTTCTTTTATTTCATTTTGTGCTATTTCTCAAAAACAACGGAGATAGCTTGCCTGTTCAATATTCGAAGACTGATAGAATAATTCATGTAGGACAGGAACGCTGCCCGCATTCCATCTTCTTCATGTCCTATACGCAGAAACGGCCACAGCTGAAAGGGGCTTTATGAACTACACTAGTGTACGGCAATCAGTGAATTTGTTCGTGTGTTTTACGAAACAGTTATCGGCCCGTTTTTCTTTTCTCTTTTGCTGTCTCATTGTTTCTCTGCACAGCGGCAGAAATCTTACCAATCTTATTGGCAGCTGTAAAAACAACGTTAATGCCGTGTCTGTTACCAACTATCTTAGATACTCGAGCATTGTACGGCATACCTAAGACACGTTTCCCCCTATCGCCTTCTGCAGCCATTCTTGGGCATAACTTAACAGACTTCTTTAAACGTTCAGCAACAGTGGCCATTGCAACACGAGGATAAGCTACATCTAAAAGACGTGTTAAAACTATCACTCATCTTGTACTAAGATGACTTCGTGAGGGCCGACTTAGAGCAAGACATGGCTATACCGTTTCTTACAACCTTCGAGTGCTTCGACGAGAAGCTCAACATCCGTCTTGGAGTTCTTGGAGAACACTCACAGCATACGTGATTTTTATTTATTAACAAAATATCTCGAAATTATATTTCATTGTTCTGAGGCAATTATCTAGTAAAGTTCAGTCCTTCTCTAATTCAAATTTTTCGTTCACTGATGTTACCACGGATAAGAAGTGCTCACTTCTATAAAAATCAAGCATTCCTCTACAAGCGAAAAAACTTTAATTATAGAATTACAACACCCTCCAAATGTTTGTCAACTTTGTTAAGATGCAAATCACTAAGCACTAGAGCAAGCTTAGAATAAATACATATCCCCGATTTCTGCACATAAATGTCTTCCTTGTCACCTATACCAGCGTTGGCTTTAAATACACGGAAAGAATTTCTATTAAAAAAAGCCCCCGTAGAAACACCACATTTATCACTGAAAGAAGACTCGTGAATTTGTTTGTTAATACATTCATTAACACACTGTAACAAGCCCTCGTGCGGGAAAGAGTAATAAAGGTCTTGAATATTCATACGAAAAATATTTACAGCCCCCGAGATTCTTTTTTGAAAGGAACTGAACTAGCGCCTGAGAATTACGCATACAAAAAGGGTCTGAAAAACACGAGGAGCTTAAGCAGTTCTGCAAATAATTGGATACGGCGACTTGCCAACTGCCTTTTTCTTCAACAGTTGCTGGAAAAGGTATCTTGTTTTTATGTGTTTTCACTGAAAAAAACAAATGTACACGTCTTTTTAAAGTAAGTGATTTTGCCTTCTTGACGTGGCAAGCTATTCTCTTAAGGTTATGTCTCAACAAAAGGCTCACAGCACGTTGTATAGCTCCCGATGGTTTGAGCGCATCCTAGAGATCTTTTTCATGTCTGTTGATGGTTTTTTTCTGATGACATACTGTCCGGCGTAATTACGAAACTATCTTCCTTATTTGAGCCCCACCACGGTAATGTAGTGGCTAAGGTACTCGGCTGCTAAACCGCAGGTCGTGGGATCAAATCCAGGCTGTGACGGCTGCATTTTCAATGGAGGCGAAAACGCTGTAGGCCCGCCTTCTCAGATTTGGGTACACGTTAAGGAACCGCAGGTGGTCGAAATTTCCGGAGCCCTCCACTATGGCATCTCTCAAAACATATGGTGCTTTTGGGACGTTAAACCAGACATATCAATCACTCAATCAGTCAATCAATCAATTGGCATTACTGGCCTGAGCATCTTTACACAATAATTAACTAAAGGCCGGATAGGATCAAGACATTTGAGATCCATATTAGAGACCTTGATACTAGCAACGCAGTCTGAATTGCAGTGTGAGCGCTCTCCTTCAGGTACTATAGCCTATAGTGATAGTATGTGCGGCAAACTTAAATCGTCTATTGTTTAGAAGTTCGGCGTGAAACAGCAATTTAAGCCTAAATATAGCGTTCTGCAGATACTATCATCTAATACAGCTTCTCCGAGGACTTGCAGGTTATTTTGTGGTGAAACAGCTGAAAAAATTGTCCTCCGATATGGTCGAAGCTTTGGAAGTTTTACCTCCATAAGAATTCTGCATGCTGGTCAGCCACCCTCATCCAGTCGGCGTGCAGCTGTTTCTCGCGGCGGTCGTCACGCGGAGTAAAGCAACGAACCTTGAGGCATTCCTGGTGCAATCTGATTTGAGGCCGAAATTCCGCAGACAGCATGGCACAAATCATGCTGGTATGTCCCGTCTTGACCTCCTTCTTGTGTTCGTGTTTGCTCACCCTGTCTTTTTGAGAAGGATAAATGCAAAAAAAAAACATTACTAGGCTCAGTGCTAAGTTCTGGCGTTGTCCACGTGGTGTATCAAGAAAAAAAAAAGAAGTGACAAGGTGGATACACCGTTTGTAGGAGTTAACGATTCCACCTCATATATATTCAACAAATTCGATTATTTCTCCCCCCCCCCCCATTTTTTTCCTTTTTTTACATTGCACCAAATTAATTTCACAGTCAAAACACAGTAATCATATTCTCCTAGTCTAGAAAACCTAAAGGTATTGACTTGCAATAATCACCGGCTTCTTGGCCAATCCCCCTTAGTGGGTGAGAGCCACAAAAAAAAAAAGGAACAAGCAAGCAAGCAAGCAAGCAAGCAAGCAAGCAAGTGTAGCGGAGGCGAGAAAGAAACCTCTTTCTCGTCGTTGAAATCGGAATAGTTTACTTAAGACCGCGAAATATGCGGCTGAATGTGTTTTCGCGTAATTTTGAACGATCGAAAGAAGTTTCAGTTTTAATGCGTGTGTTCAACGCAGAATAAATGAAGAGTGAAAGCGAAGTGAGCTCACTCCTGCCAATGGGTGCACGTTAAAGAACCCCAGGTGGTAAAAATTTCCGGAGCCCTCCACTACGGCGTCTCTCATAATCAAATGGTGGTTTTGGGACGTTAAACCCCACAAATCAATCAAATCATCACTCCTGCCAAACACGAAGCTGATCACCTTCACATATGCTTCATGCTTCTATACTGGTGCATTCAGGGTTGTTGTATCAGTGAAATAACTCACTGTCTGTATATATATATATATATATATATATATATATATATATATATATATATATATATATATATATATATATATATATATATATATATATATATATATATATATATATATATATATATATATATATATTGCTGTCTTTCATTTTTTGCGACACTTGCCTAATCCGTCGCTGCCTGACACTCCGCATAAAGTGACCATGAGCACCTTGATTACCTATTTATTTGCTTGAGCAACACGCCCGGCCCTGCAAACATCGCTCTCCTTCATCGCACCCGCCTCGTATGCCGACGGCAAAGAAAGTATTTCACTGTTGCGGCTGTTGCGGTCGGCCCTATTTCTCTCTTAGAGCCTCAACAGATGTTTCCCTCTTTCATATCACCTAGCTTCAATTTCGGGCAGCTTCGCCGAAATGTGCTGCTCGGGTGAAGTTTGGACAGATTTATAGCGTATTTTGCCACAGCCGACAGCGGCGCCCGATTAAAAGAGTTGTTTTGGATGAAGGGTACGTGAATAAACTATCTGCTTATTTGGTCACGACGAAAAGAACGTGGCGGTACTGTTTGTGCTGGAACACGGTGCGACACGTGCAAACGGACGCCATTCGAATGTCAATAGCTGTCTCCAAGAAAAGTTCGGCAGATACCACGTACTTGAGAATCGACGTTTTGCGAAGCATGCGGAGGGAAGGTGACCGTGTTGCAACTTTTTATTGAGCGACACGTCATTAAATGACGCTAAATATATGTACAAATGTTCCATGCACAGACATATGTTTAAGAGTTGCGGATGTTTATATAACCAGTTGTTTGACCTTGCGCACAGTTGACAACTGGGACATGCGTATTAGCAACACCAGTCGGTTGTAATCAAAACCGCAATGGGAAAACACAGTGCGCATAACTATCGCTTATAGGTAAGCGCGAAACGTTTTTTTTTTTCTGTGCTAGCTTTCATAATAATGTTATACAGCTAGTCGACACTTTGCCCTTCACTGGTATGTTTCTGTGATCTGTCGCCACAGAAAATTTTCGCTGGCATGTTGTCCCGTATCGGATGGTGCCTTCGGAAGATGCATTCAAGATTAATAGGATGGATTACAAGTTACTGCGCAATGGTATCCCATAATTTAACTGTATGTATGTGTAACAGCATGAACTGCCTTGGACATGTTCCGGGATCGTCTTATCTCACTTTTTTTTTTACTCTGTATGACACGAATTCCAACACGAGTCCAATTTCGCAGACCGTCTGTTTCTCTGTTCAGCACGCTGCTGTTAAGCTAACTGTGCAAGCTTTTACGTGTACTTAAATCTTTTCTTACAATGTACGTGTCTGTAAGCTTCCCTGCAGCACGCACTGAGGGAATCGCCGGCATTCGCATTGTATGTATCCCTTGCCATCCTTATACACACACCTGTGTCCCTCCGCAGTGGAAGTGATTACTCAATGCTTCTTTCAGCGTTCTCTATCGCTTTCTTTGCCTTTCTTCGTCTGATCCTCGCCGAGCTACCAGCGGCTGTCGTGCGCGCGAAGTATGGAAGCCGTTATGCGCTGTCTCACCCGTAATTTTTGTTTTTTTCTGCACAGCTACACCAAAACGTCAAGTCGTATGTTTTTGTTCTACCCTCTCGTTTAACGTTTAGTGAAGTTCTCGCCTAATGCGACGTCAATGCGTTCGACCTTCAGCAACTGAACGCACGGTGCTTTGTTGAAATTATACCATTGTCAAAATTAACGATGAACGTAGTTATCTTCTGTACTTGACGAAACGGTTCGCACATCCGTCGTGAGGATTACGGCGCAGCGAAGCTCCGATTACCCTCCTAAACTAGTAATTAAGGTCTCTGGCTCACGCAAGGCTTATAACAAAGCGTTTATCTTCGTGTCGCAAGGTGTTCAGTCGCGTCCTTCGGTTTCTCGCAACATGTGCATGTTCGCCCCTCCTGTGCACGCCTCTGTCGGTGGCGAAGCGGCGCGGCGATCCGTGGGGAGGAGAGGGTGTCGACCGGAGGCTTCGACGCCGAACCAAATATTGGCGCTAGGGATCGGCCCGGGTTGTTCGGGTGCGCGCACTTTGTCCCCTCTAAGCTGCACGCAAAGCCGCGCGCCGCTCGTTGTCACCATTCCGCGCGCCGCTGCCGATCGGTCTGACAAAGTGCGCTCGGTGCGGATAATGGGCTCGCCTTGTCCTGCGCCGCCTTGATAGGCACGCGGTGCAGCCTTCAGATAGAGAGAAAAGCAGGAGTTATTGTAAGTTGGGCGGAGGAGAGGCTCGGCGCGGGCGAAAAGGCAGGCACTGCGCGTACTATAGGCTCAGTTGCTGCGCAGACTGCCGTGTTTGTGCCCTCTTTTTTTGACCGTGAATACACGCGACCTGTCATTGCCAAGAGTCGCCTCATTATTCGGATGTTGTATGCGCGCACCGAGTCATTCTCGTTGTCCCTTACTGCGTCAGTGGGAACGGCCCGTATGTGTCCATTTCGAATGACATTCCCGATAAGCATTATCAACAAAGTCTGCAAGGTGTGTGTATTTTTTTCCTTCGTCGTTTAGTATTTCATATCTGTTAATGGTACGTCTCTATAGTGTGTCCGAGGCCCAATTTTTATTATCATCGTGACGCTATGAATGAAGCGTCCGTCGAATCAAACTTCCTCGCTATGCACTAAAGAACCAGTAAAAGCAAAAGCGTACTATGCTAATGTGTGAGTCTGTAGTGTAGTCGAACTCGTTAGGTCCTCAAAGACTGCTAAACTGTACACGTCCCAGTAGACGTAGGTCCGAATCAGACGACGGCTTTGAGCTGAACTGGCACTCTACGAAATAAACTGTGTACAGAATAAAGAAATATAGGAAATCAAGCAGGACGGAAAATAAATTGTAGTGGCCACTTTGTACAAAGGTTCTCACCTAGCGGACATATCAACGTTTTTGCTTCAAGCGTAACGCAAGAGCGAGAAAGAACACAGCGTAGCAACTCTGGACTGTGCTAAGCCGTAGGAATATCTGCGAAAGCTTATTTCCATCGTTAGCGGTTAGGCTTGTTCCATATCTCTTTAATATGACAGCTTCTCGTCATTGTCTCGATTACAAGATGTATGCAGATTCTAAATATCAGTAACAGAAAGCTCAAACTTCGCAGGAAACCTGACTGTCAATGATAACATGGTCCACAATGCATTCCAAGAGGCATACGAGTCTACGACGCATTTCTTCTGGGTGACAAAAGACACTGCTTTGTGGACAGTGACAGAGGCAGTGGTTTTTAAAAAAAGCAGAATGAAACGTGATCCCCGCAACTGTCTGTATCAGAGAGCGACACCTTCTCCTTTGACTTTTAGCGGAAAGAGGCCCAAAGCAAAATGGCAACATGAACTCTATCTCTTTAATTGGCGCCTGTATGATAGTGCGACACCTTAGCAGTAGCTCATGGTGGAATAGGATAAAGACGGATTAAAAGGGGTAGAGGGTGAAATTAAGATTGAGAGAAAAGTTAAAGATTGGGAACCAGTAAGAGAAGTGCATGCTCGGGGCCCCGATCGGTGAGCGGTCGTCAAAACCTCCCGTTTGAGCTCTCTACGCTGTCCAGCTATGGCCAGCTTACAGTTTTATTTGCAATAGTTTTAAACAATTGTTTGCTTCTTCATGTCCTGCGTGGATGAATTTGCAGACGTCGTAAAACAGGTTAAGCCATTCAGTGATATTCTCCCTCGATTCATTCTCATCATCTACAAGCACGGTAATGTATACCATGGACGCGTCGCTGTCAACGTACTCCATGAAGTGACCGACGATGTCACGCTCTCTCCACGAAGCAGTGTCTTTTGCCACCCAGAAGAAATGTGTCGTAGGCTCGTATGCCTCTTGGAATGCATTGTGGACGCTGTGGTAAACAATTCGAGATTACTCGTGTCTTCTTTCTTGACTACGACGTTGGTGATAGGTTGTTAATTAGGTTGAATTTTAGAGGAAAGAGGCCGAAAGCAACATGGCAACACGAACTTTATCTCTTTAATTGTCGTCTTCCGCATCTCTCTCTGGCTGCCGGCTCTCTTTGTCTCTTTTCATTTTTATTGTCCTACTCTACTGATGGACTACCGCATAGATGCGTACCTAAACGTGCTCTTCACGAAATCCATTAACCCATTTTGTCGTTATACAATCAAGCAGTTCTCCGTTGCAAACTTTCTTTTGTGGGGCCTCGTAGTACCTACGTTTCCGCGGGTGGTCTCCCGAATATCTTACAAAACTTTAAGTCCGTGCTTTCATTTTGCTTTTCCATCGAATTTGCGCCGTAAGGACTTAACCGAACTTCCCCTGGGATATACTGCTGGCTGTTGTCACCGCAGCAATACCAGCCGCGGCGCGATGAACGCGAAAGTGTACGGCGCCATATACAGCGCAACGCGGTGCTGCGTGGCTGCGGCCAGCGTTACGTCTTCCATGCATCGTTGCATGCAGCGGGGTGATTTCAGCCCCAGGGCTCTGCACGCCCGGCCGTACAGCGTGATCGCGGCGCGTAACAAAACCATCCGCGCCGGCCGTGCATCGCGGGCGCTGTTCTCACTCATCTACCGAAAGAACGCGACCTGACAGAGGAGAGAAGGTGACCACCAGCAGCGGTAACTCGGAGAAGGTGTATACGTGGTTTTGAGCAGATTGTTACGGATGCCGAGACTCTGGAGTCCGCTCATTCGCTGCTAGCAGACAGGCGGTGTACTCTTTATTCTCTCATCAACGCCAACCACGGCTGGCCACAGCTCGAGCCACCGACAGAAAACGCGCCGCTCGTCCTAAGCGAATATGCGCGCCGAAGCAACAGGACCAGACGATTTCACGTAATTCAATCAGAGCGGCGTGTTGCTCAGGCTTACGCTCTGGAATCGGATCAACGGAGGCAAAATAGAGGAGAGAGGGAGACGAAAAAGAAAGGAAAGCGCGGAGAGGCTCCGGACCAAAAAACGATGGGGAGGCAGTTGCTGAGGGAGCGGGCAGGCGTTCTATTACATGCCTGACTAATGGTACTGTGTGATCGCTTATGCGATAATTACCGGCTTCGAACGACCAGCAGGGCGCCCCCGTAATTAATTTAATGGGCTTGTTTCTTCTGTTCGCCCCTTCTCTTGCCGCTGTTTGATCGCGCTTCGTTTTTGTTGCTCACGTGGCCGCATAGCGGTGCAGTTGTGGAAGAACCACTCCGACATGCTTGCACATACATACGGGCGTATACCTAGCACCGTGAAAGGCGGAACCTTTTTTTTTTTCTCTGTATTTATCACGGCCGCCCGCGCTTGGTGATTCTACAGCATTTTTTGCTCGTCTCGTCCGCTTTTGAAAGACTCGCGCGTCGTGAGGTCGCATGACAAACGTTCGGTTCAAGAAAAGCCTCTATCAAGTGGCAGATAAAGCTGGGTTGTACCGCGGGCGCAGCTTGTCCAGAGAAAGTGTGAATAGAAACGACGCACCATCTTTTCAATACGTTTAACATTGGCCCTCACGCCTCGTTGGTGTATATTACGTCTTGAGTAATTTTAAATATATATCGACAGGTAAAACAAGATAGTCACGGATTGTCAAACACTGTTATTTTCGAGGCTCATTGCCAAATTTTAAGCTGACTTCATTGTTCGCCCATTATTACAGAAATAAGACTTAGTTGCAAGTCATCATCATCATCATCATCATCATCATCAGCCTGACTACGTCCACTGCAGGACAAAGGCCTCTCCCATGTTCCGCCAGTTAACCCGGTCCTGTGCTTGCTGCTGCCAATTTATACCCGCAAACTTCTTAATCTCATCTGCCCACCTAACCTTCTGTCTCCCCCGAACCCGCTTCCCTTCTGCAAGTAGGAAAGTGTAAATTGAAGGGCTCGTTTTGTTTGTTAGACACAATATTTAGGGCAACTAACAGACAATGATGCCAGGGAAGGTAAAGGGGTTATTATTAGAAGTAATTAAAATGTGGGAATGTGAGTGTGAAGAAAGAAAAGCGAGCGAGAGGATAACTTTCCACCGGAAGGATGCGAACTTGCGACCTTGAGTTTGCATAACGCGTCCACTACTCTACGACGGAGCTACGGTGGCCGTCATCTCCCGGTCTTCTTTATAGAGTATATGTGCGTTTAAACGTGGGAGCGACCGTCAGCGCCACCTGGTCACGGCAAGCTGACTTGGCATGAACCGCACAGAGCGTTTCACAGCCCACACTCCTGTAAGGCCAAATTTCTGAAGAACATTTTTTTCCCCCCTAAGAAGCCTGAAGTTTAGGACAGACAGCGTAATGTGGAGAGTGCTGTAATTCTATACGATCAGCTTTAGCTCGCATTCGGAACGGGCTGAAATATTT
The DNA here is from genome assembly GCF_043290135.1 of Rhipicephalus microplus. NCBI lineage: Eukaryota > Metazoa > Arthropoda > Arachnida > Ixodida > Ixodidae > Rhipicephalus > Rhipicephalus microplus. The sequence continues at coordinate 217,735,584 of NC_134710.1, read as the reverse complement.
TCTTTTTTTTAAAGAATTAAGAGTGCGTACCCCCTAGGTTTTCGGCGAAAGAAGTGATAGCCTTTACAAGCAAGACAGATATTTTCGCTTATTCCGCTTTGGGTGTGTTCAGGCAATTTTTTTTTTCAATTAGATCATCGAGGGTTAGCGGGTGGTTTCTGATAGCACAGAAACTTTCTAATAAGGAGCAGTTAGTAAACAATCGCGCATGCAGTTTCAAACTGCTCATCACAATGTTCGCAAAACGAACCTTGGTTACAACTTCCCAAAATACGACTTCGTCCCATTCAAAGGGTCAGAAAGAAGTGTGCAAAATTCACATCTTCAATATCAGCCCTGCATTGTTGTATATAGGTGCGAATAATGTGCCGTAAAGAACAAGTCGGGGGCGGGCACTGTTATAGGGGTGAGGGGGGGGGGGGTGAGTGTAGAGATCTATTTGTGTACAGTGGTGAACAAGAAATATTGGCATTCTGTAACAATTATTCCACCGAAAAAGCACGAATTGCCACCCATGTAGGCCAGTGGCTGTCTGCTGCTGAGCATGAAATCGCACGTTCGCGTAAAACGACCACGGTATCTCGATGCGGGTGATGTGGGCGAAACGAGAAAAACACGTTGCGCTATAGGTGCACGTGAAAGAACACCAAGTTGCGAAAATTATTCCGTAGTGCGTCATTTCTAAAAGACCCAACATCGCTTGGTGATGTTGAATCCCACGAATAAATCACTCTAGAATGGTGAGTCATTTTGACGCGTAACGACGTGCCAACGCGTATTTCGTGCTATTTCAGCAAATAGCCGACTATATATTGTAGCTATGAATTGGAAGTACAGATCTGTAGCAAGTGTCTGACAAGATAGTGCCGTGGAGGGCTGTATGGCCGTGCATGTGTTGTCATCAGGGTCATCAGAGCCTCATCACCATGCACAGCTGTGTGTGCTTACGAGTTTGAATAAAAACCTTTGTGTTTTAGCAGTTGTGTCGGGAGCATTCTGAGAGGCCTTTGCGCAGCTGCAGAATAGTTTCTTTTGAGGATTTTCTTTTTCTTTGCATTTGACACCGTTTACTGCTCAGCCACGCGTGTAATGCACAGTTGCTTTGACCGCCATCTGCGCCACGTAAAATAAATCGTATTACGTGTTACGTATGTCTTCAGCTTCTCTCTTCCTTTTTCTGCGTCTAATGGCACTGTTACCGGCATAACACAAGTGCAGGATTCTGGGAAGACATGGGAATCAGCTTACATGCGAGATTACAGAAGCAGGGAAGATTCAAGAGATGGGTGACGAGTGTTCGCATGTAGTCTATGAGGCTGTCAAAAATTAAGAAGCGAGAGAACTTGAGTTCTTTGGGGTCCGTGGCGTTGCCTAATGATGTTGTTACTTCTGCGCAGCAGATGTGTTAATGTTTTGCTACATGAGTAGTGCTGTGGTCACCAAATAAACTGTTGAAAGTTGCACTATGTGTGCCCCTGTCCCGCCACGGTGGTCTAGTGGCTAAGGTACTCGGCTGCTGATACGTAGGTCGCGGGATGAAATCCCGGCTGCGGTGGCTGCATTTCCGATGGAAGTGGAAATGTTGTAGGCCCGTGTGCTCAGATTTGGGTGCACGTTAAAGAACCCCAGGTGGCCGAAATTTTCAGAGCCCTTCACTATGGTGTCTCTCATAATCATGCGGTGGTTTTGGGACGTTAAACCCCACAAATCAATCAATCAATGTGTATTCCTTTGTTGTGAGTTGGTCTTCATTGAGCTTCAACTGTTCATAAACATACTAATAATGTGTGGGGTTTAACGTCCCGAAACCACCATAATACTGTGAGAGACGCTCTAGTAGAGGGCTCTAAAACTTTCGACACCCTGGGGTTCTTCAACGTGACCTAAATCTGAGCATATGGGCGTCTCCATCGAAAATGCAGCCACCGCAGCCATGATTTGATCCTGCGACCGGCGGGTCAGCAGCCTAGTGCCTGAGTCACTAGACCACCGTGGCAGGACGACCGTTCATAAACAGGCATATGCATCATATTCTTCCTTACTACGGCCCCACATTGTCTAAGCTTCTCGCGCACGAATCGAAGAAAAGTGGCGCGCTTGTGTTATAGGATTGTGTGTCATAATCGTACGTGATGTGTATCTTGTGCAGTGCAATGCTCTCACCAGGACTCGATATCACAGAAAACTGTCCAACGTTAGAATTGGCCGCAAGAGGCAATATCAGCGAGTCATTATACTGGGGCACATCGTTATCGAAGCCGAATCGGCTTGTGATAACGAGCATTTACGAACGAAATGCTTGATTTATTGATACGTGGGGCTTAACGCCCAAAACCACCACATGATTATGAGAGATGCCGTAGTGGAAAGCTACGGAAATTTCGACCACCTGAGGTTCTTTACCGTGCACCCAAATCTGAGCACACGGGCCTACAGCATTGCCGCCTCTATCGGAAATGCAGCCGCCGCAGCCGGGATTTGATCCCGCGACCTGCGGGTCAGCAGCCGAGTACCTCAGCCACTAGACCACCGCGGCGGGGCAAGCGAGCGAAATGATTTGTCCCTTCTACACAACTGTTGTTGAGCATGGGTTTCCCCTGTGGCCGACGCTAAAACAACCAGCATACGCGGCGCAACAGTGTAAAATAAATCTCATTGATCCCCAACTGGGCACAGTGACTGACACGGTGATTCGGCCTTAACACTGGGCAACGGATTTATTTTTTTAAGAAAAGCAAAACCGTCAAAAACCATGCCATATATGCGTGCGCGCAAGGAAAATACCGGCGTAGCTACACGTTGCGCAGATGGTGTATGCGCTATAACGACTGGCCAACTGCGAGCTGTTCAGGCGTGGGAATGGCTCAAGTTGTCTCTGTTGTGGACCATAGCAGATTTATCGATTCGTGGCTCCCTTGTCAATATCGCCGCACGGGCCAACTCGGCTCCATGGCTACTTTTGATGAGAGTAAAGCGCGAGGCACGCAGCGAGCGATGCGAGCTCGCGAAACGTTCGCCCAGCTCACAGCGTCCTTCTGCGCACTGCGTTTGCACTGTTCGCTCTCGTAGCGCCGGCGATATTATAGGCGCACACTGTTGGTGCAGATTAATTTTATGAGCGGGCACAGAGCTGTCTTTTTTGAAAGAACGCTTGAAGTATAGCCATAGTACAAGTTCTAAATAACGGTAACAATACTATAAAAAAGTCGTCATTGTCTTGAAAAATCTAAGTAAAGTTTGATGAACAAAGGAAACTAATTAAAAATTTAGTGGGCACTCGAGCTTCGCCTTGAATAGTGTAACGAAAGGGCGATGATCTGACCCCGTGCGCATCGCCTAAGAGAAGGGACGCTTGTGCTCGTAACTATTTTAGAACGCCCGCTATTGGCAAGTGCAGTTGCGAAGCGCCCTCTACGCCACACTTTTTTTTTCCTTTTGCAAATTGGTGAAGTGCTCACCACGCGCACGAATGACAGCTGCACACTTTGTAACGGGTGGATTGTTCACCCTCTCATTGGGCACTTAACATCTTTTGACGCCCCGAGCTATTCTACGATTGTGCCGCGCAATATTACATGCGTTAAGTAGGCCCACTACGTGGCATTCTCGCAGCCGTTTTTTTTTAGTGACGAGCCTTGGGGAGGACCTTCACCCTCTCGCATGCCTTGATGATTGATTGATTGATTGATTGATTTGTGGGGTTTAACGTCCCAAAACCACCATATGATTATGAGAGACGCCGTAGTGGAGGGCTCCGGAAATTTTGACCACCTGGGGTTCTTTAACGTGCACCCAAATCTGAGCACACGGGCCTACAACATTTCCGCCTCCATCGGAAATGCAGCAGCCGCAGCCGGGAATCGAACCCGCGACCTGCGGGTCCCTCGCATGCCTCATCATTCGAAAGGCGAACTTTGGAGTCGGATGTCTCGGAGCACAGGCTTGTCAGACGAAATCTTCCAAGGGAAACTGTGTACAACCACCACTGCCCCCCACTTTTTTCTATGCAAACATGGAACTTACTACGTTCAGTAATTATGAATTATAAATTAATTATTGAGTCTTAGTTAACCGGGCTACTGAAAGCGATAATTATCATCTCACATTGTGTCCCCCTGACCACATAACTTATCAGGCCAAGTGGTCGTAGCGTGCCTTCCAGCGGCTAATAAAAAAGAGCCATAAAGCCTAACTTTGAACACCCGGTATACTTATCAACACAAATAGCCGCCATTTTGCAGCATTCATCTATGGCAGGTTTAGAGTGACAGAGCAAGCTCAACACAGTAGAAATAGCAGCGTCGCAAAAGTAATATCCCTTGGTTTGCTTGTTTTGTATGTATGTGTGTGTGTGTGTGTATGTGTGTGCGTGTGTGTGTGTGTGTGTGTGTGTGTGTATGTGTGTGTGTGTGCGTGTGTGTGCTTTTTGGCCTCCTATATATGAAAATAACTAAAAATAAAATGGTGGGCCACGGGGCCCGCCCCATCAGGAGGTATAACGGGCTCTAGCCTATCTAACACAAATGAAGAGAGGAAATGTCCCAAATTAATTTAAAAACTTTTTCAAGAAAAAATAAAGGGCACAACTAATAAGTGTGGCATAAAGTGCATACAATAAACGGATTAGGTTTTCAGCAAAGAGCAGGTCGACATGCATCAGCGGTGTATCTGCCTAAGTTCAATGTTTTGGGTTCGTGCGTGTATATGTGTGTGTGCTTGTGTCTGTCTGTGTGTTTATTTAATGCTGTGTAATTCGGGAAAGTCCAAACAAGAGAGCGAGCTGGGACGCGAGCCAGTGGCCTAGAGGATGAGGTAAGCGTTGATGAGGATGGTAACAGTAGTCTGCCAGAGGTCGCAGTTCATTTCTTCAACAGGGGCAGTGTAGCTAGGCACGGCGGGCTGTCGTTCCAACCAGTGATGCAACAGGAAACCTTGAGCAGCCTGTTTGCCACTGCGAACTTAGACAAGTCACCAGTAGAAATACTGGCATGCTATTCAAAGGAAAGTGAGCAAGGGATAACTACTCACGCAAGCGTTGCGAATGCCATAGTTAATGTGTTTAGAAAATATGAGCAGTAAGACGCAAGGGTTTCCCACACTTTTGTTGCCGTCACTACGATTATAATCGAGAGCATCCACTTAAAAATGATTATAATGGACTACGATAGTGAGGAATCTGAATTGGTGTGTGTGTGTGTGTGTGTGTGTGTGTGTGTGTGTGTGTGTGTGTGTGTGTGTGTGTGTGTGTGTGTGTGTGTGTGTTTGTTCGCGCGCGCGTGTTGGTCAAATGAGAGAGACGTAGCTTGTATATTGAAAACGACTATTTGAATAGTTGTGAAGACTTGGTAGAAACTAATATGAAGAAAGCTCGTAGTAAAGCCTTGAATTGTTGCTTTTTATGCATACTGACCAAACGTATTGTGCCTTTATATTCGCAGAACGCGTTTGTTTTTAAGTGCTGGTAGCGTTTTCATGATGTGCTCACCGATGGCAAGATGTCGAAGGTAACAATCGACTCCAGATTCTGCTCCTACAACCACTTGCAGTGAAAGAACGTTCAAAGTGCGTTCCAAGTATGGGCACGGCTTGTCGTCCATCCATAGATCTCATGAAGCGTGATCCCACTCAGAACTAAGTGGTCAGTATAGGCCTCTAATGAAACTAGCAATGCCCTAAATGGGTAAACAGCCTGATAGAACTCGCTGCAGACGACACGTATCTCAATCAGCAGAAAGCCGATAAAACGCAGCATCGAATGGCACGCATGTCGCACATTGAGATTTCGAATCTCCCGGACAAGATTCTACTCGTGCCGGGGACACCTTGCATGCTTACCTGAAAGTCGTCGACGTCAATGTTCGAACTCTGCGAGGGAGGATCACTGAGTGTCCTTGGAACGCACCTCCTCGGGTTTCACAGCGTAGTGGAGCACTGGATTTAGAACTACGCCAATCACTTGACAGTTCTGTGAGCATTGATTTGGTGCCCGCCCTTGACTGACCGATTAAATACAGATCTTACGAACGCAAACTTTTTCTTTCTTTCTTTCTTTCTTTCTTTCTTTCTTTTTTTCTTTCTTTCTTTCCTTCTTTCTTTCTTTCTTTCTTTCCGGTGTTATAGAACTGTCATAGAACTATCAAATAAGCTAATAAAAAATAAAAAAGACAATCTAAGAATTCCTGGCGCCATATCAAGAAAACCGTGAAGAAGCATACATGCATCGGGCCATGTGGCATCCACATGGGATCACAATATGGGCGCCATGTGTTGTAAAAGGGAAAGGGACTGGTAGTATAGTGACGCATATGCGCCGAGTGTTTATCTTCTCATGCATTCTCAAAGCTTGTACTTTTACAGCGAGAGCTGCTATGAGACCAGAACACAGGTCACGCGCGGTGCCGTTATCCGCCGCCGCCGTACATAACCAATATCGAATGTAGATAACTCAGTAAATAAAAAAAACACCATAGACGCAATGGTATTTGTACCCGGATTCGCTGAGTGCCACCCCAGTGTGCTACCATTGAGCTACGCCAGTGTTTAGGACTATTATCTAAACTAGAGTTAAGCAGGCTTGATGTAGGGAATGAAATTGCGTTAATATGAGTTATAAAGTGGTTTAGAACATCAAAGGAACAGCGAGGCGTCACACAATGATTATTGCGTGACGAGTGGGTCGCCGAATGTTCCAACCCATTAGAAATCTCGTTCTTGACAACCTTATTAACTGTGGCGCGTACCCAATACAGGCATATTTCTTCAACACTGCATAAAAAATTGCACAAAATTCCTAACAAGTGTGTAGCGGATACCACGATTCCCCAAAGAATGACAAAGGATAGCATAGTGAATGCTGGCCCCATGATAGCATAGTGAATGTCCCCCTGGGTGGGTATATATGACCCATAATTTCAAGGAAACAAACAAACTGAATGATGGCCTTTTAAACAAAATTAATGATTATTTATGGCCTAATGGGTACCCAGCAGTATGCTTGTAGCATCCCAAAGAGCTTTTAGAAAAGGCTTTGAAAGGCCCTCTTCTAGCTTTCGCTGTGACTGTGCTGCGCGTTCCGCACAATGATTGATTGATTGATATGTGGTGTTTAACGTCCCAAAACCAACATATGATTATGAGAGACGCCGTAGTGGAGGGCTCCGGAAATTTCGACCACCTGGGGTTTTTTTAACGTGCACCCAAATCTGAGCACACGGACCTACAACATTTCCGCCTCCATCAGAAATGCAGCCGCCGCAGCCGGGATTCGAACCCGCGACCGGCGGGTCAGCAGCCGAGTGCTTTATAGACCACCGTGGCGGAACACGCACGTTCCGCACAGGCTGGCGTTTTTTTTTTTTATGTAAATAGAAACAGTGCTGCTTTCCTTCTGAACATGTCGTGTCTGAAGATCAGCGCTAATGTAACATATGGAAACAAAACAAAAAAGATCGCCGGCGATATTATGCAGCTGGGTTATAGTATTTATGCCTGCACGTTCCCAGTGTAGAAGCAAAAAAGGAAAAGAAAGAGATCCTACATTATCAACAACATTGTTTTTCTGTATCTAACCCAAAGATTGCAAATCTATAGCGACACAGTTTTGCGTTCAATTTAGTGATAACTTTTTTCATCATTTTGTTATTTTAACATAATGGAGCGAACTGCTTTGGCAGTTTCGCCGTTGTTGTGGCATGTCTACAATTAAAGCAGCCAATATGCCATCGTTTGGCATGTTCTTAGGACACCGTGAAATTCGAGTATGCGAATGTAGAAAAGTGGATCCAACAGACGGTTGCAGCCTCGACCAAGTGTCCCGACCATCGCGATGCCAAGCGCGGCTTCAAGCGGTGGCCCTGCTTCCGCGGCCCTCTCTTCTGATGAGCGCGGAAACACGGCTGTCGTGTCCGGCGGCCAATTAGAGCGTCGCGCTGCCCTCTGACGAATGCAGGGCCACGAGGCTGCTGCGACAGACGGGCCCCGGCGTCGGCCGGCAGCCGGGCCGGACGGCGTCTGGCGCTATTAATGGGCCAATCGATGCATGCGGCCAGCTGCTCCCGAGCACGTGCTCTTGCAACCCCGCAACTGGCCGGAAACGACGCCCGGCACAAGGAGCTCGCTTCCGGCCGCCCCCTCCAGGCGGACCAGCAGCAACGACTCGATCCCTGGCGTCCACAATAGGGAACCTTGCACCAAAGCCGTCCTCGCGTGGAGTATAGTCAACGTGGCGAGGTCGCGATTTGCTAACGTGAGTCGAGGGTCGAAAACGCGCCCGTTAGCGTGTTTTGACACCAACAGAGGTACAGATGGCGTGTCGGACGGCTCCAATATCGACGCAGGTCGGCCCCGAGTGATGCTATAGATTTGAATGTGAGGCTGTGCGCCTCTTGACGTGAGGGGAAGTCGGGGGTGATGCAAAAAAAGAAAAAGAAAGAAAAGAAGGCCTTTGTGAAATGCGGCATCGCTGAGGCACGGAGTGTTCACTTATGTCGTCTCTAGCAAAATGAAGATCATGGGCAAAACAGGCGCCGAATTCATGCACCTTTTCGTTCTTGTCATGTTTTTCTTTTTATTCTTTTTGTTTGCTTTTGTCTATTGACTTTGCTATAGGGATACGTCCAGCCCCAAGATATGAATTATATTTATTCTCACAAATCTGGTTCAGCACGTTTTTGTGAATACAGGCTCAGGTACCATGTTCATAAAAGTATCTCACGCTAGAATTGTGCTTGCGACAGACAGTTAAACCAATGCTGGATATATAATGCAGTGAAGAAGGCTGGGCAATGGTAAAAGAGAGAAAAAAAAAAACATCTGTAGAGGAAAAATTCTGTGATGTTGTGCCATCCATCTCACCTTACAACACCTTAAGGAGACTTAGGTAGAGAAATGTTTGAAAATTGGTCCACTGGTAATGCGAAAAAAAAAACAAAAAAAAAACTACGTTGGTATATGTGGCTCATTGCAAAGCTCGGAAATTAATTCTGCTACGCTCATGTCGCCTTCTCTCTTACCATATCGGGTGATGCTGTTCACGACAACGGCAATTTTGAGTAGCTGGGATCGGATCCCGAATTAATGCCTTTCGTTTCTAACGCATAGACTTTGCCCTAGGGCAGTACATTTTCGTGCCATCTCAGTTACCATAGCTGGCATCATGTTGAATTAGGGCTAATAAGCGAGATTACATGCATACATTGGCGCTTCCTGCTTTGTAAAAAAGAAGCAAACACAGTGGAAGTATCGGTAGTGCGATGGATAGTGGACGCACTGATCAAATTCAACTTGTTTTTTTTCTGCCCCGCTGCGGTGGTCTAGTGGCTAAGGTACTCGGCTACTGACCCGCAGGTCGCGAAACCGAATCCCGGCTGCGGCAGCTGCATTTCCGATGGAGGCGGAAATGTTGTAGGCTCGTGTGCTCAGGTTTGGGTTCACGTTAAAGAACAGCACGCGGTAGAAACTTCCGGAACCCTTCACTACGGCGTCTTTCATAATCATATGGCGGTTTCGGGACGTTAAACCCCACATATCAATTGTTTTGTGGCTGAAATAAATTTTGCCCTGCAACAGGTGCTGTTTCGCACTCGAACTCTTTGTTACTTTCCGAATGATTTAACGTTGTTTACCTCAGTCTTTTCACTTTAATGTCACCTTTAGACGTTGCTCATACAATGTCGCAGTTCAAGTCAGTCAGTTTATCACAAGCGTACGTGAGCAGACATTCAGTGAACCGTCGGATGCTGAGAGAGGTCCCATATATCTGTGCTACTAATGCCTCCCTATCTGGCAACTTGAATGATTCTTGCAAGCATGCTGTCAATGGAGCTTTCATCACCTCGCCAGAAGCCGAGTCTCAAAACCGGCACTTTTGCGCTTTCTCGAAGAATCGTGGTGGCTGCATGCAGGATCACCGTAAATTTTCTTCGTGTGTAGCAACGTTGGTTTCATCTACATTTCGACCAAGGAAATGTCTGTATGACTACAGGTACCTAGGCGGCGCCACACACCCTTTTGGCATCAATAAATACCGCATCAAGGGCTCATTTGTGTTTCGCATATTTTCTACGACGCGATAAATGACTCCATAGCGGTCATCATCGTCGTCGTCATGAGCCTATGCCGTACGTCCACTGCAGGACGAGATCATAAATGATCTCCAACCCACCCTGTCATGCGCGAGCCAATCCTATTTAAACGCGAAAGCGTTAAATGGCTCGTTTTGCAGAAATTCCGGCGTCTGAGTCGGCGTTCGCATCGTTGGTTGTGAGCGAAAAATCATCGAATTGTGCATGACCAAGAAAATCGAGAAAGTTGCAAATAAAATAAATAATAAATGTTTCGCGGTCCGACTGAGGACTATAATTTGGCTGATTATAATGATGGCAAAGATGCTTAACACAGTTGCTTTCCTATTTGGTCCGATCCACTATTAGTGTAAAAACGAGGCCTCGACAGACAAAGTAATCAACGCAAACATAACGACAGCTGCAAGTACACCTCACACAGTCTACACGCGGTGACCAGGTGCACCGAGAAGATTGTCACACTCGTCAATGCTGTCCGGGCATTCGTTCTGCACTCGCTGAAAGCAGCTGTTCTAGGGTTATCCGAAATACAGTGAAATATTTTAAAGCGCCCGCATTCTGCAGTGAACTTCGTCAATCGTTGTCAGTTAATAATTCTGCGTACACGTTCGTTTGTCACCCTCAAGAAGGTATTGCAATTACCAACACTGCATTACAATGCCGCCTAATTTGCAGGCGCTGTTGAAATTGGGGAAACCCTGAAGCTTCGCCTTTAATAGCTGCACGGGATAGTGGTATTTGGTCTCCAGTACGTACTTCAACCACCTAGTGCATATTTTTGATCGTATGATGCTACTCGAGAAGTTTAGGTTGTGAATTACTACAATGTAATCGATAAAGCTGAAAGTGGCTTGTGTCAGTCAAGCTTTGGCATTATGGCTGCGTTATGTTTAATGGGTAGCATGTTTTAAACCCCAGACATTTATGCGTGTGAAATCTTTGCGAACATGCTATGCACACCCTACGTGACCTAACCTGTGTGCTTTTTGAATGGGTAGCCAGCCTTAAATAACGAAGTAATTGTCATAATCACATGTTCTGACGCCCGATGGCAATGTACGCTTGTACCACGCGTTATCAATGCGATGTAACATATACCATGAAGCATGTATACAGGACGCGTGTATCCGTAAAGCATGAAAGTTATTTTCACTGCATTTTCAAGCAGAGGAAGTTATTTTTCACTATATTTACAATCAGGCGTGAGGCTGTGTGGTAGAACACCTGCTCTCCACACAAACGAGCCGGTTTTGATTCTCATTAAGACCCGGAATTTTTTTATAGGCCTTTTTCTCGTTTTTTCGGTCACGCACAAAACGTTCACTTATTCGCTCACAACCAACGACACCGACGCTGGAATTTCTGAGAAGCGTGCTCTTTAACGCTGTCGTGTTAATATTCGCATTACCTTTTAACACGCGTACGTGGATGTATTGCCACACGTACTAACCCACACGGTGTTTTGTCACGCGAGGTAACCACGAGGATGCAACTTATTGTCCGTGCGAAAGATCTTATAGCGACTGATGTGTCGCGATTTATTACGGAATCGCATGAGGTTGGGCCACACGAGGGCGGGAGGGAAGGTGGCGACATGAGCGATTCTAAATAAATAAAAAAAACGAAGAGCAACAGCAGTAACCATAGCAACGCTTTGAAACAAAGCTCATAAAATGACGCCGCCGCCTAACCGTGGCGAGCAGGTGCACGGCGACGGATCGAATGGAACGCCACCTGCGAGTTCCCCCCCCCCCCCCCCGGCCCTCTTCGATGAGCTTCCCTTCTTTTATCTGGACTGCACGCATCTCTGTCCGCGCGCTTTCGGCTCCGCTCGAAGCTCTCCTTCGCACCGCTTCAGCCCTTGGGCCGCATTTTGTGTTTGTCTGGAAGTGTTTCGCTCGGCTTCGTCTTCTTCGGCGAGTAAACTCGACTATCTGGCTTTGACTCGTTGCGGCCTTTTTGGAGGGTTTTCTTTTCGACCACGTTTTGGAGGATCCAGGAAGAGCCGCGCTCACTCTGTTGTGAACGCGGAAGACGCAGGTGTCCTTATGCAGCAGACCGTTTCGGCCCCCACGCGGCCGTCGGGAGACCTGCGCAAGCACTCTCGCGAAGGGTGCTTTGGCGATCGAGTGACGAATGGCGTAGGCGGGACCTTCAGAGGCAGAGAAAAAAGGCTACACACAGTTGAGCGCCTTCACTAGAATCTGAGTGTAACAAATGAAGGGTTTGGTGCTAGCTGATTAAACGCTTGCACTTCATTTAGGTAAGAGAAGGCTTGACATTTCGAACAGCCCAACAACTATATTGCGACCTTCGGCAGCTGTCATGGAACGCGCACTTCCTCCGATCGCACGATAGATTCATATTCGAACGCTTGGGTATTTGTATACGTGAACGCCGGTGCTGATTGATTACCATTGTTTCTCGACACTGATCATCCTAAAGATATGCTTCCGGTTACGTAACCCTGTTGCTGAGCAAATAACTAGTGCGTACAAAAGCATTTCATTCACTATCAAGGCAAATAGTCTGGATTCGTTAGGCTTGCGGGTACCATTTTCTTGTGCAGAAGTCGCAGTGTAATAAAGTATTTTTCTCCTTCTTGAGACGATTAATAGCCGCTTGAAACTACAGAGTTAGTAGACGAATGTTTAATGTTTGTGCTGATACCTTTAGGCCCATTATGTTGAGACCAGATAGCCATTTTTAGGAATGCTTGTGCTTACGAAGGAGCTATTTGCAGCGTCACCGTTAATCGCAGTGCCATTGAAACACGCAGCAAAAGCAATGAGTATTCGGCACTTGGGAATAAATTTCAAGTACCCGTATCCGCAAAACTTCTTGCGCAATTGATTACTTGTCAAAGCAAGCGCAAATGAATTCCCAAAGCACAGCTTGCCCTTTGCCGATCGTTTTCGCTTATATGTCTGACGTCAAAACTGGCTATATAATGTACTCTTGTGAATAGTTCTGCTATAAGAAATGGTCCTCTTTCGTGAAGTCAGCTACTATTGTTTCCGAAGAATGGCGGTTAGGGGCGGATTATCCGAGATTCAAAGGGTTCAAATGAACCAGGCCGCCCGGTTTTAGGGTGCCCCCCCCCCCCCCCCCCAAGGGCCAGAAAAAAATGGTCGACTTCGCTGTTCGAAAATGTTTAACCCTCCTGCTAGATTCCCCTGATAGAAACAGATTATCTATTTCAATATTCAATATACATACGTCAAAAAGTTGCTCATCGCATAACGTGCAAAATCTTGAAGTCAGCTCACAGTTCTGCAGTCTGTAGTAAAAACCTTTCACTCGCCCAAGACCACGCTGCCTACAAGAGCTCAAGTGTGTGATGTATGAATTCAAAAGATTAGCTAGACGATTGGTAGGGTATTTATTGTAAGTCACCTTACATGTAACCCGCTGTATATTTACGTATGACATAGTATTTTAATTTTTTTTTTTGATCGCCACTTCATCGGACTGCTTGTTGTTACTGCCCTGCATAGTATATATAGTCTGGTTGTTGGGTTCCGTCAAGCTACTTATGTAGCTTTTAACCCAATGAAATCATCCAGCATATATATAGTGTAAAAAAATTGAATTGAATTGAATTGAACTGAAGTACGCACGAACAGTTTCTGAAAAAGGCCCACCTGTCAACTTCGGCAGTGCTTGCACGCAGGCAACCAAAGCGTGCGCTAGTAATTCAGTGAAGCTGAAGCAAATAGAGGAAGCTACTTTTTCACAAGGGCGCGCTGCCTGGGGGAAGATGTCCTCTCTTGAAATAAGAGTAAACAACGCTAAAGACTAAGACTTATTCAAGAAACACACATGGTGCTTGTAATGCACTTCTAAGTGCCGTATGCATTCCTTCGTTTCGTCTCAACTTTTCGCACAGTTTAGTGTTCTTTCAATATGATACAACGAACCAGGGAATTCTTAATGCTGTCCATGTGTCTTCGTCTCCTGATATGGTTAATTATTACGATGACGATCTCTCCTCGTGCTCCGCAAGAAAAAAAATGCCTAGGTGATATGAAACACTCTGGAGAGGCTTAGAATAAATATGGTTTGTGTTCTCTGCAGCTAAATCTAAAAAGCATCAAGTCTCAAGCAAGACGACATGCATTGCAAAGCGAGAAAGAATGGGGGTGGGGTGAGGGGGGAGGGGCTCCCTTATTATTATTTTTTGAACCGGGCCCTCCACACTGTTAATCCGGCCCTGATGACAGCCAACGACGAAAAACGCTTGCGAGCGAGAAACGTCATAAATTCGGCCTTATATTACTTATTATTCAATCTAACATCAGAGAAACGCGCTAAATTTGTATGAGAGCTCCATTATTCAAGGTCACGCCTATATATTTGATACTACTAATATCCAATAAGGCTATGTCGTATGCAGTTGCCTATTTTCATCTCCCGCCGTGCTTGATTAGCAAGTACGGTGTCATGCTGCTGAGCACAAAGGCGGAAGTTTGACTCTCGACCATGACAGGCGCATTTCGATAGAAAATAAATGCAATAGTACCGGTGTACTCAGGTTCAGCTGCACGTTAGAGAACCCCGCGTGGTAGCAATTATTACCGATTGCCCCACTACTGCTTTCCTCTTAATTATATTGCAGTTTTGTGATGTGAAACCCTCTAATGAATGCACGAGTTTTGCTCATAGTGCGCACTCACTATGTGGTACAGCATGAGCTCCCTGTTTCCTTCATTCCTGCACTTAGTCGGGATACTCTTCGCAGTACTTCAAAGTCTGGCAGGCAAAACGTATTTTAGAGGCACCCTTGGAAACACAATGGTCCGTCCTGGGGGGCTATCCCAAATCCCTCTCGAATTCCGCCGTGTTGTCGACATCGCCATCCTGTCAGCTTTGATTGACCTAGAAGGGCTGCGTCAGCCTTTTCGAGTAGTCATTACAGAATTCCGAAATAGGACGGAATTTAGAATGTTGTCAAAAACGTAGTGAACGGGTGTGTTTCATGAAATTATAGCACATTTTCCTCAATAGACCCTCAAGAATTACTTCTAACCTCCCAGGGATGTAGATGATACCGTTCGGTTTTGATTGATGCCTCATTGCATGGTATCACTACTACTACAATTGTTTTTTTTTTTTTGTAATTTTCAAAGCAGTGAGAATGAGGAACACACCTATAATAACTTACCGGGAAAATTACTTAAACAAAGAAAGTGTAATAGCCACAATAGCCTCTTTGGAAACAAAAGTGGAACACGTCAATGTTTATTTTAGCAATTTATAAAGAGATTGATTGGAACACTAGTTGTAAAGAATCAAAAAATTGCATTCGTCTTTTCTTCATAGCATGCTGTTCAGCGCAGTTGCACGATTCGTAGACTGTTTAATGATTCTAAGCGTTAAGGCTGCAAAAATGGTCTGAAAGGTAGTAACGACGGATCTGCTCTCTTTTCAGTCACGACTCCGATAATACAGTTGAAGAGCTAATGCGACATTAAGATTTTTTTTTTTGCTTTTTTGCTGAACGGTTGCTTTCGACATGCTTAGCCGCGACCATTGTCGTGAAACTATACGTTCGCAAAATTTCTTGATCCTTCGGCGTAATTGAGCTCTAAAATTTCACATAAGATGTCTCAGAATTCAGTGAATTATACTTTCGATAAATATCCAGACAAGCCTTATACAATGTGTTTCTCTGTTTTGTTCGTGCAGTCGAGCAATGTATTTTGCCCGTGGGCGGTTTTCTACGCAAAAACTGAAGGAACCAACGTTGTTAGTGCTGTGTAGGAAGCGAGTTTTGCGCAATTTCCGCTTGTCACCTCATTTCGAGTGTGCCGCCGACGTGCGGCGTTGCTCGAAAGTGGACGCGCATCCGTGGAAGAGGATCGCGGTGCGGAGGTTGAGCGGGTAAACCTAACGAAGACCGATCGGTTCTTTACGAAGAGTAAATACAGGTCCAGGAATCGCAGAGCGAGTGGACGGGCGCGACGACCATGCCGGTACCAGCAGAGGAGCGTGCGTCCAAGGCCAGCGTCGAGCACGTGGCGGACGCCATGCGGGTGCGATTGCGCCTGCGCGGAAGTGCGGCCCTCAAAGGATGCCGTCTCAACCGGGCCCCCATTGGGTATAGTAGCGTTAATGCACTTCCTTTGCCACCCGCCCACCCGAAGACGACGCTCTTCGTTACGGCCAAGCAGTTCTATAGAGTGCCGAGGAACTTTGTTAACTGCTGCTGAGCAGCCCACCCGGCTTGTTTGTACGCGCTGTTGCGCGACTCGCACGGCCGCCCGTATATTATCCCGCAAACAAGCTCAATTTCCACATTCCGGCTTCAAGGCTATAGTTGCCGCCATCACGCGTTAAATCCCTTCGACCCGAAATGTAGCTGGGATGCTGCCGGTGCATGCTGCCGTAAGCATGCCACGTCTCCCTCGCAACTTTCCGCATTTTCTGATTGTGCCGGCGAACTCTGGCGGGTTAAGTAAGCCCTGTCACCAGGCTTGAGAACTTGGTTCAGTCTGGCACTAAAACAAGAAGTTGACAATTCAATTTCCAAGCCCGCATGGTTGTGTTGGAGAAATATTATTTTCTGCAGATGCCGTCTATGCTAGGTGTCCTTCCGGATCGGCTGTTGCCCAATCTGGTTACCTATTCCATCTTGCACTATGAGGGAAAATACGCTAGCAAATATGTGCATTTCTGGAGTAGGAATTTGCAACTCCAAAAAACGCGCCGTTGGCTCGCAACATTGGTTGAAAAAACAGAGATGGCTGCGCTTAACAGAGTCAAAGCTGCACTTTCGCTGGCCGCTGTGCTGGAGTTTCTTGATTATTGATATGTGGAGTTCAACGTTACAAAACCGTCATATGATTATGAGAGACCCGGTAGTGGAGGGCTCCGAAAATTTTGATCGCCTGGGGTTCTTTAACGTACACCCAAATCTGAGCACACGGGCCTACATCATTTTCGCCTCCATCGAAAATTCAGCCGCCGCAGTCGGGATTTGATCCCGCGACCTGCGGGTGAGCAGCCGAGTACCTTAGCCACTACACAGACCTCCGCGGCGAGGCGTGCTGAAGTTGTGGAATCGGATCGAGTTGCTTCGTCGAAGGCGAAAAGTAGCTGGCCGCGGACCGCCTCATTCTCATCGGCATAAAGGGTTTTACTCGACAAACAGCAGAAATAGTGGCGCTGTGCGCGCAAACCTCGAGCCTTTTCGGTGAGCCGCATCAGATTGGGTTCAAGTTGGAGAACCTGTCCAGCGAGCCCGATGTTGGAGAAGGCAGCTGCTCACGTGTAGCTGGCCTCTCCGAAAGGTGCTATAGCTCTTTTGCGCGGCGTTGTTACACTGATACAGACAAAGCATCAACAATTTTCGAGGGAATACGCTGTGACTAGCGCTGCCGATTGCACGTATCTCATTGAGTTCTGTTTTTTCCCGTCAAGAGCTAAATGCACATACGGTTCACTTGATATCGAACAGAGCTGTGTCTGGGCCAGTGTTCTTAAGATAAGACAAATCGTGGTTTAGATTGTAATAGGATTGTTCCTTACTTTTCTTTACCGATTCATGTTACTAGGTTTCCAATAAACAAAGTCGCTTACTTCCGAACACTTGCTTCTTCGCGTTGGCAGTATATATACTTAATACTGGTATATACTGTATATATACTGTTTTTCAGGCTTATGCACATTTTTTGCCTGGCCAATAATAAAGCAGCTAAATACATTACTTCCTTGGCGTCGTCGTTTAGCGGCTCTGCCATGTCAGCCCTGTTGTTTGTGTTAATTCTGTGGCTACCGGCTACGTGGATCACCTTGGTTTATGTAGTGACCATATATGGTGCGATATAAAATTTCTATGCATTTCTATTGAGCGACTTCCCACACGTCTTTTAAAACAAATACCTTCACTTTTTTGCCAATCTACAGTTGCCTTCCGGAACTTTTCCGGGAGTTTTTTTTTTCTGAATAGTTCATATTGATATCATGAACGAATGGCATTACTTTTTCCTGTGTAGCACCGCCACGGATTGAACGGCATTCGTTGCATCGAATGACGTTTCAACCGAATGACCTTAACACCTCTATTGTGACAGGGATTTGAAAGGTTACCGACTGTAGCAGGAATAACGTTAGTGAAGGAGGCTGTCCAGTTAAAAAGTCAGTTGATGCATCCACGCTGTCAAAGGATCGAAGCCTGGTTACATAAGACAGGCTAAACCCGCTTGTAAGCTGTAATGCCACCAAGATCCCTATATATATATATATATATATATATATATATATATATATATATATATATATATATATATATATATATATATATATATATATATATATATAGTCCAGTATATCCTCCGTGAGCGGTCACAACGTGGTTTATTCGACGTTTCGGCCTAGAGTCTGGCCTTCATCAGGATATATATATATATATATATATATATATATATATATATATATATACGTGAGCTAAGCACACCAGCACGAGACAGACATTTCGCCAGTAACATTCGTTATACTTTAGACGGCAATGCGTCATCGGTATGAGTTGATTTCACGCCTATATTTTCACCAAAAGATAGCGAGCCTTGTAAGCGAATGCGCAGTTTGCTTCGTTTTTGTTTTTTTTGTTGTTGTTTTGTTTGACTTTTTGTTTTATTTGCTTTCATTTTAGTCTTCAGCGACCTAACAGGCGCTGTCATTAAGGATCGCCTTTGAGGCCTCAGCAGCATGAAACCCTAGAAGATTAAAAAAAAAAACAAGAAAAAGCAACGAAGCTGCTGAGTTCACTGCAGCAGTTTTCATCGCCTAGAAGAACCGGAAGACGTGCATAGCGTAACGTGCACGTGCAAGGAATGATGGACGAGGAAAGACTAAACGAGGACTAAGTACGAGAGAAAGTAGGGAAGAAAAAAAAGTTGAGCGCTGGAAATTGTGGCTGCCAACGCATCGGGGGTAGCCACGCCGGGAGAGAGCCGTCTCGAATGCAGCGCAATCTTCCGAGAGCTCTGCGGCTGGTAGCAGGTGCGCGTCTGGGGATCGGCGACGGGCCGGCCATTGAGCGTCTTAAATAACACATGGCTCACCCGTTGTCCCACCCTTCTCTCGGTGCCGCTCTTCCTATCACTCGACTTATAGAAACGTTTTTTTTTCTTCTATTCTTTCTATCCTCTATTCTTACGTGCGCTCGCAGCCCAGCCACAATTCATCTATTTGTACTGCCCAACTTCTCCGGCCTTTTTATTCTTAAAAACTTAGTTCCCTTTCTCCCTCTCTCTTCTTCTCTCCGCCTTCTGCCGACCAGATGACCAGTAATGCGTTTTTCTTCGTCGTACGTGCTCAGGCAATCTTATTTCTCTCTCTTTTTTTTTTTAATTGAGATTACATCTAAAGCGTCTCACTGGCCTCGACATTTCTCTTCCGTTGATTTAGCCTGCTCTAAATTTTGCCACACTCTTTTCCTACTCCTGTCTCAATATGTTAACGAGCAGCGAGCGTAGGCGTGTTCCTTCTTATTCACTTATTGTCGCCCAACTTCCTCCTCTTGCCACCACTTAATTTGCACGTATCTTCTTCAACCACGTGCAGCTGCGTTATTCGTGGTATGGCATAAATTAAGCAACACGTACCAGCATACTCCTGCTGATATGAAAACTAGTCTTTTCGCGCCGAGAATTGTCTCGTGTAAATGTGAGAATAAAAGCCATGGCAAGGGGGGGGGGGGGGGGGTGGCACGCTTTACCGTGTTCCATCATATCTGCCCACTGTAGAGCTGATTCCGTCAAATCATTCTCCGCGAATAGATTATTCGCCAAAGAGATAAGTAACTTTAAGGGTGAGTAACTCATTTAAATGCGTCCTCGGGCTTAGTAGAAAACAAAGAATTCTGTTTTACAACAGCAAACACCGCTGTGAGCTGTTAAGCCAAAGTTGAAGTTGTGCATGGCACGTGAAGTTTACAAGTGGAGCACGAAGTTGCCACTTTCTCAAGTGCTCTCTTTTCATACAGAGGCACCGCCCTCACTCCCATGGATGGGCTGTGGATCGTCAAACAGCCTGTTGCTTGTATTGGCTGCCGTCTGAAATAAATCAAGAGTGGTGTTTGGATCAGATGGATTCCTGGCCTCTAGTTGTCACCACGTATTGGTGCCGTGCTCAATAGTGTGCTAAAATTACATGGTAGCAACACTAACGCACGCACGCATCACAACTTGAGTAAGCGATGGTGTTTTGTGACAGGCACTTAAGGTCATGACATTTGCTGATCTTGCTTTTTCTTTTATCGCGATAGCAATTATATGGACATTCTCGCTTTTCCCACCGGCGTTGACGTCGCTGTCACTCGCCTTATATGCATACGTGTCTATATATATATAAAAATGCAAGAAATAAAAAAAACAGAGAAAGACTCTGGCGCGCAGAATTTAACTTGGGTCCTCTGAATCGTGAGTGCGAGGGGTTACCTGCTGAGCCACTGAGGAGCACGACTTCTAGCGTTCAAACGGCAAGCTATTTATATCTACTACTCACCGCTGCTCATGACAATCTCGGGAGAGAGGGAATTATCGTGTTTCCAGCATCATCAGCAAGATGGCGCGATGAGCGAGCGTCGCCACATCGCGCGGGGGCGCGCGCTCTGATCTCCCACGCATACTTTCCCCCGCTTAGAGCAGGAGAGCGACGCTCCCTCGCGCACTCTTATCTCAAGGTGGGGAGGAGGGGAGGATCGTACGTCTTGGCTGGCCTCAGGTTTTACCTGGAATGATTCTGTTGTAGTTGCCTGCGTAAAAAGGTCAGCAATTATGGCAGTCTCTGTTTGCGAAAAGCGCGTGCTTTTCAGACACAGCGAAGAAACAACTCAGGCGCTTATTCGCGTGCATCTGTACCTGTGAGCACGTTTCGTGCGTCTTTTGTGCGTGAGAAACGTGGGGCACGTTTCTATCTGCTTTCTATTTTGCACGTGACCTTCCAATTCGTTGCTATCGCATTCATTGCTTCACCTTTGCGGCAAAGCTGTGACTTCTTTTTTTTTTTTTGAGCCACTCTCCTCAGCCTAGTTTTAAGGGCACTCGTAGAGACAAGAAAAGAGGGAAAGTGCTCAAAGCGGGTGACAAATCTCTTGAACTCCGCTCGTACTAGAGGGATTCGAGAAATTTTTGGGCCAGCTGATTCATGACGCAATAAACTCAGCCACTGAAATCATGCCATGATTGTTTGAAAAAGTGGTTCGGGAGCCATTTAAGTGCATTTCTTTCTATGACACGCCCGCACGCAGCAGTCTTGTCTAGATTTCATGGTGTTCTCAAATACAGCATTGTAAGCAGTGCCTCTGTCGAAAAGGTGGGGGTTGCGTGCGTGTGAGTGTGTGTGTGTGTGTGTGTGTGTGTTTGTGTGTGTGTGTGTGTGTGTAATTGAAGAAGCAGGTATTATTTTGTATATTTTAAACATTCTAGTTACTTCATACATACTCATCGTACACTTTCTCCAGCTTCATTACGTCTTGTGCATGGTAGATGTTCATCTTAATTTACGTTCTTCCTTAAATGACATACGTAAACGTTCATAACGACAGCGAAACTGTGCAGTAGCGACTTTTTTTCTGCTTGGCTATCTGTATCTTTCCGCATATTTTGCTTTTCATTCAACTTTCCGCACTGAAACATCCTTACATATCCCCGGTCTTTATTTTCGCTTCGTTGCGAAAATTCCACACTGCTGCCAAATATGTGGATGCCAAGCTCGAAAATCTATTCCCCTCGCCCCTGCCCCCGTTTCTTTACTTAAAAATGGACTTGCCATTCTTCGGGTTGTTCTCTTTCTTCTCAACAACTTCTGCATTCTAAACAGCAGCAACTATGGACAAATTGCATTCGAGCCACAACAACAACAGTGAGTAGTTTGACGTACTTGTGCGTTCGGCATCCAAAACGCACATCTGATGCCGATGGAATGTCATTCTCGGAGGCTACATTCGTTCCATCAATGACTGATGCCAACCGCAGTGATTGATCGTCAACGGAAATTTCTTTTTCTGCACCACTTTCCTGACATATTGATTCCGTTTCTTTTTATCCTGGCTTGGACTCGTTCACTGCGGCCAACAAGAGTTTCGTTCGACTCGGTGAAAATTGAGCACCTTGGCAGGTCTTCTCAAGACCTCTTGAACCTATAAATGTCGTCCGGCGTTCTCATTAGCGCACGTGACGTTAACAGATTACTTTTTGGCGCTGCAAAAAATATTTATTATATGGGTCATTCCTAAAACCAACAAAATTGTGCGATCACAATTCAACGCTTACAGAAATGAGTATGCATAACGCCCCGCTGCAAGCCGGTATATTCACGCAGGCACTGATGTTTGTATCATCGCGCGCCAGATCTATGTCATGCCACAGAAGCATTATCTCTGTGTCAGCTACCACCAGATAGGTCGCTGGTGCACACTGATTGGGCAGATCACACAGTCGTCAAATGCTCCATATCATCGGCGTCATGCCACTGGCATCCGTCATGACAAATTGTTTTCTTGGCGATCTCTCATTTAACAATGAAAGAACAGCACGCCGGTGACAGTGGTCAATGCTGATGAAGTCACTTACATTGCACATTGAAGCGAAGACACTCCATCTGATCACGCGCATCTTTACTGTGACCGGGATGGTGCATTTGACAAATGTGTAAATAAATCATTCTCAGATGTGATTCCGCGCCGTTTCAAATTTACAGAGGTTCAGAAAAGATGCACTGACCAACTAGGTGATCTTATATTATCAGTAGGGTGCAGAGATTCGAAGACAGCCTTTGTAGAAGCTTCATATTTTCAAAGGTTTCAGTTGTTCCATAGGGCTCACTTCGCCGCATAAATAGTCTGTGAGAGGTAGAGTAGTTTTATCAGGAACCACAAAATCACTTAGCGCATTCGGTAGTTTGGCTGTAACAAATCTTGCATTCAATGCTCACTGGTCATTGAGGTTTACTGTGCACAGCTTTGTGTTCGCAGTTGACATATACAATATACGTTTACTGTTCGTTCAGTTGTAAGATTTTTTTCCTTGTATGGAAAGAACTTTGGGGTCGTGTTGAATTGTTTACGAACCTTTATTTTTACTTCGCATTTCTGGGATCATAGCGTTAAGACATAGGTTCTTCAGTGCCTTACAGTCTCTGGGGGTGCACGTTAAAGAACTTCAGGTGGTCGAAATTTCCGGAGCCCTCCACTACGGCGTCTTTAATAATCATATGGTGTACTTGGGATGTTAAACTCCACATGTCATTTTTTCAAAAGAAACACAGATGGTTTCTGTGACGTGGTAACTACAGCGCGGTAACCGGCTCTGCCGGGCCTAGTCCAGAAGCCCTCGGAAACTTAGACAGGCCCGTTTATTTGTATTTCTCTTGGTTGTGCACAATAAAGTATTATTATTATTATCATTATTATTATTATTGGTGCTAGTAGTAGTAGTAGTGGTAGTAGTAGTAGTAGTAGTGGTAGTAGTAGTAGTAGTAGTAGTGGTGGTGGTAGTAGTAGTAGTAGTAGTAGTAGTAGTAGTAGTAGTAGTTTCTGGCTCACACCGCAGACCATTCTTTCAAGTCGCACCTCATTAGTTTTGATCGTGTTTTTTTGTTTCTTTTAGTTTATAGGTTCAGTGCTCGTGTGTGTGTGTTTGTGTGTGTGGTGTGTTTGTGTGTGTGTGTGTGTGCATGCGAGTGCCTATAGCGCTATGTAAGCGCCTTGACTTATGCAGCGGTATCGTAATTATTGAAACCTTTTTATGGCAGTGTCATTTCCGTCATCTACGAACGAGTACGAGGCCTGGCTTGACGAAAGAGCGTGAATTTTTTGTTCGCATTGCCGCGAGAAATATGTACTGAGTTTATGCGAGGACGGTTAATGAATTTCAACCGGTGTACCTAGTAGCTCTGCAGAGGTGGCATTGTTTTATAGGGAATGGCATCGTGCGATATGAAATAATGTTGTGAAGGTATTAGGATTATAAGCCGAAACGTTGCAAGAGGAAGCGTGGCGGTGGACATGCATTTCTTTATTTAGAACGAGCATCTATGCACAACTGGGCAAAAACACTCCCCAAGCAGTTGCGGAGAGGAAATGGCAATAATAACAGAAAAACAAGGTCTCGATAAAATTCAGGTACGTTGAAGTGCCTATTGGAGTTTGCGTTCCTGCTCTTCCTCAATTCTTCTTAAGAGAAAAAGAATTAGTTTTCTCTCTCAGATGAACGCGTCCAAGAATGAAGCAAAAGCTGCGTGCTGCGTGGGAAAAGATTAGAGTGCGGCAAAGAAGAGAAGGGGGCGGGGGGGCAGGCCCCTTATCACGGGCGCACAGACATAGAGCAGGCACCGCCCAGAAAGCGCGAGCCCTTTTCGGCACAACACTCTTCGCAGTTCCCACTGTACCCTCAACAACCGCCCTTCCCCCATTCATCCATCCCATTCGTTTTTCAGCAATTTGCTTGCACGCAGCCGCACTGGTGCGCTTCGGACCTCGGTTTTTGCTTTGTTCTGCTCTTTCCGTTCGTTATCTCTGCCTCTCACACGCACATCGTCCTGTCGCCCCCTTCGCGCTCTCTCGCTCTTTGTCTTTCTTTTTATCATTTTCGCTTCGGCCTCCGATGTCCCGTCTTCGAGTTTTCCGCTGTCTGTGCCGTGATGTGCCACAGGCAGCGGTGGCACAGTGGGCCGGTTACATCAGATAGATGGCGGGAGATTGAAACAAAAAATGTTAAATGGTATAACAATATATATATATATATATATATATATATATATATATATATATATATATATATATATATATATATATATATATATATATATATATATATATATATATATATATATACTCATTACGGGGATCAGATGCTGATCATAATGCCGGCCGCCGATTCCGGAACCCTCAGAATCTATCCGGAACCCTCTACTGCTGCACGCCTCGTAGCCTAAGTCGCTTTGGGACGTGAAACCCCATGAACCATGATCACAATCATATCATGGTTTAGGCACACAAAGCTCAGATATGATTATTATTGCCCTCGTTGACCTTCTACAGAAATCCTTATGCGGATCCCTAAGGCTAAGCTCCTGATATGGTAGGACTCACTTACTCCCCTGACTGTCCGTCATCCAAGTTTGAGATGGGTTGCTTTTCCCTTAGAATCAACTCCCCTGACTGTCCGTCATCCAAGTTTGAGATGGGTTGCTTTTCCCTTAGAATCATATAGCGCTCCGTTGAGTGCACCCCTCCCCAAATTTAGGATATGTGATGATCTTTATGGTGTGGCATGTACAACTGTAAAGGATTCGCCACTGCACGAAATGCGCGCGTGTGTGTGTGTGCTGTACGGCTGCGCTAAAAAGAATAGAAACACCAATTGGCGTTGCAATCAAAGGCGACGCTTTCTTACGTACACACCGTCCGTTAGTCACGACACTGTCTGCTAGAAAACCGTATTTAGGATCGCGCGCGTATGAGCGCTAAGCTGGGCGCGCCTGGTGACCAAGCAAAGTGTCAAAGGTGACCATCATTTGCGCATGCGAGAAAGGAGTAAAAAAAAGGCAGCCCAGCGCGTGCTGAGGAAGGGTGGAGACCAGCAGGTCTCACCCGCCCATCTGGTGTCGGTGCTTCACTCCTAGATATCGACGACCGTTTGTACACGCATCGCAGAGGTCTCTAAATGACTGCTGCAGATTTTTGCTACATACTTTGGGTGTCAATCTATATTCGCTGTAATAGCTTGGGCCACAACACGCTAGTGCGAGTGAAACCAGTCTCCAGGATTCTGTCGTCCTTGCTTCGCCTGTTGTCTCAGATGATAGTTACGTAAAAACACGAGTAGGCATTTTCTACCGTAGGCGGCAGTGTTCTGGCAACCCACAGAACCGTAGACGAAGCACATAATCAACGTTTGCTTCTCATGCCGTTAAAGTGTACAGAACTGGATTATTCATTGATAGATGTGGTTCAACGACCCAAAGCCACCTTATGATTATGAGAGACGCCGTAGTGGAGGGCTCCGGAAATGTAGACCGCCTGGGGGTTCTTTATCGTGCCCCCAAATGTGAGCACACGGGCCTACAACATTTCCGCCTCCATTGAAAATGCGGCCGCCACAGCCGGGATTCAATCCCCCGACCTGTCAGCAGCCGAGTATACCTTAGCTACTAGACCACCGCGGCGGGGCTACAGCACTGAATCAGGAAAGAGTATGACATGAATAAAGGGAGCACGTGGCATTGCTGTGGATAACTTCGCTGCAAAGAAATAACAGACATCTCCTAGGTAAACGAGGCTATAATACAAATAATAGCTGAACTTTTAAACGATCTGGTTTCTGCAGTTGTGATTGGGCAGAGCAAGGCCCTCATAGTGTTATCATTTACCACAGCGTTTTTTTTTTCTTTTGTAAAACTGTCACCGGATTTTGTTCACAGAAAAGAAGAAGGTGGGGAGGTTAAGCAGGAAGACTTGCGGTTCGAAGGGCAAAAGAAAAATGACAAAGGGAGACGAGGGAAGAGAAGGAAACAAGGAAGAGAGAGAGAGGCAGTGAATTCACTGCCCACACATGGAAGAAAGGTCACTGATTGTGGCACTTCCATTCGCTGTATATGTGCGTGGTATAGCATTGTTTCTGTCTTAATAAATTTGCGTATCTAATCAGCCCTGTACAATGAAACCAATACACATTGAAGTCGAGAAAGGTATAAGTGACATTATTTGTATATTATTTGCTGTGGTGTAGTAATTATGTTTTAAACTAAAAAAAATTAACGTTCCCGAAAAAACTACCGCACCTACAAGCTGCGGAAAACACGCCTAATGCTCTGTTCCATGAGGTATGGTGGCGGCCAATTTCCCGTCCACTCTATTGGGTATTTCAGCCCCGAACGTACATCCATGCATTACGGCAAGTGTGCAAAACTTTTTTTCATCAGCTGGCCTCAGGTATACAGCGTTTGATGCTTTTGTGAGCCTTGTCTGTTAATTTCATTATAGGTGGTGCCTGACAAGGAAAATAGCCCTCGATCCATTTCACTTCTTTTGTTCAATCCACCCGATTTCACTCGCTTCTGCGAGACATTCATTGGGACTGTGAAAAGAACCGGATTAGGTGGTAAATAACAATTTTTGTTTTAGTATATAAAACAAATAGCACGAGCACAAAAAAACACGGATACAGCGCCATGCACTTATTTTCTTTTTTTATGTTGTTCTTAACGTACAATTAACAATTAAAGTTTACGTGACATAATATTTGCAAAAAAGTGGAATTTCTACTAAGCCTTGGAATATAGCCTCTAATTAAAAGTACCAATCTTTGTTACTCTTGCGACCTAAACAGTTAAAGTTTGGTCCTTTAACCCTGCAATATATTCCTGCAAAATTTTGTCGCGCAGTATATCAGCGCGCCTTTTTGCTAGTGTGCTTCCGATACGTACTGTGCCACTCCTTAGGAATTCTAAAGCCAGTACAGCAGTGCAAAACAGAGCACACTAACTCCTCTGCAAGGCTGCCTCAGTACAACGAGGCTCGAAGCGGACTCGATGAAGTTGTGCATGTCAGCGCCCGTCCCCGCCAACGATCAGGGCGTCAGCAGGAGGCCACGGGGTGGGCGACGCGGCGACCACCTGTCCGGAGAGCCCCGGCGAGTCACGCCAGCCGGGGCTCAGGCCGGCCGAGTTCACGCCCCGGGGTGAGGCAGCCCGCCGTTAGCGGAAGAGCTGCCACACACACACTGGGCGGGGTGGACGCCGGGGACACCTGCGTCCCTTGATGAGGCCGCCACAGCATTGATCACGCGCCGGTTGTGCCGTGTGCGCACGCTGGGCGGGCCGCCGCTGAGACGCGATCGCCAACAAGCAACGCCGACACTGAATGGGCGCTCGCCTCGTGTCGCCTCGACGCACGCCGCGTCGTGTGCAGCACGCGATAAGAAGCGCCGGCGTTGATTCAAAGCTCGGTCGTGATAAAGCGACGACCTGCGATGATGATTACCGCCTGACTCCGTTCTGCGTAGAACGATCCCTATTATGAGGCTCGATCACCCCACAGTTGTTGCAACTGGTATAGGCGAAGTGGTCGCTAAACACAGACCATTCATTTTGCTCAGGTATCATCACATCGCGGTCATTCGGTACAGTGTCAACGTAGCCGTCCATGGCTCGCGTTTCGACGTGGAGCTTACCACTTCGCTTCATGTGGTTCAATTCAGTGGGAAAGATCGCAGGCTGCTGTGGATGATACCGCTGTATACGTTTAGCGTCATATCTGTGGCTATATATAACGTCTGAGAGCTGCTAAATGATCAGTTATGCGGTTTATTGTGACATCAAATATATGGACACTCTCGGCTGAATTTTGCCGCCGCCGTCGACTTCGGCGACCGCCGTTATTCACCGTATATGTATACGTATCTATATACACGAAAACGCAAGAAAGAAAGACAATCCAGAAAAAGTCTCCGGTTCGCGGAGTCGAGCGCCCGACCTCTTCCTTGCGAGTGTGTACTGTCAGCCACTTAGCCACGAAGGAGCACCTCGTCGAACTTTGAAACAGCAAGCTATATCTACCACTTACCACTGGCGATGTCCATCTCGGGGAGAACTATCGTGTTTTCAGCATTACTAGCGAGATGGCGCAATGAGCGCGCGTTGCCAGATCGTCACGACGCGGCGACGTGCACCCTTGCTACACCTCCTACGCGTACTCTCTCCTGTGGAGAGAGGGTAGACAGTCACGCGTGCGCGCGCTTATCTCGCGGTGGGGAGAATCGTACGCCTTGGTCTTTCACAGGAACGATTCTGTTGTAGTTACAGGGCGCACAAAGGTCGCTGCACTCGCTGCACAGTCTCCGTTTGCGAAAAGGGCGTTTCTCAGACACAGCGAAGTAACAACTGAAACACTTATTCGCATTCAATATACCTGTGAGTACGTTTCGTGCGTCATTTGTGCACGAGCAACGTGTAGCACGTTTCTATCTGCTTGCCATTCTTCGCGTCACATTCCAATTAGTTGCTATCGCATTCATTGCTTCCCCTTTGCGTCAAAGCTGTGACTGCTTTAACTGGACAGCATCCATCACGTAAGCATCAGGTGATTCCACTGACCTATATACTGCCGCGCATCAGATGGTTGAAGTTGCGTAGGTATTATCGCGCACACGCCTGTTTAAGTGAACGAGAGAGAAAGATAGCGAAGAGAGTGTACCATGATTTCTAGGTGTATGCATCCCAAAGTCTTCGGACAAGAGCGTTTTACTGTTAAGACTGTTTTCGAATCACCTCTTAATTCAAACACTCAGCCATGCAGGGAACTTATATTTGATTGATTGATATGTGGGGTTTAACGTCCCAAAACTACCATATGATTATGAGAGATGCCGTAGTGGAGGGCTCCAGAAATTTTGACCGCCTGGGGTTCTTTAACGTGCACCCAAATCTGAGCACACGGGCATACAGCATTTCCGCCTCCATCATAAATGCATCCGCCGCAGCCGGGATTCGATCCCGCGACCTGCGGGTCAGCAGCCGAGTACCTTAGCCACTAGACCACCTTGGCGGGGCATGCAGGGAACTTGGAGAAATAGTTAGATGTTTTAACTAATTCATGGCAAGTTGTGTATACATTTGAAAGTCACAAGCCACTGTGCGATCTCGAATGTTGTTTAGTAATGTTCAAAAGTCAATTTTTCAACGACGTATGAGATACAATATCAAGGCAAATGAGACTTCTTAACGATTCTTCGCACAACCGACGACTGATACCAACAAGGCATCATCGGGGGAAGCAGGGGGAAGAGCGGATGTGTTTTAACAAGCACGTTGCTTTCGTGTAACAGGAGGATACAAATCATAACTAAATGAGTAAAAAAAAACGATGCTCCAAAGTTCACTACTGCAGGTGCGTTTCGAGCTTGCTGCTTGAAAGCTCTCTAGACACGTGTGCGATCTCAGCATGAGCGTACAGCTGCAGCTGTCTGCCGCGCTCAGCGCGATGCGTTAGATGTTGCTCTTTTTTTCCCTTTCTTTTTCTTCTTTAATATAGAGTAAAGATGGCGCAGCGTAAAAAGAAAGTTGTTAGAGTAGGCACAGCTTGAGAAATGGCGCAGAAAATGACTATACATATATATGGGTCTCTGATCAGCAGATACTGGAAGAAGTGCAAAATGAAGTGAAGCAGCTAGCTTCGTATACATAATTACTACTTATTCTCCAGTATTTGAGAAATTGAAAAAAATACATTGAAACAGAGAAGCTGCTAGCAACAAAAAAACAGAAACTACAGCTTCAATTTCATTACGGCAGCTATAACAACCAGACTACCATTAATCCCCATGAACAAACTTAAAGCCTAGTGGACATCTCGCTTCGTAGACGTAATTCACTAAAGAAATATTACAATACCAATTAAAACATAAACTTATGCTGATATATTCTTCTTATAAAGAGCAATACGATAACGTAATCGTCTTCCAGACGATGTTGGCACAATGGGTGGCGTTTTTTTTTTTTCTTCCATCGCACGATGTCGAAACAGGTTACATTAGATTTCCTAATGTCTGTTGTCGTCTTGATCGCATTTCTAGCGTAATTTTTTTGGTATATCGAATAATTTTCCGTAATTTTCAAACGTTTTTTAAATAACGTTTTGTTTGTTATAGAAGAATGCTGTTTATGCTATAGGTTATGGGCTATGCCACCCTTTTCACACGCGAAACCTCGTGGTCGATCTGAATATAAAGGAATAAGGGTGAACGAATGCCAACAGCGCGTTCAGTGAAACCGCTATTAGGCGTCAACCTGGGAACAATGTCGCAGAGGAGATCTCATCAGTGGGGTGCAACGAGTAGTCACCACCCTGCTTCACTGAGGACGCCGTGTGTTTGCTGTAACAAGCCCTTTCCTCAGTTGAGAGGTACACGGATAAAAGAGCGGCGAAAAGACCCCGCCCGCCCGCCAGCTCGTCGAGAGAGGCCTCCAGTGACTAAAAGCGCATAGTAGCTGAGTACACGCATGAATATGGTTTTTTGCTGCCATGGCTATTATACGCACAGAAATTAGGATGTGCGTCGCGTCAACAGCGGGTGGTGCACACGGAAGACTTCATTTGATGGAGCAGTTTGGCTAAATACTTTTCAAAACTTTTCCTTTTTATTTTGTCCAGAAATTCGTGGGGTATGTGCGTGCGTATACTAGCAACTGTAAGTACCAACTGTAGTATTCAAAGCAGGTAGCCGAAACACACGCACACATACATACATACATACATACATACATACATGCATACATACATACATACATACATACATACATACATACATACATACATACATACATACATACATACATACATACATACATACATACATACATACATACATACATACTGTTAGGAATTTCGCTCTGTCGCGATGGTAGCGGTGGCGAAGAGCGGCGGGCCGTCCAGCGGACTTCGATGAAGCCTTAGCCCGAAGGTGAAACAGGGAGGCAATCCGTTTGGAAAACAGCAACAAAAGTAGCGTTTACTATCGCAGGTTGTCGTTTTACAGAGCCAGCCAGCACGACAACGTCGGCTGGGGCAAAATCTCTTAACATGGGGCCGGCTCGGCCTTAAATAGCGTCCTTGGTCCATTCTCTCGGACCAGTTCTCGGGCTCGGAGGGGGAGATGTAGCCATACCCGGAACTGCAAAGTGGCCCGGCGGAGGAAACGACGTTATCCCCGGACTGCACGGTTCTCCTGCACAGAAGGCGGCGCTGGGAGGGGGGGGGGGAGACAGTTCGTCGAAACAGGGCTCGATCTCGTGAGACGTGCTGCCGAACGAGGAACCTGTCGGTGGCACAACAGCACCCCCGCCGCCAGACAATGCATCCGGAGTTTTGAGCCGTCAGCGCGGCTCGGAAGGAGGAATGCTGGTTGACCGTTGAGGCTGTAGCCACTCCGTGGTGATCTTCAGAGCCCTGCAGGGAATCACTGGGACGACGGAGTTGAACTCAAAGCCAAACCACTTTCGTGGAAGCAAGCACCCTCTGAACGTCTCTCATAGCGCCAGACCAAGGCAGCAAAGAGATCTATTGAGTCTCTACTATTGTACGTTTTAAAAAGCACGAGAAACGTATCCCTTAGAGACCTCAAAACGCTGGCCCTCACGAATGCTGTGATTACACTGCGCAGTCCCGATGCCAAGAAAGGCCACGCGAAACCATCCCCAATGCCATACGAGCGGGTCGGAACCTGCTGAAGCAGCCCAAAACCAATTCTGTGCATTTTTTTTTGAACAATTTACCAGAATGGTAGAGGCTGGGCTTCCTGGTAACATATCAGAGTACACTTCAAACAAAATTACATCTGTTAGTGAAATGCGACATTGTTATTACAGTTTAAATCAAAATGAAATAATAGACGCCAAAATTTTGCGAAACACGTCAAACCAGAAGCATGTGCCTCAACTTGTAAGAGGGAGCTGGGCTGCACTTCAATAAGCTCTGCTGAGACCATCTGCATTTGTGTGCAGCTTCCCTTTCTTATAGCGCACACTAAAGTTATGGTGCTGAAGCGTCAGGGTCCACCTAAGTAACCGACCGCTTTTAGACGACATGTTGTGCAACCAAGTCAAGGGGCAGTGATCAGTTTCTACATGAAGCTCGACCCTGAGACGTAACATGCTAGCTTACCAATTGCCCAAACAAGGCAGGCGCACTCTTTTTCTGAAGTGCTGTAAGCTTCCTCTCTGACACTGAGCTTTCTGCTGAGATACAAAACTGGCCGCTCGTGCCCTTCGGCGTCTTTTGGGCACAAAACTGCTCCTAGGCCGCGGTCACTGGCATCACACTGAATAATAAAACTCTGAGAAAAGTCCGGTGCCGCTAGCACGGGTCGTTTTGCGAGAGCGCTCTTGAGGCTCTTGAAAGCATTCTCTTTTCTTGTGTCCCACGAAATGACGGTGGGCTCGGTTTTGCGGAGAAAGTCCGTCAGCGGACTAGCGAGGTTTGAGTAACCTTTGACGAGGTGTTGATAATACCCCGCCAGTCCCAAAAACGCCCTCAATTCCGACTTTGTGGTGGGACGACGATACTCTAAAACGGCCGCAACTTTCAGCTCGGACGGGCTACGCTGGCCACGACCCACGATGTGGCCGAGATAACTTACGCTTGCGCACCCTAAGTGGCATTTCTGCGCTCTCACGGTGAGGCCTGCATCACGTAGTCGAGCCAGAACGGTCCTCAAGTGAGTCACATGCTCGACCCACGTATCAGAGAATATTGCCACATCATCGAGATACGGCAGGGCGAAATCTCCTAAACCCCGCAACACCCGATCCATGAGGTTTGAGAAGCAGTAGGGAGCATTCTTTAAGCCGAAAGCAAGCATTAAAGGGCGAAATGTTCCCAATGGGGAAATGAATGCGGCATAACGAGAGGCTCGCTCCGTCAACGGGACCTGCCAGTATCCCCGTACCAGATCTAAGAGGGAGATATATGTGGATTTTGCCACGGTTTCTACTCTCTCCTCGATATTAGGTATCGGATACGTCTGATCTAAAGTGATCTTATTTAGCCGGCGGTAGTCCACGCATGGCCTAGGGTCTTTTCCCGGAACCTCGACTAGTATGAGTGGGGAGGTGTAATCGCTTTCACCTGGAATGATGACCCCCAAGTCACACATGCGGCGGATCTCGGCTTCCATGATCTCTCTTTGCCTCGGCGATACGCGGTAAGCCTTGCTAGAGATCGGTTCTTCACTTGATAACTGAATATCATGCTCTACCAAAGAGGTTTTCCCTGGTTTGTCGCAAAACACGTCTGCGTAGTCTCTAACTACTTTCGTGAGATCATCACGCTGACTCTCCGTGAGACTTTGCTCTTCGGCAATAAGCTGTACGAGCCTGTTAGCTGGCGCGTCGCTCTCACGTGGAAAACTTAAAAGGTCGGTCTCCACTTCGTTCGCCGCATTCAGTGTCATGTTAACCACGGCATGGCGCTGGATGTAAGGCTTCATTAAATTACTGTGGTAAACCTTACCTTTCTTTCGGCCCAGTTTTACCTCGTAGTTTGTGTCTGAAAGCTTGGACATTACTTTAGCTGGCCCTTCCCACTGCATGTCCATTTTGTTCTTTTTACACTGTCGTAGCAGCATTACCTGGTCGCCGATGTTGAACGTGCGCTTCCGGGACAACTTATCGTAGTAAGTCTTCGCTAAACTCTGAGCCGCCTTCATGTTTTCCTCAACTAGCTCTCTGGTTTTAGATAGTCTTTCCAACAGATCTAAAACGTAGCTGACTACGCGTGGGTCTTCTTCATATCCTTCCCACGAGTCTCTCAATAGCCGAAATGGAGATCTTAAGTTTCTTCCATAGACAAGCTCGGCGGGACTGAATCCCGTTGTCTCGTGGGGAGCGGACCGTATGGCGAACAGTGCCGCGGGTATGCATGCCTCCCAATCTTTGTTATGTTCAAAGCAAAGAGCTCTCAGAACTCGCTTGAGTACAGCATGCATCCTCTCCACGGGGTTAGACTGTGGATGTCCTATAGAGCTGTGGATTATTTTTATTCCACAGCGTTCAAAAAACGCTGTTGTGAGACAACTGGTAAATACGCTCCCATTGTCACTCTGAATCTCGGCTGGAAAGCCAACGCGGGCAAAAATGGACAAAAGTGCGTCCACAATGCAGGGAGAGGTGAGCTCTTTTAGCGGAACCGCTTCGGGAAATTTCGTTCCCACGCACAAAACAGTTAAAATGTAGCGACAACCGGAACGGGACTCTGGAAGGGGGCCAACAATATCAATTACGAGCCTCCGGAACGGCTCTGTGATAACAGGCACTAATCTCATCGGGGACTTCCGTTTGTCAGTAGATTTGCCTACTCTCTGACACGTGTCGCACGATCGTACGAAGTTTTCTACATCTTTCCAGCATCCAGGCCAATAGAAATCCTGTGCGAGCCTCGCCTTTGTTTTCTTGATGCCAAGGTGGGCCCGCCCAGGCATTTCCGTGCGCCAGTTCTAAAAACTGTCGTCGGTACTTCTCTGGCACTAGAAGCTGGTCGAACGTTCTACCCTCAGCGTCCCGATACTTTCGATACATGAGCCCTGCCTTCGTGTAGAATGAGATGTTCTTTCGGGCTACTCCTTCTTTCCCGTTATGCTGCAGATTCTTAATGGTATCATCACTTGCCTGCGCAGTGACGAGTGTGTTTCTGTCTACTTTACTGAGCTCTTCCCAACAAGTGGATGTTGGACCAAGCAGGGACGACTGAACGCTCTCCTGAAGCGCTCTGCTTTCATCCACCTCCACAGGCTCGTCGCGTTTGGCAGCCATTACCGTATCCGGAGCCCTACTGTCTTCGATGTCCGGTGATACACTAGTCGCCTCTTGGCCCGAGTCTCCCTGGGGAGTTGCCTCACGCTCGTCCGCCTCCTCGTTCGAAACCGAGACCTCAAGTCTCCCCGCGAGAGCGCGGGACCGCGATCGTGTGAGTGCCATGCACGCGAGGGGAGATGAAAATGACTGGCCCTTTTCTTTAAGGAGCTGCTCTGATTTGTTGGAAAAAAGGTACGGAAAATCTTGGGGCAAATTAGGGCTCACGGCCGCCTCAGTGCGCAATTTTCCAAAACTTCCCTCTAGAACAACCGCAGCAATTGGCAAACAGGCACTTTGCTCTTCTGCAACCTGTCTGATCCAGACGCATTCGCCAGTATAGTCGCCAGGGGAGATGCAAGATGGGTGTGCTACGTCCATCGTCGCAGCTGAATCACGGAGTGCCCGGCATTTCTTTCCGTTGACCACAATTTCGCGCATGTAAGGCTCGAGTAACTTCAAGTTCTCGTCCGACTCGCGAATGCCAGCGAAAACAAACTTTTGCTTACAGCTAGATGAGATATGACCCTCCTTTTTACAATTGTAGCATACAATTGGTCGTTTTGATTCAAAAGCTCGAGCGGTGTCGACGCGTTCCCTCGCACTTGCTGTCGACTCAGGTGCCTCTCCTGGCTTTCTCCTTTCTCTCTCATTGTTAGTCGCTCCCTGACTGAATTCGTTACGCGGCGGAGCCATCTTTTGTGCTGCATTTTGAGCAGCAAGCCGCCTTGAGGAGTCCCTCTTCTCTTTTGTATCATCGCGATCCAACTGGAAATTCCTTCGCGTATAATACTCATCAGCTAGCTCAGCAGCTTTGTCAATGTCTGTTCCCTTCATTCTGTCCTGAAGCCAGAGTCTGGCATCTTCAGGCAACACACGATAGAATTGCTCGAGGGCCACACAATCAATCACCCTGTCGTGGTTACCGTAAGCATCCGCACTTCTAAGCCATTCTTTCAAATTAGACTTAAGCTGGTACACGAACTCTGTGCATGATTCACTGCCCCTTTTTGCTTGCCGAAATCGCTGCCGAAATGCCTCGGCCGACAAGCGGTACTTACGAAGGAGGGCCGCTTTGACCTTAGCGTAGTCGTCAGAGTCTTCTTTAGACAACCGTGCGATTACTTCCGCGGCCTCTCCCGGAATGACTGACAGAAGCTTCTGGGACCAGACACCCTCATTTATCCCAATTTTCTCGCACGTGCGCTCAAAGTTCACTAAAAAAAGCGCGATGTCTCCACCCGTCCTGAACGGCAGAATCAAATCTTGGATTTTCTGTCTTGGCATTTCGTCTGCCACGGATAGCGAACTAGACTGCGCCGATGTTATGCGAAGTTGCTCAAGTTCCAGCTCTTTCATTCTAAGAGCATGTTGACGCTCTTCTCGCCTTTTTCGCTCCTCAGCCTCCTCGCCTTCGCGTTTTCGACGCTCCTCAGCCTCCTCGCGTTCGCGTTTTTGACGCTCCTCAGCCTCCCCGCGTTTTTGACGCTCCTCAGCCTCCCGCTGTTTTTCTTTAATTGTCTCCATAGCCTCTTCTACCTCCTCTTCAGTTATTCCTTCCGCTCTCATGACATCAAGAATATTTCCTTTGCGGCTCGTCCTAGCAACAGAAACACCCAGCTGCTCACAAACATCGAGAAGGTCCCTCACTCTGAGCTTCTCCATTGTGTACCGCAACTCGTGCACGTTCCTTTCTGAAATAGCTTTGTCTCAGAAGCTATATTCTTCGACGTGAAGCAAGTCGAGAACCAGCCAAGCACTAGCCACCTAAAGATCTAAAAGAACATACTTGGCTACTCTGTGCTAACAGGGTCTGACGACAAAAGACGAACGTCAGGCACTCACCCAACTAGAGCGGGTGACTTCGGCCATCTGGTCGTTGCCGTCGAGTGGTGTCGTGGGTGTCCTCGGGCCTGCCAAGATCCGCTCCAACTTTCCAGCCGTAGAAGTCGGTGTAGCGGGTCCCAGGGCAGCAAAACGATATCACGGTGGTCGTCCTCGGGTTTGCAGGGATCCGATCCAACTTTTCAGCCGTTGAGATCGGGGTAGCGGGTCCCAGAGCAGCAAAACGTTGAGGACAGGGGTAGCGTATCCCGCAGCTGCCAACCACTGTTAGGAATTTTGCTCTGTCGCGATGGTAGCGGTGGCGAAGAGCGGCGGGCCGTCCAGCGGACTTCGATGAAGCCTTAGCCCGAAGGTGAAACAGGGAGGCAATCCGTTTGGAAAACAGCAACAAAAGTAGCGTTTACTATCGCAGGTTGTCGTTTTACAGAGCCAGCCAGCACGACAACGTCGGCTGGGGCAAAATCTCTTAACATGGGGCCGGCTCGGCCTTAAATAGCGTCCTTGGTCCATTCTCTCGGACCAGTTCTCGGGCTCGGAGGGGGAGATGTAGCCATACCCGGAACTGCAAAGTGGCCCGGCGGAGGAAACGACGTTATCCCCGGACTGCACGGTTCTCCTGCACAGAAGGCGGCGCTGGGAGGGGGGGGAGACAGTTCGTCGAAACAGGGCTCGATCTCGTGAGACGTGCTGCCGAACGAGGAACCTGTCGGTGGCACAACAATACATACATACATACATACATACATACATACATACATACATACATACATACATACATACATACATACATACATACATACATACATGCATACATGCATACATACATACATACATACATACATACATACATACATACGTACATACATACATACATTTAGCAGTCGTCGGATGTCGTTGTGAAGGTGGACCTATGTTCGGGCCGAAAAATCCACTCGGGGGCGGCGCAAGCAATTCTAGAACCTTCCGAGCATTTATTTCGTTCGCTCGAGCGTGTGAAAGTGCATGTGCGTAGCATGAACGGGCATGCATCTGCCACACTTCTGCCCCGAAGGCAGCGGGCGTTTGCGGTATTTCCGCACGCGCAGTAAAGTTTCGGGCGCGACGACGGCGGGAGAGGCAAGGGTGCGAGAATTGAAGAGGCGTGCATACTGCAAAAGTGGTTGCCGGCGTTACTTGCCGCACGTAACTCCATTAGGGCGCGCAAGTGTTCAACGTAACGCGAGGGGTTTTTTAGACGGCGCAGCAGCAGCGCTCGTCCGACCACGGATCGCTTCGGCTAGAGCTGGAGCACGCGCGAAGCGTAATGAAGGAAGCGGGTTGCGGGTAAGAAAAAAGGGGGGAAAAAAATCAAAGCAAGGAAATACGGAAGGAGCGCACCGCCAGTTCCACGTAGAGGGTATGCAGCGCTCCGGTCGTCTTTGCTAAAACCGCGGACTCGGTTCGTTTTACATTTCACTCGGAACTCGCGTGACTGGGATATGAGCGTTAACCGCACGCTTGCTTGCGGTGCCATTCGTTGGATGCGAGTTTTGTTTTCATGCGTCGCTCGCAGAGGGCGCTGGTTCCGCGCGCTCTCGTTATCCGGCGTCGAACGCAAGTGTTCCAGCTCTCACGCGTCGCAGGGGTGCAGCGGCGTTGTCGAATGTTCCCTTCCTCCCCGAAACGCGTCGTCTTTCTACCGCGTGCTGCTGCGCGAACTCCCACGGTGCTGTGCCCCTCTTCCGCCTTCGGTGTCCGCTATTTTGTCGGTGCCCAATCAGCCACATCCCATCGCATTATTTGCTTTCCTTCTTGCGCGGGTGTCGCCCCGTCTGTCCGTGCTGCGGGTCGCACAGCACAACCACACAGGCTACACCAAGATAGTCTGTCTCGCCGCTGTCAAAACTTGGCCACGTCGTTTCTCCTGGCCTGCCGAAGCAAAGTCTGCGCCAGTTACCGCCTCTGATAATGAACATTTATCACCGTAACCGCGCCAGCAGACTCAGTGTCTAGGTATTGACGATCCTAATCTTTTCGCTTTCTTGTCTCTCAACTCTGGAGTTTCTCTTATTCACCATTCATCAGAAATCGATTTCTCTTCCTGCTAAACCAACTGATTTCCTGATTAGATCTGCGGGAAATAAAACTGAAATATTGCGGGGCAAGCGGTCACTGTTTGTTCAATGCCCTTACACCAGAAAGAAAACATTTTTTAATCAAAATTATCCTGCAGATTTTACCCTTTTTTATCGGCTCATCTGTAAGTGCAGGTGTCGGATAATCACTATGGTATTACGTGTTATGCAATAATCACATATACACACAAATACTACGCAAACTCACGTGAGCATGTACAAACACACAAAAAACCCGCAACGCTTCGTTTGGGTGTGTTTCATGTTGCGTATCGATTTCATGTTGCGATTTCATGTTGCGTATCGCACAGGTGGTGTTGTGCGGCGAGCTGAAGAGGTGCCGCAGCTCCAAGGTCACGTTGCAAATGCAGTGCTGCCTTCAGCACCTGTCACTCTTGCGTTGTAACGGAACCTAATACGACATATTCCAGTCTTCCGGAGCGCACATAGGATAGTCCGACTGTTTATTTCTGTACTTGTAGTAGTTCGTGAGGCAAAGTCAAATCTGACTTGGTGGATATACGTTTCATCGTTCCTGCCTAGTCATAATGACATATAAATGTCCAGTGTATTCTACAGTGAACGACCGGTACTTCGAGTAGCAAGCCTGGAACACTAATCATTAAAAAAATCGTATTAATCTGTGCAGTCGTCAGTAGTGGTTACTTGGGTGACACTATATAATGATGGCTGCAGACTCCAGAAAAAAACGGATATACTTCCGAGTCACTACATTATTTTTTTGGAAAAGGAATACCAGTTTTCTTGTATGAATATTATAGCGTCTGTCATGTATACAAATATGACACGGTAGTCGGCACAAGCTTCCCCTTGTACAATATACGAGCCTGTAGTCCCTATCTGCACACAACTATTGAGCGAAGCTGAGCGTAAATCCTATAGCCTGCTTTTGGTGCCTAAAAGCTG
Source organism: Rhipicephalus microplus (assembly GCF_043290135.1). Lineage (NCBI taxonomy): Eukaryota > Metazoa > Arthropoda > Arachnida > Ixodida > Ixodidae > Rhipicephalus > Rhipicephalus microplus. The sequence continues at coordinate 217,695,266 of NC_134710.1, read as the reverse complement.
ATTTAAACTTGCTGTAGCCCTTCTTATTTCCCCCTTCTCTTGCCCCGCCGTGGTGGTCTAGTTGCTTTACTCGGCTGGTGACCCGCAGGTTGCGGGATTAAATCCCGGCTGCAGCGGCTGCAGTTTTGATGGAGGCGAAAATACTGTAGGTCCGTGTTCTCAGATTTGGGTGCACGTTAAAGAACCCTGGGTGGTCGAAATTTCCGGAGCCCTCCACTACAGCGTCGCTCATAATCATATGGTGGTTTTCGGACGCTAAACGGCACATATCATCATCAATCAATCAATCAGTCATTTCCCCTTTGTTTTCTTTTTACATTTCAGTTTTCAAGTCATATGCGAATCAAGAAATGCTTGTTTGTTAAAGGGCCTCTACACCACGCGGAGTTCAAAGACGCGAGAGTGGTTTCTTTCTCGCCTTCACCGCTATAGCTTTCTCCTCCCGGCTACTTATATGCCGCCATACAACACGGGGTCAGCTCTAAGCGTGGAGCCTATAAGGATTTCGCGATTTTCGGCTACATGGTGTTATCCCCGATCGCGCAGTGGAAAACGCGCAATACGAAGTGAAATCAGTTGTTCGCGCAATGCAGTCATACGATACCGTGCACAACGAGCGTGTGAATGCATGGCGAATCAGAGTATGAGACAATTCTCAACTGCTATGCCCATTACATGGACTAATCGGGAGCTTACTTCATCAATACATGACGTGGACGTACTGGTTGGCGCCATGTATCCTACCGAAGACAGGGCAAACGCCAGAAGGGAATAACGTGCTCGCTTTTTGTTTTTTAGAGGTTGTCTATAAGGGCCTTTTGAAGTATATAGATGCAGAAAAACGCAGGCAGTGGTACTCTGCGACCCCCAGGAGTTGAGAACCAAAGGCAGAACAATGCCAAGAGTTAGATTACGTGCAACTATAGTATGAACGTAAATTCTCCGCACAACTACGAAGAGTCAAAACTGAAGGACTTAGCTCACGGGGAGTAAGCAGTTTTTAAACAACTCGCGGACACAAAGGAAATTATTATAAAACCTGTGGACAGTGTGGTACCATAGTAATAGGACCTTTAGAAAATATATAGAAACAAGGACAACATGACAGTAACAACAATTATGTAAAAGTAAACCTAACTCGACTAATGAATATATAGCACGAACAGACGACCTATGTTAACGAACTTTTTAGCCACCAAATTAATCACACATATCGAGTACCGCTTCTAGGTACCTAACAATAAACAAGCCAGCCGCTTATATATACCTCCTTCTGTAGAATGAGAGGTTCTGTAGATGAATTCCCGCTCAAATGCCAAGCAGACCTATAGTGTCCAACAGCTATATACGCACCTCCTGAGCTGCTCTATTATACTAATTCCCGAATCATCATTTGTCTAGCATACCCTCGATCCTGTCGACCTTTATTCAGCATAGACTTCACTTCCTTCATGTTATAGATTCCGTTAAGTAAACCACAACAGTCTTGGATCGGAACGTATACCTTATGCATCTGTGCTCCTTGAATACGAATATAATAATCACTAAAGGGATCGAGTCGGTCTCGAAATGACTTATATCGTAAGCAAGCAGACGTGCCTGTAATGTATACGTTTGCCTGTGGTTACTAATATTAGTCCTTACACTTACTTTGAATTTGATTCGACGTACTACATACAAATTTTGGCGCTAGTATTGGGGCCCTTTTTTCGCCAACAGTCGTGAACCGTGTCTTGGGACAATTCTAACATCATAGTGCCGTCGGAAACTTTTGCAATCATCTCCACTTAAGTCTTGCACGTATCATAAACGACATTTTTATTACAATGGAGCATGGCATAAACGCAGTAAACACATTCGTTCACGAGTTTAAACAGCTTCACTCTATAGTATTAACGGCGATATAGACTATTGTTCCAGCGAAATTACTTTGTTCAAGACGACAGTATCTATTGGACGAAGAAATTTGAAGACGATGCTCCACAGAAGTAGAAGAGATAGCTAACAATGTCCAGATTACACTATTCATCACCGGCGACGCTGCAAACAAGAAATATACGTCAGACAGGCAAGACGTGGAAGAAGGATCCGTAGCGACTATGGTAATTTTTTTCATCACTTAAGCATTCTAAGGCAACTTGAGTTGAAAGAAACTACCCGCAAGACGCGCTAAACAATGCCTACATTAAGCTTGTGAAGCAGATAAGAATTTAGAACTAGCTATAGATCACGCTAGTGCATGCAAATGTAAACCTTCATTAGCCCCTTGTTGCTCGTTGTCGTCCAAGATGTAAGATTTGCAAACACCTTCGAAATGGCCTTATGTAGTCGATAAAAGTGACTACATTCATCATTAAAAAAAATCAAGGCTTATACCTGCACTAGTTGAAACGTTATTTACATGCTCGGATCTTTGTCACAAGCAATAAATACACTGACAAGACAGAGCAACCAATCAATGTTAGGTTGCACGGGCATCGTAAGAACACAAGGCGAATAACAAAGTGCAATTGCACAAGATGTCGAGACCCGCCCCCATCACTTCATTAATAAAAAAAAATCGTACAGCGGAAAGGAGACTCTGCTGTGAACACCTCCGAGCTAGAATTTGAAGTCGTGCGCGGCGACGAGAGTTTACAGGTGAAGCGTGAGGTTTTCATTTTTTTTTAGCACTCTGTCTTTACACAGGGGCCGGCGATTCGCTGTATCAAAGATCTACATGCAGATTTGCTTCCTGTTAAAAAGTCTAGCAGTGATCGTTGGCAAGATCCATGGATGCAGCAGTCGAGATGTGCAGCAGGCCTGCAGCAGGCTCCGTGCAGCAGGCCTGAGACCTGCTGCACGGAGGTTTGTCTGAATACTCGTCTTTTCTTCTCTCTCTCTGCGCTTTTATTTGCACTTCCAGTCCTTCTCAGCTTCGGTGGTTGTGAAGAGTGAGCGTAGCGTACAGATTCACGCGATGATGTAGGCAGTTCCTGCGTAGACGAAGACGAATGCACTTACCAAAACGTTGACTACAGTGACACCTGAGGTCCGAGTATCATTCATATCTACAGAGCTCCCATCTTCCCCTAAACTTCTACATTTTTCGTCTGCTACTGATTCGAAGTCGCAATTGTTCGATACGACATGAATTTGTTATAAACATCTGCCTGGCTATCTAAATAAATGTTCTGTGACGTTTAGCAGCGTAACTTGATACTCGTCTTCTGGGCGGGACAGTCAGGACCACCGGAGAGATCAAGGTGCCTTGGATATATCGACTCCGTTGTACCCGCTGCCGACTTAATAGAACCTCAATGCTCCGCGCCGGGCTACTTTTTCGATTCGTTGTGGGGCATAGTTTAGCGTGTACACTTTTTCTGCGCGGATTTTAAAATGGTGTGCCGAACCGAAGGGTGCACGTCCCACTTTGTGAACATATGCGGTGAGCGTTTATGGAGGGTCACATGGCACATTTGAGCAAACCACAATCTAAGTGCAGGTGTTGGGCTTGTTGGCTGCGTCTCTCCTTCTTCCCTACAGTTTCCCCAGGATTTTTTTTTTTTTTTCATAACCAGTGACTTGTCTTTTGTAAAATGTTTCGTAATGCAATTTGGATTCGTTCAGGTCTAGGGCACTTACTTCCGTCCCACCGGTATTTCGCTCTTGCTCGGCGCTGACAATATGTGCGATATCAGCATTGGAGAAGCGCATCTCGCAGCGGAAAGCCTCCACCAAATGGATAGCACAATGTGTACAATGTGTTGTGAACGTCAGCCAGCATTATATCCTCTAAATTCCATTTCGTACAAGGGAAACCTCTCGGATTGCCATTTCTACCCACCGGATGGCGTGCCTCAGTACAACGAGAGAAGCAGAAAAAAAAAAGAAACAGCGTATCGATCTCGTTTGTCCTGCTACACAAGGGGAAACGGGGTCCGACGGATCCATGCGCACACAGATTCCCTATCGTCGCTCCTTCAACGAGCCCCACACACAACGCGGTTCTTGCGAGGTAGAAAACGAGAGAGCGTGGCTTTGTGTCGCTCGTCTCGGGGGGTGAGAGGGCGAGGTGGTGCACCTGAGTGCTACTCGCGAGCACCTGAGCGCGGCACGCCGTCGGGCGCTGCCAGAGCTGACGCGCGGGCGAAGCGCCCAGCTGTTGCGAGCGCGTGCAGCTGCCCTCCTCCAGGTAGTACACACGCGCCGCATCTGGTTGCCCTCTCCCGTTCGTAAAGCACGCACAGACGCGCGGCATCGCGCGCGCGCTGCTGCTCGCGCACACACGCGTCGGGCGCCGTGGTTCACGCGACCGGCCGCCTCTTGGCTCGAGGCCTCGGGCCCGGTATGCACCTGCGGCCGGCGACGGCTCCCTCGATTCGGCGCTGCTGCCTGCCACTCCGGGACACTCTCCCTCGAACAGCCCTCCGCTCACGTTTGACCCACGTGCGTATACTTCGTAGTGCGTGCAGAGTGGACTTGTATCGAGGCAGGCATTGTCAGGCCGGCGAAGCGCCAGTTTCTCTGCAAGTTGTATTTGCTTCCCGAAGTTGGGAGATGTATTTCTTGCCTTCATTAAGTACAGCCAACCGACTGTTTGACTTGATTTTTTTTGCGGATTACCTAAGGATTGCGAACGCCAAAAGTAAGCTACTTGCGGAGCATAACAGCTGGTCGAACCCCCCGCATAAGTCTACTATATATATATATATATATATATATATATATATATATATATATATATATATATATATATATATATATATATATATATATATAAAGCGAGTTGTAGTTTTCTTACTTCCATTCTTTCGTTCTTTCAAGCTCGGTTAAAGTTATGTCATCATTCATCTCGTATACACTGCGCCTAGGGAGCGCATATTTTGTTACGGAGACTGTCAGCGGCCAACCAGGCTTTAGGAATCACGACGTGGTCAGTTGCGCTGACCTGCGGTTAGTCTTACATTGAATACCGGTGGGTGGTGCACTGTGACGAAGCAAATTATGTGGCTCGGCAGCCTGCTTCAGACTTGGATGAATTTGGAGTACGCTGTGGAACGCGTCGCTAAAATGTCACTTGTAATTGGCATCTTGTACTCAGTATAACTCGTCTACTGTCGATGTAACAGTTTCAATATCTAAGAAAAACATAGCTCTAAAATTAAAACAAAGAGCGGGGAGGGAGGGGGCAGAGAGGTTATTCCGAGAAAGTGTCTGTCTAGGCAGTTTTTTTAGGCAGGGGTCATAAGCCGTGTGAACTACGCAATAAAATAATAAATGGAAATACTAGTAGGATACGTTCCAATAGACAGCCTTGAAAGCGCGCTATGCCATCGCCGAATGTTGCGCAACCAGGACGTACTTATTTGTTGTTGTTGTTTTGTCTTTTAAGGCTCAGCAGCACCTTTTTAAATCTGTCTGAGACATTGTCTAGAATAATGCTCGCCTCTTTTGTGTTCTGCAGCTGGTACGTTGGCATTAACTCATTTCTTGCCATTTATTCTGTTTAAAAAGGATTGTTTTCGAGTCTGACCTGCACACATGCTCTTATTTATTTTAATACAAGCGTGGACACCTCAGTGAAGGCCCGTATATTGGTGTTTGTTGTCTTTCTGGCACCCTGTTTGTGCCTCCGTTTGATTGCTGCTAAACAATCGAACCACGACTTGAGCTAACCAGCTCTGTTTCATATCTCTTCTCTTGGACAGCTTATGTTTGTTATCATACATGATTCGCTATCGGTCAATAAGATCACTTTTTGTCGACACATTGGGATTAGCAGGAAAGCAAGTAAAGCACAGAGAGAGAGTCGCAGACTGACAAACCTATACAGCGTGAAATAACCTAATCAAGAAGAAAATACCAAAGCCGATATTGTATATGTTTCATTACTTCACATGTTTTCCATGCTGGACTTTGCCTTGCTTCTTACTAGAAGTTGCATGATGGGAAAGCTAGATTATAATTCTGATTGCATAGCAAACTGCTTTTTGTCAATACACCCACACATGTAGGCATACTCATGTATATACATATACAAGTATATGTATATACATATACACCTATGTATGCCTATGATAAAAAAAAACATTGTTGATGGCCTGCATGGTTATCCCACAGCACTACTTTTCTGTGTGGTGCGGTAATGAATTTCATACGACAATAATACTATGTTCGGAGACTTGGGACAACAAAATTGTGAATGATCGCAGCAGAGACATGGTGAAAATGAGCAGCGCGAACCACTGCACTGTGGAAATACAGGCAAGGGGAAGACTGAAGAAGCGAAAGAGTTATGAATACTTCTTTGCCTTCCTTCGCGCTGATTATTTGCACCCACAAATCAACTCGCCCACATCGCTACTCGCATCGCACAGTCCTGTCGACGGCGATCTCTCCCCCCCACTTCTTTCTTTTGTCATTTTACCAGTGTAAGGGAAACATACAATACACGAGTTTATATAGTTAACTTATCTACTTTCTCGTCCTTCTGTTATTTACTCAATTGCATTGCGTAATCATACAAAGTGAGAAAGTTGAACACTATCAGAGAATTTCAATCTAAACGTACATTTGGGATCAGTTGGCGACTGAAATTCCAACGTTATATAACTTCCAGTAATAACACACCAAACACCGCTCTACAACGAAAGGTTTCTTCGCGGGGTAACTCCGTCACATGTAATCGTCTGATCGTAAGTCAGTGCTTCCTTACTGCCAAAATGACATCTTGCGTAGCATAAAGACGAATCATCGTCGTTATGGATGCGTTCTTTTTCATTTTATGCGATACCTATACTTGCCATCAATCCAAACCAATTGGTAGATAGTCTGGACATGGGTCCCATGTAAACCGTTTTTAGTACAGTGCAGATATGGCCTAGCTTTTCTGCATGCCACTGAAGGGCGCGCTGAAGGTATCGCTCGGATGTGCCGAGACTGGCTATGCATAAAAGCATTTGCTTGCATTAGCTTTGTTGAGACTTGCGTAAAAATATTACTGCGTCTGAACAAAGCTACATCGTCAGAACATCAAAGGATCTATGAAACATGCTGTAGCTTGTTATTGTAGCTTATGCGTCCTAATTCAATGTGCGCGAAGCCCGACTTGTCTTGAAGGTTCAAAAGATCTCTCTCCAGGGTGATCAAAATCAGGCTTTAAACGTTTTTTATTCACCATCGGAAGGTACATAAAGCCCACCTTTGCATTTAAGTTAGGTACCCAGGCAAAATGTCAGAGGATAATTGTGGTGCCTGTATCGGCCCACTCAACTGATTTTGTATGATAAACGTTCTAGCGCTTGCAGTAAGTGGGGAAGTTGGTACCAAAATGTTATAGCCAGTGGTGTTTCCCTACAGTTAAATTCGCAATAATTCGTCTAGCTTGTCCATTTTCTGAGCTTTGCGGTTGCAAAGTTTAATTGTGCTTCGCATAATTACGCACGCGAGACAGTGAATACTGGTCCAAATCTACCCCCTCTTTCTTGCCTCTATTTCCTCACCCCCAGTGCTGGGTACCGAACCGGAGGCCAATATCTGGTTAATTTCCCGGCGTTCCTTTCTCTCTCTCTCTCCTCATTGCTGTGCTGTGTGCTGCGTTTAAGCGGACAATGGGTCGAAGGCACAAAAAAAATATATACAACAGCTACCGTTTTAGTGTCAATAGGAAGCAATGTCTGCTCGCCACATCACGAAGGAACACTGTGCCACTCCTCACTGAGCTGCATTCGTAGTCATGCGAATAGGAATTAAACTTAGCGACCGACTATCTCCGAGCACATGCATACCTTTTAGAACTCCTCGAAATGGAACTGTGTAGAAACGCGCCTGCCTGTAAATTTTCAACACAAGCTTGCCCGCCTAATACAATTACTATAGCGTTCATTATTCAGTCTTAGTTGATTGGGCCGCTGACAGCGAACGTATTTGTACAGGGAACCTTCACTTACCGTGCCAAAGTTACAGAAAGTCGTCAAGCTTATTATTTTTTATCACCCTGTAGCATGGACGTAACTGGTTCAAGACCCCCCTCCCCCTCATTTTGTTTTCATTTAGCATGCGTGTATATGCGTGGTGCGCGTACAAACGCGCATGAACATACGTGAGGTATAGTTGAACCCCTCCCACACACTCGAAATAAAAAATTGCTGGCTGCCCACCTGCCCTTTAGAGTGACACAGGGAAGCGCGTGTGTTCGTTGAGAGCATTGCTTCACTCTGACTCATTTACGGCAGAACAAAAGCACCTCAAGTTACTGCAGAGCAGTCATCACGCTATGCACCAAATCTTGAGTTCGTTTAATGAGGCATGAACCTACGCCAGTGAGCGTAGTTCATTTCGGTGCTCATGATTAGGCATAATCAAAACTTTGGCAAAGTTACTCTTCGTATAGTGGACAAGGGCCCAACACTGTGTGCCTGGTGGGACCGTCAAAACAAACTCCAAACATGTTGGCATATCTTTGACGTAGGCCTCCCGCGATTAACAAATTGGCGGTGGCAACTCTCAGCTTATAAATATCGCTGGTAATCATGGTGGCACGCAAATAAATAAATAGGTAAATAAATAAAAAGAAAGAAAGAAAGAAAAAAGAAAGGAAGGAAGGAAGGAAGGAAGGAAAGAAGGAAGGAAGGAAGGAAGGAAGGAAGGAAGGAAGGAAGGAAGGAAGGAAGGAAAGAAGGAAGGAAGGAAGGAAGGAAGGAAGGAAGGAAGGAAGGAAGGAAGGAAGGAAGGAAGGAAGGAAGGAAGGAAGGAAGGAAAAAAGAAAGAAAGAAAGAATAAGAAAGAAAGAATGAAAGAAACAAAGAAAGAAACAAACAAACAAACAAAGAAAGAAACAAAGAAAGAAAGAAAGACAGAAAGAAAGAAAAAAAAAGAAAGACAGAAATGGTACGTCACATGTCAAATGGTATACGCCACATGTCCGTTGCTATCGCGTTGGCGACTAGCCGGCAGCTGTCTCCACACATCTGCACTTCAAGCAAATGCACATGTGGCGTATGAGAGGAACGGCTTAGATTGCCTGTTTCTCCTGGTTAAAACAAAGCTGCAGTTTTGTCTTGACAAATTTTCAGTGCTGACGGATCGCGTTAAAGCGTGATGTCTGCCGATTAGGCATTCCTTTTTTTAATTGGTGTTATTGAAGCCTATGCTAAATTAATATTTGTAATAATTTATCAGATTATAAGTCTACAAAGTAGACTGATAAGCTTAATTATGAACATTTGTTCACCACACTGACAGGATGCGTTCGACAACCTCACCTTTGCTCGCAACCTTTGGTCAGGTATGCAAGTGACGCTTGTTTACCGCATCAAGTGGTCTTTAGTAGTAAGGGCTTCTTCATGCAATGCGCCCACCGTGTGCTTGTCGCTAAAGCTAGTCAGTTCCGCTGCCAGAAATGTCCAATAAAGGCAGCGTCATTTCTTCCTGGGGTACCATACATGGGCGATAGGAAGCCGTGATGCGGATTCCATTACGTTGCCGTTCACTGTGTGCTAATGATCCCGTCGTCGTAGTTGTAATTTAATCTGTATGTCTTTCTGGTATGATCCGCACAGCGCAATTTTCTGCCTTTTCATATGGGCTCCGTTTTGGCTGGAAGGAAATCTACATTATGGGGTCAGGCGGGATCTTTTCATGGTTACAGGTTTCTACTGTGTTGGGATACATGAATGTATTACCTGAGTGAAACGATCATCTTTACGTCTTCTCATCCTCAGTAAACGTTTTTGCTCACATGATTGCCATAATTTTGTATATTGCAATAAAGCTGAAATTGGCATCATCTGGCTTAAAATTATAGCGACAAACGTTCGATGCAGTGCCGGGTATTACAAGTATTCCGCATATCCGCATGATGGTATGAGAGCATCTCTGAAGAAAAAGGGGGAGAGGGGTGAAGTGAGGCTCAAGAGGTGCTTTTAGCCGACAGCGTCACTTAAGTGACAAGTGCAAGCACATCATTCACATCAAAGGCTTAAAAACCTGTCGCTGTTTTACGGCGAAGCTCTCTATGACTAGGATGCACGACTTGATGCTGTCCGTGCGGTAAAACCCATCGTGCCCTCAGGGAGCATTGGAAGGCTAAATGTGTATTCAAGCAATTTGAAGAGATGAAGTTGAAGCCATGGCGCTCTCTATAGAGGGATGAAAAAAACTAAATCATTGGGGAGTAATATTAAATGCTGCTCGGCGCACCACTCGGTGACACTGACGTTCGCTTGCAAGCCCACGCTGGCGCTCCAAACGGCCAGCCTAGTCGGCATCCAGAGCAGAAAACCTTCATTAGTGATGCAGTACCATACTCTTACTTCCTACTTTTTATCTCCTTTCACTCCTCTTCACCTCCCTTCCCTTTCCCACCCCTTGCCATACTGTACCAGACATGACTGTACTATACTATACATGCCTATGTTACGCTATAATGCTTCGCCGTGGTTGTCTAGTGGCTAAGGTACTCGGCTGCTGACCCGCAGGTCACGGGATCGAATCCCGGCTGCGGCGGCTGCATTTCCGATGGAGGCGGAAATTCTGTAGGCCCGTGTGCTCAGATTTGGGTGCACGTTAAAGAACCCTAGGTGGTCGAAATTTCCGGAGCCCTCCACTACGGCGTCTCTCATAATCATGCGGTGGTTCTGGGACGTTAAACCCTACATATCAATCAGTCAGTCATGCGATGCCATCATGGGCATCGGCAAAGGGGGGGGGGGCAAAATGGGCATTGCCCTCCTCGAGCTCACCAAAACTTGCTGCCTACCAAGCCACACAAGCGCTCCCCACTTCCTACAGCCGCAATGCAACGCGGGTTTGCAGCCCCCAAGCGAAATCCTGCCGATTGCCATGTATGCTATACCCTCCACTTCTTTCTCTCATCCTGACCAAAATTTCCTTTCCCACCTTTTGTTGTACTGTACTATAGGCGGCTGTGCTTTGCTGTGGCCTCCCGTTTTCCCGTTTCCTTTCACTATCTCTTTCCTTTCGCATCCCCTGCTATACTGTACTACACAGAGCTATATGCTATACATGGCTGTATTATACTCTACGCTTTCCACTCCTCCCCCTCAATTGCCTTTCCCACCCTCTTGCTACACTGTACTACACAGGGCTCTTCTGTACAAGGTTTCGCTAGCTTGACAAGTGACCTAACACCTTACATGATGACAGCCCGGACGCACTTAACAATTGTGTTATTAGTGCTCTGGTTCGAACCTGGGTCACTACGCTCTGAAGCAAGTGTCTTACCATGGCTGTACATTCACTTTAATTTTTACTCTGGCCGGGTATTTACTAAATGTATGGCAAATGTTTCAGTCTCCTAGACAATAATCGCAGAAGGTCTGGAGGCAAGCATTCAAAGTGCAACATAAAGGCACTGCACAATTCTAGAAAAACGAGGAGCGTTCGCTTGCAAAGTGTGAATATATCTGAACCACACGAATGAAACACAGTTCTTAGGACTCTCTAAGAGGTACGCTCCCCCTCAAAAAAAGAAAAAAGAAACGGCAATGTCAATGTCAACAGCGCCAGCTAAGGGCGAGTGGCTAACGCACTCGGCTGCTGACCCGCAGGTCGCGGGATCGAATCCCGGCTGAGGTGGCCGCATTTTCGATGAGGCGAAAATGCTTGAGGCCCGTGTGCTCAGGCATAGGAGCAAGCTAAAGAACCCCAGGTCGTCGGAAATTCCAGAGCCTCCCACTACGGCGTCTCTCATAATAAATGGGGGTTTTGGGACGCTAATCCCCAACAATTATCATTATTATGGGCACCTCAGTGCAACGAAAAACAATTCATAAAATAAGAAATGTTTTAGGGTGTCCATTTCATATTTTGATGTAGGACTACTTACATTGCCACTAAAAAATGTCTTCTCAGGAATGAAATGTGTTTCAAGTGTAGCCGACAATAAGGGGTTGGGCGTAAGTTTGGTCCTTGTAAGCTGGCTTTCCTATACTAAGTACTGCAGTGAAGCTTCCTCGTTAACGCATTGGCGGTGCCGCCATCGATGAGTCGTGGTGGACTCTGCACATTTGTTCGAACATTGATGAGCACGTTCACATCCTGGCCTTTAGACTGTCTTCATATCTCACCTCTGTATCATGCGCCAAACACCTTCGATGGTCATCCCCCTACACAGAGTGAAATATCTCCCCAATCATTCTTAGTCATCTTTACCGCCACTGTACATATAAACGAGCGGAGTCTTTTTGTCCCCAACCTTAGTTTAGGTCATTTCCTCTCAGCACCTCTCTTAAACACAGGTGCAAGTGAACAACCGAAATTTGCAGCTTCACATCGCACCAAAATAGCCGCTGTTGTTTTCTGGCACGGAAGCGTTGTAATATTTGCGCGTTGTTAAAGGTACATGTTTTATTATAAGATACATGAGAAGAAAGAAAGAAAAGAGCGTGTGTGGTTTGGCAAGTGCGTCCTTGCCCAGATGTCCATGTTTATCCTAATCACGAGGCTAAACAAGAAGTTGTTGCATCTTGATATGCGTGAAATTCGCACAGGTTAAAGAATACGCCCAGAGAACTTAAGGCCTTGCCCATTTACTGTTCATTTAACCCAGAATGAACGTGAACAAAGTGGTGTGCCCACTTAATTTACCTATAGCGCATCAGCATCTTGCGGCGCTTGCTAAGCGCTGTAGTTGTGCGAGCTGGCCACTTGTCCTCTTTGTTATATTTTGTCCCTTTATGAGCGTAGTGCGACTCGGTACGCCGTACGCAGGCGTAACAGCTGGCGGCTGTGGGTATACAAGTGCTGCCTAGCGCATGGGAACGCGCACTAGTCGGCAAGTCCTGTCGCTCGCCTGTTTGTGTGTATGTGTGTGCCGTTACACTCGCACTGGACCAAGCGGGAAATCCAGGCCTGCGCTGTGCAGGACCCAGCGATCTGACGGGCCGGTTGCATCCATCAGGCATCGAAAGCGCTGCTGCCGAGCTGCTGCGCTCGCTTGACGCCCAGGATGTGACGCTGCGGGACAATGTACGGCGCACTGGGAATCTTTCGGTGGAAGGGCCTGGACCGCCGCTGTACGTATTATACATATATCAACACGCGCTTCTTGATGCCCCCGGAAGGGTTGCCGTTCTCCAAGTCCTGTGCACGGAGCAGAGGGTGTGGGCCTTTCTTTATCATCCTCTGAATAGGCGCGTGCACGTAAGCTCCTGAGTTTGTCCATGGTAATTACAGCTAAAATCTTGGGCAAGAATAATTGTGGCTTGTTTAACGACGGTGGAATCGCAAAGAACTTGAAAAGATAGGACGTGTACTAAATGGCAGACATCCTGGAGAACGTGGCCAGCACGCAAAACACAGCAGAAAGGAGAATGTGCAGCGTCTGTTATATTGGAAAGAAGTGTATACTTAACGGCTCGTTTTTCCGTATTTTGACACAATATTATTGAGATTTAACAGACAATAATGCCAAGGAATGTATAGGGGAAGTTATTAGACTCAATCGTAATATAAGTGTGAAGAAAGAAAAGTGGATGGAAAGATAACTTGCCGTGAGCAGGAACCAAACCGGCGACCTTCGAATACTGCGTTTGATGCTCTACCACTGAGCTACTACGGCGACTATCCCCCCAGCCACTTTATTGGGTTTATATGTAAATTTAAACGTGCGAGTGTCAGTCAGCGCCACCTGTAGCCATGGCAGCGAGTGTGGCACACTCTTTATGAGCCTGTTTTGGTGTCACGTAGCATGTGAACTTATTACGAGCTGGCAGCTACCAATAGTCTCTCGTATACAACCTAACGGCACCAAGTCTGTCAGTACAAGACCTTTGTTAAGGAATAAAGGAAAGAAGTGTTTACTTGAGGGCTTGTTTTTCCGTGTTTTGACACAATATCATTGAGATCTCACAGACATATATATATATATATATATATATATATATATATATATATATATATATATATATATATATATATATATATGCCCTATATTGTTAAAAAAATCAGCAGAAAACTTTATTTGCTCGCTGTCATCACAGTTGTTTTTTCTGTAGCGGCAGGCATCTTCCACGCCCCTCCTATGTGCGTTTTTGTTTTCTGATTAGTGCACGTGCGTTTTTTCCTGCTTTATCTACACCCTCTTTCTTGCCCCTATTTTCCAACCGCCAGAGCTGGGTAGCAAACCAGATGCCAATATATGGTTGACCTCCCAGCCTTCCTTTTTTCTCTTTCTCTCTCAATCCTTGTACACATTCATACCTTTCGAAGTTCCACATAGAGCTACGCTAGCGATTACTTGTAACGTGTGTTCTGACGAACGCTCAGCGCTATGATTTGAGGGAAAAAAAGTCCAGTGCCGTATAGTTTCAAACATCGCATATGTTCTGCCTCAAACGTCGCATGACCCTAATCATCTAAATGTTTCAGAGCGTGCCACTCAGATACCGTAAGTGAAGAAAACAATTTGTGTTTGCTTTATAAGTGGCACAAGACATGCAACGGAAATTATTTTACGTTCTGTTTTAACTTGCTTGCTGTGGAAATGTTGAGGTTCATATTACCTCAGCTATACTCCTACACTGATATATGCAAAGTTAAGCTGCTAAAAACGTGACCATTTATACGAAGGTGATATTGAAGGGCGACATCTTTTTTATTTGTTTTATTAATTTGTCTTGTCTCGTACGTCTCTTTACCTCAGTATTCAATGATCGAGGTCCGAAAAGAAGGAATGTCCGAATCAATAGGCGACGTAACCAAGCTGTCATTCTGCATGAGGCAGCATGATTTTATTTTCTACTCTCTAGTGCATGGAAAAAAATAATTTTATTCTGGACATTGTTCTTTGTCAGTTTGACAGGGCTCAAGTGTGTTTGGCCAATATTGAAGTGTTTGCTTGCACTTTGAGCGGAGTTCAGTGTTATTGTAAGCTTTCCTTTCCAGTAGTGTATGTGTCGCAATGGAGTTTCATTTCACGTATTTAATGATTTCACTCAAGCAAATAATTCTTTTCAAATACCTTAAAGTTCAGCACACCATGAGGGGATGTTATAGTCGTCTATGTGCCCAGTAGAGATGTGACGAACCAATGATTGAGAGCGTTTAATTTCAACTGGATCGCAACATCTCTGGTACGACTTTCAGACACCTGCAGTAAGTGAGCGCAGCAGAAAAGCTCACATCAGACAGCGTTTACGTGCTTCCGCTTTGCAGAACGTGGTCTTGGCTACAGCACATGCTGAAAGATTCTGCTGAAGGTTTAAAGTTTATGCGATAATTTTCATCTAAGATAATACTCACTGTTTAGATGGCGTTGTGCGCACCTAAGGCATTTGAACAAATGCCGTATCACAAGCAAAAAAAAAACGACAAAAGCAAACACAGCAGCACGCTCAAACTTTTGTTGAAGTTTCGACAATAAAGCACCGTCAAGACCTCGACAGGACAATTTTACCAGTTGAGATGCCTTACAACGGTTCGAGGCTGCTGAATTGTTTGTTTACGGTTTTCGTGGGCCTCTGCTTACCGATTACTATTTATACATCCTTTGGTTTGTCGCCCAAGAGGGGTGACTTTCAGTTGTTCAAGCTTGATGCTCGCGTAGGCATTAACTACACGCACTGTAGCATTTAGTGGTTCTGGAAAATGTCATGGGTGTGATTTCCGTTCTCGACAGCCACATTCCATTGAAGACAAAATACTAAATAATGTCTTCTACCTAGCTAGGTGCACATGTAGACGCTGTTGGTCAAAATAAATTTATTTTAAGTCCACTACTCACGTGCACCGTAATACTCTTCTGTGTGATTTGGGGATCTTGCAACATCACTGTGCGTTTGTGTGTGTTTGTTTGTGTGTGTGTCTGTTAGAGACGAGATGTATGTTGCATTCCAGTTTTAAATCTGCGTTCTCTGTAATGAAAAATAAAATTGAATTGATTCACAGCTTCACGTCTTTCATTGTATGTTTGGATATAATGAGACGGCGAGAGTGGCACAATTTCGTCTTTTGCGCAAGCGCCTTTTTTTTTACCAACAAGCCTGTTGACCACAGAAGTACTGACTGCTCGACTTGATCTTTCATACATTGGCACTTCTACCAGGTTACCTACGTCGAGATGGCACTCATAGAATCATTTCCAAGTTTCGCGTTTCTGCTGCTCCGTGCCAAACGCAACGTGCGGTTCTTTAAAGATTAAGACAAGTAGTTGTGTGGAATTTTTTTTTTCGCTTCAAGATTTTGAATACTACCATGAGTACATTCATGCTTTCAGGATACATTCGTTCTCATTTTTTCACAATTCTGCTCAGTGTTAATATGTGGAAGGTTCTGCCCCTAAGTAACTACGACAATAGTTGCCTCTTGACTTCCGATGCCTTAAACATTGCGTTGAACTCCCCCATCGTTGTAGAAACTAGTATTTATATACATATTATGCAGCAACCAACACACTATGGCGACTACATTAGTATGACGATGGGGACACGATGACAACGGCGGCGAATGACGACGACAGTGAAGGCTGAACGATGAAGCCCGCTTTAGGTTTAACGTAACGCGAAGCGCATTCACAATAAAATGTCGCACATATATGGTATCCGTATCTTCTAATTAAACGATGCATCATTCGTCATGAGACGACGACGCGCTCTGCAGCGTGACGGGGCGTACGGACGGGTGAATTCCCATATACCGGGGTCTTAACAGCCGGCACGGTAAGGCTAAATTAGACGGAAGGTATCACGCGGCTGTCCTGGGGACATCCGTTCAACCCCGCATTTCGTGTGCTCGGCAACCTGCGCTGTGACGCGACCCAGGACCGGAGCCTCGGGGCCAGCGTCCGCGGCGTGGCAAGATCGGAGCGCAGCAAGTGCAGCTGCTGCCGCGGGGCAGGTGGTCGGCGAGCACGCTCCGCTCCTCGCACAGCTGCGTCATTTGCGGCATGCACACTTGACATTGTTTGTGCCGCGCTGACTGCATTGTGGGGCCAGTCGAGCGCGCACACGCGCTCTGCCATTAGCAGTCTCCGGCCACCTGCGACAGCCGTCACTGCGGCAGGAGGTGCGACGAGCGGTAGAGGACGAAACAATGCCCCCATTGGCCAGGCACAAATCAGCCGGCGAGGCGGGCATCGAGTAAACACGTTGCTGCACTGCGTCAGGACTCTTCACGAAGGGCGCACAGCGCCCGGCTCAGAAGGCTTTGATTTCGGGTGATGCCGGCAAATGTGTCTTTAAAAAAACAACTATATATGAACTAAGTGGCAGAGTATGCCATGAAAAACAAATGTTACATGAGGTAGAAACACGGACTAAAAGGCGGCTGTATTGTGGAGAAAGTTTAAGCAGGAGCACAACACAAAGTGTCCACGATCTCAACACGTCTCCCAACTCATTTACAAGAGCGTAAACTCACTGCCATGACGCTGGCCAAACGTTTACACCATCTACTACTTTGCACATAGCATGAAGACATCTTCGTGCTTGAATGTACGCAAAGATGTTACTCTTTAAAAATACACGCGCCCTGGCATCAACGCTTTAAGTTTGTCGGGCGTGCGGAAAACCCCGCACTAATTGCTAAGCGTGAGCATTGCCCGATGGAATACTGGTCAGCACGTCCAAAGCAATCATTGTTTCAGGCGCAAAAATTGGGGGACCCTAAAGCTTCGCCTTTAGGAGTTGGACGCCATAGCGACATACTGAGCGTGCTTCAAGCACCTAGGGCATAAAACTTTTTCGAATTTTGCTATGCACCCACTACGTGGCCTCAAGGGAATCGGCTCAGTAGCGTGCGTGCCTTTTCTAATGGGGTACCGGCTTTCAACAACGGAACCATTATGATAATCACATATTCTGACACCCGTTGGCAATGGATGCTTGTACCACGCATTATTACTGCAATATTCCACGCTCCAGAGTGAAGCATATATACAAGATGCGTGTGTTTCTGAAGCATGAAAGCTACTTTCACTGCCTTCCCAAGCAGCCCCGCCGCGGTGGTCTAGTGGCTCAGGTACTCCGCTGACCCGCACGTCGGGGGGGGGGGGGGGGGGAATCGAATCCCGGCTGCGGCGACTGCATTTTCAATGGAGGCGAAAATGCTGTAGGCCCGTGTGCTCAGATTTGGGTGCACGCTAAAGAACCCCAGGTGGTCGAAATTTCCGGAGCTCCCCACTACGGCGTCTCTCTTAATCATATGTTGGTTTCGGGACGTGAAACCCCCCACATCTGTCAATGCATTTCCAAGCAGATGAAGCTCTTTTCACTGTTTTTACCAGCGGAGGCGTGGGCGTATGGTAGAGAATCCACTGGCCACGCAAACGACCCGGTTCCATCCTCATTTGGACCTAAACAACCCTGGTATGGGCTCTGCTCTAGGTTTTTTTATCATTTATTTATTTTATCTTTGTTGTTCCCAATTTTCGGTCATGCATAAGATGATTTTTCGCTCACAAACAGCGACGCCGACGCCAACGTCGGAATTTCTGCGAAACGAGCTATTTAACGCTATCGCTTTAAAAGCTCAATGCCGGTGCCTTTTGTTTGCAGTCAACGTTTCCTTATTTTCGTGATAGGACGTTAGTGAGTAGGATTGCAGACTGTCGTCGATGCCTTGCTCTTCATATCGATGCTAGCAAATAAATGTTAAGCGAGTTCATCGACAAAGTCACATGTGCCATTCTCGCTTTAAATAGCATAGTCTATTATTTGTCACACGGATTGACAGCAGGAAAAGGGCAAAATATTATTTAAAGTCATCCGTGAGATTCCGAGGTCAGCTTGTCGGAGTATAAGGTCGTTAAGGTTCGAACAGAAAATATGTGATCTTCGTTTTGTTCAGCCGCGAACAGGTGGGATGCGCATTTTATAGCAAAGCTATGCGCTAAAGTATCCCTGTCACCGTTCTGCGGAAAGTCCTGCATAACAATTCACGAGCTTTAGGACAACCACGTAGGGTGAAACGGTGATGTTAAATTTATTTCGCGAACCTACACCATGCTTGCGGTGGTCATACCAGACGAAGGACGTCCGCACTTGGATAGTCCTCCACAGACAGTGCTCACCAAGAATCAGTTGAACACTCGATCTCGGTAAAAGGGGTCATAGCTCATGGTTTTCAATAGACAATGTTTTTTTAATCACACACAAACTCTTTATTCTCAGCTTCCAACACACTCATGAAAGCACCCACGAAGGCGAGCACCAGCTTACCACTGCAAGCTAACCGAATGGCTTGTAAAAGGAACGTCATTTCGGTTGCTAGCGAAAGTTTTCCTATTGACTCTTTTGGTGAAATCCCCGAAGAAACAGCGTGGCTTCTAGTACACACTCAGCTTGTCACGTTTTACAGCATCTACTGCAGTTCAGCTTTTTACCTTTGTCTAGTTCAGGGGTCTCAAACTCGCCTCTGTAGCTGATTGCAGTCACGAAACTTAGCCCCCATCATAACCTTCACGACGGGGATGGCCGTGAATGTTGTAGAGCAGGAGGGGTTGGTCAAAACGTCAGCTAATCATCATATTTCAAACATCTATGCAAGTCTTTTGCTATATCTCATACATGCGTCATTTCTGTGAGAGATTGCACGTCATGTTTCGAGAAACCACAGTGTTGATCGCTAGAGTGACTGAAATCTGCACGTCGATTCCGAAATACGTAGTGCCTAATTTACGGTTATGTTTAATAAATGGTGACCGAGTGGAGTGCATCACGAAAGAAGTATTCGAGACCAGTTACGTCTGCGTAGCTCATGACCATAAATATCTATCCAAAAAAATTGCTACAAAGCCAGTGATGTAAAGGCCGGGCCGCTAGCGTAAGGTTCGCTGGCAGCATATTTGAGACCCATGATCTATTTTATCTCGTAATTTTATCGTCGTTTGTATTCATTGGCATGCCAGGGGCGCAGCGTCATCCGCCGACGAAGAACGACATGAAGAGCATGGGAATCAAAATTAACATACGTGAGTTGTGCAAAATATCGGGGACTATTTCGACAAGTTTTCATACCACATTTGTACCCTGCAAAACGCGTGTATTGCAGCAAAAGGTGTATATCGTCGGGCAAAACGATAAACCCTTTGCCACGAGTTTCGATAACGGCCGCCATTGACTGCGTCATCAGTGACGTCGTTCATCCCTTCGCAACCGTGCCGCTGA
Organism: Rhipicephalus microplus; assembly: GCF_043290135.1. Lineage (NCBI taxonomy): Eukaryota > Metazoa > Arthropoda > Arachnida > Ixodida > Ixodidae > Rhipicephalus > Rhipicephalus microplus. The sequence continues at coordinate 217,675,158 of NC_134710.1, read as the reverse complement.
GCCAGCGCCGTAGTAGTTTCAATTTGAAACTTCCACATAGGGAGGACACGGATCTTATGAACGCCCGAACAACAGACACCTTTCCAAGAATAGCGCCGACAGATGATCCGTAAGAGAATTCGTGTTCGCCGGGCCGATACAGCAGTTTGGGCACAGGAACAGGGCCAGGTGGCGAAGCGCAAGCAGTAAATGCGCACCGAGGATCCGGCAGCCTTCCGAGCCGAATGCAAGCGACAACTGCGAGCCGAGGAAATGGCGTTCCGGGCTGAACTGAGTCAACTTGACAATGGCGGGAACACGCTCGCTGGGGCCAACGCCAGGCTTCGGCAGGAGTTTCTCGAGTGGAACTTGGGCGCTGCGACGTCTGCAACCGCCTGTGGCCATGCATGTTTCAGCTTCGCTGGTTAATCGTCTTCACGGTTTGCTTGAGGTGGTTTTGGAACTATGTCGTCGCAATAAAGCTGACGTACATAAGTGTAGCCAGGTGGAGAGGCGTCGGGATGTTCAACCCCCCGGAAGTTTTCAATTTGGCGTTTGTATACATGCACACATACAAATATGCCCTAACATACATAAAGCATGCGGTTGACCACCCCCCTCCCCTACGGAAAAAAATATTTCTGGTCGCGTCGCTGCTTACGTTATCACGTGGATCATGGTACAGTCGACTTGTCATATAGCTCGTTTCCATCACCCGAAAAGAGTGGTAGTAAAACTTCCGGTCGCCCTCATGTACGGGAGCTGCATGGCCTCAGCAGAAGCGTCACACTGATGAAAAGGCCCATCGCCTTCGACACTAGTTCTGACAGTTGCGATTCTACAAAAATGGTGAGAACCGTGACGTGGCACGGCGTAGGTTACTGCCCCTCTCCCCCTAGTAATACGGGCCAACCCATTTGAGACTGCCGCTACAAAGTATGATGAATTACTCGCTACGATGGCTCATTCTCTAAAAGAATCCCGACACGTTTCAACTAAACACGACACATTTCTGTGAAATGATGAGGAGTTTGAAAGACAGTGTGCTTTTCGCAGGTGGGCTGAAAGGAAAGTTTTGCGCAAAAAGAGCTTGGAAGACCCCGAGCCTGCCGACAGACACAGCGTCATATTCGGTGCTACCTAAATAAACGTAGGTGGCAAAGCTGGTGTGACTTTTGCTGAACATTAGATGTTCGTCAACCTGTGTCCAAATTCTGGCAGGTATTTAGAGGCATGCGCGTGTCACTCCAGCCGCCTCACCCTTTCGCCACACTCTCCCTGCGCGAACAAAAATCCCTCAAAGAGCTCTCAGAAGAATACTACGCACTACTATCAACAAATTCAACCTCTTGGACCTCATCTGCAGGTAATCAGCCTGGCTACTCACTGGCGCCAGTGCCAGCGCTAGACATACCTTTTACAATTGAGTAACTGAACACTGCTATCGGTGAGTCAAGCAGGCGCACATCGCCCGGCCATGAAGAAGTAACCTATGAAGCCATTGCAAAGCTACCCCACGCGTCCCACCTACGACTCCTAGAATATTATAATTCCTCGTGGATGTCTGGATTAGTCCCCGCTGAGTGGAAGCTGGCGAAAATAGTTACCATTTGGAAACCTTGTAAGCAGCCAACAAGATACACCTCCTTCCGGCCCGTCGCCCTACTGAATTGCGGTGGCAAGCTTATGGAACGAATGATTCACAAACGATTGACATGGTTCCTAGAAAGCCGCAATGAATTTTCCCAAGAAATGAATGGGTTCGGCCAGGGCATTTCGGATATCGAGAATGTCATCGCGCTTGTCTCTTCCATTGAAAAGGACCTATCCGCTGGTCGTATACCAACAGCCGTATTTCTTGACATCAAGGCAGCTTTCGACTCAGTCTTTCACCATGCCATTGTCGCAACCATGGAAGATCTTGGCGTAAGAGTGAAGCTATACAAATGATTGAAAACTATCTGAAAGAGCGGAAAATATATATGAGCACTCCAAACGGTCCCACACAGTTCTCTACAGTACAGAAGGGTGTACCCCAGGGTGCCGTGCTCATCCCGCTCTTTTTCATCCTTACTCTGATACTCATAACAAAGGCACTTGCTCGAGAAGTACACATCACGATTTACGCCGATGACATTTGTATCTGGAGCACTTCACATTCACGTCACATCACCAAACAGTGACTTCAAAAAGCTTCACAGAACATCTCCACATATCCTGGCTATTACTGCAGGCTATCACAATTCAGTGGATACTGGCTCATCGTGGCATTCTCGCCAGCGAAAAAGCAGATTAAGCAGTACGCATAGGTCTTCGACACAACAATTACAGACAAACTTATTTCACAAAATTAGATGCTGCCCAGAAGGCTAAAAGACTTGCGTTTGAAGAAAGTAAGAGACGCTGAAACCTTCCGACACATCATTATGCCTTCCTTCACTCAATCGACCCCTACCTCAGAACAGGCTCTCATTCAAAATTCCTCGACATCTGGAAACACTATACCATCGCCTTCGTCCAAACAGTGCCTATGTACTGCTTCAGTCAGTCAGCGAGTCCGTACTGCAACAAGTGTGACTCAATCGAAACTGTGGAACATATCTTGTTTGAGTGTAGAGCGTATGCGGATAAGCATGCGCTTTATAAGCATTGCATGCATTCGATAACCGAGAGAACTTTCTTCCTTCACTTTCTCCCTTGGGTCTATTAGCCTGCCCCACGCTACATAGGCGTGCTATGAAACTTTCGTTCGCATACTTGGACAGCATCGGTCAACTAGACAAACTCTATTTGTAGCCTGACACCACAGAAAAACTATTAACGCGCGTGTCCATTCAATGGTAAAAGAGGCGGGCCTTTTTCTTTCTTTTTGATTCTGCCTTCTATCTTTACATCTTGTCTTTTTTTTCTTTCTCCCTATTCACACTTTCAATCCTCAATCTCCTTCCCCAGGCAGGGTAGCAAGTCAGCAATTTTATATGCCAGCTAAATTCTCTGCTCTTCAATAAAGAGCTCTCTCTCTCTCTATCTATCTATCTTTAAGACTTGACGAAATAGTGACATCAGTGCAGTGCCAGGCAGAAGTTTATTCAAGCTTTGGCTGTGGTACGACTTCACACGTTATCTTTCGGCTCAGGTCTAGTGGCCCTGAAGCATGTAATAGAGACCCGAACCTTTGCTACTGCCCTGTTTAGGATAAGGAAACACGCTGGGTTCGTTTATGCTCGGAAAGAATATTGTTACAATATAGGCACCAGCCGGCGTCACGTGGCCCGCTGATCTGCCCAATTTTGCTGACATCGGATTACAGTGGCTAGAAGAAAGTGAAATCACATTCAGGAAGGCACTCAAACCGATCATTTATCGCTTGCAGTGCGTGCGCATTTTGACAGTTTCAAATTATGGACAAGCTTGACTCGTGATGAGAAATTCAGTGTCATTGCTAATATTGATAATGGGTGATAGCGTAGGTACTTTCGAATTCCTCAATGGCAGCGTCTTGAGCTGAAGGAAATCGAAAAGGCTACCGCAGCCATTCGGGCCAATCAAAGTTATTCAATGGCAGATTTTGACAGCATGGTGGAATTGGTCCATGTCTAGAACAGCACCCCACGTTGGCCGAGATTTGCTTCTTTCGCCCTTTTGTTGTTGCGCTTTTGTCTTGTAGATAAGCAAATATGTGGGGTGTAACGTCCCAAGACCAGCATATGATTATGAGAGACGCCGTAGTGGAGGGCTCCGGAAATTTCGACCACCAGGGGGTCTTAAACATGCACCCAAATCAGAGCACACGGGCCTACAACATTTCCGCCTCCATCGAAAATGCAGCCGCCGCAGCCGGGATTTGATCCCTCAACCTGCGGGTCAGCAGACGAGTACCTTAGCCACTATACCAACGCGGCGGGGCGCTTTTGTAATGTAGCTGCAGTGCAAAACGCGTGCGCTGTTTTCCGCATCCGTATGAATTGTTCGTAAAGAAAGATATGATTGAAATTTCACGAAGCCTTCCAATGGGAAAACTTCGAATTTCATCTTTGTGCACGTCGGAGACCTTCAGAACCTTCGTTATTCCTTACTGCGCTATTTCATCAGCCGGTGTACTCAGCACACATGCCAATCCTCGTGAGCCCCCTGTTTACTGCAAGTTGTACTACAATTAAGATTACACTTCCATAACCACGTGAAAAACTGTTGTCCGTTGGCCACTGTGTTCACCGTCTTTCGTTTGCGCTGACGAACGGCAACCTTTGTTCTCGTTTACAGTTCGGCAGTCGTAATATCTTTTGGAGCAAATTGCAACACTTTTGTGTTATTCCCCAAAGAACAAGTCATACACACATGTGCGTTTTCTTAAACCATCGGATGTAGATGAACAGCGATGGCATGACGTTGCTGGGGTCACGTGGCAGACCCGATTTGTGTGCCTTTGCAGCACCTGGCGGAAAGAATGTGCTGCCACGTCCGCTGTCAACAGTGCGGCTCGCACCTGCCGCTGTGTCACGCCGGCTGGACCGCGCACGGGGAGACTTTGCGCAGCTTTCGCTTATTTCCTCTTCCTCGACATGGTGGCGCCCCCCTCGCACCGCTTCCCGCAATTCATTCAACTCCGAGCGTGCGAGTGTATATTTGAACAGCGCCAGCTCTCGGTTAGACTCAGTACCAAGACTTGTTTGGGAGTTTGAACAGCGGTCGGCTACCGCTGTAGTGACAGCCGACGGCCGATCAAAGAGGCGCGCGTCGAGCGGCCGCTGGCCTCAGGGCCCGCTGGCTCTTCCGATCTGCGGCGAGGCAAGTGCGCATGCTCAGTTGCGTGCACAGAGCCACCTTACCATCCTATGGTGCTGTATATTGCACGCCTTACACAGTGGAAGGGGCCGGGGTTTTGCCTGTTAGCTTTCACTTTATGGCGAGACTATATACAGCGCCACTCAAACAAGCAGGATTGTAGGTCAATAAAAAGAGAAAAAAAAAGGCAATTATGTTTCAGTTAATACGGTCTCAATCTTCAGGAGGATTACTTTAGTAAATCGCGCTTAGATTAAGCACATTGATTTTCTGTCATTCTGTCCCTATCGACATGCCGACGCCGTGGCCGGAATTTGAGCGCTCATGCGTTTCTAGTACCGATGCCATAATCTCCTACTGCCTTGTCTCCAGCCTGCTTCTTCCCTACCTTTGCATTAAAGTCGCCCATCACTATAGTATCATCATCATCATCAGCCTGACTACGTCCACTGCAGGACAAAGGCCTCTCCCATGTTCCGCCAGTTAACCCGGTCCTGAGCTTGCTGCTGCCAATATATACCCGCAAACCTCTTATTCTCATCTGCCCACCTAACCTTCTATGTCCCCCTAACCCACTTTCCTTCTCTGGGAATCCAGTTAGTTACTCTTAACGACCAGCGGTTATCCTGTCTGCGCGGTACATGCCCGGCCCATGTCCATTTCTTCTTCTTGATTTCAGCTATGATATCCTTAACCCCCGTTTGTTCCCTAATTCACTCTGCTCTTCTCTTGTCTCTTAAGGTTATACAAATCATTTTCCTTTCCATCGCTCGCTGCGTCATCCTCAATTCAAGCTGAACCCTCTTTGTAAGCCTCCATGTTTCCGGTCCGTAGGTAAATACCGACAAATTGCAGATGTTATATAGCTTCCTCGTGAGGGTTAGTGGTAGATTACCATTCACGAATACTACCTCTCCTATGCAAACTAATTATTTTATAGCTTTCAGCGTCTCTACCTATCGCAAAGCGCTGTTTTCTGCCAAGACTATTGCACATTACTTTAGTTTTGTGCATATTAATTTCCAGACCTGCCAATCTGCTTTCCGTGTCCGCTTAAGTAATCATGAGCTGTAATTTATCCTCTCAGTCACTCATCAAGGCAGTGTCTTCAGTGAATCGCAGGTTACTAAGACACTCTTCATTAACTCTATCCCCAACTGTTTCCAATCTAGGGCCTTGAAAACCACCTGTAAATACGCGGTGAATGGAATTGGAGAGATCATGTCTCCCTGCCTTACACCGTTCTTTACTGGGATTCTGTCTATTTTTTATAGAGAACTACGCTGGCTGTACATTTATTGTAGATTTCTTCCAGTATGTTTATGTAGCATTCGCCGATGCCCTAATTCCACAGTGCCTGCATTGCTGCTCATGTCTCGAGTGAGTCAAACGCCTTTTCGTAATCTATGAAGGCTAAGTATAGGGGTAGGTCATATTCCGTGCATTTTTCTACTACCTGATTGATGGTGATAGTATGATATGGTCTATTGTGTAGTAGCCTATACCAAATTCTGCTTGTTCCTTTGGTTGATCGAACTTTATAGTCGGCTTAATTCTATTAGCTAATATTTGTAAATAGTTTGTACAGAATAGACAGTACGTTGATCGGCCTGTGATTTTTCAAGTCCTTGAAGTCTTCTTTCTTATGTATTAAAATGATGTTGGAGTTCTTCCAAAATTATGGTACCCTTCCCGTCAAGAAACACTTCTTATATAATGTGGCCAGTTTTTCTAACACACTTTCTCTACCATCTTTCAGCAGGTTCCTTGTTACCTGATCTTCACTTACAGCTTTTCCTATTTGCATTATTTATAGGGCTTTTCTTACTTTCCCTGTCGTTACTGGTAGGATGTCGAATTCCTCTGGTATATTATTGTTTCTCGCGATATTATACAAGCTTTTTTGGCTTCTGTACAGCTCTCTGTAGAACTTCTCTACCACCTTGACTGTCCTCTCCACATTGGTTACGGCATAGCCTTCTTTGTCCCTTAATGCATAGATCCGATTTTCGCCTATGCACAACTTTGCCTGCTCAGCTTATAGGCTTCTGCCGCTTTTTACAGCGTGCTCAATTCTCTCCATGTTATACCTTCTGAGGTCGGCTACCCTACGCCTATCGATTAACTTCGAAAGCTACACTAGCTCTATATTGTCGATTGCATATGATGCTTTCATGATTTGTCATCTTTTAATGAGATTTTTCGTCTGCTGAGATAGTTTGCCAGTTTCCTCTCTTGTTACTGTACCTCCTACTTTCATTGGGCACTCTTTGATGACACTCATGATTATCGTTCATTGTGTCAACGCTAACGTCGAATATAAGAATAAAAAGGATGCGTTTATATGGTCTAATTAACATAGTCTTTATACAGTACTTAGAAGGAAGCTTTTAGGTGGTCTACATGATATAGTCTTTATAAAATAGTAAAAAGGGGGCCTTTAGACGGCCCATTAACAATTGTTATTCAAATCCAAATGTTCGTAGACGGTCACTAATGTTAATAGATGGTTACTAGGTCATCTACTCAATCACCAGTCATTTTTGTAAGGATGCGTATGTTTGTGCGTTCCTTTGTGTGTGTGCGTGTGTATACACAAGCGAAAAAATTCCGGCGGTTGTCGGCCTCGGCTGCGCCTATGCGCCTTATACACGAAATGCGTGTTTCAGGGATGCGAAATGAGTGTTTCGAAAATGCGAAACACCCTTACCTCCTAAAGGGTGTTTGAGGTACAACATACACCCTTGCATCCTTGCAAGGGTGATTTTGGTAAGCAGTACACCCTTACAACCTATTTTTACGAACTTTCGTTAGGCAAAAGTGTGTTTTAACTGCTCAAAACATCATTAAGGAGGGAAAGAGGTTTACGGTGCACCCTGTTTAGAGCCTCGAATCTATTCTGAAGCGAAAATCTGAATTCCTGTGTTTTCCCTCTCATCGCTAGCTCATTATTTCGCTTCTTGCGTATCAGTTTTCTGAAGAAGGCAAGAAGGCAGTTTTTTGAAGAAGCCCGTTTTCTGAAGAAGGCAATCAAGATCCGTAAAAAACTACGTTTGGCGAACTCTACTAATATCTCCCCTCTGGCATTTCTAGAGCCAATGCCATGCTCCCCCACTGCATGGTCTCCGGTCTGTTTCTTGCCTACTTTGGCATTAAAGTCATGCATAGTTAAATGCTATCATCGCTCATTCCAAGAATATATCAGCTTAAAAAAGTAGCAGCAGTTCTAGTATTTCTTCTTATCGGACATGCTATGAGAACACATCAACTTACGCTATAGTTTTACATTAAATGAGTGCGTAATGACTTTAGATTAATACATGAATTCTTGGTCAGTGGTAATCGTGCAATTTCTAAACGTGCGCCACTAGTGTGAGTGACCCTCCCCCCATTCCCATAAAAAAGGTTTGCAACTTTATTTCAACTTAAGATTTTCAATTGGAGATACCACTCGTCACTGAAAAACTCTGCATCTGCATGCTTATAAGTACTCTAAAGTGGATGAAAATGTGCTGATCAGCGAAAGGTGTGTGAAAACCAGAGGTAATATTATAAACAGCTGCAGAACAGAAAGATAAAACACAAGAGGGCAATTACTGTATATTAAATTTTCAATGTAATACTGCGTTGTAAAATACAAGATCGAAAAGGAATCAGCTAGGTTATGGTATACAGTAAGCAGATTTTCAGTTAAAATGGCAAGCGCTTCAAAACGAGGTTGCCGCGGGAATGATTACGTCAGTCGGGCACTATTTCATTGATAACTTTAGACCGTTGAACGTCAATCAAGAGAAGACTGCTGTAGATCGAAGTTATACGTAGCACCTAGGGCACGTGACAACAAAGCTTCGAAGATTGGACACCAGGTGCTCACTGAAAACGCATATGCTTCGGAGAGTGTGCCATTTTGCTCGAATTATGAGGCCGCTTCGATCCCTTTTTGTGGCCAGCAAATATTGATAGGTGACCTATTAAAGGAGGAAGTGAACAGGTGCAAATTTTCGTAAAATTTAAAGACGCGCCCAACCCAGTAATGTAGAATCCTGTAGCCCGAGACATTGATCAGCATTTTTTAGCAAATATATAATGCATGTTAAAGAGGAATGGGAGATGTGTACACACTAACGCGAAAACACGCACCGAAAGCCACTCACGTCGAACGCTTTATGGTGGGCCTGGCGACATTGTGCGTTGTCTCCACTGAGGTGACAGTAACGTTTTACCATTGATTTTCCATGGCGCTAGCACATACGCTGGGATCAAAGACAATGCCTGGCAAAGCTTACGGAGTGACATACACCATGACCGCTTGTTTCGCGTCCTTGTCAAGTCAGACATTTAACATAACGCTTTCATTAATCATAGTGCATACACGATATCGGACGAGCTTTGCGTCTGACCTGAAGCTCCTCTCATTATCGTGGACTGTATAGATATCGACAAGGTCTGTAGGGCCTTGGATTTTGCGAATAACTCAAATATGGTGCCAGAAGATCGGCGAGTTCAAGTCTCTATATAGATGTAGTACAAGAAGTGAAAGCTTCTCTTCCGACACTCCTGCGAAGTGTAGTCGCAATTGTAACTGCAATCATAAAGCAAGATGTACAAGCTACATCAACGCCCGTATTCCGTGGTTTGCGATGTGGCCTTCTGCCGATATCCAATGGACATGTCGTAAAGTGCGTAATCAATACAGACTTTTCCATGTTTGTTGGCTGACATCCGTCATTGTCCCATGATCGTCAGTGACAACTTGAGAGGCTTGGAGCTGTCGTATGCAGAAGTGGCGTGATGCTGGATGGTTGCGAGTAAAGTCACAGTATGATAGGATTCTGGTTGCCCCAGCTTCGACACGAGGGAAGTATTTCGCAAGCTGTTCCACAGCCCGATCGCTGGGCGTGAAACGTATGCGTTTATTAAGAAGAAATTCTGCAGGTTTTCCCGCTCACTTTAATCCAAGTGCCAGCTTAAGTAATCCACAAGCCATTGAAATAATGTGAGCTCCGAGCTATTTAATTCATGTGACAAACATTTCATACAAGCGCCAACATTCTCAATCCTAGCGCCAACTCAGGTAGGCCGCGTGCCAGTGAGTTTAATCCAAGCGCCATCATGTTTGATCCCATTGCCAACTGCACGCTTTAATTCGGGTGTCAGTCAGTTTAATCCATGCACAAAAAGCAGAATATGGGGCGTGAAAACGGCAGTATAATTGAAGCGCAGTTCATATAATAAATAACATAATAGTCACAAAGTAGAACAAATCATTAATCTTTGTATTTGCTGCTAGTATTTGTGAAAAAAGTTACTGACACTGTTCGCTTGAGCTGCGTTTGTATTTTGCTATGAACAAGTTTGTAGATGAGTGCTTAAACTGGGTGAAGACATTTTATAGCAACGAAAGAAAAAGCAGGAAGAATGTTAACGAATATTTTGTGTTTGTCACTAAATCTCATAATTAAATTTGTATAGCATTATATAACCACCGAAGACGTCATGTAGTGTGAAGGACATACTATTGGTATTGGAGTGCCAGAATACATACCAAGACATAAAAAGCCTGCCCGTGGGAAGCGATGGGTCAAAATCAGGTACATAGTCAAGAAATTAGGAGCCCCTTACATGGCAGAGCTAATTAGAGATAATTCGAAGAGGTTTTCGTCCTGCAGTACACGTAAGACATGATCCTGATGTGAACAACGGAAGTCATATTTACATTCATATTAACTGCTAACTCTTTATTAAAATAAAGTTATGTGTATGTGATGAAACGTGTGTTTCAAGCAAACACGCTTCAGTAACAATATAGCGTCGTTTGTTTTATGAAAACAGGTGTATCTCTTTTGATGCTTTTATAAAAAAGTTAATTCCACACGGTACCCAAATAAACGCAAGCTTATATTTTAAATAGTTATTTCTGATTTCAAGAACAGATGAATATAATCTATCGGTTGCCATTGTTCTCACCGGGCTGAGCAGACGACTGCGAGCGCCTCAGCGAATGAGCAGCCAAATGCCGTTTGCTGGGCGAACGATATGAGTCTCTGCATATGCGATGGTGTAGATCATTAGCCGCAATAATGCAGTAGCGATGAAGCATATAGACTTACATCGACTCTATGAGCAAATACATTAGGTACCCGTAAAAGCAATAATTACGCACTGTTATTTTTTAATTTGAAACTATTAAACGAATTAGTTAGGGGGAAATAGCACTGCACCGCATTTCGTAATTGCTAGCTTGTATAGGCGAGCGAAAAGTTCTTCCTGTCGCTTCATGTTTAGATTATTCCGACATTTAGACTGTATAAAGTGGCAAACCGTGTGTTTCTGGTGCATGTATTAAACTGACTGGCACCTGAATTGAAGCCGTTGGCAATTGGATTGAACATGGTGGCACTTGGATTAAACTAATTGGCACACGGCCTAACCGAGTTGGCGCTTCGATTAAATATGTTGGTGCTTGGATTAAATGTTTGGCACATGGATTAAACAGCTTAGCACTCAGATCATTTCAATGACATGTGGATTATTTAAGCTGGCTCTTGTATCATTGTGAGCGAGAAAACCTGTAGTGTGTCTATGTTTGCGCTGCCCTTGAAAGAGCTCGCAAAAAAACCCGACATCGTTCAAAATACCCAGAGCGTCACTCAGCCAGTTCCTTCTGTCTCGGCAATACGCGTTGGCGAAAAAGACGTTGCTCCTCAGAAAGTACGGCGCATGCTGTCTGCGCACTAATGTCGCAGTGGGCACAGCCAGTGTTTCCAGGTTTGGACACGTACATACGCGCCGTCGCCGTGAGGTTCCGTGTAAAATCCAACCCACGCTTCGCATATTTCATGTGCCACGAAAGCGTGCGATGGCAGCCAATCGACGATCGTCGCTCGAGCCAAGAAGAAACCAGCCGGCCGTCTTTTGTCCCGTGAGAGGCCCATGGCGGGCAGCAACTAAATACTTTGAGCTATCGGGCGAGGTAGGGATCAGCTGATGGTTCAAAAATTTCTATACATGATGTAACAACTGAGTTGGCATTGAAGAAGCAGACAGCATGAAGGTCGTTCTTTTAGCTGCAGCAGCCGCGTTTCCTTTCGCATTAATTTTGTAGAGTTATGCCTGGCACTATGCTTAAGGAGTTAGCTATATAGCATTGCAGTTTGTTGCTACCACATTCATTGCGTCCCTCTAGCGGCGAAACTGTGACTTGTTTTATCTGTTCTGTCATTGCTCGGAGTAAATAAGATGGGTGCTTCAACGCATAGAGGAAGCGCTCCGATCCTTACGAAACCAGAGTAGGTTGCTGAGCCAAAGCTACACTGTAAGAATTTTCAGTGAAAAAACCAAACAAAAAAAGCACTCAACGTGTTGACACCAAGACTCTTCTCCGGTGTCTTTCTGTCACTGTCGGCTCTAAATGATGGGCGTATATGATCATGTGACATTGTCCGTGCAACAAAGAGCTATAGCTTTGGGGCGCGTAGCGACAAACTAAGCGAACCGCTTTCAAGATATTGCGCAAGCGCAGAATCGACATGGAATAATTGTTTTGCGCGGTAACGGACTCGTAAGCTCGCTGTTGGAATCACGAGCGTCCATTACATGTCAGCCTTCATTGCCAGTGTTCTTCACTGTGTTGCGCGAGAGGAAAGTGCTGATGAGCCTCGCAAGTGATGTGCACATCGTGCTTTCGCGCTAACAGTCTAACCCTCCTTGTCATCAGCCCTGGCACGCGCCATTGGTCTTTGCGAATGCTGACTAGCAATTTGAAACTAGTTCCTTGACTGCTATAGAGGGCACATGAAATCCAACAGGAATTCTGACGTCTACCCCTCCATTTGTCTCCGGCCTCTGTTACGATACCAGTCCTGAGAGAGTGTTCCTTTTTTTTTTTTTTGGCTTGATAAAGTACAGCCACGGCCACGTCTGTGTATAGCGCGCGAGCGGCCGGCCATGCGGCGCGACACCTTGCGGCCGTTGCGGGTTGTGACGTCGCGTGCACAGGAGCATGCGCGCCCTTACAAACATGCAGGCCTGCTCTGATCGGGGGAAAACATTGGAAGGTATGCTTGTTTAACCGAAGATCCGCGCTCCTTCAGGGCGCTTTCGTCACATCTATATCGTAAGACGAAGCACGTTTCGACTGATAAAACGCGCCTTCATCTACTATATACGCTTTCTCGCTCTTTTGAGGCATGCGATTATACGAAGATATCATAATGCCAACAACTGCCTTAAAAAAAGTAGACGGCTACAAAGTCTAAATGGCCACAAAGAGTGCGTCGTTTATGCAACCGTGTGTTATCAGTCGAAACAGGCTTCTTCTTATGAAATAGGTGGGACGAAAGCACCCTGAGCGAGCGCGGATCTTCGGTTAAACAAGCGTACCTTCCAACGTTTTCCCCCAATCAGAGCAGGCCTGCATGTTTCTGTGGCCGCGTGTGCTCCTGTGCACGCGACGTCACAACCCACAACGGCCGCAAAGTGTCGCGCCGCAGAGCAAGGCTCGCGCGCTATACACAGACATGGCCGCGGCTGTACATGTCAATCGCATGGCAGCCTACCATTGGTGAAGCAGCAGATCAGCGAACATTATTTGCTTGTCTTTCTGAGTTGTGCGCATTTTATTCGTTTTTAAATGCGGATAATTTTTTAGTCACACCAGGTTGCGGATTCGGCGTCGGCGGCGCCGTGAGCACCCCCACTGTAAAGCCCCTAAAACTTCGTCAAGTAGCGACGTACGTAGTTATTCACTCGCCTCCTTTCTTCTCTCTTTCCTCCCACCTCTCGAAGGCCGGCGCTGCGTCGGTTGGTCAGGTGCCGTCACGTGGTATCGCTCGCAGTGTTCGTTTGTTTACAATCACTCGTGGCTGCCATCTTTGTCATTCCACGTGATAGTTCATTTGCTACTTCGTGCGAAGGTTTATATCCGCGAGTGCAACTCTCGCAAAGTAATCGTGTATGGTGGCACGCTAGCTCATTCATACGCTAGCTCATTCTTTCAGCGATACAGTTCGTATGCTTAGGATTGGTGCGTCTAACCACTTCACAACGCAACCACGTCTGTTCGAGCGTATCAACTGTGTGCCTTCTGACACATTATTAAGGCTTTTCCTCACCAAACGCTAAAATTGGCCTTACCAAACGCTAAATATGCCTCACCAAACGCTAAAATTGGCCGTCGGCGACATCGCCGTTCCGCGTCGACAGCGTCAACGCGAGTTGTTGCTTCCATTAAATAGCAGTTCCTGTGAATGCTCCTTGCACATAATGTGTACTCTATACACGGTGAAGCTTGCACCAACAATGCACTGAGTAAGGAAAGACAGTCCACTGTCCCTTCGGGCGCTATCGCGACAGCTACCGGAAAGGTTAGCCACACCAGCCGCACCTGAACGTTTGAGCGATGTTACTTACAGTGTAAAGCTTATACGGAGAAGCGCTAAACGATGGAGCAAGAAAAAACGGTTGTTCTAACTAGCGATTACATTGTTACCTTTAAGAACATACTAAAAGGTGATGCGCACAAAGTCAACATCCGGTCAATTCGAAACCGGGTGACTCGATCAAGGCCTGATCACAAGTACGCATGCGCATGACACTAAACATAGCTGATATGGGCTAACGCTACACTCGTTAAGATTTTAGGATCAGTTAGACGACTGGCGCGAATGCTCTCGGCGCATTTCCTGCCGAGCAAGCGCTCTCTTCGCGAAATGGCGTCTGCTACGCAGAAGCAATGCAGGTGGCGCCACGTTCGATATGTAAGTGCGAAGGAGAGGAGACCGAGGAGAAACGCGAGTGGAAAGAGTGTCACTACTTTATGAAGTTTTAGGGGCTTTACCCCACTGTGCATACTCGCGTCTCGCGCCTACTGTAGCTCTCTCGCCTCGCAAGGCCGACGCAGGCAGCGTCTGCTGTAAAAAACTGACTGCTCACGCTGCACAAGCGCTCACTGGCCACCCCATTTATGTAGGCACTGGATCGTGCGTTCGGAATTCAGTCAAGGGCGTCTTTACTTGGCTTTCGCTTGACTTGACGTTTTACATGACTAGAGTAGATGGGATTGAAGCAACACTACCTTCAACCAGTAGTGGGAACAACCCAACATTATCGTCTCACCACTCGTTGAAGGGAACGCTTCTCCTTCATTCAATAAATAAGAATAATAACAATGAAATAACAATAAGCATTCCCAAGCCATACTCGATTACGCAACATTAACGCGATACCCCACGACTCTGCGACGCATTTACTTGAGTTATCCCCGTGGGAAGATGTGGGTGGCTTTTTTTTTTCTTCATCGCTGACGTCCGATCAAACCGAGGCACGTAATTCAGGATGGCTTGATGTCGTAAAGGCGCATGACACTTTGGCTTGATGCAGTAAAGGCACATGGCATCCTAGAAGTCGTTTATACTTTGTAAACCAAAGTGTGACATGTCAGAGCTGCAGTTAATGTCAGGCACTTATAAAAACTGCCGATTACGATCCTCGCAATCCTAGTCAAATTGAATGGCGAAAACTTACACACGCTTTTGTGCGCTATGAGTTAAAATTGCCTCTTTCTTCAAAAGTTTAGACATTCATCTTCTCTTTGTGTATGTATGACTGATAATTATTTTCTCTCATTACGTATATGTCTTCGTTACATAAATACTTTTATGTGTTTAGCATCGCGTCACAATTGAATTTAGAGAACGCCGAAGTTGCGACGGTCGCCGTACGCGGAGAGTCCCGCTTCGTCGGGAGCACGGCGTTGGTCCGTGTTGGCGTACGGCGGCGACTGAGTATGGCGTGGCCAACACGCGCTACGCGGGAGCGTGTGATTTAAATAAAAAATTGGGGAAAAAAGGAGAAAGAAAAACCGCGTAGTGGAGGGGTAGTGGCGTGGAGTGCTCCGCGCACGCGGAGGGCAAGGGACGCCTGCGCAAAGCGCCTGGCCAGGAAACATCTTTGCAGTCGACAACAGATGCTAGCCAGCTGTCACCTCCGCGTCGCTAGCGCGCCCCGCCGCAGCGCGCACGCTGCACTTTTCGCTGCGTGCTTTTTTAGCGCTTGCGGCCTGCATGAACCAACTGCTTCCTTACGCTGAGCGCCACATTCTTCGCTTCCTGCCCGCGCGCGCGTGCTTGCCTCTTTTTTTCTCTGCGACTAGCCATCATATCCTCGAGCGCTCGCAGCTGTTTGCAGTTCTCGGGGGCGGGCGCGTACACCTTGAGCAATCCGTGTTCGGTGATATTTCCGGAGATGGCGGTCTCGTTCGCTTCACTGCGTCCTCTCCTCGCTCGCTTTCTTTCTGTCGCGAGAGGAGGCCGTTCTCGGCTGTTCGGTTCTTTCGGAAGCTCTCCGTTGCACTTGCTCCTCGGGCGCGTGCGAACGCTTTAACGACTTGTCCGGCGAAAGCTTTCTTTTGGATGAGTTCATATGCGCGCTTGCAAATTCGTTGGTGCCCTGGGCCGTTATTCTCGAGATGGGGAGCACTCGTAGTGGCAGAGGGGGCATCGCCGAGACATTAATTTGAAGTGTTTCGACTTCTGCCTAGGAGTAAGCAGCGTTTAAGTTTCGGCCATCGCTAGCTCTGACTTTGCATCGGATCCTTTTTTTTTTTGGATTTTTTTCTCTCACCGAATTCTCATGAGAGCAGTGCTCTACGATGTATGAAAATACCCATTTTTGAGCGTATTGAACGTGAACACAGACTGCGTAACTCTGATGTGTTTTATTTAATCAAATGTAATTCAGACTCATTGTGCATAGAACAGCAGCTTGAGATTTATTTTAAGTTGGTTTTTCCTTACGCTAACTGGTCGACTTACGACGTAACTTATATCTTGATTTATCATTTTTTTTCTCAATGTCAAGGGGAAGCAATTAGTCTTTACCACTCTACGGTGACGCAATCTCTTTCATTTCGATAAAGAACGACTCTTTCTGGTATAATTCTTTTGCTTCGACCTGATACTTGTGTGAGGCTTTCTTTCCCCCGCTTTCTCTGTTGCTCTGTGTGTTAAGGATAAGACTAATCTTTTGAAGTAACATTCTGTGCGCCAGCAAAGTTGTCTCTCTCTCTCTCTCATCTCTCTCTCTCTCTCTCTCTCTCTCTCTATATATATATATATATATATATATATATATATATATATATATATATATATATATATATATATATATATATGTGAAATTTTTAGCAGCACATTTATTTATTTTTCGCCTAGTTTTCACTACGGCTGCTTCATGTGGAGCGAGCAATCATGGTGTACGTGCGGCAAGCGAAGAAATCTTTTCGCCATCAGCTTCCCCAGTGTACTTCATGTTTCACTTCATATGAACCTATAAGCTTAGTGGTCTATAATTAGACTTTGCACAAACCTCAGCATTGTTTCGTGTTACAATTTTTAAGCATTTGCAATGGTGTGGATGTCTGAATACACGCCGCTTGCATTACTTGCAATGGTTCTTTTCCTCATTATAGGAGCTCCACTGGCTTATTCAGCTTTTTTTTTTTTGGTGAACTGTGCGTAGAGTTGTACCTCTCAAGTATTTTTGATTAAGGCCATTTGCAAGTCTTTCTATCGCTCAAATAGTATTCCGCACGTCTGTAAGCTGCTTGTCGGCGAAGGCTAAGGAGGAAGCATGACTCTGACATTAACCGATTTGTACTCGCAGCAGTAAATGGGAAAATATTGTGATGCTGGTATGATAAATACTTTGAGACCGTCAACTGCCACTACTTGAACCACAGGCGCACGCTTTTTACCAGCTGCAGTGTGCTTCGACTGTGCACAGCCCCGCGAGTTACACAAACCGAAATGAGCACTAACTACCTCCCTCGATGCGCTCAGAAAGAACGCAGTTCTCCGGGCCTAGCTCGTACCAGAGGCGCAACGCGTCTTTCTACACCGAACAGCGCACCCGTTCGGATGGGCGACGCGTCTGGAATCGGCGTCTTGCAATGCATCTGGGCCATACATCACAGCTCGCGCGCCATGAACGCGCAATACGTCGCCGCCCGCGATTCTGAACTATGCCCCGACGTGCAGCACAGCGTATAGCGTCCGCGCCTCAATTGCTCAGCCTGCGGCGGGGCAGCCCGCACAGCTGCGCAGCTACATTCCCATGGCGGTGCTGTCGCTGCAGCTGGGCTGCGCTGTTGCCGCCGCACAGTTCCCAGGCAACCGCCATATGTGTGGGCACGTGCCCGCAGCCATTAGCCGAGGAAGCGAGCGGGCCATGAATGGAAACAGACGGGCACGACCGAGCCGCCCCGCTCCGCTGCTGCACAGACTGACGTCGTGTGGCCCGGCCTTGTGCGAATAGTAGATACCTACACACATGAGTGTTAAACTTCCTACTCGGGCAAACGAGCACGCAGCAAAATGCTCCGCATTAGAAAGACAGAAAGAGGGGAAACATTAGAGGATGAAGAAGAAGATACGGATTGACGTAGCGTTGCAAAAGGCGTGCTATGTATACGTTGAGGGCACAACGACACGCATGGCGAGGACAGGAGAAGTCGCAAAGCGTTGTTTGTAGGCGTGATGGTTTTGAACTCATCGTTAGCGTCACGAAAAAGTATAAATGGCTGTCCTACGGTTTGTCCATTTTGGATGTAGCATTCAGGCTCACTTGACATACGGTTATAACGTTTGGCCCCCCTTCAATCAATTGTTACGTCTATCGTCGCCTTGCGCGTTTGGCTGCGGTCTTTGTCCTGCTCTCTCTGCTTCTGTCGGCTTTGTAGGCAATGTGACGTTGATGTGTCTACGCGGTACTTCACTATGACGGCCAGCCTCCTGTACACTTGACCCACCGTTGTGGTCACGTGGTTTTGGTCTTCGACTGGTACCCCGGGGGTCGCGGGATCGGATCTTGGTGCCGGCGGGCGCATTTCCCATGGAGGCGAAAATGCTAGAGGCCCGTGTACCCATTAAGGTGCATGTCAATGAACCCCAGGTCGTCGAAATTTTTAGAGCCCTTCACGGCCGTATTGCGTTCGCAGATTGCACTCCGGCCCGACTATAACTCTTCTTGAGTCACTTAACTCAATAATAGTTACAACTATTATTCAGATAAAGCCTTGAACGCCGCATGCTTAGCTTTAGGTACATGTCAAGTAACACCACATCGCAAATTTCCGAAGCCCTCCACTACGGCATCCTTCATAACCACATCGTGGTTTCGGGACGTTGAACCTCAGCAGTTATTATTATTGATGATTGGTTTGTGCGGTATACGTCCCAAATTGACTCAGGCTACGAGAGTACCGTCGTGGAGAGCCCCGGATAAATTATATAACTTGGGAAAAGTACACTGAAATCACACATTAGATGGGACTGCATGCTTTGAATTGTGACCACCGCGACCGGGATCAAACGCATACCTTTCGGGTCAGCAGCCGAGCATCGTAACCAGATTACCATAGCGGCTGCTTTGTGCATGTTGCGTTTTGATGATAAGTGTGGAAAGGTTTCTGAACGACGTTATTTGACTACGAAATTCGTAACCACCTCTGTATGTTACTTAACCGCGTGATGTGTGGCTGCCTTCCTCTTCGCTCGACGAATAGACAATTTACCGTAAGATTGTCGTAATTTTGGTTGCTGCTGATGACGAACGATATTGGGTGGTTAGAGTTGAAGCCCCGATAGCTTCTCCCCCCTCTCGTCCCCGTGACGAGTCATCAATTTGCGCTCATCTTCGGCGTCTCCGTATGGAACATTGTACGGAGGAGAAACGCGAGATGCGGAGAGGTTTCAGTGAAGCTACAGAGAAGAGGCCCCTGTTAACGAAATTCTCCCTCTTATCCGCCACCATGTCCCGCTGACCGGCGAAACAAACCTGTACTGGCGGTGAGCGCGGTAATAACGATGGACAGTCACGTTAAGCGTTTTTGTGGGAAACTTCTCTTGAATGTGAGCCGAGTTCTGAATGATAACCCTTTACCGATCCGGTAGTATTTTGTCGTTTACAAGCTTAAAAAAAGATACCAAAGTTGTTAAACATAAAAGCATCACGTGCACAGTATGTGCAATAACTGGAGCGTATTAAAAAAAACTGAGGCCATATCAGAATCGAGTGCCTGGAATAGCACTTTATGTAGTTGTAAGCGACGCAATATGTGTGGTTATAGATCTGCTCCGGCATAGGCACTTCTTCGTAGAAAATACTAGAGATTCATAAAACTGTGATGGATGTTCATAAGCTGACGGCCGCAGAGATGTAAGGCCACGCGTCTACGGCTGTTTAAAGTCGTGTGCATAAGTACGCTGTTCCTCGAGGATGCTTCAGGCGCACGTAAAGGAGCAGCTGCACTCCATAAGCGCAATAGTTGAACGCAGAGTGTACGCACATGTTTATTCGTGGTGCTGCGAAGAAATCTGAAAATTCTGAAAGAGCCCCACGAATTTTGTTCATCAGTTTCGCGACAACTATGTGACAAACTAGGTATTTCAGATGTCGCAGGTGGCTTTACTGAACTACAGCCTATTCAGCCTATACCATAAAGAGAATTTTGAAGCTCTTATAACAAAGAAGTGTGGCAGCTTGGGCTGCCACACTTCTAACAAGCGGCACTAACAAGCGGCACTTTGAGATGAACGAAAAAAAGGGAGGGAGGGAGATTTAGTATCAATCTCAAATTTTGGGGCCGTGTAGTCAGAGGGGAATAAATGAATCGACGAAGCCGATAACCCACGCTGGCATAACGAAGACTAATTCAGCGAGCCCCATCCGCTTTGCTAAACGATATCGTGCGTCTAGATATATGTATAGATATACTTCTTCCGCCTGTGTCAACAGTGACCCCTCTCAACATTGCTGCTTTGCTTCTCTAAGTAGCTGTGGCTGGCTGCCTCATGGGGTCTCCACTGCCAGTGAAAATAACAATCCGTTGTGAATGATGGCTGAGAGCTTGCCGACAACATTACAATCAATGAGCTCCAACATACGCGTGCGTATTACCGAGTAAAAAAGTAAATTAAATAAAAAGTAAAACTAGGTCATAAACAGTGGGACGAAGTTGTGGAGAAAAAAAAGAAAGAAAAAAGAGAATGGTGCACAAGTGTATAAATATCAGTCTTGCAGAGTTGCCACGCCGGAATTCGAATGACTCCGAAATTATTCCACATTTTCTTTACCCTAGAATGGAATAAGAATGGAATGGGGACAATAATTGGAGGAGTGGAAGGGGAATGAAATGACGTCATTTTCCAAAACAAAAAGTTTGTTTTCGATTATCTTGTGTGCTGTTTTTTTTTTCAAACTTTGAACACTAGCAAGTCTGAGCCCCGAATTTAGCAGTGAAGCAATATTTTTCAATGGCTTGGCGAATTTCAAGTTCAGTACACTTATAAGCAATGGGCCTACTAAAATTTTGTCCTTATATATATACTGCCTTGCTACAAAATATCTCTGTTCTTTTCGCGTAACCGTTGTTCTGTGCCGTTCGTATCCGTCGTGCGTAGTTACAGTGGTGGCCCATTGTTTTTCTTATTCGGTACGCCATTGCAACTAATAGCATTAGATCTAGGTTTTGTTCCTCATCAACCAAATCTTAGTTTTCTCCATATTCACGACCGCTTCAGATGCGTGACAAAACTGCTTAGTCTTGAGCACTACTTTTGTCATCATGCAAATAGGCTATGTCGTCGTTTAGGAATGAACACATTTAAACTAAAACAATAGTATAACATGACCATTCACTCAAACATGCTGACCATGCAAATACAATAGGTAGTGACAGAAGTGTCCCCATGGATATTAGTAGAGTGGTTGTACTGCACGAAATTTGTCACCAAAGTACTATCCCTCGACAATGAAAACATGGTTTGCCCACTTTTGGAGTTCTTAATGCATCTGACGACATCAACTTTATCGGGACAATCAAGACTTCTATAAGCCTATTAGGACATCTTTGGTACGTTGAGGAATTACAGGAATGGAATGAAACTGCCCTGCCACTCCCGTAGTGGGAATGGGCCGAGTTTTTTTTCATTCCCAGGAATTAAAAGGAATGGAATTGCGGCAAGTTTTAATTCCGCAAAATCAAATTGGAATGTAATGGAGGCGCCCATTTCGCAACACTAATGGACACATCGAACATGCATTGCATTATATTTTTGTTATGCTGACTACTTACGCATGCGCTCATTGCTCATTTTATGAGTTTATTGCTTGGTCACTTGCGCCAAAAAATAAGCGTTTTCGGAAATCACTTTCTACCTGGTATTGCCCTGTAATACTATCGCACACGGTCTATTATGCCAGCGCGCTTATGTACCGTCAATTTGGCAGAAAATTAGTGACCCCCTAGTGCAAAGTTGGACCTGTGTTCCCAAATTAATGATAAAAAATGTTTGTTTTGCACAGGCACTGAACAAACATCATGATTAATCTGTTGTTCTGAGGTTGGTCCACTAGTGAGGTGTAGTGCTTGTGTGAATAGCACGCCAGTTATTTTTCTGGCTTTATACAAATGCCAGTACATGCAGAGTACAGCCTTCTTCCTCTTTTTGCCAAAATGCGCACGTAGAAGTGAGCAGATAGTGGTTGGCTTTAGCTTGACGTTGGTGTTGTCATTATTTGGATTCCCATAAGATCAGCGCACGCCTATTAAGACAACAAACGGGTGTTCGAGCCGCAATTTACCAATATACTCGCTTTTAACCTGTGAATTCTTTGAGAGCACCGGCTTCACAACGAAGCTAAACAAAAAGAGTTGGGCCGCTGTTCTTTTAGGCGTTGCATGTCCCGTAGTGAGAGCGCAGAAAGGGGGAAAGCTTCATTTCCTCGAACGTAGTTTTTGCACTTGATTGGCTTGACACGCCATCTTTTGAAACAAACGTGCGGCAAGCTCCCCGCATAGATCGCGCGTCAGAGGTGAAGCCTCTTTTGCACGTAAGCGACTTCGCGGCCGCATCGCGACTGTCAGACTCGTCGTGTTTTTCGGTTTTCGGGCGACGCTCTCCGCTACGAAGAGTGCGTCGGTTACTGAAAGCGCGCATGGTTCAGTGGGTCTCCTTGGCCACCGCGGAACCAGTGAACCGGTTCTGGTTTCTGTGCGGTACCCGTTTTCTCTTTTGCCTATGGGGGAACCTCAGTTCCCCATTATTCTCATAAATGCCCTATGCTGACTCACTTTTACGTGTTTCACTTCGTGTCCGAAAACTGCCCAGAACTGTAGCCGGAAGGGGGTCGCATCACCAAAATTTAGCGTAAAATTGATCTATATCTTGCTATCTTGTCGACTTTCAACCATTCTTTCATTCCATTTCCGCCTCAAGGCAATCGAGACAGGTCGAGTCATTGTTATACCCATTTTTTCGCTCAAAACCAAGCTATGAGAACTCTCTGCCACAGTGAAAAAACAAACGAACCAAAAAGAAACAGGTGTGTCAGCCGTAAACGTGAAACACTCAATGTAGTTCCGTCTCCCCAACACCATACGGAGTGCAGCGCGAATAAATTCTAAACGCACAAACAGATGAAGACAAAAAGGTATGACACGCAGGTGCTGCCTTTTTTTCCTCGTATATTTGTGCGCTTGGGATTTATTGGTCGCGTCATACCAACACGCCCAAACTGCCACAATTGTGAACAGCACAACTCTCTCATGAGAGTCTGCTGGTCATCTGCTTGAAAAGTGCCACCAGCTCGCGAGCTCAAGCACCTTCGGGCCAAAAAAATCCGCCCCTGTCACGTGCTTCTCGAGCGGCTGCTCGTGGAGGTTAATTTTTTTCATTTCCGGCGATCTCGGCACGAGCGATTTTTCAAACGGTTCCCGGACTCACTTGAAGCCGCCCGCACTGCTGTTGGAGCAAAGTCGCTGTCGTGTGAAACAGACACTGCGTGCTCAACATGATGACATTTTGTGAGCGAAAACCCATCTGCCCCCGGTAAAATTCGAAAATGCTCTATTCTCATGTTTGCAGATCTGGCCGCCACCACCACGCCATCTCTGGGCAGTGGCGGTTCATCGTCGCAGCACCAGGGCTGCAAGATGCCGGACTCACCTCAGGACATCAAACCTCTAAGCCCGACGCAATTACCTAAAGTCTCCTCAATGCAAGGTGAGCGTTTCATACCTAACAGTCGGTAATGAAACCCTAATTGTTGTCGAGACTAAGAACGTGGCTTCTGCTGTCCGCTGTTGACGGTGCAATGCACGGCATTAGGCACATTAGGCAGATAGTTTGTGACAATAGAGTAGTAATATCGCGGCTCTCTCTCTCCATGTATATATATATATATATATATAGAGAGAGAGAGAGAGAGAGAGAGAGAATCTTTTCACCAACTTTTCTTTCTTCACATTTACATTACAATTCGGTCTTATACCTTCGACTATACTTCCATTGCCATATTACTGTCGGTTAGATCTCTTTAATATTGTCACGGGTGTATTGTCACTCCCCGTTACAATATAATGTGTTAAACACGAAAAAACGACCCCTTTAATATACACTTCATTTCATGTAAAGATATATATATATATATATATATATATATATATATATATATATATATATATATATATATATATATATATATATATATATATATATATATATACACGATCGATATTATCACTATGCAAACTACAATCTGATTTTGATGCATAGCAAATCCGACAAGTGACTTTTTATTTTCGCCCATCTTTTTCGCTTGAATCAACCAGAGCGACTCTAGTGAAGGTGCCTCAGGTGATTACACAGCCTTTGGTTAGCTGTCGTACAGAGTCGCCACAAAAACGAGAAACTCGTGAAGTGAATTCACGTCGCTCTACGAGTCACTTGAGCGCTCGCACAGCTGTTCTTCGAGGCCTATTGTGTCGTTGCCGAGAAGCGTGAGCGAACGTCTTCTCGGAGCTATCGCGGATAAGGGCAAATCGAGTCAATATTCTTTACTTTCAAGTTGCAGCTGTTCCTCGCTGTATAGGTTGGCACCTTAGAAAGTGACAGTTTTATTTTTATTTCCTTTTATGCGAAACGCGCGACAGTATGCAGCCAGCTGCGCTCATTTCGCAATCTTCCTCTGCGCAGGTGTCGTTCGCGAGCCGCAGAAAATTTAGGCTGCGTAAACACGCATCTACATCTGCAGTTTACAGCAAAAAAAAAAAAGTTTGCCACATCAGTCCTACCCTGAAACCAAGTACTCGTTTTTTTTTGGATTGCAAATAAATCGAAGCACAATATTCGGCTGCCCTATACCAATAGATATGACATGATGAACATCGCCAGCGCATTTGATGCTTATCGCATGCATTGTCGTCGAGAATTCCTATATGCCGTTTTACTGTATGTAAAAATCAGTAAAGAGGAAATGTCATTGCAGCCAACGCTTCTACAGGAGGAGTCGTCTTCCTCGGAGCAGGGTTGTGCCCCAGATTACAGCAACTCTTCTTGTCGAAACATTGACTGAAAAGAGATTCCCCCTTTAACTATATTTTGTCACGTCAAGCCTGTATTTTCTCTTGAACATGTGTGGTTCACTATACATAGCGTGAAGGCACACGAGTACTTGTTTTGTGTTTCTTACTTCTTTTTGCACTGTGAGGTTCCCTAAAGCAGCATTGTGCTGCTTTGTATATCCTCCTGCATGGTATATCAGTCTTTTATTTTTTTTAATATAGCACTTGTAGGAAAGGTTAGAGCTACAACACGAGGGAATAATGTCTCATTTCCACGCAGTTATTTGAGGTGCAGGGTAGGAAGGGGGATGTGCGAGCGTGATTGTGTCTTTCGCAGGTAATTGCCACATTGAAAGCATCTGTTAATGTGAGCGCTTCAAATGACATACCGGGGTCTTGTTTTCCTTTTTTTACATGCTGCAATCTTCATTTCTGGAGCAAACCATGCGCAAATTGGCAATCTGTGTGCTATGGCTTTTGTTCTAAGCAAAGTCGGGCAATTGTATACCTTGAGAACAAAAGTACCCCGCAAACACATAGGAAGGAGCACTTCTTAGCTAGTTGGGTGCTTTCTGTGAAAAAACTATGGACCATCTCCCCAAAGCGATCCTGGTGGATGCCAAGCGGTAGTGTTGAGCACGCTGTTGACCCGGTTGAAACGGGCGTCGACATGGGTGCTGGTACAACAGTTTGAAGCGTTTACTTAAGTAGACGTTTGTTTGAAACGCAAAAACACGAGAGGCGGGACGCATTCAAGACGCTTGCGCTCGGCCTTATTGGCTCGCGTCTCGTCGGTGTTACCCGCGCGTCCTCTGTATTTTCGAACGCGATCAGTGCTCTTGACTCGCACATCGTCGGTGTTGCTGGCATTTCACTGCCGACGCTTGCGTTCGGCTTCCCTGGCTCGAGCCTTGTCGGTGTGGACATCGCCATTCACGAACGCGATCGGCTTCACTAACCCTCGCAACGCCGGCGACAGCCGGTAAAGATACACGCACACTATCGGGAAGCATGCCGTGACGGCGTTCCGCCCATCGGCGCGATCGCCCGGGCAACAGTGGCGAGCTGCCCACATTATCGGCGCCCCGAGATTCTCGAGACGCGTGCAGAGCGCGCACCCGCCGGCTTGCGGCTTCTTCTCGCCGACAGATGGAGAGAGGTGGTACGGGGGGGGGGGGATGCCCACGTGAGGAGTGGGCTCGAGTGTTTCAAACAGGGGAGAGGGTGAAGTGAGAGAGCTGAAACGTGGCGAATGCGTGACAAGCGAGGGAGAGTGAGGGCATGATCTACTTGGCACCGCAGCAACACCTGCGGCGAGGTGTGTGGTGCGGATGAAGGGACAACGTTACACAGGCTAGTCAGAGTTGCTTCGCTTCCAATAGAGTTATTTGGTGGTCCCATTTCATTCAATAGAACTGTAGAGATAGTGGCGTCGTGAGTATAAAGATTACATACTTCGTTTACATAAGGTCTTAGTGTTTTTAGATGCGAAGAAGCTTTTTGACTAGCATGTGTAACGCTGTCCCTGCGTCCACACCGCTCCTCTCGCTGCAGGTGTTGGAGCGGTGCCAAGTAGCTCACGCTCTCCTAGCAGTGCGCGGTGACGTCTCTCTCCCTCGCTTGCCGCGCGCTCGCATAGTGTCAGCTCTTTCTCTCTTCACCCTCTCCAACACTCGCAACGCTCGAGCCCCCTCCTCACATGGTCATAATCTCACCTGCGCCACCTCTCCCCATCTGTCGACGAGAAGAAGCCGCGAGCCGGCTCACGTGCGCGTTGCGCGCGTCTCGAGGATCTCGTTGCGCCGACAATGTAGACAGTGCGCCGCTGCTTGCCGTGCAATCGCATCAACGGGCGAGACGCCGTAGGGGCATGCTTCTCGCTAGTGTGCGCGTACCTTTCCCGGCTGTCTCCGGTGTTGCGAGGGTTAGCGAAGCCTATCGCGGTCGCGAATGGCGACGTCAACAGCGATGAGGTGCGTGCCAAGGAAGCCGAACGCAAGCGTCGACAGTGGAAGACCAGCGACACCGACGAGGTGCGAGTCAAGAACACCGATCTCGTTCAAGAATGCAGACGACGCGCAGGTAACACCGACGAGACGCAAGTCAAGGAAGCCGAGCGCGAGCGTCTTCAACACGTCCCGCCACCCATGTCTCTGCGTTTTAAACAAACGTTTACTCGAGTAAACGCTACAGCGAGTTTTGCTTCAAACCGTTCCTCCAGCACCAGCGTCGACCCCCGATTCAACCGGGTCAACGCCGTGCGCACCGCTACTGCTTTGCAGATCCAATGAGGGTTCTTTTCGGGGTGATGGTTCATACCCTTTTTTGCAGCGAAATACTCAAGACAATAACTCTGAATATGCTGAATGATGTCTCTCTCAATGAGGTTTAGTGTTCTTCTGCTAAAGCTTGGGTATTGTGTAGCTTGCGGACATCCTTTACAGCCGAGATGGCTGATTATCTTGTTTCAATAAAAAATATTTCACGGTTACTTTGGTCTCCTCGCAAACTTTTTCATCAAACGTTCTTGATAAAAAATATGCCGTGTCAGTCATGTTTGTGACATGAATGTCCTTATTCGATTGAATCCACTGATAATTCGTGCTTGAAAGTACAAGTTTCAAGAGGGATATTGTAGAGCACCCATTGTGTAAAATGTTGGCGTTCACATTAACAATATCACCGAAGAAACTATTTTTAAGCTTACGGACTAATTAGTGGACTTACCCAGATTCCCTCAGACTCAGTCTAAGCCGTTAATTTGAGTAAGTTTTGCTCAGTGCTATGTTGGGCACAGAGTTTCCTAAAATTAACTAGAGGGGACTCTGGTGCTGCGATCTTTCAGCTACCATGGGAATAATGGGTAGTACATGGATTTGCCTAGTCTTCGTACTTGCGGACGGTGAATCGCCCTTGTAGCTTCATTTATTGCTGTGCTTCAGTTTCGTTTAGAAGAAAGAACGAACCCTTTTGAACTTCGTGACCCGATTTGAAATAGTAAGCCTAAAAGAATAAGGTGATGAAGAGCAACCGTTGAACATTTGCTGATTTTTGTTGCCTGAGAAAACAGCTCCAAGCCAGACAAACACACATGGAACCAGAAGTGTGAAGATTAGACAAAGCTGTGTACTGCCCATCATTCCCATGCTCGCTGAAGCGCCGTGCGTTCCAGCTCCTATAGACATTATAGCTCCAGAGTTCCCTCTGGTGTATTATTAGGAAATTCTATGATGTTCGGGAGCTTGAGCCCGTGTGAGTCCGGGTCAGAAAAATATTAGTGAGTCTTAATCCGTCTGAGGGATGGTTGAGAAAATATTTCATGATTCTGAGCTCGAGTGAGCCCTCAGAGTAATTTTTTTAATGAGTCTGAGTGAGTTCCCATTGCTTTTCCGACCTTTGGGTTTACATGTATTCGTTACTCCAACAGAGTTTAAAACGGGCTCTAGAGAAGCCACTCTTGCACTTTCGCTGTTACTGTGCATCGCGTTCCGCTTAGGCCTGACGTTTTTAGGGGCGAAGCTCCTCAAAGCGGCACCAGTTCGTCCCTCGAAGTCGTAGTTCTGGTGTGTAACAAGTGTTACATTTTGATCTGCAAGGTGGTGCCGGTGGGAGATTTCTCCTGTGCTTTGTTGAACAATAAAAAGTTCGCGGTGTGCGCGTTAACTAAAAGCCGAATGCTCTTGTCTCTCATTCCCCATTAGCAGCCACAGGCATGTTCCAGTAGGAAACGTTAGTAGAAGTAGAAGTGTTAAAACCGACTTCTGCTGTCTCTCATTCCCAGTAGCAGCCATTGTTTACCTCCAAGGTAGTGCCTGGTGAGATTTCTCCTGTGCGTGATTAAACAATCAATTTTTTTGTTCAAAACGCCGTTGATTGATGAAATAAACCAACGAAAGACGCCAGATGTTTTCTAAAAGCAAAACGAAAAGACGCCAGATGTATCTAAAGCAAAACAAAAAGAAGACGCCAGCTGCTTAACGAAAGACGCCAGGTGTTTTTTATCGGGCGAATTAACGGAAGAAAATTTCACAGTATTACATCCAGGAGCTTCGCCCAATCTCACCGTCGTTCACCTTGTGGATCTGCCGTTAATTTTTTTATGGGTAAGAAATGACACAGAGGACGAAACACTTCTAGAATCGAAGCTAGAATATTTCAACGCAAGTAATCATCTGAGGACAGATTCCTAGGATGGCGAGCGTGAAGCTGTTCCTCGACTGTGCAGGCGTCAACGGAACTCATTCTCCTCCTTGCAACGCGGGCAACCCGGTGCCCGTGTGCGCGAATCCCGTGGCGGTGCGGTCCTTGTCACCGCCATCAGACTCAAACCACGGGTCCGGTTCTACCGGCGTGTCCTCTTCGACCGCCGCATCGAATGTGTCCGCTAGCTCGGCCAACATCGCTTCGGTCAGCGGCCTCGTGGAGGCGCCAACCGGAGTCGTGCTCGGTAAGTTCAAGCTTTTTTTTTTTCGCTGCTTCGGTTGGCGGTAGTTTCTCCGCGTGCGTGCTACCAAGTCAGTGCGTAAATATGATTCTGAATTGTTCTAGAACGCTGTGCGCTAACTATAATTAACGGGTAGGGGATACCATTAGGCCGGCACTTGGCTTATGTTTTCTCGTTTTCGAAAAAAAAAGAACGATATACTACCTTAGCCTTCTGGCGTGATGTGCGTATAGCGTCTTCCTTTGTGTGTTACCTGGTACACATCTTTCTATTTCAATGGCAGCCCTACATAATAAATATCGAGCGGCCCTGTCTTTACACGGTATAGCAAAATCAATCGGGTTGACAAATAGGCAACGTTTCGCCCGAGAAATGCGTGCTTTCGGGGTCCTTCTTGTGTTTATGTTACACCGTGTTTCTGAACATGCGCTGATATTTTCAATGACAGTAGCGACCGCACTTCGCTGACTTATGATATATCAATGCACTAGTGTTGATCCACTACTGTAGAGAAAAAGCAGCCGTGATCATAGAGCCAGGTAATGCAACAAGCCTTTTAGCAGTGACCCATGAGAAGTTGACTTTTTTAAAGCGATTCAAAATAGTGCAAACAACAAATATTGGAAACAAAATAAGAGGAGGCAACCCGGGCGCTAACGACCTGTTGAGCCTTTTCTATCTCAAACGTCGATCTGTTTGTGGTGTGAGCTATTATGAATCTCATGGAGGTTAACTCATCTACCAAGAACTATTCAAACATCTCTCACACCATTTTCACTCGGAAAATTTTGATGACGATCAGGATGATTCGGGTCGGGTTCTGGTACACGTTCACATTTAATCGACATCCTGCGCGATCGGTATCAAGATGATCACGATCTGTGCTTCGTTATCGTACTTCGGGATCGCGATTTCGCTGACGTCTCGCCAAACTTGGTCCGGATTAGGCTCTACCATGTAGCAGCCACAAGCTTGCTGGTCACCTTCAAGAAGACCGTTGCGGATCGGCCCTGAGCACGATCAAAAGTGCCCGTCTGACAGCGGTATTATAAAACCACTTGCGTATTGACATTAAGGCGCTCGTCAAAGATTCCGCACTTCAAAAAATTTAAAAAGGCACAGCTTTGCCCCAAAGGCAAAGCAATGAACGCGATAGCAACAAATTGGAAGGTCACGTGCAAAATGGCAAGCAGATCGAAACGTCCCCCGCGTTTTTCACGCACAAATTACGCACGACGCGTACTTACAGGTACAGATGAACGCGAATAAGCGTCTCAGTTGTTACTTCGCTGTGTCTGAAAAGCGCGCCCTTTTCGCAAACGGAGACTGTGCAACGATTGCAGTGACATTTGCGTGCCCGGTAACTACAACGGAATCGTTCCAATAAAACCCAAGGCCAGCCAATACATACGATCCTCCCCACCGCGACATAAGGGCGCGCGAGTGAGCGTCGCCCCCTTCCTCTCTGGGGCGCGAAGCACGCGTGGGAGGAGAGAGCGCGCACCACCGTGTAGGGATGATGTGGCGACACGTGCTCATGGCGCCATCTTGCTGGTGATGCTGAAAACACGATAGTTCCCCCGGAGATGCCCGTCAACAGCGGTGAGTGGTATATATAGATAGCTTGCCGTTTCAACTTTTAAGGAGGTGCTCCTCCATGGCTCTGTGGTTAAAGCCTCGCACTCACGATTCAGAGGTACCAAGTTCATTTCCGTGCGCCAGAGTGTTTTCCTGGATTATGTTTCTGTCTTGTACTTATACGGTGTACTCATACGGTCAGTGACGGTGACGCCGACGTCGACGCCGGCGGCAAAAACCAGCCGAGAGAGTCCATATAATGCTATCGAAATAAGACAATGCGCTGGATGTTAGACTAGCGTTAGTAAATGCTTGCCATATAAATTTAAAAAAAAAAGCTTTAGGAATCCGATTGCTTATCAGCCGGGTACGTGTCCAGTATGATTGACTACAATTATATTCCTCCCGGCAACTCACTGGTTGTGGCGTCATGCTGCTAAGCTCGAGCTTGCCGTTTTGATTTCGGGTCCAACTACTGCAATGCGGCTGGAATAGAACGCAAAAAGAATAAAAACAAGGCTCGTGCACCGTGAAAATCATTCATGCTTTAGAGAACACCATTGGTAAATATTAATGCCTGGTAATTTCACCTTACGTTTTGCTTGCAGAACACCAAAATGTAATGTTTAACCAGACCGGAGCGCTAGAGAAATGGTACGCGATCTATCTGTAAATGTGAGAAACCGTGCCAGTGGTGTCAAGAATTATGGTTGGTTGGTTCCTGGAATGATGGCACAACCCACCACGGAAGATAAGCCATGAAACGTGTGGCAGTAGAGTTCGAGGGGGAAGAAGAGGAAAAAGAGTAAAGAGGGGTGAAACATGTAAAAAATAGTTTATAGAAAATCAAAATTATTTTTGATATTTTGGTTTATTTATGAAA
Organism: Rhipicephalus microplus; assembly: GCF_043290135.1. Classification (NCBI taxonomy): domain Eukaryota; kingdom Metazoa; phylum Arthropoda; class Arachnida; order Ixodida; family Ixodidae; genus Rhipicephalus; species Rhipicephalus microplus. The sequence goes on along the minus strand of NC_134710.1, from coordinate 217,643,085 downwards.
TGCCAATTAAAGAAATGTTACACTTGAAGTATTAGAATAAATACAGATAGGATCAATCAACATATCAATGACAATACATCAATGTACTTATAATATTAACACGACAGTCTATTTGCTTACTTTATATAATTAAATACGGCATCGCATATGTCTCTGTTGCGGTGCCTCAGTTCCGACGCTCTCATAGAGAGTAATGTAGATGTGGAAAACTCAGTGGCGACATGGCTGTGGTTTTTGTTGCTCTCTTTGAATGGCTCATATACCCACTTTAAAGGCGCCAAGAATGGAGGTGTTGCCAGTAGCACATCGAAAATTATTAGCGAAACTTCGAGTACTCGATAAGCCTCGACGTTCAAAATTTCAAGCCCCAATTAAACATACTGCTGAGGCAAAAAAAAGCACTTTATCAGGAAGCGCGTCAGACTACACTACTTTGTTGACTCCGTAGTTTAACCCTACAAGCTTATTCAAAATGTTATAGCTTACCGACAAGAAGATCTGACCATGCCTTTAACACCGACCCAGACGTCTTTCTTCTTGCTCATTGGCGACGGTTTGACACACCTAAGATTATTTTTGTTCAAAAGAAGCTGGCTAGTAAAATATAGACTATATAAATGTAATTGAAACTTACCGCTTGACTTGCAATATTGCGATAGGATAATATGAAATCCCCCCCCCCTTATCTGAGTTCCAATCTCAGTTTTTTTCAATAACACATCAAAATATTATCTCGTTCATGTACAAATAAATATAATAGGCAAAGATGATTCTGTGAATAATGAAAAGGCAGGCATAGGAAATTGTGCTCCGATTTGCTTGGCTGGTCATTCTCAGTGAGGCTGCCTGATTTTACTCCTACTTTGAAGCTGAGCCTGTGGATGTAATTTTTGCGCTTCGAAAACTCTCTTCTTATATAAAAGAGCAATAATAATAACAGTTTCTCTTTCAGTGTGTGCAGCTCTTACAGCTTCAGAAGACTCGTGAACTCTAGTGACATTCCGCGCATTAGTGCCGCCAAAACTAAAGAAGAAAAACAAAACTTTCTTTGCGGAAAAGACTTTGTTGCCGCTAAAACACGGCTACGCCCCCTCGTCGGGCCCTTATTCCAAGGCATCGCTGGCCCTCGCCATTCTTTCAGCCCTCCTGACTGCCCTCAACTGAAACTCCTTAAGCTACTTTGTGTTCCGCGTCACTATGGATTAAGAGTAAATGAGCTGGCAGTTTCCTTAGCGTGACCATCACTTGATAGTCCAATAATTTCGGTACTTCCAGAAGTAGAATACATAGTCACGATCAGATATAGGAAATTTGCCGTTTGTACAGACAAGAGAGAAACAATAACAAAATGGGCAGAATATCACCGTCTCAAAATTCCACTGAATCTTCAGTAGAGTCAGTCCAGAAAGTTTGAAGTAATCACTACTAGACTTAGATGACGTGTCCCCCCTCTAAATATATATTTATATTTGGTGGTATGGAGCCCTCATCAATATTGTTTAAAGAAACAAATTGGAGAACAAAAATCAGAGGCACACGGGCGATTTACATGCTCCCGGTATAGAAAGACAGAGTCAGTTACAGAAATTCCTTATTCTTCTGGCCTGCATTTGACAGAAACGCACAGACAGAAAATTTGTCTGAAAGTACTATGTCAAAAACTAAATGGCCAACTAAATATTAGCAAAGAAGTATGTTTACTGTCGCCAGGTAAACAGAGTGCAAGAAGCAACCACAACACGGCCATTCAAGTTGTACAGTACTCATACCGATAGGTTCAATTACTCCTTTCTTCCTAATGCAATCGAAATATGGAATGATTTGCCAGTGTGTGTTGTTGAATAGAACGATTTTTCAAATTTTGAACAGACTTTGGATGACTATCTGTGCAAGTGTGCCGCTTGATCTTGATCTAACCTGTATTTGTGTATTCGTTAATGATGTCCTTTTTTACTTTATTATTTTATCATGTTACCCTCTCTTTAAGGAGTCTGGCAAAAGAATTGACAGAGTATCGGTATAAATGAATAAATAAATACATAAATAAATAAATAAATAAATAAATAAATAAATATACATGGCGTTGATCTGACGATATTACCCCATCTTTCATTCTTTGAAACATTGGAACTACTAAATACTACTTTTTTATCACGTCGCTGATATTTATTACTTTAAAAAAATGTCTAGCTTTTCCGTTTTTGAATGTAGGTATCCATTTTAACGGCGGAAACTGTGCTAAACTTTGGTCCCTCTGTTTTGGGACTTTGCCACAAGGACGTATTCATTGGAGTTTGCGATTTTATACAAGCCATTACACGCATTTCACCGTGAATCTCTACTCTAATGAATGCTGTTGAAGTAACATTAATAGGTGTTTTCACCAGTATGTTCCAAATTATTGGGTGAAGTAGACGCAGCTCTCTGGTCTGCTTAAATTCTCAGTTTCATTGTTTGCTGCTATTTTTGTTTTCTTTCTTTCTCTCACTTTGTAATATTGTACGTATTTTATTTTATGTTTATAGATATAATAATAATAAGCAGTAGGATAGTTTTCATCCACCAATTACACCACAGTTTCGTGGCCAATCCCCCAGGGTCAGGGATGTTCCGTACTACGCCGAAAAATTCCCATTCAGAAACATGAAAATTCCCTCTTTAGGGGATTTTTTCCTCGCTAACCCTGACGAAATTTCCAGCATAGTTTCCTGCACAACATTACTCATTTTTAGCCCTATCCACGCACACACATACTAAAATTACACGTGTCTGACATACTGGCGGCTTTTGAAGTTATGACTATCCCCTCCACTATCGCACAAGAAAAGCATGACTTTACTAGTTATGTACGGTCGTCATAGGAGTATTTGACTATTCCTGAAATTCCCTGCATTATCACAAAGATTCTCTTGGGCTCAAAATGACAGGTGAAAATTCTCGAAAAATAAACGATTTCCTTCGTGGAACACCACCGCACAGGATATATGTGTCATGTTGTAGAAAAAACAAGCAAACAGAGAATGGATGCTAATTATTCTCTCCGCTATCTTTTTTCTCTAATTTCAGGAGCACGGCAGCTGAGCAAAGTGAAAAGGTTTCTGACCACTCTGCAACAGTTTGCGAGCGACGTTTCACCAGACGTCGGAGAGCGGGTTCACGGCCTCATTCTGGGACTTGTGGTGAGCACGAATTGAGCCTTACAGCGCGCATCCCATCGCTTTGTCCCACTGAGAACACATGCGCGAACTATGCTTTGGCCGCGAGAATTTCTAACCAGCTACCCCACGAGTTATCTACCCTGCCAAATTGCTTATTTTCATAAAATAAATGTTCCTCACAAAAACTTACGCTTTCATAGAGTTCATACGTGAGCGGAACGTACTTGAACAGTGAAATCATTCATTTTTCTGCCTTTCATTTCTGTGTTTTGTTAACCGATACGGACGACACCAACTTCCCATTATTCAACGATGACCAGTTTGATATTGTCGCCCCGTAATACGCACCGCAGTTAACCCTTAATGTAAAACTGCCAGTGGAAGTTCCTTTTTCGCACGCTTCAGCTCCTATAGATTATTAAGGCTAAAGACAGCTTTTGTATCAGAAACTTGTTTGTTATCCACAATATTTCTAATTTAGCGAAGCGAAAATCTCAACTCTTCACCACACAATTCGTGATAAAGCATACGTTTGCAGAATCACAGATCGATGGACCGAATTGGTTTGAGTTCATAGTAAAATAAAACTCATTGAGTGATTTGTGTGGTTCAACGTCCCAAAGCCGACATATGATTATGAGAGATGCCGTAGTGGAAGACTCCGAAACTTTCCACCACCTGGATTCTTCAATGTGCACTCAAATCTGAGCACACGGGCCTACAGCATTTTTGCCACTATCGAAAATGCAGTCACCGCAGTCGGGATTCGATCCCGAGAGTACCGAGAGCAGCCGAGTACCTTAAGCACTATACCACCGTGGCGGAGCAAACTCAAAAATATAACTCACAACTGGGCTGTACTCACAACTGAGTTATCAGTACAGCACTTCATCTCGTCATTTGTATTTTGTCTAGCCCGGCTCCTTTTTACCAAATATAGTTTTTTTGCTTTATTGTGTAACTATAGCCCAGACAACTAGCAGAATGTGCTTACTTGAACAACCTCACTTTCCTACAGAGCTCCACGATATCCATCGAAGATTTTCATCACAGCATTCAAGACATCACGAATTACCCGTTGCGTCCCTTCGTGGTTCCATTCCTCAAGGTAATGCTGGTTCTTCTTCTTTAATTTTTTCGAGATTTAGCTAGCCTCTCTTTTACATTTTTCTAAAAATAACGTGACTGTGATGTCGCCCTTTTTCATAGTTTTTATTTTAGTTCAAATTCAGGTAACCTATATTCTGTGTTACCGTCGTTTGCAGTTGAATGAACAGTGCACTGAAAATATTTGACCACGAGCAGTACTCCATTAAACGTAGATCAAATTTTGAGATACTTTACTTGCTTTTACGTCTAGTATGTGGTCAGAGAAGGTTAATATACTTCATACAGCACCATGCATGCCGTTGCTTACTGGCAGTGTATATTTAGGTAACGGGAGTCTCCTTTGTAATATTTGCGCATAATGATAAGTTCTTAACTCACCATTATGAATGACACCTTTACTAAATGTGTGTGTGACTCTACGTATTATATTCGTGTACATGGGATGAGTTCATACCAGGCGTTTCAATAAATGTGTCAAAAATGTTTTTAAATCTGAAAAAAGGCAATATTTGCTCTATGACTTCGCAAGTACTTCATATGTATTCCACTGGCATTTTAAGATGGATAAGACATGGCTGGGACCGTAATTAGAAAGTTAAATTATTAACTATTTACTTTGTGTAGCTAGGTGGTTAGGTCAATAGAATATTTCAAGTCCTTCATGCGAGGAATAACTAAAAAGCTTTGAGATTCCGCAAAAGTGGCCTTCATTAATAATTGCAAAGTAATGAAATTTGCTCAAGTTCAGCGGCGAAACTGTCGAGGAAACGAGGAAGAACGCAACAGCTATATTCTTCTGAGATGTCGAGAATTAGTGAACATCGTTATATCGACCATAAAGCGACTTCGTTGTGTGGGTGTCGGGACTGCGCTCGCAATTATAGCACGCATGACGCACATACGATTACGCACGCGGAAGAACTACGCCCCTGTAATCGTTTTCTTTAACATCGACGTCCTTCTGGTCGTCTTCTGGTCGCGCTCATCGTCGCTTTGGCTTCGCATTGAATTTGGTGGAATTTCATTACGCCGCAGTAATTACTACGAGGTGCTTATCCTCTTATGTCGAACCTGTGACGGTTTCATCGCGTGAAAAACTTCAATCACCCTATCTGACATGACCGCCTAACAACAGTAATTAAAAAGTTAATTATTTTAAGTTGCTCAATTGCCGTTACAAACGGTGTCTTTACCGTATTAGTATGCCTGCAGGTATACACTAAGTGTAAAGTCATCGAACAGATATCGCATTGCCCCATTTTTTGTAGATTTTGGACATTTCTTTAGACACCCGTTATACCATATTCGCCACACAACACCTGGAGTAGCAAGCCAAGGAGCAAATTAGGCTAACGTTTTCAGGGATTATCCAGCCGTTAGCAATGACGCTTGGTACCACCGGCCGATTTAGTTCAGCTCAAAGGTCGACAAGTACAGCTGATGAAATTAGATGCGGCAACGATAAAAAAGCTAAAATTAATCAAACACACCTCTTTGGCTCTTATCACTCAAGCACGGGGCGTTCACGTACGTATATACAAAGAAGCACATTTGCAGTCATAAGCGTAAGCCTAGCCATGGATAATTCCTAACACTATAGCCCGTATAATGTCAGTGATCTCGTGATGCCCTTGAGTTTTTTGTTTTCTTTACGCAGGCTGCTGAGGTGAAAAAATTGTTTTGGGAGAACATGGGGTCATGTTTGCTTTGGTCGGTGGAACATGACGATAATAAGGCACTCAGTATTCCATTTCTATTTCCTACACTTTCATTGCTTCGTAAAGTTATACTAAAAATTGCTTACGTGAATTTGGCTGCGCTCTGCAACTGCGTTTAAAAAAAGCAAGGTTGCAAAATGCATATTTCTTAGTTTTTACTTCTCACTACTGAACACACGCCCAGCCAAAAGACAAGCGTTGCCACTTCGCGAGAGCAAAACGGACGAAGTGTGGGATGCCGTCTGGGCGAGGTCTTCAACCTCCTTGAAACACATCTGTATATGGCCAACTTTGCGCTTGCACGCGGTCAGTTTGCTATTTGAAGCCCGTTACGTTGAGTGTCCTTTCCATAGCTCTATGCAGCTTGGACTTGGAAAACAATAGAGAAATAAATTTTATGTGTGCCTTTAGGCAAACACACTTCGTTCACATTTTCAATGTAAGTGACAACATTTGCTACCGTTTGTTGTGGTATAAGTACCACTAAAAAGGTGCACGCAACGTCTTCCGTGATGCCCGAAACGGCCGTGTTTCCCGAACAGCAACGAAGCAAGAGCTGTCGCACGCGTTTTGGCCACGAGTATATTAATTGTGTAAGAGTTGAACGCCACATTGATGAAATGTTTGTGGCAACATTTGCTGCTTGTGTGATTCAGGAATGAATTCACAGAAGCATTAGAACTCTCGAAGAGGCATTCAATACTGTTACACTTTATATTTAGCTAAAGACAATCATTTCTCACCTAGTTTGCTTTTCCTAATGAAGAAATAACCTTCTGCTGCACAGAGATGTAAATGTGTAAATGTATCTTAGCAAATATTGACGTGACAGCGGCTTTCTTTGTACACGGTAACCGGAAGAGAAAACGCGTGACATCAGGAAGAAATGTTGCGTTGAAGGAACGTTCAGACAGTGCAGCTAAGTGGCCAACCGTGTACATATATCTAGCAAGGAAACAATCTTGCGTAATATGACGGCTGACTATGTGGCTACGTGGGTTGCTATCAGTGGCGAATGACTTCAGCTGACCTGGTGTCGTCTGGTGCTCGCAGTCGCACCTGCCATTGCTGCAGACCGAACTGGTGCACTACGCGCGAGCCGCCAAGCAGAGCCCCGCTCAGTACTTGCGGCAGCACGAGCAGTTGGTGCTGGACCAGCCGGGCGGGGAGCCGTTCGAGATCTTTCAGCCGGACGCCAAGGAAGGCGCCCCCCTCAAGCGGAGGACGCCCCCGGACGGGTGAGCTGCAGTGAATTCGGCTTAGCTGCACAAGTTTAATCGCATGCAGCGATGCCAGACTTAGGTACTGATAATACGGAAAGGGCTCTTTGTCTAATTCTCCTTATCACCGTTTTTTACTTTCAGGCTTACTTTTTTACTTGTGACGCACGTTCCGTTCGTGGGAAGCTTGTCTAAGAAAAGTATTAATGCCCGAACTGAACGTTTATTATGGGCACTCTCCTCACGCAACGAAGACACATTGACGCTTCTTTATAGACGCAGGTCACATTAATATACTTCGCTTCGTTGAATGCTGCCGTAGACCTTGATTACGTTCTATATCCTGCACTGTGTACAACTGGTGTTTCACTATTCATCGTACCCATCTTGAGTAGCACGCCAGCTGTGTACGATGGTTAGCAGGCCATCGTCTCAACGACTAGCTGGATCCAAACGTAACGCTAATTTGCACATTGCAGTCGGCCGAAGGAGAACGGCCACGCGGCGTCAGCCGTCGGTGCTGCGGTGGTGTTGGAAGAAGGCGGCCCGCCGGTGGCCAAGCGCCACCAGCCCCTCTCGGCGAGTCCCGGAACGGCGAGGCTCAGCCCCGGAGTCGGCGCGCACGCCGCCCATCCACCTCCCGCGGCCTTTCGTTTTGAGGAAGCATCGACGCCGCTATTCCGGGACCGCTACGATCGCTACGATCGCCTTGACAGGGACTTCTACAGGCCTTGCTATGGTACGCACAGCCTTCGTCTTGAGAGCTAGGACAACTAAGTGGCTGTAGTTGTTTTCGTAGTAAGACAATACCTGTGACAATACCTGTGAACTCTACTCTCATGCCAGTTAAACGCGGTGCAGCAACAGTGCTAAAGGTGCCTCTGCTGGCTCATGGTGCGCACTCCACTTGGCTAAATGACCGTTAGCCTCGTTATCGTGATGCAGCGAAACTGAGCCCTTGCACAAGCCTCGTATTAGAGTGTACTAGAACGGGATAGTACATCCTACTCGTGTTGTGCTTACAAGGTATTACATGAACCCGTTAGTATGGCAATGGGCGTCGTTATCTCGTAAAAATACATTAGCTGCGCATGCTACAAAACGCGGGGTTACGAAAAGGGCAGCATGGACGATTCAGATTGGCGGATGCAGATGAAAAAAATGGTCAGTTACTGTTCGTCGGCGATCTCTGCGTACCTATGGGTGACGTTGTAGTCGGAACGCCCGCATTCTGTGATGAACTGCCGGCATATATGCGACTATTTTTGTTAACTTGAACAGGGGGTCAAGTAACATATTCATTGTGATTAATATATTAATCGCATAGTGGTTCAAAACGCCTGTAGCCGTACATTAACATTAATTAGCTTGTGGGGGATGTGAAAGACGAAATGAAAGAAATGGGAAAGTGGTGAGCTTATGCATAACAAAGACTCAAGTTTTTTATCATTTTTACAAACTGCCGCTCTAGCGTCACCGGTGCGAAGTCGGCAGTGAGAATGACAGCAGGTTACTTCGTTCCGTACGCAAGTAGAGCTGTGAAGAGATCAGGGACGTGTGCGGGAAAACGAAACGGCGATTTTAATATACTTGTATGCGGCACAAGGAATGAAACACTTCAAACAAACTACAAACATAAATATAAAAACAACAAACGATCTTACAAGTAAAAAAAACTGTTCAATAATTAAACAGCAGCTAAACATGCGAAAGTTCAGAAGTATCAACAGGTGATGGCATACGTGCGATTACCGGCAGTGTTGAGTCCACGATGATCGGATGCGAGAAGGTTTGAAGAGTTCTGGCACGACTGCGATGCCGGCGGCGTTGCAACGCTGATGTTTCCGGGAGCTGCGGCTGGACGGTGAAGCCAGGCAGGTTGATTTAACCTGCGTTGGAAGTTGCGATGTCTACGAGGCAGATGTTGATTACACGTCTCAACTGGACGAACGGCTAAGTTCAGGTGGCCACCCGATACAAAGCCACAGTAAAAAGTTCTAAATAAGTTACGCGATGATCCCTTATACCTCATGTTCTACAAGCAACTATTAGCCGGGCGATATCGTGCGTCTAAATCCCCTTTCTGCCGCGCATTCTCTTCTTGGGGGAAAGGATGGCTATTTAAATGGGTCCAGTCATGTACAAAGGGCCAATCCTCAGCGGTGTCCCTCCGAGACGAACATATCACCAGGTTTTGGCGGCTCAAACTGAAGTTCTTTGGATGTCCAAGTGGTCTCACGGTCACAGGGAGAAACGCGGCGCCTGTTAACTCGGCGTGACGCCGGGTAAAAAAAAAATGCAGTCTGTGACAAATTATATATAGGGAGAAATAAAGGCACGAAGATAAGAAGGTTTACTTTAAGAGCGCACAGCAGTGATTGGTTCTCACAAATTAACAAGGAAACCTGCTACCAGGCATGCACTGTCGATGCTGAAAGGAAGACATATGAGGTAAACGCACCGTACGTTGTTTTAAATGGATACAAGCATTGTCATTGCGGCCAAATACTAAATCCACAAAAATGCGTCTACAGCCTCCCTAAAAGTGCGTCATTTTAATTGTATGAATGGGCATACTTGTATTGAAGTTACTTGGCCTTTGCACTCATTCACGAATTCGTGTCCTTCTGTAACAAATGCCCCGCAACACAATACAACAAAGTACTCACATCCGCCTTTCTCTCGTCATTGATATTTCAATAAGTGCTTTTTTTTTCTTCCTTATATATTAGAAAACGCGAATATTCAAAACCTTCGAATAATAACTTCTCGAATTGAATACGAATCGAAGATAAGAGACTATTCTATTAGTATTCGAAGTATGAAGTACATCACTGCACTCCCTAGGTAAAAGCTCTACTAATATTTCGTCAAGCTAGAGAGTTACCTCGCAAAGAAAAAAAAATGTCTCCTGTAACGATGCTGTCCGTATATCACAACGTCAAATGAATAGGAATACTGGCCTAGCATAAAAGACTCTGCGAGAAGAATACATTGTAGCAGATCGCCGAATGATCAGCCCCGTTTTAACATTTCGTCACTTTGCGCACTGTCTATGCTGAGCAAGTCTGCATAAATTATACATTTACGCTCTCCACTGACATGAAATAATGAACGCCTAGGTTATTTACGTGCAAAAAATTAATAAATTCAACGCTTATTAGGCACGCCGTAGTGTTCGACTCTGGATTAACTCTAACCACGGGATTCTTTAACATGTGCCTAAATTTAAATACGTGGATGTTTCTTTGCATTTTCGCCCTCATTGAAAAGCGGTCGTCGGAGCCGAGACTTGAAGGCGTGTCCTCGATTGGAACAGTGCAACAGTTTAGCCGTTAAGTTACCCTGATGGGCGTTGCCATCATATCGTAATGCGTCCTCTTTTTTTTCAATTCTTTTTCTCCTCGCTAGGAATGCTGCATAGGGATTACCCCGAGGATCGGGACATGGAGGACGAATGGAAGAACATCAACACTGTGAGTACTTTGTTCTACAACCTATTCAACTTTCAGAAGCTTCAGAGGGCGCTGTCGACTCTCCAAGTCTCGGTAAAAGGCATGTCTGTAGCTGCAAAAAAAACATATTTTATACTTTCTTGATTTCGTTTATTTCTATATTATTATTGGTTGATAACTTCTGCTCTGCCAGCGCACTGTGTATATAGAAGTTGTTGCTCTTAGCCGTGTACTCTATAATTATTATTTCGTGACACGGAACTAAAGTTAGCAGTGTACAAGATTATTATTGTATATTTATCTTTTGCGCGTCAATATGTGATGGCGTGTGATCGAGTGTCTTCTTCGTGCTTTCTCATCTTTCAACATCCCCTTGGCAAGTGTAAAATAGCACACATCATTTTCCCTCCTGGTCCACCTGCCTCAATGTAGAAACAGCGTGACATCGTGCAACTTTGATGATCGACCATGGTCGTATAGGTCTTAACATTCCTTCGCCGCACCAAAAATGTCACCTACAGCTGTACCATACACCACATATCATACCAAGGTATGATTGTATGAAACTTAGTCGCAGGCGATGTCACAAATCGTTTTTGCTTCTTCTACTTTAGTTCAGTGCCAACACACACGCGCAAAAAACAAAAACATGATGTTGTAAACTCATGTCAGGCGACCAGAAGAGTAATCCCTATGACTCGCTCTGTGGATGTCGTTCAGACCGGTTGTGCCCCCGCTTATCTCCGACGACAGCGCAGCTCTGACCAACTGAGCTCGCCCTACGCCATCTCCTGCCGGCGACAAGAGCTCTCGCTGAGTGGTGCCTCGTCCTCGGAATCGTGCGATCATGTCCATCTTTCCTATCTCCTCTTTACTTCCATCGTTTTCTGTCGTTCGCTGTCCCTGTGCCTCGCTCTCTCTCCTTTCTCTCTGTCTCTTTACCTTTTAATCCTATCCTTCCTCCTTTACCCCCACCTCTCGTGAGCTACTGTTGAGGTGTGCTCCCCCTGAGAGAGAGTTACGGGGCTTACTTTTCCCTTCTTTTCATTTAGGAATCACCCCCCCCCCCCCTATGACTGCCCACAATTCTCGTCACTCTTGTATATTTACAGTCATCGGGCTCGTGTTACACTGATAGAAGGGAGGCCCCTCACCAGTCAGGTCATTTTAAAATGACAAGCGCAATGCTTATATTGTGACCTCACGATCGTGTCTGTCAAGAGTTACCGTGACACGTGCCGCGAAAAAAGCTCCAACTGAGCGTCGTCTTCTCTTCTCCTTGTGCACGCCGTGCTCCAAGATGTGGCGATGACGTACGACTCTGATCTGATCGTGACGTGCCGTGCACAAAAGAGCCTCGCTGTCGTCCTTTTCCGACTCACGTATTGGCGGGTCAAGGGGATACTGAGGCACCCTAGCACCGCATAAACTGCTCAGAAGGGATAAAGGCAACACCGCAAAACTGAAGTTTTCTATGTGGTATAATGAGGTGTCCTTTAAGCAAGCACCTTGGGCCACCTAGTAGTGCAGTATCCACACAATAGTGAATATCTATTCGCGAAACATTTTGCCTAATTATGAGTGGCATGGGGCGTAGAATGTGCACTGATTGCTATTTTTTGCGCAAAACATGTGATGTGCTTTCTGATGCTTCCTTGTCGGTCAGCGTACAGTGAATATATGAGCCCGTTTAATAGTACTCGCATTCAGTGCGCTGAGAGATTTTGAAAATCTATCTATAAACGATGCCCGCCGACATACCAACCGATCCAGCAACTGGCAGTAGCAGCATGTACAGCCTCCAGCATTTTTAATAATATCGCGCGAGTGTCGACGGCACGCCGTATCAGCGCCTTTCAACGGCGACTATCTACGAGACCGGCAACAGAACGCGCAGGCGCACAAAGCAGCGCAAGCGTCGTCTGCCACGCTGTTTCTTTCAGGACGATGCGCGCCCCACCACAATGACTGTATTAGTCTCTTTAAAAGGAAAAAAAAAAAGATAATAAGAACGATGTGAACAAAACCACGTGCACAACTTAAAACTGTGATCTACTGACTCATGTAGATCTTTCCTGTGATTGCAGTCAAAGAACTGCTCAAAGTTGATGCCCAGGAAAACTTAAACAAAAAAAGTAATACAATGTGGTCAACAGCAAAAAAAAAAAACATTATTTTACCGCATGGTATTTGTCAGCTTATTTCACCTAAAGAAGGTGCCAGTATAGGCAGCAATGCATGCCGTTGAATGCAAACGTGGAAATTTAAAAGAAGCTATACGTTCGTGATGTTTCTATCAACGACTGTGTGCACTCCGGGCACCTTTAACAAAGAAAGGGAGTGTTTCGTCCTGAGAGGAACAGCCTGGCAGGCAACGGTTGCGCTAGCGCTGTTTCGTGCGCCTGCGCGTACTGCTGTTTGTCTCGCAGATTATCGCCGTTGTAAGGCGCTTTTACTGGTTGCGGTCGAGGCTCGCGCGATATTATAAAAAATGCTGAAGGCTGTGCAAACTAGTACAAACCAGTACAATCTCTAGCTAACAAGCTAACGATGTATCTTTATTAGCCATGGGTGGGAAAACACCACTCGCAGCAACTGCTGCGTTCACGCGCTGCTTTGCGTTCCGCAGATGCTGAACTGCATACTGGGCATGGTTGAAAAGACCAAGCGTGCCATCGCCATTCTGCAACATCGCAGTCAAGCAGAGCGGCCCGATTTCTCGGCATCCGTGTGGACGGGCAGTCGACGCCACCTCGACGTCGACTACGATCTCAAGAAACGGGACCTCATGGCGCACTACAAATCAGCCGCTGAGATAGACAGGGTCTCCGAGGTCCGGCGTCGCGCAGGTGAGCTTTCATTGTCTCTCAGTTCTGTTTTCGTATCAGCCTGTCGCGTGCAGTAAATGGTGGAAAATCATATATTTAGGTGTTGGTCCCTAACTTGACCGTAGCCGTGGCCAGAACATCGCGTTGTTAACATCTGACACAAACTGAGTGAAATATTACTGCTCGTTCAAGAAAGCGGGAAATTCTTAAAATAAATAAGACTCGCCACGGTGTTCTAGCGGCTAAGCCACTCGGCTGCTGACTCGCAGGTCAAGGGATCGAATCCCGGTCGCGGCAGCCGCATTTTCGATGGAAGCGAAAATACTTGATGTCCCTGTGTTTAAAGATAGGTTCACGTTAAAGAACCCTGGGTGGTTGAAATTTCCCAAACTTTCCACTATGGCGTCTCTCACAATCATATGGTTGTTTTGGGATGTTAAACCCCAACAATTATTATTATTATCTTCAATTAAGGCATGCTCTCTCTATTTATTCAAGCGATCAGTGGGGTGATGTGTCCTTCTGGTTCATCGCCCCTGCAGAGGGATGAAGAAAAAAAAAACGAATGCTTCTTGTGCATTTACGAGAAAATAAGAATCGAATCTTGTTCACAAAGGGCAGATATATTCATGCCAAATATTCACACGCGTACCTCCTGAAGCAAGGAAAGTTAGTGAGCTTGGTACACTTCCATGTTGAAAAAAGCCACACGTGGATTAACGAAACTAATGTGAACACGGGGGATGCTCAAATGACTCACGAGTTTTATTGTGTTATCCTCGGTGCTGTGGGTCTCTTGCATTATTTATTTTTTTTATTTGGTATACATTGGTTTTCTGTGTGTCAATTATTTTTACTCTGCAACCCTGTGTCATTGTGCTCAGTTCCCGCAGTGAAGACAGATCTCAGCTTCAGCGGGCGTATCTCTACAAAAGTATACAAAAATATCTGTACACTTTGAATTACAGTAACGATAAACAAACAATGTCGGTTAAGTTGGCTGACAGAGTGAGTGAGTAAGTAAGTAAGTGAGTGAGTGGCCTTTCACTTTACATACATACTCGTCTGGAACATGGGAACTCAACGTTTCACATGTGACAATCTGCTGCTCAAGAAAGACAGAAATGGTGATACAGAAATTTAGTTGAACTAAACCGAATGCCCAGTGTTTTACGGTGGTTTCTAGACGAGAGCCGAGCCCTCTGTACAGGATATCATGAGCCACAAATCCCAGTAGGTGTGAAGTTTTCAAAATACTAGCTGAGACATTCGACGTCAAAGCCACACTAACGTGAGCCGTACACTTAAGTGACTTTGAAAAGGGAAAAAGGATGAAATAAACGCAGTTCTGTTACTGCCTCTCTGAAACGAGGGCACCTCCACAGTTCTCTGCAGGGGATGGGGGAATGGGAATTGAAGGGAAAGGAGAAAAGAGGCAAGAGAAAGGCAGAGGGGGAAAAAATTCGGCAGATCCCATGTACCTGAGAATCCACGTTACGCGAAGCATGCGCAAGAAAGGTGACCGTGTTGCAAATTTTTTATGGAGTGACACGCCATGGAATGACGCCAAATTAATGTACAAATGTCGCACACAGACATATGTTGAAGAGCTGAAGATGTTTATATAACCGATTGTTTGCACTTGCACAACGATGGCAACTGGAACATGCGTATTAGCAACATCAGAAGCTTATGTGAAGTGCTGATGCAAGGGAAGATTCTTGCCCTGGAGACTGCTACATAAACCAACTTCAGCGCATGGCAACTAATCACATCTGACGTTAATGCGACCTGACGGCTGTATCAAAATAGTACATATGTAATGTTTATAAGATTGGGCAGGCAGCACTGAAACCACTATTAACATTCCACGAGGATTAACATCTATTTTAAAAGTAGTTCCTAGACCTGGCGTAGCTCTGTGGTAGAATGCTTCATTGGCACCCAGAATGCTTGGGTTCGATTCCAGCTGGGACTCGTCAGGTCGACGCTACTGACGTCAGGTATTTCCTAACACTCGGGCGTTAAAATTGCCCATGTGTGTTCTCGTAGTTCTTCAGTAGATACCAAGTGTCAATCACCTGTGGCACATACCCGCATACCAGAGGCACATACCCGCCCATGGTTATGTGCCACTGTCTGGCGAGAAGTGTTTGACGACGTATTCGACAGGATTGTGACATTATTCATGTCTTCACAAGCGTGTCGTATTCGTCAAACAATCTGACCCTCTCATGCTAATTTTGGTTCACTCCAAGTAAATGGGGCGGCCACGAGATAACCCAAACGTAAGCGGATGGATGGATGGATGGATGGATGGATAGATAGATAGATAAAGTCGCCGAAGTTCGCTAAGCAATGCTTCGCATTTAAAAGGCGCATTCGATTTGCCAGATGCGCGCGCGCAAGAAGACCCGCATGCCACACGCAGTCGACTGAGAACACCACCAAGAAGGTTGAGAGTACAGTGGTGTGCACGTTTTAACACGGGCTAGGGAAGAACTCACGAAGTGCAGCCGGTTCGGCCAGAGAGAGGCCAAACCTATTCGCCTTGGACTCGAAGGCGAGCAGGGGCACAACACAAAAATTGCGCTCGTGGGAGCCAACTGGGAGGGCCCTGAGCGTCATTCGAAGTCCCGAAGCAAGACCAGTCAAGATGTCATTCCTGGTTTTGATGTCAAGTTCTTGCGAGGTCGAGGAAGCGGGCTCAGTCGTCGTGCTTCTAGGGACGGCGACAGGAACCGGCGGTTGTGAAAAAGCGCGTGGTGTCTGCATCGCCGTCGAGCGCTTTTGGACGACGGTAGGGGCCGGCTGAGTTGTAAATGAGGGCGAGGCCGTTGTCGTTGTAGTGGGAACGACGGGCGTTCTGGTTGTAGGACGAGGGGCGGCCTCCGAGGTCGTGTCGCCAGGTCGTGTCACCGGTACCGACGAGCGCATCTCCGAAGGAGCGTCCCTTGATGATGGAAGCGCTGCTGCCAGGGGTCCTAGCGTGCTCCATGGCTTGGCAGTGAGTCATGGTGCCGTCAGTTGAGGCCATGATGACCGCTGCCCTGCGATGGAGCTGCCAGGCTGGACAGCACAGCTCAGTTGCAGGATGTTTCTCGCGACAGTTTACGCAACGAGGGTGTGCTGCACATGATCCTAGGGCGTGCTCTATGCCGCAGCGCAGGCACCGTTCGTCTCGAGAGCAGGTGGCGGTTGCATGCCCGAAGCGGCCGTAACGGGAACACTGCGTGGGCCGGGGCTGGCGGGGTTGAACGGGGGGGGGGTGCCTTTGCTTGTAAAGCAGTATATCCTGCGGAACGGTAGTCCCAGCGAAGGTGAGTGTGAGGCAGTTGCCTCTGCATACACCGGACACGAGAGGCACTGGTGAAGCAATGTTGTCGGCGAAGTCCTCGAAGGGGATCGTTGGGTCCACTCCAAAAACCATGCCAACAGGGGTGTTCAGGTCGAGTTGTAAAGCTCGAACCTTGATCTCGCAGATCGTCCCAACCTGGAGTAGGGCGGTGAGATCGGCGGTAGGGTGGGTGTCGATAGCAACGAGGTTGCACCGGAAATTCACTCGCACTCACTTGGTGGCTGGGAACTCCGAAAGGAAGGCGGCGATCACATCCCTCGACGCATCCAGGAAGTTGGCCTTCTTCCCGATGGGCCGAAAGACGATGGTGGCCACACATTCACTCAAAGGAAGGTCTTCAACGACGCGGAGACCATCGAAACGCGAAGACGTGCTTGGGGGCACGCCGCGCGCACTGGGGTTGGACGCCGTTTGCTCGGCGGCAGCAGTAGTTGAAGGACGAGATGAGGAGGTGTTGCTGCCAAGGGGGTATCCCTCGCAGAAAGCCACGGCCGTGGCAGGAGACGAGGGAGCTCCGGTCTGCACCTTCGCCTTGCTCGAAGCCGGGGAGAGGGTGGCAGTGCGGTGGCTACTGACCTTCTGTGGCTGGGTTTTCTTGGAGCGTGCCGGCGTGGATTGTGCCTACGTCTGCGTAGTTGGCACTGATGATGATGCCGACGCTGCCACGACGGCATCCTGCTGCGGTGTTTTCTTACGGTTTCCTCGCTGAGGTGCCACACATAGCCTTTAAAAGGGCTGCGCGCTAAGAGCGCGTAGCAAGGATTGGGGTAAGGACAAGAGCGCAAATAAACGCGTCCTTTTAAGTTGAAATCTCATCTGTCTGTCCGTGAGCCGATGGGATTTGGCAGCCATCAAAGGTCTCTACGTGCAGCCGTCGTAGCTTTGCAAGAACACGGGATACATTACCTTGAAAAGTCACACCTGGTGTGACTTTTCAAATAAGGCTTATTTGGGGTGTCGAATAACATTTAAGTAATGTGCTCAATGGCCGAAGCAGGATGCGTCGGTTATTGACGCGTTTGGTCAAGCGATTGCGAAATAGTGGTGAAGTTGTGCGAGGTTTCAAATGACTATTGTCTAAGTTTGACGCAATATTGTCTCTATTTCCACTGGCTCACCTTGAACGGCGTGCTCTTGGGTGTTTACCATTTCATTTTGAGCCACATGAAGCAACAAGAAAAGATAAAGTAGCACCAATAATACATAAAAATTTCAAGTAACATCGGCTTGTTATGATTGCCAGGATTGCCCAGAAAAACGCATAATCTGCTGATTCTGTTGTGTTTCCGATGACCTTCGTCAGGCTTACACTAACTGCATTTAGAGAGGACGCTGGACTTTGATCTCGATGGGGCGAAAAAGAGTGTAATAAAGTTAGGAACTGAAATGTCAGAAATTTTTCGGGAGCATTCATGGGGCGTGTGGTACACCGCCGAGCATATTATCGTGCGTCGGAAAGTGCGCTTCTTTGAACTGTGTTTTATTGACCGCGGTAGCACTGCAAAAGGGTGTGTCGTGTACTTGCAGAAGAGGCCGTAAACGAGGTCAAGCGACAGGCCGTGGCCGAGCTCCAAAAAGCTGTGTCGGCCGCCGAATCCAAAGCCAGCGAGCTAGTGGCAGCCGAGCGCACCAAGATGGAGCGGCTGCTGGGCGAGGCGCGACGCCAGGCCGCCGAGGAGGCACTGGCTGCCGTAAACCATCAGGAGGATTCGACCGAGGTGAGTGCGAAGCTTTGGTGCCCAGCTCGCTCATCTTGTGGGGTCATGCGGATGCACCTGTAGTGGAGCCAGGAAGGACGGATGTGTTTTTGACCTTGTTTTCTCTGTTTCTCGGCCCTTTAAAGCAGAACTGCTGGAACTGTGGACGCAAGGCGAACGAGACGTGCAGCGGCTGCAATGTGGCGCGCTACTGCGGCGCCTTCTGCCAGCACAAGGACTGGGAGAACCACCACCGCGTGTGCGGCCAGCCGTCCTCCAGCCCCAGCAGCAGCGGCGGAGGCCCCATCGGCAAGCGCAGCCCCACGCCGCCCCGCAGGCTAGAAGGCAAGGTGGATTCACGCCACTAACTGCGCTGATGCCATCATCACCATCTCGAGCTCCGGCCGCCGACCACAGGGTGCGCCAGCGACATTCTCCTGAGATGTGCATGTGCTGCGCGTGCATAAATGCTCCACAGTGGACAAGTTGCTGTGGAAGGGCACATCGTCCAACTGAGTGGTCTGCGTTTGTTCACGGCCCGGTAGTAGCTACGTTCGACATATCTACGGCTCCTGTGAACTCAGGAAAGACCTTAGCGGTGCTCGCACGCTGGCAACCCCTGCAGAAAGTTCGTGATTACGTCTTTGTTTCAGAGGTTAAGGACGGTCCTGTTCTTGTTCGCATCATTATAGGACGCAACTCATCATATTCCTCGCTTTGCAAGAGTGCTACGAACTCAAAGCACCGCGGAGACTCTTGTTGCCTGGCGTCCGCGCTTCTGTTGAGGAATATGCAGTACAACGCTGCATTACGTCTGCTGAATCTCACTTTTTGTGGGCTCGTGTTCTCAAATGCCCGCTAGTGTATGTTCACCGCTAGTGTATGTTACTTTTGTCAGAAAGGTTTTTTTTTGCTTTTTTTCGAACCAAACCAGTATATAGCTTATGCGGAATGTAACTGAGATCGTGTCTGCTGGGACGCAGATAGCGTTTGCTGCAAGACATGATATTCATTTGAGAAAAACCAGCTTGCTTCGTGTACCGCTTCGAAGTTGACTTTCTGTCAACCTGCTGCACCACCCTCCACCATTAGCCAGGCAGTGAAATTACAGAAACCATGTGGCTGTGTTGCCTGTGTAGCAGTCAGATTTCTGAAGTGATGTTGTGAATGTATCAAGCGTGCTAGCTCGCACACGCACACATTCACACATGCGCTTGCCTAGCGTTGCCACTTGAAACGCTGAATAATTAGAGGTGGAAGATTGCCGGTTGTTTGTCTCTTGTTTTGTGTGTCACTTCCCATGGCAACAACCATGCATCATGAACTGTAAAGACACTATAGCAAGCGAAAATTTGTTGAAGCGAGAGAAATCGTTCGTTCTCTGTTACCATTCCGATAAGGGCTCGTCCATGCTTCACACCGCTTTCCCATTTGCACCTTCCGTACACGCACTCTTCGTCGCACTGTGAAAGCGGTGACCAGTAAGGCTGCTGACAACAGAGATGCCGTGCTCTTGTTCCCGGTGGTTCATGCAAAGTACACTGCATTTACTATTTTCACCTGCTTGCAGTGATAGGCTGGCAAATAGACGATCTATTGTGAACGCCCGAATGAGAGGAAATGAGACTAGTCTCATTGGTGTTTGTGAGCATGTTGGAATTAATCTACGTCACCGTCAATGAAACAATGCGGGAGCTAGTCAAATTACAGCCATGATTGTTTCTTCAAAAAGTCGTGTTGCCCTTCTTCATCTCTGTACCAACTCCATCTAAAGTTATTACATTTTCGTGTCGCATTTTTTTTCATCTGTTACTAATTCTTGCTGCGTATTTGTCGTCTGTCCGTGTAGCTCTTTTTGAATTCATTTTCGTTTTATGAAAGCAGGATTCCATTTCTCGTTTGCACAAGAGATACTTCCGACAATATTTTGATTCGGTGTCATGAGTTTCGATGTGGTGCAACACAAAGCTGGTGTAATCGTGTCCTTTCATATACATAGCTTATACCTGGGCAGGATACAAGCACTTTCTGTGTGCGTGTGTTTCATTTCCCGCTTACACCTCAATCTAGACCTCGAATGCACGAATCGTGGTAACGGGAAGGATCATTACTAGTGCTGGTACTAGAGAAGAAAGCACTGGCTCTATTGCCAGTTTGGTCAGTTCCCTCCAACTTACGAAGCGCATGGATGCTGTCTACAAGTGCTCCGCTTCTTTAAAGCTATATTTCAGTTAATCTAGTCAAGGCAACTATAAATTTTGAGACGTTGTTTTGTGCTTGACACACTACAACTTCGAACATGTTGCTTTAAACTTTCTAGATGGATACTTTTTTTTTCGGTCTTTCGAAAGTTTACTTGTAATCAGGAATACATATCGTGACGAAATACTATCGCCTAGGAAATGGCAGGATTACGATTGATGTCCGTTGGAATTATTTTCATCGACGCTTTGTTCCGGTGTATGTGTATGTGCGTGTGTATTCTAGTCGGTCTGGTTAATACGGAAACGTTGCCATAGGACTTTGGATTGTTTTATTACGATGTATGAGCAACGTTGCAAGTTCCTGCACCATCACTAGTGTATGTTATCACCGTGGGAAATAATTCGCGCTTTTTTTTTTCAATGTGGAGAGAAATTTACCGGCCTGATGGCTAATTTCGCTGCTTGGGTGTTTTCTGTCTTTTTCCTCTCTCTCTCTCTCTCATTACTATTGCCATCTTTCAAATCGGGAATGAATATGCTAGGACGATACGGACGCTTAGCAATTTTAAATCTTCCGTGCCATTTATTGAAATTAGGTTGGTGGTTTCCGGCACTGCATTCACTTCAGAATGCATTCAACGCAAGCAGCAAAGCGTGCACGCTTTCCCGGTACTTCTCTGACAGGAGGAAGCCGATGTCGAATGCTCCTTCGCGAATGCAACTACTCTAGTTCCAAAGTGGAGATGCCGGTAGATGGCGGCATACTTTAAATATAATGGGGATCAACCACATGTAAATGTGTCGTGGCAGGACGCATATGAGAGTGTGCTAGTGATGGAACCCATATCTCACAATGAGACACATGGCTGAAAACTTCTACGTCGGGTAGCTTGTATTCCTATTGCGATGTGAATTTGCCGTTATATCACTGTAACCAGTTCCACTCCCACAAAAACATCTGTCAAAGTGCGCCTATTTGGAGTGGAGCTCCCCATAGTATTTTCCCGTTCTAATGTGTTCGTAATAATTGCTAGGCTATGCATAAGAAAAAAACGTATTGTCACATAGGCACCTGTTGTATCAACCGCCTAATATAATTAGAATTAAAAATTATGCAAGCCAGTGCTGTTCGGTGCTGCTTCCCCTAAAAATCTTGTGTACAATCAAGCTTTACTAAATCTGACTTATACGCAGTGTTTGTTTCACGCGATGTTTCAGCTTTTTTTAGCAAGAAGAAGAAAACTATGATATTACTTGGAACGTTTGTCGTCCCGGTTGGTATTCTAATTTATATTTCACGTGATAATCCAGTTCCAGGTATTCGCGTTTCGTGCAAATGAACACACAACATAACATCCGTCGAAAAATTAACTGGGTAAGGCAAGTAGTACCTCGTCTTGTTCTACATCTATTCCTCTTAAGTGGATCTTATGTAGATGGGGCTGTATGATGGAGGTTAACGAGTAATTCTCGCTGATGGCTTTAATGCCCTGCACGACGTGCCGAAAGTTCCGTAAGCTGGTCGCCGTGCTGACGAATCTCCTGACACCACCACACGAGGTCCTAAAGAGCTTCAAATGCAACGCGGTCGTTAATTCAAAGCATGTCGGGTGCCAGCACAAATTACCTGTAAAGGCTAATTAATGCAGTGCATTAGCCTACGTCTACGGGAGCGCCTTAGCGCGCCATCTTCATCTTCATATATGAAGCACGCACTTCATCGATTACGTGCCACCTCTTTTGCTGCTGCTGAATGTACTCTGGAGGACGTCAGTTGGAGGATAATTTTCACGACGGATGTGGAACGCTGTATCTGCAATATAATCTTTTTGGAACCCGGAGATCTGATGTAAAAAAAAAGAACAAGAAAGAAATACGCAGCCACCCACAAAAGCTCCCAACACAGTGGTTTCATAAATAAGGCCGACACGTATTTGTTTAACCACAGTGCGGCCCTATATACGGGAAGCCGCTTGCTGGAAAGATGGCAAACTTCAAACTTTTTTTCCCTTGCGATTCGCATTTCTGAACGTGGTGTGTGGTGCGGGGAACATGCGATTGCTTGAGATTATGAACGCTGCACTTCGCGCGTGGCCGTATATTATGCTTTTTTTCTTTTTATTCCCTTGTTTATTTAGTGCTGCTCCAACGTGATATGTTTTGCCACGTGAGCTAATGCTTGGACGCCGCTGTTTGCCATCGACGGTGTGTAATTGAGTGTTTGGCCATTCTCCGATTTGAGAAAGGAGTGGAATGTGCGCGAGTCTCACCGGTACATTAAATAGCTGTTTTCAGAGTTGTTTGTACAGAAACATATAGGAAGCATGAGATGTGCGCGCATTACGACCCATTCAAAGCCCGTTCCCCAGAGACCGCGACAAGTGCACGGCACGCCGGCGATAAGCAGCCGCCGTGTTGAACGGTGAGGCCGTGAAATCGCGCTGCTCTGCACCAGGTGCCGGAGCTCATCGACTGGTGTTACCGTAAAAGAGGCGTGCCCCGAAACTTTAACATGCCTCTGTGCACTTGGTAACACAGGACGAAACACTGTAGTCCGATTAAGCGCCAAAGCATGCCAGTCAAGGCCCCACAGGTTTAGAACTCCCGGTTGCTGGCGAAGTGCCGAAGATCATATTGCTTCGTCAGCGAAGACGTGCTGTCGTCGCCACCGGCTCACTTTGGCTTCGCTCGAAGCTCGACATTTTAAGTGCGTTGTTATGGGGCGCGGATGACGGGGACTGCGAGTCGGAGTACGAGTACAGCGTGTGTCTCTGAGCGCCTGCGTATGCCTTTTCCTTGTGAACCGAAAAAGTACTTCGCTTCCACGTGCACGAGAAGAGCGCCTGAGGTCTCGAGAATAAGACGGGCACGCGCGTCCACGCGGAATGCCTAATATATAGATACACTGATAGATACGCAGCTCGCGCTGGCACTTCGCGATGGTCGCTACCCTTTATCTCATAGTTGTTAACGTGTGCCCTAGATGATGTTCTCTTTGCTTTTATTTAGGAATCAAAGAGTCTCATTGCGCATACGTCGCGAAGTGCATCATACGGCAGTTGCAAGCATTGTACCCAACTTCGTTGTAAAAAACTAAATAAAATAAATATTGACGTCGTTATATAGCTATTGTCGCCGTCCTCTTTCCTTTCTTGAGGTCGCGCCTAGAAGTTTCATTGCACAAAAAAATCTTAATTTTTTTTCGCCTCGCTCGGGCAGGCCGTTTTTCTTTTGTTTCAGGATACATGGCTCACGTGAACCACATGCATGGTAGGGAACCACGATTTCTTTCGAAATGAATGAAATCTGCTCGGAGCTGATTGAGAACATCGTAACGCAGACCGAGAGACGACGCGCATCTTGTGTACCCACGCATGCGCTTTATATACACAGCGTATACTGAAGTGATGCCACAACTAGCTATAGAGTATTTAAAAAAAACAAAGGCGGTAATTAAGCTAGACTGCTACCACTTCATTCACGCTTCATCCTGCACTTGGACACACTTTTTTTTTCCTTTTTCACAGCCCCCATTTCGGAGTGTACTCCATTCGAACGTATCGCTTGCTGCAGATTCTACGCTTCCGCCTTGACCACGCTTCACAATGTCGCACGCACGGCTTTAGTCAAGTAAAATTTTCGTTTTATAGCGCGTGGCTACATATTCTAGTCGCTTTATGCGGATTCTTTTCAGCATAGCCACTGTGCTTGACCTGCTGAGAGATTCCGCTAAACCTTTTTTATGTTATTCCCCTCTTAAGTCACTGATATGCTCACTTTGAGACTATGATTGCTCGACTGTTCGAGCTGCAGCTGTGCAGGCTTACGCTTTCGCTTGTCAAAAGAGCGTATACACTGCACTGCTTTTAAGTCATGCCTTGGCTGTCGTCGTTGTGATGGAATCGTTTTACTTGTGTGCGCCTAACCGGACGCTGGTGTACAATGCACCGGTGGAGCCACTGAATCTCGACATCAGGAGATCCCCAAGCACGTCACCACGGGCGTCTTACATCGGCGTTAGCAATGGCGCTCTAAACTAGCTAAGCGGTGATTTCTTCTTTCTTTTCCACTAGTCACCTGCCCCAAAATGTCGCTCGGCTGCCGCATGCGTCAATGAAAGCAGCCAAGTGCGCCCCGACATCTAGTCACGTCTGGTCGCCTCCAAATCAAAACCGACAAACCGCTCTGCCGCTCACGAAAGCTCTTAGAGTGCGTCTGGAGATAAGCACAGTGTGAATGGAGCGTGCACACAAATAGTTAGTGCGTACCAAACTTGCAGCGGTTCAAGATTCCCTGAAGCATGGCCAAGAGTGCGCCTGAAGTTGGAGAATATACCATGGCAGAAACGTTGGCAAGACGGAAAATGCGTATGCCGGCCCGACTACCACGTACAATTTCTGTTTGCATCAACCTTCCACCTTAACGCAAAATAAAAAAAAATTATGCGCGTGTATCTGGCGACTTGGCTAGTGAAATTTGGCGGAGATGCGGCCCAGTCCATACGCGTTGCCTGGTCTCTCAACCACCATAGGCATTAATTTTTTTTAATATCGTTGGCACATGGAATTATATGTTTTAATATTATGAAACTAACCAAATTTATTGAAGCGTTGATGACTCTGTCCAAATGGCTACCTCATTTTCGGGGCTGCACTTTTAGACTAGTTTCGCAATCAACTCGCATCGCAGAACATTTCAAATGCGTTAAGGTGTAGGTAAAAACGCAGCTTTAGTAACTCCTCGCGTGGCGCATGTGTGCTCCAGTAAGCTGCAAGTATTGATATAACAGAATAAAAGAAAAAAAAAGAACATCACTGCCGCAAGAATCTCTCTAGGTTTGGGGTTTCATCTCGAGGTCTAGCTGCACTGCGACTTGAGTTTCTTGAGCACTCCTAGAATATCATGATTGATGTAACAACGCAAGTATGGCGGCGCTAGTTTGTTTTCAAGTTTCCGGTTCCCAGTTCAGTCACTTGGCCCAAGCATTTTCTCTTAGCTCCTCGGCTCGCTTTTTAGAGTATATAAATTGTGTCATTGATGATGCTTGTACGCCTATAGTATATGTGTGATGCGTTGATGATTGCCTTGTTTTATCTTGTGTCGTTGATGTGTTGTCCTACTCGGGAGCCCCGTTCGGGCGATGTTATTCCCGAAGTGACCATTATTGTAGCGAAAAAAAAAAGCGCGGAGAACAGCCTTCAGAGTGCATCGTGGTGCATTTGCCCTGGTATACCTCATGGCGAACTGAAAGAACGTTCTCCGAGTCCGTGAATCATAGTGCCACATTTTTCGAGTCTCCGAGTGCCACGCCGTGTGGCCTCTGTAGAACGCACCTGTACATTTTGTTCTGTTTCCCTCGCGCAGTCTACCTCGAGAGTGTCTCTTGGTGCTGTATGACTGACGTGTCCTCTGGTGAAACCTCTGCTACCCTGTGTTTCTCCTCCCCGCCTACTTTGTTTTTTCCTTCCTTGCCAGTTGCCCATTCATTGACTTGTTCTATTGAGATCGTCCACGTGTGAATTTTTCAAATACACGATGTAAACAAAGAAGTATGTTCGACATTCATTCACCTAACCCGGGCAGGCATCGCCCCTGTGACGCCGGATGAGTGCTATGAGTGTGTAAAATACGGCATACGTAATATCGCCATTGTTGCAGTGGCGTCAAAAGCCTCACAGAAGGTGTCTGGCGTTGTGTTGAAGCCGTGTACATGTGGCAACTCTAATTTAAATGAATAAACGCTTCTACTGTGCCCTGGCTCTTCCGCGAGTTTAGTTGTTTGTTTTATGCTTCGGCCGAGAGTGGTAATGGCCTGGTTCTCTTTCGTTGATCGATGGTGTGACAACGACTGTGGTAGGCCATGCCTCCTGCAGACAAAATCACACTATATATTGGACGACTCCGTTTTTGTTTCTTTTGCCCTGCCTGGTATAGGGAAACACTGACACTGGGAGTCGCCTGAGGGAGAGCCAAGAAACCACGAATGTCCTCCTCACCATATACCTAAAGTCCTCATTTGACATTTATTGGACTACTGAACGAACGAATGAATGAATGAATGAATGAATCTATTCTTGAGCCAATCAGTAGTTGTTGCCCTCATATTGGATAGCACTGCTGTAAGAAGTGGCTCACCACTTATTCACTGATTTACGTGCAGAAGCGCAAGAAGAGTCTGCAATGTTTAAAAAGAAAGTACTTGAAATTATGCTCTGAGGTTGCATCCCGCGGCAGTTCTGAATGTTACAACTGCAATAGCATCCAAAAATGGGCTAGCTATATTTTAGCTTGATGGCAAAAACAGCGGAAAAAGACGGCAACAAGAGAAGAACGATGACACAAAACAGGCGCTGACTGGTTCTGTGCCTGTCCAGCACCTGTCCTATGCCGTTCTTTTCGTGTTGCCACCTTTTCTCTCTGGTTTTATATATATTCCTCTGTACGTGATTTTTTTGTTTCTTTTTCATCACCATCGTAGTCTAGTGGGTATGGTGCTCGACTGCTGGTCCGAAGGTCATTGAACCGAATCCCAGCCGCGGCGAAAATACTTGAGGCCCTTGTACTACTTAGGTTTAAGTGCGCGTGATAAAAGTCAGTGTAGTCAAAATTTCCGGAGCCCTCGACTACGGCTTCTCTCATAATCATATCGTAATTTTGGAACGTTAAACCCCGGAAATTATCATTATTATTTATTTTGTGCCTGAGACGCGGGAAGGCGAATCGGTACCTCTTTTTCCACCCTCGCGGCTGACGGGCATCTTCAGTCCAAACGTTTAGGGTCGTTTTCTTGCTCAGGACAGGGTGCCACTTTCGATGCCAAGGAGCTGCGTACGACCGCACCCCGCTATGGTCGTTACTCGGGCACGTTGGTGTGTTATCAAGACGCGTTGTTGAATATTGTGTAAACGACGAAGGGCGATGCCATCATCACTAGGAGTACACTCTCAGTCAGGTGCCGGATAACGGGCGGCACGCTCCTACGTACTGTCTATTGTCAAGACTGTGGATAGCCCAGCGAAGAGAGATATACATTGACTCTCTTTAGGTGGCCTCGAACTTGAGAAATACCGCCTATAGCAGTCGCTGATAAGCGGCCGACGTGCGTATGTGTGCGCCGAAGCGCCGCCGAATCGTCGGCAACGACTGCATCACGTACGGTGAAGGAGGAAGGTCTTGGGGGGAAGAAAACTCCCAAGCATTTCCCCGAGGGTGAACATGGTTAAGTGCGAATGCACGGGGTGATGCTATGAGGGGTATTTATTAATTCGCACTATTATATTTATTAATCACACTATGGTGCCTTTATGGCGTAATGGATCCTGGGAATCGCAATTTGATCACACGGGGGAGTTTACGTTAACTCACTGGCGAATGCCAACGAATTTTCACTTTACTCCCCCTCATAGCATCACCCCGTGCATTCGCACTTAACCATGTTCACCCTCGGGGAAATGCTTGGGAGTTTTATGTTTTATTACTGATGATGATGATTAAAGTATAATTAATGAATTTCAGTGTTGTTTGTCATGAAGCATTTGTACACAGATACATTATACACGAAGTATTATTTATTTACACTTCACGATTTTCGTACGATGCATTAAATGCACACATCGCGAGCGCGTCACACACACACACACACACACACACACACACACACACAAACTACACTACAGATTAGCACCTATTTGTGTTATCGTTGTAGCTCACGGTTAGTACCAGCGCTTTGTGATCCGAGAAATGTACGGTCAGCGGATCCGGCAAGACGGAGCGGACCGTACAGTTCCTACTGAACGCCAAGTCTATGAAGCCACCGTTGATCGTGGTCAGAAACTCGAGAGACAGACACGTCATCGAGTAATTGTTCAGCATGTGGGCAACCAACCAGCCATTGTCCTTTCTAACGTCCACGTTAAAGTCACCCACCACCACAATCGGAACCGAGGGACGCGCACGCACAGACTCACTCTCCATCGCCGCATCCATCTGCTCCAAAGACGTCATCTCTCGAGAGGTTCGGGACCAGGTAGACGGTCACAACCAGGACGGCATCGCCGAAGTAGGCACTGGTGTAGACGGAGGCGTACGGCGAGTCGTCTCTGAGCGGTGAAGTACACACGGCATGCGAGAGGACGTTGGCGTAGACGTGTCCAACCAAGCACACGCCGCAGTACTCGCCCCGGCTTCCACTCCGGGCGAAGAAGCACGGGTCATCACTGGGACACGTTCGCGGCGATGCATCAGGAGCGAGGTCGGCACGCTGTAAGACCAGGAGTTGGGTCCGGTCCTGCTGTCGCCTGAGCTCTTCACTGAAGGGCTGGTAGCGCTTTAGGAAGACGTCCACTCCACCAGCCCTTCTCTCGGTGAGGGCCCGGGTCACGCGATCGTAGCCACTCCGAGGGAGACATCGGCAGCGCAGTCACCGGAGGAGCGGTTCCAGGTCTCCGTGAGGCAGAGGAGATCAACTCTGGAGAGTACGGGGTCTTTGGCAACGTCCAGTGCATGCGCCGAAAGAGAGAGGACGTTTAGGAGCGCGAGCGTGAACTCCCTACAGCCACCCTCGCACACCCTGCGGAAATGCTGGTCCCTCAGAGCAGAGAGGTAGCGCAGCGTGACGGTGACGAGACGGTTATTCTCGAGCCTCCGAAACTCATCGAGCATGGGTTTGTCGGGGTTGTCTTGCTTGTGGTAGAAGGTGTGGTCTCCCTCAGCGTTGGTTAGGTATAGTCCGTTGAGGTTGGTACACCGAGAGAGCGCAACGTAGACGAGCTTCTGCGGGTGCGTCTTGGAGTAGTCGTACACGACCGAGGCGTAGCTTCCCCCCTGAGATTTGTGCACGGTGATGGCGCTGGCCTGGACAAGGGGGAACTGCGTCCGTTTACAAGCTATGCCGGCCTTTCAATCTACCGTGACGGTGGCCGACTGCATCTCGATGGGTATCCAGTTCTCGCTGGTCACGTCGTAGCCGTTGGAACGGGCCTCGTGAACGGCCCAAGCGGCGCGCGCACGCGTGAGCTTTCCGGTACCGGGCACATCGAACTCGAGCCACAGTCGCCTCACGCGCGTCTCTTCATCCTCGTCTCCTTCTCCTTCTTCATCCACTCCATCTCCATCATCGGGCAACGGGCCGGCGAGCTCACACAGGCGCAAGACTCCAACCGCACCGTTGACCAGACCATCCACGAGATCGATGTTATGAGTCATCATGTAGGGCTTGCCAACCACAGCCATGACTTCCCCGGGCAGATTTGCAAACTCGCTGGGAACCATGCGGGCAACCCTGCGCTTGGCATTCTCGAGCAGATGCGGCGTCTTGCAGCCGAGGTACCGATCACGCGCGCGAAGCACCACGAAGTCGTCCTGCGAACGGGCCACGGTCTCGTTGAAACGCGTGACATCGGCGTTCGAGTAGAAGATGTGCACGGCCGAGGGCGCGCGCTCGGCGGCTTCCTCGACCGTGACGAACCTGGATTCGAGAAGCTTTACTTCTTCAGGCTCGAGCGCGTGGCCGTCCCAAATCTTGGTGATGACCGCGGAGAAGGTGACGTCGGACTGGCGCACGACTCTCACGAGCGGGAAGTATTCGAGATGATGCCAGGCGACAGTGCTGAATCCGAGGAGACCATCAGCACTGTGGGGCCGCTTGAAGATTTCGCTGGAACGCACGGGCGGCAACTGCCGCAGGTCCCCGCAGAGGATGACGTCCAGTCCACCGAAGGGTTCGGTGAGTCGCTGCGTGATCTGGCGCAGACGGCAATCAACCAGTTTGAGTTGGTCGGCGGACATCATACTGACTTCGTCTATGATGACGCACTTGACTCTGCGGAAGGCACACCGGAAAGTGTTCAGGTCACTAGGTCGGAGTCCACCGTCCACCATGACTCCGAGGCGGGCGTCCTGTCGGTTTCCACGGGCAGCCCGCACGAGTTTGAAGGCACTGTGGACGGTGGTTCCACCCAGAGCAACGGTGGCCTTTCCCGTAGTGGCGCAGATCACGTACGCGTTATAGACGGAAGGGACGGATGAGGAGGAGCCGTCTTCCCAGCCAACGGCACCGCAGCAGTCTGCACAGCGGTTATACACGTCCATGGCGAGCTTGAGCACGAAGGTCTTGCCACATCCCGCGGGTCCCGTGAAGAAGACCCGCAGCGGAGGCTGCCCCGGCGTGGTCTGACGGTGCAGAATCTCACGCAGCAACTCGTACTGCTCGGGGTTGGTGCTGCGCATCATCGAGATGTACTCTTCTCGTTCCATGATTCCGCGCCGTTTGCGTACCGCAGCACACGGCGTACTGACCTCCTTGAGCAGTCGGAGCAGGTGCTCGTTAGGCAGCACGTCCGCGTACACACTAGCATCCGCATCTCGTCGTTCGGGGATTTGTACCCGCGCGCACCCGTCATCTTCATTACATTCTTTTTCTTCTTGCATTGTTCTTTCTTCATCCTCCTCTCTCTCGCCTGAGCCGCAGCATCTCGGCGTAGTGGACCTCCACCGTTTCTTGGACCAGTGCATCGTCATCCGCCGGGTTGTATTCTTTTCGTTTTACCTCGATCAACTGCTGTTGTTCTCGTAGATGGACACATACCTATTACCATCCAACACATCAACCGTTTCGCTTCAGAACGGGACGTATAGAAGGACATTTTTCCGCATATACGACTCCACATCGTTACCGGGGTTGTATGCGCGGTAACGTATCACAGCCGGCCGTACCTGAGCACGTAACGGCAATCATCCTTCGCCGGCCGGTACTTGCTGGCGAAGTCGGCGAGGCATACGTCGTTGAGGGTAGGCGGCCTGGCCTCGTACTTTTGCACGAGGTTCGCTTTCCAGACGTAGGTGGAGCCCGCAGTGAGTGCCTCCAACTCGGCACGCGTTTCGCGTACGCACACCCGTTCTTCGGGGTAGCACGTGTGGACGTACACCACCTCCCGGCTCTTGTGCGACATGTCCTGTTTGAGCAGAAACCAGGCCGCCTCCTGTGCTGCCATTTCAATTCATTTAAGGATGTCCACACGAAGCTTGCGGATCACGGCTTCGATGTCGTCGTTTGGATCTCGGCAACGGTGCATTTGAGGTTGGACATTCCGCGGTCAGACTTATTGACATAGTCCACCACGTAGGAAGCGCACGCGTAGTGATCGAGTATTATCTGCACATCCATATTCGAATCCAAAACCCGGCCTATCCACGCGTTGAATGCATTCACAAACTTCTCCGCCGGGATCCTTCGATGGAGGACGCAGGGTCGCGAAAGACCGGCGCGCAGGACATCCATATACTCCTTCTCGGAGTGCAGGCCGAAAGCGCGTAGGAACGAGGCGAGATCCTCAAAGTCGCCGGACTCGAGGCCCTCGTGCATTTCATCATACTTCTTCTTGAGGGCCTTGAGACACTGGCGTTCCCGCTCACTCTCCGCATCGTCTCCCTCCGGCGCAGGTGGAAACGGCACCACGATCCTCGTTTCATCACTGGGCATGAAGGGCGCCCCGAACCGGCACTTGGTGCGGCCGCGCTTGTAGCACGTGTGGGTGTGCTGATGCGTCTGCATGCGCGGCCGCCTGAGGAGCATAGTGTCGAGCGTGGGCAGTTGGGCCACCATCTCGAGGGTCTTGGGCATGGCACCTTCCTCACCAGTGAGCTCCTCGTCGGGCGCCTCTTCGAGCCACAGGATCACGTGCACGTGCGCGCTTCCTCTCTGCTAGAACTCCACCCGCTTGAAGTAATCCTGGATCACGTACGGGCTGAACGGCGAGCAGTTTCGGTAGGCGAGCACGTTCATGATGACGTCGAAGGTCCTGTTGATGTACATCGCGCAGGCAACGGAGTCTTCGTTCACGAGCTCTACGCGCTCCCAGGCCATCATCTCGGACACGAGCCGAGGCGTGCCGTCGGGCCCAACCCGCAGCCACTCCAGGGTCTCGAGCAGGCGCTCCCAGTGGACCTCGGACGCGGACATGGTCAGGAACGCGTGCGGCTTGCCCAACTGGCGGATCATTGCGAAGAGTTCACTCCTGCGATCCTGCCAGTACTGGACCGTATTTGGATCGCCCCGCATGAATGTGAGGTCGCGGTCCAGCACCTCCTCCAGGAACTTCTTACCGCCACTCTCGAGCTGCTCGCGCGTGATGGAACAAGTGGTCTCGTTGGTGCGGAACATCATGTTGCTTTCCGCAACATTGTACCGCATCACCTTCGCGGTCATGTACAAGACGTGCTCCGACGTTGCTCCACGCCGGTCGGTGCGCCGTATCTCACTGCTGGCCATGGCGAATGGCGTGGAACGCGGACCGATGATCTTGCGAGGCACGCCTATGTATATCGTGGGGAAGGCGAGCTCTTCCGCATACGCATCCATGAAGAGCGCCAGTGGGACGCGGTTCTCATCCGGAGCGAGGTGCAGGCTATGCGACTGATCGATCAGCTTGTCAGCGGCAGCGGCATCGTCCAGTTCACCGCTTCGCTCCCCATCATCTCTCATCAAGAGAGCGCGTGGTCGTTGCTCACCCTCCTCATTAAAGAAGATCGTCTTTGACATGGTATTGAGGGCAATGGCTAGTTGCACGGGGTCGTCCAAATCTATGTTCTCGGGGACACTCTCGATGTCATCCACGTCGTCTCCCCCCTGGGCGCGTCACGTTCACAAACGGCCGCATCATCGTCATCGAAGACACCCAGCTGACTCCAGTCGATGCGCACGCCGCTAGCGACATTCAACGGTGCATGCTCCAGGTGCTTCAACCACGCCAAGATGTTACCGCGCTTCACCAGTCCGCGCCTGTACGTAGCCGGACTCACCAGCCTCCGCTTCACGTGCACGTCTATCGCAACGTCCTCGGGAACCAGCCGCGGAAGACACTCCACCACGCTCGGAACGTCGATGGGCACGTTCACGATCTGTCCCTTAATGCCGTACTGACCGTTGCCCCGCGTGAGCCACCTGATGCTCATGAAGGGGAGTCGAGGCGAGATGAGGCGCTCCTCCACCGGGTTCAGATCGGGGAAGTCCGCGAGACGAGGCGGGTACGCGTAGCCGTGGCTCTTGCTCAACAGCGGAACCCGCCCGGCCAGCAGGGACTCTTGGCTAGACGCACACACCCGGAACGCACCGAAGGGAGCCAGCCGCGTGTCTTGCGCATCCATGTCGTCGCATCGGTGTTCACCCGACCGTCTTCCGAACTCGTTCCAAAGAACTTGCAACGCGTTCAACCTGTTGGTCTCGTTCCTCACGCCGGAAATGCAGCTCAGGTTGTTATCGAACCACAGCCGGTCACACACGGCGCAGCTGTGACCGAAGCTGCGATCCACAAAGTCGCGTTTGAAACGCGTGTCCGGACGAGCAAAGTCCAGGGCTCACACCCTCTCCCACGTGGCACGTTCACTGGCTCGAACGGCTTCGGGAACGTCCACTCGCCATTGACGATTGCGAGCGGCGTCTTGACGCCGGCCTTCATCGCCCTTCTCCGCCTGACGCTTGCGTTGTCGTTCCGCTTCTTGGGCCGCGTTCGCGGCTCGATGCTGACGCCTCATCTCGGCCTCGCGAGCGCGCAGTTCACCATTCGCTGCACGCTTCGCCAGCTTGTCCTCGGCCTCGCGAGCGCGAAGTTCGGCATCCTCTGCACGCTTCGCCCACTTGTCCTCGGCCTCGCGAGCGCCTAGTTCGGCATCCGCTGCACGCTTCGCCCGCTTGCACTCGGCCTCGCGAGCACGCAGTTCGGCATCCGCTGCACGCTTCGCCCGCTTACTTTCGGTCTCACGAGCCCTTCGCAGCGCCGCATTGTCTTCCAACGTCGGCGAACCACCACGGTACCGTCACCTCCAACGACTGGTGCAGTGCTGGCATTCGGTTGTACTGAATTCGTTGTTGATGGTAGCATTGCCTCCGGGACATCCATCGCACGACCCGCTCTCGACGGGAGACTGAGAGAGAAAGCGGGCGCGCGAGAAAGAGGAGTGCGCGTGCTGCAGCGAGCGAGGAGAGCGGAGGAGCGAGCGAAGGGGGAGGGGGACGCGCACAGCGGCGTTGAAGATATAAGGCGCGTTACTGACACCGATATCAGCGTCGCGTCCATGGCTTATTCGGTAGAGCGTCACGCGGCGGCCCGCCAAGTCCTCTTTCTTTTAAAGATAGAGAGAAGACTGCGGACGCCGCCAACGGCGGTGGATGGTTTGGGGTCGCTTATAAAGTGTATTCACACTTAAAAAATTGAGACTCGTGCCCGCTCATGTTCCCCGCTGCGCACGCAGGAAGGAGGGAAAAAAAAGAAAACAGAGGTGAGAACCGTGAACGCTGAGGAGGTGCGCCCGCGCTTTAGTGCATGTGCGCGCCGATCCGTTGGCAACGACTGCACCACGAACGGTGAAGGGGGAAGGTGACGGGGGGGGGGGGAAGAAAGAAAAATTGAGATGCGCGCCTGCTCATGTAACGTGTGATTTTCCGTGCGTTGCGGCCGGTGGCGTCACATGGTGCGGTGTGCCAGATGACGTGCGATTTTCCGTGCGATGCGGCGTGCTGCATGCGACGTTTCGGGACACGCGAGGGTGAAGAAGCTATCAGCGGCAGGCTCCACCCCCATGTGGTGCCTCGGTATGCACGGTCGGACGACTTCGTATCCTCGTAATGAAGCTCAAAACAAATAACATTGCTTAGCCACGCTTCATTTCATAAAAATTAATTAATAGAACGGCTTCGTGGACGACAAACACGTCACAATGGTGGTAACAGCTGATTATTCATGACTCCGACAGGTAGGCCTAGCATGGCGGGTGCCCGCCGTCGCCTACGCCGTTCACACGCGAGCTCGTCATCGAGCGCTTGTTCTTGACAACACTATTAGGGATCAAATCCTGGCTGTGGCGGCTGTATTTCCAATGGAGGCGGAAATGTTGTAGGCCCGTGTACTCAGATTCGGGTGCACGTTAAAGAACCCCAGGTAGTCAAATTTCCGGAGCCCTCCACTACGGCGTCTCTCATAATCAAGTGGTAGTTTTGGGACGTTAAACCCCACAAATCAATCAATCAATCAACAACACTATTAGGCTTTGTACTCGTATGTAATGCCTTAGCATATGATATTACTTTCTCGATGCCATCGATGTAAAGAGCAAAAGTGGAAGCGAAGCGAGCAAGCGCAGAGACGCTGCTAGCTGTGCCCCGCCGCGGTGGTCTAGTGACTAAGGTATTCGGCTGCTGACCCGCAGGTCGCGGGATCGAATGCCGGCTGCGGCGGCGTCATTTCCAGTGGAGGCAGAAATGTTGTAGGCCCGTGTGCTGAGATTAGGGTTAAAGAACCCCAGGTGGTCGAAATTTCCGGAGCCCTCCACTACGGCGCCTCTCATATTCATAAGGTGGTTTTGAGACGTTAAACCCCACATATCATCATCAATCAAGCCGGTAGCTGTTATTACCTGCGAAATGACCTTGCATCGCTGCTCACGATCTCCGATCTCACTAACGGTTTCAAAGCGGGCATTGTCGTGCAGAACTGGCACACTTCAAACATCAATTTACTCAATTTGAAATAATATCACATCACCAGGGAAACGTATTCGATGTTTGTCACGCCGCCGCAGTCGGTGATGTCAGCAAATCCACGCACGCAACACTCCATCGGCTCGCTTGAACTGGCGGACCACGGATGATGGGAGCATCGCGACGCCACTCGTCTGCTCGCGCCGTGATTGGGTGCTGCCATGTGGCGGTGCGATGCGGCGACGAAAATATCTGGCCGGTTTGATGCTCGCCGCGCCGGCTATGCAGTGGTGCGATGTGATGAAACGTCACGAAACGTTACCAGTCCGGCTGCCGCGTCGTAGCACCGCACGCCGCATCAGACGGAAAATCGCACCGTCTGTCTCGCCTGTCTCGCGCTTTAAGCGGCGAACGAAATGGACTCGACAAAGTTGGAGGCAAAACGCTGAGGCTTACAAGGTAAATGCGGCAAGCAAGAGACAGCCAAGGAAAACATTCCTCAGAAATAGCTTCACGAGATCCTCTTGGACGAGTCTTATCTGCGAGCTTTCATGCGAAGGAAGCTTGCTCAGCTAAAATGAAGGTTTATCAAGGTCAACGCGTTCAAAGGCATGCGGCTTGAACAAGCGTCGTAAACATCGCTGGAAGGCCAGGCGCAGGAAGAAACCCGGAAGATTTCACGAGGAGTGACATGGAACTCGTACTATTGTGCACTCGGAATCCATGTGTGCTTTTAGTGTTTTTCCGTCGCCAGCCGTCACTGTTGGGGCGCGGAGGACGTTGAATATTGTGTAAATGACGACGAGTGATGCTATCATTATTAAGAGTAAATTAGATAGAAGGACGAGGTCGACGGTGGGCTTCGTCATGGGGACGGCGGCCCGTCCTTTTCTCCACAACACGCGTAATGTTGCGTGTCTAACACACGTCTCCATATTCGCTATTTCCTTCAATTCGTGCCTTTCATGCACAACGCTACACGTTCTAGCTGTATTTTGGTGCAGGGAGATGAAATCGCGTGCTGCTCTTGCGGTGTGCAAGAGTAACTCAGGTTTGACGGCGTTCTTGCAAGCTCTTCTCTCCGCCTCTATCCTTGGACGATATCTATCTATCTATCTATCTATCTATCTATCTATCTATCTATCTATCTATCTATCTATCTATCTATCTATCTATCTATCTATCTATCTATCTATCTATCTATCTAGTCTCATCGCGATAAAATCATGTGCTACGTAACACTAACAGACCATAAGTTACTTCCGCACTCGACGGCATGGCTATATATACCAGTGGTGCTGACGGACGCTCCCACGCTTAAATGCTCATAATATACCTTATAAAGTGGACGGGCAAACAAGTGCCGCTGTATAGCCTAGTTGGTAGAGCATTGGGCGCGTTAACCAAGGTCGCAGGTTTAGTCTTACCCAAGGCAAGTCATCTTTTTGTCCACTTTTTTCCCCCTGTACGCGAATACAAGTACTACTAAGCCTTGTAAGTTTCCATATACTTTCCTTAACGTTAATGTTTGTTAGCTATTATTAGTATTGTGTCTAACAAAAGAAAACTGGCCATTAATATTTCTACTTCTTTCCTTCAATTTATTTATTTGTTTATTTATTTATTTTCACTTACTTTCCAGCTCTGTTTTCAGCGTTGGCTTTAACTGTTGTTTCTTTACCACGGCAGTTGTTTGAGCAGCAGAGATTCGGCAGCATCGTTGTTCCATCGGACGGAAACGCGTTACCTTGTTGCACGCACATAACAGCCTAGAACCAATTCCAACAGTCTCACTGTGGGCCCAATCCTGTTCCTTATGTTGGGACAGTGCGTCTTGAAAAGTAAACTGAAGCGTACCACCTATACGTCAGAAAAAAATGACGTTCT
This sequence comes from Rhipicephalus microplus, assembly GCF_043290135.1. NCBI lineage: Eukaryota > Metazoa > Arthropoda > Arachnida > Ixodida > Ixodidae > Rhipicephalus > Rhipicephalus microplus. The sequence goes on along the minus strand of NC_134710.1, from coordinate 217,604,978 downwards.
TAAATTTGATCATCGTACCGCAATCGGCAATTCCTAACAACCTCAGCGACTGGGTCCCACAGAAAATAAAGGACGTGCTTCTTATGACGTGAATGCCCATGACGCGCCAGTCGCGTGGGTCTTGCCCGGCACTTCTCCCACAACTCACGCGGGGGGTAAATATAGAGAGCTTTTTTTTTCCTGTCCTTCTCTGCATACGCGTAAGAACTCGTGCACAGGCGGGTGCGTGCATCATGTACGTATGCGTTGGTCTGGGAGTTTCTATTCTATGTCGCCTCTCTGAATACTAAAGATCACAGCCGCAGTGGCACGTAATTTGGAAGCGTAGAGATACGGTCGCCAGGCGAACGCTTGTATTTAGCTTTTTACATTTCTTTTTTTTTTTTTTTCAGTAGACCGTGTCGTTCGAGCTGACCACGACTCGCGACTGCGATGCATATATAGTATTCAAGAGGGGGAAAAACCGTAATCACGTTTTGTAAGAGTGCTTGATTTCCCATAGGAACATAATTGTACTTCGCTTCCTCGCTTGACTTTTCTCTTTGAGCACACGGGGGAAACTTAAAGCAAAATATATTGAGAAGACACGTGACAGGGCGAACTCGATCCCTATCATGTGGTCTTGACAACAACGGATTGTCGAGGCGCGGCTGCACTTGACGCAGTGTAAGGCCGTTTTTCTTGCATAAGCTTGCACACTGCAGGAATACCCAGCAGCAAGGACGACGGCAGCCGCGGTGTTCCCCGCCCCTTTTCTCTCCTTTATGTGCAGCGTGTGAACCTTCCTGGGGCCTGGCCAACAAGCCGCGCTGCTGTGTTTCCCGCTTGCCCAAGAACCTGTTAAGCCACTAACTCGATCGAAACTAAATGTGAAACCATTCGGCAAATGTCTTCGTCTGCATCGAACGTCCATTAGTGACATTTGGCGCAGCAATGCTTTGTTCGAAATGTAATGCTTGAGTTCAAGCCTACCGAACGTGCTTAAAATATCCTGTATTGAGTGCATTGAGTTTGAGTTTCGGCCGGATGTCATTTCTGACGCCGCACACCCGTGCCTACCGCGATGGTCATTTGAGGCTCTTTAATTTTGCGTTCGTTCGTCAAATTAAGCTTGCAACACAATGAGTACAGTCTCTTTCGGCGAAAACTAGCCGCCCGTTCCGTCGCATGGACAGACGTGCGAAACACCTGAATTCAGCGGAATCTGGCGCCACGGCTTGATGCGACGATATTAGCCGAGGCGCACGGCCATGATGACGATTTTGACTGGTGCTGTTGGTAGCAGATCATTGCTACTTCTTACAATGTGTCGAAACATCATGCGGAATGTTCACAACTCCAGACCCATCAACCTTTCAAATGCACTGGGACTCGAAGGGTATGAAAAAGAGACCTACGTGTTACTATCGTCCAATATATTGTCATAATAAATGAGGAACAAAACGAAGCTTTAATTAAACAAAAATTACTGTGAGGAGATAATAAATGTGAGGTTGAATTGGCCTCTATTTCAGGAACGAATAATTATGTTCGCGAATGCTGATGTGTGCCTAAACACCAGGTTTTACCCTGCTTAAAAATTGAATGAATGAACGAAGGGTCAGTGAGCAGATTCGCATTGCATAGCGATGCATGGAAAAAATTACAAAGGAGGCAGTGAACACACACACACACACACACACACACACAAACACACACACACGCACAGACAAACGTGTCTGAGTATTCATGTCTACTTTAACGCGATGGTGTTAAAGAGCTCGTTCCGCAGAAATTCTGGCATCGGTGTTGGTATTCTGGCATCGGCTTTGACGTCGTTGGTTCTGAGCGAAAAATCAACTTTTGCGCGACCGAAAATATTAAGAGAGATGCAAATAAAATAAATTATAAAAATTTCCGGGCCGAGTGATGATCGAACCCGGGTCGTTTAGGTGGCAAGCAGGAGTTCTACTACACATGCACGCATCTTCTAGGGAATACAGTGAATATAACTTCCACTGCTTGGAAATGCAGGGAAAGTAACGTTCACGTTATATATACTGACACAGGCGTCCTGTATACATGTTTCACAATACGACATTTAATATCACAGTAATAAAAATAACACATCTCACCTGCATTGGCAATCGATGATCTGCGAAGAACGAATGAGCAAGGCTGATATGTCACATTAAAATCAACACAACGTTACAGGCGCACGTAAATTATGTCGTACATAACTTCCATGTCATGATTATCATGTTTGCGCCTGGCGTTTGCGTTCATTGTCAATTTACGTCACGTAATACCAAATTTCCAGGCGCGTAGCCAGATTTTCTTTTGAGGAGGGGGGGGGGAGCACCACTTCGATTTCGGGAGGGGCAACCCCTTAAAATGCCCATTGTTTGCTCTCTATGCCATGGCGAAAAAAATTTTTTGGGGGGGGACGGGGACGGCACGTGCCCGTTGTGCCACCTCCTGGCTACACCCCTGGAAATTTGGTATATCTGAAGCTAGCGAAACGGCCGCGAGCGCGCTATGAGTGTAGCATGTAGTCATGTTTACGTGACACGCATGTCATTATTATCTTGCTTGAACGTGTCATTTACCTCCGTCATATATTCACGTCACATAACACCAAATTTAGTATGTGTGAAGCAAGTGAAACGGCCGCGAGCACATCATGAGCATGGTATATAGTCATGTTCTTACATGTCATTATTATGATGTTTTCACCAGTTATATACCTTCGGCATCCATTCACGTCAAGTAACGCCAAATTTGGTATATGTGAAGCTAGCGAAACGACAGTGAGCGCATCATATGCGTGGCATGTAGTCATGTTCTTACATGACACGCATGTCATGATTTCCACACGAGGGCCTGTCACTTATGTTCCCCATGCACTCATGTAATACCAACCAATTTATCAATATGTCGTGTGAAAAAAGGCACCGCAGGAGCAGCAAGACCATGAAATGTAAATTATGACATTTATGAAACGTGTCATGATTTTCATGTTATGACTAGTCCCTTATGCTTGTCATACAATCATGTTAAGCCATACAAATTTCGATATAGATACCGTCATCTAAACGGCCAGGAGAGCTAAAAGTTGTAGGCGGATGGATAGATAGATAGATAGATAGATAGATAGATAGATAGATAGATAGATAGATAGATAGATAGATAGATAGATAGATAGATAGATAGATAGATAGATAGATAGATAGATAGATAGATAGATAGATAGATAGATAGATAGATAGATAGATAGATAGATAGATAGATAGATAGATAGATAGATAGATAGATAGATAGATAGATAGATAGATACGGTGTAACTCGTTGAATTTTGATAAGAAATGCTTCGCATTTATTACGTGGTACAAGTATAAATTGTCATCGGACGTCACAACATGAGATTATCATAACTTCACAGTTTAATGACGGCCAGCCACATTTAAAGATACACACGTTACTGCGCCTATTATCTTAATTTGCCATGCACGTAGTGGGTGGATAGCAACTTCGGAAAGATTTCACACGCATGATAGCTCGTGTTTCAAAGCATGTTAACCGTTACAGAGAATGCAGCCATATGTGAAAGCCTCACTGACACAAATCATTTTAGACTTCATCGATTACACTGTAGTAATGCACAATTTAAACTTCTCGAGTAAGATCATACAATAAAAAGGTATGCACTAAGTGCTTGTAGTACGCACTAAGGACATGATATTGCTATCGCATTCAACTCGTAAAGGCACAGCTTAAGGCTGTCCCAATTTTTTCTTATCTGTTGCTGGTCTTCTTAAAGGGACAATAAATTGAAAGAATGAATCTGCTTGGATAAATAAATTGTACTTTGATAACTCTGACGTCTTTAATTTCTCCGTGTGTTTATTAATGCAGGGAAAATCAAGGTTAAAGTGTTCATTTGCGAAATGTGGTTTATTTGGCTCAATATAGTTCCCTGAAACTTGAAATATTAAGGTTCCCACAGAAAACGATATTTTTTTTTACCTTTTAGAACACGTGTATGACATAGCAGATGCGGCGAACTCTATGCCATGGTGTGTGGAGTGGGAAATTGAAGGTGGCGTCACTTTTTCTTTTCTCTCTCTCTCTTGGGGCGTTTTTCTCTTGCCAAATGTCTTTGCGCAGTAAGAGTGGTGTTTTCGCTATTTTGAAATCCTAACTTACCAATACTCTAAAAATTGTTTTTCGCTTCAGCGTCCCTTGAGATAGCGAAAATGTTCAAAGGCTACGCGTTCAGTGCCTTCCTAGCATCATATTGTCACGGAGTCGTGACGTGGACGAAGGGAGCACACTCGATGTTCAGAACAAACTTCAATCGGCTAAACTTGCGACCAGGAAACTGAAGCATAGAGTAACATAAAAATTAGAATAGTGGTCACTCTGGAGAAAAGCGGCGGTGCTACGCAGCTTTACGCTGGCCGTCGTAAAATGGAAACACATCACTCACTGCTTCAACGAAACACGTGTACTAGTCATTTACTACAGTACCGTTTCTAGAGCATTATACCTCTACGTGTTCTTGTGATGTGGATTGTAGCCTGAATTCATCTTTATCGTTTGCGAGTATACGGCTGTATGGTGCGATATTGTCGGGCTGGGATCAAGCATGAATCAAATATGAGAGAAGTTCACATGGCGTCGACGCGACGGCGACGTTGTCCCACTCCACGTTCATAAGCATTTAAGGCAATGAAAAAGTATACGGACAGCGGCAGGGAGACACGATAAGAGATGCGCGATATCGTGCCCGGCGTGCTTCGTGGTCTCCTTTTGTTTCGTCTGCCTCTCAGCTTGGCTGCTACTAGGTACCAGAGCCATCATTACTTTGTAAAGTGTGTATTGCATTCATCATTGAAGCCTTTAACTAAATTTCTCCCATTGTGCTGTTCGGCACAGAAAGCTTTTTTTGTGCTCTTCGTGTATTATTTACGAAAGCAATTATATGGAGCAATGCAATGAAGCAATGCAGAAAATATTAGGAGTATTCACCGTATAATTGGCCAATCCCTTCCATTGGGTACGAGCCATGTGTTGAGGAAAACAACAACAACACTGGACGACCCACTCTTTACGCAATTCGCGTTGTGTGATGCCTGGTTGTTTCTTCGATGTTCTAAAACGCTTCGTACTCATATTAATGCGATGTCTTTCCAGACATCAAGCCTGCCTAAGGTCAGTTTCTATACGTGTTGCGAGCGCCGGAGTCACTCAGTGGTAGAATACTGGACTGGCACGCAGACGACCCGGGTTCGAATCACGTCGTGTCCTTGGTGTCTCTCTCATTTACTGACTTTTTAAACTTGTGATATTGGTTACGGACACGAGCGGCGACGGACAACTGCAGTGCCGCACGTGACCCTGAAGAATTATAACTGAGGCTTTTGTAATGGGTTAGAGCATTCAACAGCCCACTCGTTACGCGATTCACATTGTGTGGAACTTGGCTGTTCTTTAGTTCTTTTGAAACACGTTATTACTCAGTTTCAGTTTTTATTAGTTGCAAAGCATCGATTACATAACACTTGTATGCAGATGAGGGTCCTGAAGTATTAATACGGAATGCGGGACCCTCCGTTAAAAGCTACAGCAAAAGTAAATTGAAAACAATTGGCAGAAGATTATCAGGTAATAATAAGAAGCTCGTTCAAGGTAAAACAAGCCGCAACGTGCAACAGTTGAACAAAATAAAATATTACAATAAAATGACAGTCACAATGCCAAAATATTATAAGGCGTGCCCCCGAGGGGGCCAAGGGGGAGAAGAGAAGGGCGTCTTCTAGTAACCAAAGAGCAGGGGGTGCAAAGTTATAAAGTTATCCCCATACCTTGACATAATAGTAAGGGGGGGGGGGGGGGGGGGGGCTCGGCATCTTAGGGGCGCGAAGTAAGCCCCATACATTGACAAACTTGGGAGAGGGGGGCGCTGCGAATAACCTTCACCCCCCCCCCCCCCCACCACCTCTGTAAAGGAACGCTGTGCACGCCTATTTTACACATATTAATTAGTTTCCTTACCCGACATCAAGCTAGCCTAGAGTCAGTTTGCAACAGAGCTTCAAGCACACACGTAGCTCAAAGGTAGAATAGTTGGCTCCCACGCCCCGCCGCGGTGGTCTAGTGGCTAAGGTACTGGACTGCTGACCCGCAGGACGCGGGATCGAACCCCGGCTGTGGTGGCTGCATTTCCGATGGAGGCGGAAGTGTTGTAGGCACATGTGCTCAGATTAGGGTGCACGTTGAAGAACCCCAGGGTGTCGAAATTTCCGGAGCCCTCCTACGGCGTCTCTCATAGTCATATGGTGGGTTTGGAACGTTAAACTCCTCATATCAATCAGTTGGCTCCCACGTAGAAGACCCGGATTAGAATTCAATTGCATTCATGGTGTTTCTTTATTTCTTAATTTTTAGAGGCAAAGCTCTTCAGAGTGAGAGCATAAACGACGTTGCCCGTTGTAGCCACTCCTAGTACTCGCACTAGATGGCGCTGCGGCGTTAGTTGAAAGTTTAACATCGGACATGTCTTCATTAAAAAAAAACACATTTTTGGGACCCAGCAGATTTGTTGAAAGGTCCCTACCGAAGATATCTGCAGTAAAATATCTACAGCCGCTTTTAATATACACATTGTAATAGGATCAAAAAGAAATAGAAGTGTTTAAATTATGCAGAACAAACATGTACAGTACAAAAAAAATATTAGCAAATTAAAATCTTTCCAAAAATATCTTATAATAAAGCGCATCTTAAAGAGAATCAAGGAAAAAAGAAAAAGGAAACTGCGAGCAAGTGTGCTATACATTGTAAATAAGGAATTGCTTTAGCTTTCTTAAAAATGTATTCAACTGTGTTGTACTGGTTAGGTTGCAGTGAAGCTGATTCTGAAGAAATGTACCTTGAAATTTTAGTGTAAAACGACCATAAATATTACTTATCTTATTTAAACTTCGTTTGAAATTACAAATGAAGTAAAAACACTTGTAGTCATATTTTCCGAAAATTTGCTTTGGAACAAACAGGTCGACTGTCTTTGAGCAAAGCTAAACAAAATAACGGGGTTATTACATAAGCACCGACATGTTTTGCTCACTATTGTGAAACGTGCTGTGTATAGCTCTCTATTTCTGTCTACAATAAATTATTGCGACCTAGTTTGGTGTACAACACGAAAGCAAAATACTACTAAGCTAAAACTATGTCAAAAATGAGTCATTCCGGCTGTAGGAAATCTTGCTGCCAAAAAACACACGTTTAAATATTTTCATGAATACAAAATCATTCCAGTTAAGTTCATTTACTCATTTTTTCTGGCTTGTATATACCGAAATGTCTTGCGAAATGGAAATGTCAGCTATATGAATTTGTTTAACCTGCATCGTAGCGAAATTGCATATTGCACAACACATGCATATCTTTGGTTAGCACATTTTTGTCGCACAAACTATGGGCAGCAATCGGTATCCTATCGTAGTGCTGAGCTTTTAAACACTCTAAATACACCTGGAATAAACCTGGACAACATGTCTCCTCGCTCCTTATTCATTTATTTCATTTCGCTTGACCCCGCCGTGTCATTCCAGCAGAACATCTATATGTGAGCATATACCAAATGTACATATGTGTTTACCCTTTAATTTTAGTTTGTTGTGGCCATAACGTTTTCTTTTTCTTATTTGGTTGTGACTGTTCATTGCTACATTTTTCCCTAAATTATTTCGTGCATATCTTAATGATGTCGTGGCGTAGCGTTGTTACCTTTATGAAAAAAAAATAATTTACTTCATGTACCCCTACGCTATTGTATCTATACTTATGCAAGGTGCCTTGTAATATTGTTAGCATGTCATGTACCTTTATTCAGTGCTGCACACTGTCGAACTGTAACACAAGGGGGCCGGGCTTAGTCAAGCTGCAGTGAGGTAGCTTTTTCCCGCAGCCCCCTTTCTCTTTGTTCAGGTGAAATAAAGTTTAATTTGATTTGATTTGATTTGAAAAAGGATAAAACGGCTACGCGATACATTGATAGCAGTGCGAGGTGAGTGGTGAAGCTACACTGTTGTCATCACGAGTTTTTCTTTGATTGCATGAGGGAGGCAATGTCACCAGGTCGTAAATACTGACAATCTTGATACTTTCAAATAAATCTTTGTGTGTTGTGTTAGGCGCTATAATGCGTAGAGCTCTTTTCTGAAACGTGAACACTGGCGACAGATGAGTTTTCTATGTGCAACTCCAGATCCCTTTACATAATAGATCAGAAAATGAACAAATGCTTAATAAACGTTTATAAGCATGTTGGTAGGGAAGTATAGTTGCGACATTTTGAAAATAGGTGCAATCCGTAGGAAGTTTTGTTAACTATAAAAGACACACATGAAGGTAAAATTTTAAGTGTGTGTCGATTATAACACCAAAGAACTTTGTCTCGCTCGATTGTTTTATAGGATTGTGATTGTAAATGACGTCGGAATGAATAGTCGTTTTTTAGAGTGAATCAAATAAAAACTTTCTTCGTTGGATTTAAGTGAAGAGCGTTCAAATTTCACCATTGCTGCAATATTTATAATTTAGAATTAAGCTTATTGTTCAGGTTAGATTCCTCACAATAGGGTATTATGAGGTTAGTGTCATCTGCGTAGGGTGCAGGGGGTGCACAGGCAAATCGTGAAGGCAAGTAATTTATATACAGTAAAAAAATAAGTAAGGGTCCCAGTATGGACCCTTCGAGAACACCAATCCTAATAAGGGTGCTGTTGGACTGAGAATCTCTTAGGTGAAAAAATTGTCGCCGTTCTTCCAAATAACTGTGAATTAACGTCATAGGTCATCCATTGATTCTGTCGCGAAGTATATTCTCGTTTAGTATAGCCTGGTTTCGTGAATAAAAGGCTTTAGCGAAATCTATGAACAATCCCGCCACTAAATAGCCATTGTCTATGGACTTACGAATTACATCTGTAAACGTTAAAACTGCAGTTGCGTAGACAGACCTTTTCTGAAACCTAATTGGTCCCTAGAAAGAATATTCTGCTTTGCACATGCAGCAACTTGAGAGCGGTGGGTGCGAGTTCATGGACGAAGTGCTTAATTGAGTCCTGGTCTTCGTGTGGGGCGCACCCAACACGGTGCAATACTGGCAAGAACGCCTCAAGGAATTCTTTGCCATGATTCGCCTGCTGAACTAACCAAACATGTTCCTCACGCTTTACGCCATGGAATAATCTGTGACAGGCTACTCGAAACTCTGGAACGGCTGCGAGTGGGATTCGAGGTTTACCAGTTTACTTACCTCCGGAGCTTTGTCAACTCATCATCATTCACTCCGTGTATATGCTGTGATTGTTTCATGCCTGTACTCTTCATGATAACGTTTCCCTGCGTGAAAGAAGTTCCCAGCCCCACTTAAAGACGTCACATCACCTGTTAACTTCTTTTTTTTTCTTCACAATTCGGGCGATAGTGGTTACGGACATCTGCGGCGCCGGTCAACTACGGTGCCAAAAACCTTGCTCTGACCTCATAGCAGCTTTCACTGTAAAACGTTTAAAGGCGCTAGATCTTCGCTCGCCTCAAGAGTGGCATGATAGAGTAATCGGGTCCCGTTCATGACGCCTGCACAATCGCCATCGTGGATTCGCTTCTCGATGTGCGCCCCTTTACTATGCCGCAAGGAAAAAAAACCTCGTACGGGTAACATTATTCATTTCAAATTGTCCTAGAATGACACAACTGCGGAGTGCACACTGCGCAATAAATATTCCTTTTGCGAATCAGTGAAGCACGTGCCAAGTGTGCGCGCCCCTACGTAGGTGCTCACTTTTTATTATTATTATTATTATTATTATTATTATTATTATTATTATTATTATTATTATTATTATTATTATTATTATTATTATTATTATTATTATTATTATTATTATTAAATATGTCTGAGTGCTTTGTAGTAGATGGGTCTTTCAACCATTCCTTTGTGATGTACACGTCTCGACGTCCGGAGCGATTCCACGCCTCTGCTACGAAACCATACATGCGTTAAGGTGCTCCTAGCATTACATGAAATTTGTATACATGAATGAATGAACTGTATTTAAAATTTTACCGGCAGTTTCCTTCACGAGAAGCAGAGAGAAAAGGGAATAAACCCCTGTCTCATCCCTACCTTCAATCTTGATGACGGCGGTGTCTCATGTGTAGGCTAAAAGTCCTTAAATTCGGGTGGCATCTGCGGCATGGGGGATGGCCCAAAGTAGAGTTTTTCAAGAAGCAGCTGCAAGGGAATGAGTCGCTTTGTGGTAGAACATTTATTTGCCTAGTAGGAAGCTTCTAGGTTCTTCAAGCTCTAACCAAAGTTTTTTATTAATATTTATTTGCTTCTATCTAAAATTTTCGCCAAGAATCAATGACACCGATGCCAACCCTATAATTTCTGTGACACAATATCTTTAATGCTATCGTGTTAAAACCGTTAAAACTTCACGTATGTGCATTCACTCGAGAAAACCATTTCGACTTGCTATGTGATTCTGGGACCAAATTCACAAAGCCTTCTCTAACCTGCGCAATTCTTGGCTGTAATATCACGTACCGAAGAAAAGCATGATGCACTCAAGCGCAATTTGAAGGTTATCGCGCTAGCATCAACCAAAAATTATAACAGCGCCATATCCCAGAATACTGTTTCGAGGAGTGGCTGGTATCACGCAATGTTCACTCACTCTTCATGCTGTTCCTAAAACTGCGAACACTCTCACCTAAGTAAGCTGTTTGAACGAAGCAGCGCAAAGCATAAGGTTTAACTCATCTTTCCCAGCAACTTTGTAATCATTCGTGGAGATAAGAACCCCCGAAGAATATACTTAATCGCAATGAATCCAAGACTCAGAATAAAGAAAAAGAGTGTAGAAATAATAGTGAAGGGAAAAGGGGTAACGCTGGGACGAACACAAAAAAACGACAACGACAGGATAGGCGCTGTATACTCACAAATGCGTTTTCATTTCATTATATCCATGAACCCAAACCAACTAGCCCACCTTTCTGTGATTCTACGGTGTAGAGTTCATCGTAGGGGTGATTGTTGTATAGCATGAAACAGCCAACGAGGGAGAAAAGAGAGCGTGATCTTGATTTTCACTCTTCTGAAACGTCCCGCTATAGGCCCCAACGTAAGGTTTATATCCTTCATATCGCGCCACATTGTATCACTGTGTGCAAGTACAGGAACCATAACATCTGATGAAAGGACAAGAAAAAATATAATGAAGGTAATCACATGCTCGCATGACAGCATACAACACATCTACATTAATATTACGGTATATTACAAGTAATATTTTTTCGCTGCATCTCAGCTTCCTGTTCCGGGAACCTGCTACAACACTGACGCTCAGTTGTATTTCAGTATATACATGTCCGGACTAGCTTGCGACTATACACGCTCACGTTTCTTTAATTGCGAAATGTAAAAACTTGGAGGACGCTCGAGCTTCTTTAAGAAGGGAATGCGATAGCGCTTCGCGTCTCACCTCAATCATGCCGTGTGGCAAGGAACATCTGTGCGTGTAACGTTGGCTGTTCTAAACTCTCCTATACTGCTGCACGGCATGCACAGTTTCGAAGCGTTTGCTGCGCCATAATTCACTATCTTGAAAATCAGTGACGTATAGCCGCTACGAGTCCGCAAATGCGCGCTGTTGCCCACTTTGTTGATGCTGTAGGTAATGATCAACTATGTCTGAGTGCTATATGACGGGCAGACCTTTACATCACCCGCTTGTTGAGCAGTTCACATGATGTGATGCCTGGTGCAATTCTTCGTTTCTTCTAGGTAATATTACATATGTTGATATGACTTATCACACAATATGACTTCCATATAGGGGTAATTTCTTCCGAAGCACTTTGATTTGATATGTGGGGTTTAACGTCCCAAAACCATGCACCATATGATTATGAGAGACGCCGTAGTGGAGGGCTCCGGAAATTTAGACCACCTGGGGTTCTTTAACGTGCGCCCAAATCTGAGCACAAGGGCCTACAGCATTTCCGCCTCCATCGAAAATGCAGCCGCCATAGCCGCAATTTGATAACGCGACGTGCGGGTCAGCAGCTGAGTACCTTAGCCACTAGACCACCGCGGCGGCGCGCCCGAAGCACTTTCAAGTCTGGTAGAGTGCCGGACCACCACGCAGGATCACTGTATTTGATTCCGGCTCAAACCCCAGGTTTTCGCTATTTGCATTCATCGCAATGGTTAGCTTAAAAGAACGGATCCGATGCCATCGCATCTGAGGCGCCTGCCCCTCAACGCTATTGCACTAGCCAATAGGCACGCATTAAGTGACAGCAGTATCAAAAATTAATTCAAATGTCCCGACTACGGTGCTCCTTATAACATGAGTGTATGGCACATTAAACAAATGACGTTATATTCGTAATCTATTAGTAAGCTACTGCTTTAGAGCCTGCGTATATAGGAAAAGCGATACATTCCATGCATTAGGGGAATTGATACCGTGTGAAGCAGTCCGCCAGTATATAGCTGCCTATATGCTGGATTTCTCGCTTTGAGTCAAGCGCTACGAGGTGCGTCGATGACTTCAGCAAATTTAGTGGTTGTGCGCATATATCTTGAGTTTCCTATGCACGTCAATTTTAGTGGCCTTTAAAGCGCCTCTAAGCACACCCCCGAAAATACGAATGACGAGCGCGTTATTGTCTCTCGGCGTTTCCAGCCTTCGCGGCACAATTACTGACGTCAGCTGTTTGTGCACTTGACGTCAGGGTGAAAAGCTCTGATTGGCGAATATATGGGAGGCATTTGTTGTGAATTCTCGCCCACCCTGCTTTGCCATGAAGTCGCATGCTGCAGGTCTGCCTTGTCTCCCATGACTATGTTGTGCGATAAACTGATTGCACTTCGTTTTATATGTTTGCGACTGCGAAAGCGGCTATAGCAGAGAGTAGACTTTTTTATTGGCGCCAGTATGCCCTGCGGCATCAGTTAAATAAAAAGAAAAAGTTCTGTTTCCTATATAAAGGCCAGGAGTTGTCGATGCAGTGGACCGTGCGTCCAGCGCGCCAAGTCAGGTGGTCGGCTGGGGTGGTGGTGAAGCCCGCGTAGGTGGCGAGTGCGAGCCTGGTGAAGGCTCGGGCAGGTTCCCAATAGGTGGTCAAGCGCTGCCTCTGTGGCTGGGGCAACGCAGAATGGGCATGTCGTTGGAGGAGGCAGTGCACCGGATGTCCATGTAGCCCGGATTGCAGGAGTCAAGGCGGCGCCCACACGAATCCTCCTGAGCGCATTCTCCTTCCTAATGGCGAGTTAAGCCACCGGGAAGGTCTGATCCACGCGGAAGAACGAGTGCACGCGTGGAGCACCGGAGGATTTCTTGGTGCACGAGCAAGCTGTCCTTCGGGGACAAACGAAGTAGAGGCAGCGGGTGTTGGAACAGTCACTGGATGGCAAGTGGCATCTGCTTCCGATTGAGCTGGTGCAGACCGGCGGGTCCACAATATGCGCACAGGACAAGCACACGAGTGGATCAGTCGGTGTATATCAGAGACTATATCGAGGGAGCTGGTCACTTTTCACAGCTCTCGAACTGCCTGCGTGGAGTCCGTATATACAAGCAATTTATCGTGTGACAAAGAATCCGTTTTGGATATCATAGCTGTCAACCCGGCTCGTATCGCAGTGAGCTCCGCTAATACGGATGATAACGGTGCCTCTGTTACGTTAGAGCAGATATTTTGGATTTCAGGTTCCGCGGGGCATACGAGACTGGTGTGCAGAACGCAGTCATCGATAGCTGCGTCCACGTATACCGCTAGTGAGTTGTCGGTGGTAGTGACGACGCCCTCCTGCGCCACTTGTCGGCTGGATTGTCGTATATAGGCAGGTTAGTGGTCGGTTATCACTGGCCTGTGCCTTGAGCCATGGTGGAACTTCTGCTAAGGGTGCGTCAGGCTTAGGCAGCGTTGAATTCTAGTAGTGAGCTAGAGCTGCCGCCGCAGGAACAGCTTGACTCTTTAGGTAGCGAGCGACTCGACGCTGGTGTGCAATTTCGTCGATGGTGTTCAGCTGCGCTTCCGCCTGGAGGGTCGCGAAGGGCATTATACGAGGAAGGCATGTAATTATCTTTATGGAAATTCGGTTGGCGGTTTCGAGCAAGTCCCAGTCACTCAATGTCAGTCGTTGAAACTGAGCTTGGTAAACGAGTCGAGGTCGAACCAAAATACGGGTCATTTGAGAACAGGCGCCTCCGGTCTTTTGAGAGATGCGACGAATGAGATGGAGGGTATTAGCACTCTTCCGACGAGCAGAGCGAACCCACGCATTCGCAGAGCCAGATGCGTCCAGTTCGACTCCGAGCACACGAATTGTGAATACAGGGGTGAGGGTGTGGCCATTTAGGCTCAAACAAATCGGCGTCTGCAGGAGGCGATCGCAACCTCGTCTGTTGGTGATAGACATGAATGCAGTCTTCGTGGCAGATAGTGTCACTTCTATGCGCGCACACCAGTCCGACGCCTTGTCTAGAGAACACTGGAGTGCCTCCTGCTGGCGTTACAGGTCTGGATGTAGTGTCCACACCGTCAAATTATCCGCATACAGGAAGAAGAAGGCATCTGGAATGCGTGCTACTTGCCCCACGAGTGGCAACAGGGCAAGACTGAAAAGTATCGGGGCCAGCACAGAGCCCTGCGGTACACCCCGCTTCATTACAAAGTGTCTTGTTCGTTCTTTGCCTACTCGGATGCAGAAGGTGCGGTGTGCCAGAAAAGACACCACAAAGTCGCAAACGTGAGGCGGAAGTTGAAGCCATTGCATTATGCGAATGATCGCAGAGTGGCTGACATTGTCGTAGGCCTTGTGAACGTCTATGGCGAGAAGAATTCGAATGCTGCTTGATCTTCTTCCAACAAGAACCATGGACGTCAAATGATCTAGGCCATCTTCTGTGCTCAAATGGGGTCGAAAGTCAATCTGGGCCAGGTGGTACCAGGCGAGATTTTCCAGCCACCAGGAGATGCACGATGCTAACATGCGTTCAAGAAGCTTGCACAACGTACACGTCAGAGCAATCGGATGAAGATTAGAGAGGTTGCTCGGGTGCTTTCCCGGCTTTGGTATCGGCAACTTTTCGGCATGCTTCCATGATTCAGGCAGCTCTCCGGTCGTCCAAATGGCGTTAAGCGTGTCCAGCAGCCACTGTAGCGCAGGGTAATCCATGTTTTTGAACTTTTCATAGGAGATCTCATCTGGTCCTGGTGCCTTGCGTACTTTTGCCTGGCCAATTGCTGCCTGGAGCTCCGCCATGCGCTTGCATGCCTTCGATGTCTGACGGACTTGGAGTCGCGCCAACCTCCGGAGGCAGGTTACACGGACAGTCGAATTATGGCGCGGCCATGTATAGGCTGGGAAAAAAGCCTTAACTATTTCTGGAGCGAACTGGCTTGGCGTGCGTTCAGATGACAGACACGCACTGGCCGCTGGGTCCGGCGTATGGGTGCCTAATTCCATGCTCCGGAACGTTCGTCATATTGAGGCAGTTGAAGACGATGGACTGGGTGACGCACACCAGCCCATCCACCTTTCCCGGGCGAGACGCTTTTCGCAGCGACGCGCTGCAGCGGTGAGTCTGTTGAGGTTATCACGAAGCTCAGCGGCTACCGGATCTCGGTTTAAGGCTAGCTCTGCACAACGGTGTGCTGCCCACAGATGGAGAAGATGTAAATTTGGATGTGGTCTGTTCTCCTCTACCCAGCTTGACTGTGTGGCGGCTTGTACAGCTCTGGTTAACACCTGCAATAGATCAGACGATGTATCAGCGATCAAGGCGTTCAGTTCCTTGCGGAATGAGTCCCACTTGGGTGTGTGGCATCGACGTCGGAGGCGGCGCTGGTTATACGCGGCCAAACCAATTATCAACGGATGGTGATCACTCCCCCAGCAGTCAGGTTCTAGGTCCCATGAAACGTCACACATGCCCAACCACCACGAGAGATTGGGAGCATAAGGTGGAGCACAGGAATGATCCCACCGACGTGTAGAAGTGGCCGGGGCATTCAGAAGGACAAAGTGCGCGTCTGTAAATGTGTCTAGCACGATGTTTCCTCTAGCACAGGAAGAAGGGTATCCTCACGACTGATTAGGTGCATTGAAGTTTCCCTCAACTAGCACTGGGCACCCAGGGTAGGTTTGACGCAGGTGAGCAAGCCACCCCGAATGCAATCGGGGAGCGCTGCCTCTATACGGATGCACGTAAACTGAAACCACAATCACGTCAGTACGCGGAAGTCTAACGAGCACTGCCACCAGTTCTTGCCACTGCTTACACCACGGCAGCAGGGGAACTTCAGTTTGAGGATATATAGTCACAACATACACTGCAGCCTTGCCTGGAGGTCCCAACGCATTGATGCAGCGTCAATCAGGGATGGTTGGGGAAGCATACGCAGTGAATCCAGGGACGCGTGGAAGCGAATTTGTTTCCTGTAGAAGCAGGCACCAAGCGGGGAGCTTCCCCAGCGCTAGGCGACAGCGAAGCTCACCAACTTTATTTGCAAGTCCCCGGCAGTTACACTGAAGGACACAGTGGTGGCGCGTTGCTTTTGAAGGAGTGTTCATTGCGTTGGGAGGTTCGTGAGCAACACCTTTGAAAGCTATTGGAGTTGCCAGGCAACAAAGCGGAGGAGCTCTGCCGGAGTCATCTTGACTGGTGCTGACGCGCTTGCGGAGAATCATTCAGGCACCGAAGCAGCGTACGGCACGTCTGTACCGTGCATCGCATTTGGTCCAGTGGGTCGAGCGAGATGGGTTCTGCGCTGAGCGAGGCGCTTGACTTCCATTTGGAGCTACGCTATTTGCTGGTCAAGCTTCGCCAGGTCGTCTGTCGTAACACTCAATTTAGGCGTTTTCACAGCCGGCTGAACGCGATTTGCCCCGCTGAAGGTGGGGGCTTCATAGCAAACGTTGTCAGGTTCAGCCAATGCTGGTGTGTCCTCTTCAGAGAGAGACAACAGTTCAAACCGATTGCTAGTCGGAATGTCGGCACATCTTTCTTCTTGTTTCACTGAACGCTGGTGGTGCTTGCTTTGGCGACAGGCTTTGAGAGCCTTCTGTTTAACTGGACAATCTTTCGACGTTATATCATGATCGTCCGTTTGGCAGAGCCCACATTTGTACGTGCGCATCCCGGCGCACTCCATGGAAATGTCTGCGGGTTGGGGACAAGAATTTCGCATGTGACCAGTACGAAAACACCGATAGCAGTGTACTACACCGGGTTTGTACAAATGAAATTGCAGGATGCATCCATAGTACGTAATGCGTCTTGGTGGCGTTTGAGGCCCTTGGAGAGTGACCAGGCACGTGCGTCCACGACCCATATAACGAGCTGTTACGATCTTGTGAGTAGAGCAGGTCAAAGCAGCGACAAGGCCCTCCTCCGATTCCCCCGGGTTAACCCCAGAGACCACATACCGACGTAGGTCCGAGCCGGAACTCAAGTACGCTTGCACTTGCACGGTACACTCAGCAGTGACTGGCAGAGTTCACAGTTGGGTGAGGCGGTCAACATCCTCTAGCGAACGCACCCATACGGATACGCTGTTGGTGGGATGGTGAATGAAGAAATCTTGAAACGCGGTGGTATTGAGGCAGGCGTCGAAGGCTGACTGGAGGAGGCGATTTGACAATTTTGATACGTCGAAGCACTCACGTGGTTTTACGACGACCTTGTACTTAGACTCGGTGCCAGGCGAGACAACAGCTGCCGGAGTGGGGCATTCCTGCTTGCTTGCTGGTGTGGCGGAAGCAGACAAATCATCTGTTTCCATTTGTAAGTCAGCCCCGCGTTTCGCACTGCGTTTTGGAGCGGAGGCTAGTTGTGATGGCTGCATCATAAGCTCCGCTGCAGCCGTCGATACTGGTTCACATGAAGAATGCGGCAGCGCTGCCACCGCCAGATGCAACCGGCTAGACGCCGGAACTGTCCTGGCGAGCGTCCCACGCACAACGTTGAAACGAACGGCGCCAAGGGTGTTTAGTCCAGGTCGTCGATGGTGTCCGGAAGAAGAGAGCCTCGGGGAGACCCCATGGCCTCGTCCAGGGCGTCCAGCAGGTCTTTCCTTAGCTGATGGGGCCAGACAGCTAGGCGTCGTTGCGTTGAGCCAGGACGCAGACAGCGCGGGAACGCTGGTGGGGCGATGGTCACGCGAGCCGATGCTATCAGCCGATATTCACGGAGCTATCGAAACGCGTCTGTTCTCGTCGGCAGCTCAGCTGCGTCTCTGGAGTGTTCTCAGCTCGGCGGTGTTCTATGGCTCGGCGTTGGCGTGGGGAAAGTGGGGCTTAGGGAGGAGAGAGAGCGAACGGCAAGAGAAAGAGCAGCGAAGCACTGCACTTGCCCTCTCCTATATTCTCTCGCATTACGTGCTCCGGATGCAAGGGGCGAGGATAAACGCGCGCGCCCGCAGCTGTAGCTGGCAGCTAGCTCCATGTAGTTGAAAAGCGCCAAATTCTGACTGGCTCAATGCTTCGTTCTGACATTTCATGCGTTTTCTCAGGAAATAAGTGGCAAGGAGGAGGCTGTACTTGTAGGAAAGATAGCGAATGTGAGAAAGGAGCTTCTGACACGCCTTTGAACATGGTAGGGTTTAGAGGCTATTTAAAGGGTATAGTGTCCATGTTGTTATGCTTCGCTGTGTATGAAAAGAGTGCTCTTTTAAACGGGGCCTGTGTAGCGGAGCGAAGTGACCTTTGTGGGCTCGGCAACGAACGCAATCGTTCCCGTGAGGGCCGAGGGCTTGCGATTCTCCCCACCGAAGGATAAGCACGCTCGCATAACTCCCCCCCCCCCCCCCCCCATTCGCGGGTCTAAGTACCCATTGGAGATAAACATAACGCGCGTTGGCGCATCTTGACGAGCTGGGAGCCGAGCATGGGCAGTTTTTTTTTCTTTCTTGAGTTTTCATATCTATCGTATGCATATACGGCGAATGACAGCGGGGGCGACGAAAGAAAATCAACGGAGTGAATGATGCTTAGTGGGGTGAAGCGTCCGTCATTCCATCCATGGCTCCACCCATCTGTTCGTCCTTGCTTCCATCCGTCCATCCACGCGTCCATCCGTGTGTCTGTTCATCCCTGTCTCCGTTCGTCTGTGCATCCGTCTGTCCATACGTCCGTCCATGCGAACGTGTGTCCGTTCGTCTGTTCGTCAATGCGTCCGTCTGCCTGTGCGTCCGTAAGTCCACCATGTGTCTATTCATACGTTCGTCCATGCTTGCTTCCATCTGTCTGTGTGTCCGTCCGTGCGTTCATCCGTGCGTCTGTGCATGCGTTTCTCGGTCCATGCATCCGTCCGTGCACGCGTCTGTCTGTGCTTCTGTCCGTGCGTCCGCGCACCTGTCTGTCTGTCCTTCCGTGAACGCTCCAAGTACCGCCATCTCGCACTTTTTCATAATGTATTTATCATATACAAATACATGCAGCAGAACTTGAAAGGATTAAATGAGAGGTGGCTGCCTACTACTACTACCACTTCTACATACATCAGGGACGCACCACCCATGGCTTAAGGAGTTTCACCCCTAATAACAGCCGAGACTGTCAATATAATTGCTATCGCAATAAAACCGGAAGATGCTGTTGAGTCAATGTGAGCCGAGGAAATACGGAGCCAGTGCCGGACACATGGAGTTCTCTTTCACTGCGCAGAGCACGTGGTGGTCGCGAGAGCCTCGTGCGTGAGGAGAGGCGTGCGCGGGCAATGCGATGTTGCTTGTGAAAGTGTCGCTTCTTTTATTCAATGGGACCATGTGCACTTAAAGAAATGAATTTGGTTTATTTGACAAATTACATATTTAAACCATGCGAGAGAGAGTTATCACCTACAATTCTGAAACACTGTAAAAGTGTGTAGCATAGGAAACACAAAACGTGTCATAGGCTTCTATTTTGTAATTTGGGCCGCTTTTCTAGACGCTCAAAACTTGGCGTAGATGACGAAGAGGAAGACGTCGCCTCTGCACACGTCCATAGTATGGCGCATCTAAATTACCTTAACAAAGTTCGACTCAAGGCATTGCCGCTGTGCATTTTTTTGCAACAAAATTGAAACAATTCAACATTTCTTTTTATTTTTTGTCGTTACTCAGAGAAAAAGATGTTTAGAAGCCACTTTACAGAAGTTACAAGTAAATGGAATACAAGTAAATGTACCAGTTACAGGAATACAAGTAAATGTACCAGTACTTTTATCACTTGGCGGCACTTCATTTCGTTACTGCCACAGGGATATGTGCTCTATTGTGTTTGACTAAATCAATGCAACTAAAAGATTACCGTGCTAGTGAACCCTAACCTTTTCGCATCTTAAGTTTATAATTCATAGCTATGTCTGTGAGGAACAAGAGATGGTTTGACCGCTTGCTCAGCAACCACTTTGATTTACTGGCAGTTTTATCTCTAAACTAATTTTTCAGATTGGCTTCAATTTCATGTAAGTATCCTGGCGCGCGGTTCTTGGCCAATCCCCTTCTGTGGGTGAGCGCCACCCATCTGAGGTTATCAGCATCAGCATCACCACATGCTGCGAAGCAGGACGTTCGTCAACCGTTAGTATTTCAACTTGTGGCTGCTGTTTCTCCACCCAAGGCACTGCACGTTTGCGTCCAGCTCTGTCAACATCGTCGTTGATCACCAGTGTGAACAAGTGAGCATCTCTTAACTGTCGAACTTATCGTCCGGTTCCAGTAGTTGAGTGTGATCAACACCACAGCAGCGCAATTTCTTCAAGCCAGCTTCGGGACATCTGGTGTGTTTCTCACCACCACGAAAGGAGCCATGGGTGCTTTGATTCCTTGTTGCTGATCCAAGTGCGGGAATGGTGTCGTCGAGGATCCTCTATTGCCACTGTGCTACTCTGTTGCTCAACATCAGCAAGTTCAACATGTTGCCACCCAGGGAGGTAGCCGTGCCGTCACCTGTAAAGCCACTTCCGCCGCCACCTCCCTCTCCGATGCCCGGGAACAACACCAGGACGAAGAGGGTGAGGTTCAGGGGTCAATAGGTGACTGACAACGTATGGGTGACAGCCCTGCAGTCCAAGCCGCGGATATGAAACTTTCACCTGTGAACTTGTTTATTTATTTGGCCGTTCTTATGTGACAAGAACGAATTTTTGGAGCCTGCGGTTGCTGTATTTCTCACGAATAAAAGTCTGCAGTTGACCGCACCAGTTAAGTTTTTCTTGCCTCAATTATGAGGAAAAAGAGAAGCTTCAGCTATACGGCTTAAGCTTGATGCACGCTAAGGTGTAAGCGTGTAAGTAAAATATAGGTCTCCCAAAGCTGACTATATGTTGTGAAGTTTTGTACCAAGCGCACACTGTCTCTGCAATACCACCCTGGCAGAAGCTCTTCGCTCGATTGGCTGTACAGTGATCGCCTGTTTGTAAAGTCTCATTACAACTTATGTGACAATACAGTCACTTGCGAGTTCACTTTTGCGGTTTACGACTGTAGGGTGGTTCTTTGTTTATTGCTCCAAATCACATTGTATATATACACCATAGGTATTGTGTTGCAGTATAAATTGATACGACGGGCGGCGATGGCCTAGTGGTTAAAGCATCCGCCTCGAATGCAAAAGGTCCGTGGTTCAAATCCCGGTGCCACGCAGCTCCCAACCGGAGAAAAAAATCCACGTGGTGATGGAACTGCATTAAAAAGCCTGGGGTGCGGCCTCACCGGTAACCACCGCTGGGAACGCACTCCTTCACCAGAGAAGAATTGGCCACCCTGGTGTAGTATCTGGCCGCTAACTCCCACATGCATACGTCAAATAACTCACGGCCCTCAGTCCCCAGCAGCTGCGAGGCAACTGATCACGGTGGCGGTCAGATTTGCAACGCAGCAGAGGGTGCTAAGAATGTCTGGATCCGGACAGGCCTCCATTGGAACCTGAACTTGGCAACGTTTAACGCTAGAACCTTATCTAATGAGGGAAGACTAGCTGTACTATTCGAGTAGCTAGAGGGTGTTAAATGGGATATAATAGAGAGTTTTAGTGCTGGGTACCCAAGTGGCTTGCGTACGCAGGACGTTGGTGCGGCGGTATTGCGCGTGCGCGAAGCCCCAAACAGATGCGTGGCAAGATCGCTGGGGCGATGCGTCTGTGCGCCCATAAACAACGCTGCCACCACTGGCCTCCTAGCGGAGATAAGCTGCCCCGACGCACATGCTGGCGCATCATGTTACCTTCACGGCGAGCAAAGCCGAGGCTGGCCAGAGCCACCACTATGACATTTAAGTTTTAAATGCGCAAATATTATAGTGGCTAGCTACTACACAAATAGCATGACACAAAGGCGCGAAATCTCGGACAGCATGGATCGGCCGCCTTGTAAGGTTCACCTTCGCAAGAACTCACAGTATCCGCACTGCGGATACTCTAGCCGTCGAGTTAAAATAAGCCAAAGTGCGAGCATTTATAGTGATTACATGGTTTCAGCCAGATTTCCAAAGGTAGACTGGCCTGGAACATAGAAACTAAATATATGCCAGCCCCGGCCAGCTGAATATGTGGCGCCATCTAGCACCGCTATATTGAAACAGCCAATCACAACATTGTTATTGCAGAAACATTGTGCATTGTACATCTCATGCAAAAACTGCGCAGCGACAATATTACAAATGAGTAACGTTTTTATTTGTTTTCATCTCAAAAACATTACGCGTAAGTTAACAAGTTCATCACTGTGGTTGCGCGAAGTGTCTCAAGATGTCGACACTGTCGTTATAGTAAGCTAGTACTTTTCTTTTTTTTTGCGTATACCAGGATACTGTACACAATAAAAAAAGTGTCCTGATTACTATGTATGTTTAATTTTACATTTTCAATCATAAAAATAATTAAATAATACTTACGCGACAAGACGCTATGGCGCTGCGAGCACTTGTGACCTTCGTGCGGTTTGCATTTGCGTGTGTGCCACCGTGGCGCCAACTAAAATGCATTCCGGTTGGGTATGGGTTGTGCACGCAACGCCAGGCGCTCCCAAGCCCGCATCGCCCCAAGAGAATGCGTACCCAGCACTAAACCTCCCTACTAGGGCTCAGTGAGGTTACGAGGTCAGATGAGGCCTCTACGGTGCTACAGAATGGGCACATCTTTTGTTATCGGTGCTTGGCAGACAGAAGAGAACTGGGAGTGGGGTTCCTAATTCACAGAAAGATATCTGGCAAGATAGAGGAATACTATAGCATTAATGAAACGGTGGAAGGTATCGTAATTAAATTGAATAAAAGATACAAGATGAAGGTGGTACAGGCTTACGCGCCTACATCAAGCCATGATGACGCTTCAGTTGAAAGCTTCTATGAAGACGTGAAATCGGCAAAGAGTAATATAAAAACACAGTATACTATAGTGATGGGCGACTTTAATGCAAAGGTAGGGAAGAAGCAGGCTGGAGACCAGGCAGTATGAGATTATGGCATCGTTACTAGAAACACCAAAGGAGAACTACTAGTAGAATTCGCGGAACGCAATTACTTACGGATATTGAATACCTTCTACCGAAAACGAGGAAACCGTAAGTTGACATGAAGGAGCCCTAATGGCAAAAATAAGAACAAAATAGACTTTATAATATAGAGTGCACACCCAGGAATCGTGCAGGATGTGGAAGTGGTTGGCAAGGTACGATGCAGTGACTATAGAATGGTACGGTCTCAAATTCGTCAAGACTTGAAGAAGGAACGACAAAAACTGATACTCAAGAAGCCAATCAGTGAGCTAGCACTGAGAGGGAACGTACAGGAATTCAGAGTGTCGCTTCAGATCAGGTACTTGGCTCTTAGTGAGGAAACCAACCTTAGCGTAGATACAATGAATGATAATCTGACGAGTATCATTACGGAGTGTGCAGTGGAAGTTGGAGGCAGGGTAGTTAGACCGGACACTGGCAAGCTTTCCAAGGAAACGAAGAATCTAATTAAGAAGCGTCCAATGATGAAAGTCTCAAGTACAACAGACAAAATAGAACAGGCAGAACTTTCGAAGGTGATTAATTGGCGTAAGGTATGCGATGTAAGAAGGTATAACATGGAGAGAATTGAACACGCTCTGGAAAACGGAGGAAGCGTCAAAGCAGTGAAGAGGAAACTTGGGATAGACAAAAATCGGATGCATGCACTGTTAACACCGTCGTCAGTAGGCGCCATGCAGTCGCTGAGAAGCGTAGCCGGGCAGCGCTCCCACGCCTGGAACCCCAGTTCTCTCAGAACCAGCGTCCAGAGCTGACGGGGGAGCGGCGCTATTTCAATCCTAAAACAAGTAGCCGACTGGCCGGCTGCCTATGCCCGCCAGGTATTTTCCCTGCTAGCCGGAGGATGAGACGTCGTGTCGCCACGACGCCGTAGGCCGTTCCAGAGATGACAACAAAGACGGTGTCTTCCTTGGAAGAAACCGCGGCCGCCGCCACAAATTGCCCTGCTAATTGAGCGAACCGTTAGGCGGACCGTTTGATGTATGCTGTCAAGAGCTTGGGACCCCTCGACCAGCGGCACACACACGACGAGGAAGAGCCCCTCTGGCGCCACCTTGCAGTGCAGTGATCACGACTCAATATTAGATGTTCACGTGGGCCGTGCATGCTCGTACCCCTCGCCTGTTGTGTATGTGTGATTGGTGTTCCACTCAAAAAGTAGGAGCCCGACAGGGCTTATAACGACGTCGCAGAGTGTGGGACGTCGCTCTGAACCATGTAACGGTTCAACCACTACGCTCGTGGTTTGTGAACTCCTAACCTCATGCTGTAAATATTTGTAAATAGTGCCATAAACCTGTTTGTTTTTTCGTATCCCCATCTTGTAAGCGCTCGTTTCCTCAACCCGAAGCTACACCACACTACCACAAGAGACCGGGTAGACCAACGTTACTAGTAACGTTGGGGTAGACTCCGAAGAGACTGGGTGGGATACGACTCAGCGGTGGGACCCACGACAACTGGGTGGCAGCGGTGGGATCCACCACAGCACTAAGGGACACACAAGGCAAAATAACTACCAATATGGATAGTATAGTTAAAATAGCGGAGGAGTTTTACAGAGATCTGTACAGTAGCCGAGACAACCATGACCCTAATACTATAAGAACTAGCAGTAACCCAGATGACACACTACCAGTAATCATAGAATAAATCAGAAAAGCTTTGGCGAGCATGCAAAGAGGCAAAGCTGCTGGTGAGGATCAGGTAACATCATATCTGCTGAAAGATGGAGGACAGATTGTGTGCACCCTGTTTACGAGGTGTCTCCTGACGGGAAGAGTACCAGAGTCTTGGAAGAACGCTAACATCATCTTAATACATAAGAAAGGAGATGACAAAGACTTGAAGAATTACAGGCCGATCAGCTTGCTCTCTGTAGTATACAAGCTATTTACAAAGGTAATTGCTAACAGAGTAAAGAAAACATTAGAATTCAATCAACCAAAGAAACAAGCAGGATTTCGAACAGGCTATTCAACAATTTACCACATTCATACTGTCAATCAGGTAATAGAAAAATGCTCAAAATATAACCAACCACTATACATAGCCTTCATAGATTACGAGAAGGCGTTTGATTCAGTAGATATATCAGCCGTCATGCAGACACTGCGTAATCAGGGCGTAGATGAAGTATATATAAACATTCTGGACGAAATCTACAGGGTATGAACTGCTACCATAGTGCTTCATAAAGAAAGCAACAGAATACCAATCAAGAAGTGTGTAAGGCAGGGGGACACAATCTCCCTAATGCTATTTACCGCGTGCTTACAGGAGGTTTTCAGAAGCCTAGAATGGGAACAGTTAAGGATAAGAGTTAATGGTGAGTACCTTAGTAACCTGCGCTTCACCGATGGCATTGCATTGCTGAGTAACTCAGGGGACGAATTGCACCTCATGATTACGGAGTTAAACAAGGAGAGCAGAAAGGTGGGTCTTAAAATTAATCTGCACAAAACAAAAGTAATGTACAACAGCCTCGGAAAAGAGCAGCGCTTTGAGATAGGTAATAGTGCACTTCAAGTTGTAAAAGACTATGTCTACTTAGGGCAGGTAATAACCGCAGAACCGAACCACGAGATTGAAGTAACTAGAAGAATAAGAACGGGGTGGAGCACATTCGGCAAGCACTCTTAAATTATGACAGGTAGATTGCCACTATCCCTCAAGAGGAAGGTATATAACAGCTGTATCTTGCCGGTACTTAGCTACGGAGCAGACTGGAGACTTACAAAGATGGTTCAGCTTAAATTGAGGACGACGCAGCGAGCAATGGAAAGAAAATTGGTACGTGTAACCTTAAGAAACAAGAAGAGAGCAGAGTGGATTAGGGGAGAAACGGGGGTTAGGGATATCATAGTTGAAATAAAGAAAAAGAAATGGACATGGGCCGGGCACGTAGCGCGTAGACAGGATAACCGCTGGTCATTAAGGGTAACAAACTGGATTTCCAGAGAAGGGAAGCGGGTTAGGGGGAGACAGAAGGACCGGTGGGCAGATGAGATTACGAAGTTTGCGGGTATAAATTGGCAGCAGCAAGCTCAGGACCGGGTTAACTGGCGGAACATGGGACAGGCCTTTGTCCTGCAGTGGACGTAGTCAGGATGATGATGATGATGATGATGAGGAGAAGGAGGAGGAGGAGGAGGAGGATAAATTGATACGCAACATTTCGTACTGGGGCTGCGACATATATTGCAAATAGCCATGCCTAGTGTTACTTTGGTTACTAGCCAACAGAAATAAAATGCGAGCTTTAAGCGAACTTTAACTGCGAGTGGAAAGCTTTCAGATTTTGGCGTAATGTACACGTCCCCGCTCTAGAAGTTTAGGTGTTAAGCTTTTACTTCTGCCGTGTAGCGTTAGCGAAAATTCTACGTCGGACCAATCGGCGCAGCTGAAGAGCGCACACCGGGCACACGTTTTCAGGAAGCGTACCATGCATACGATGAAGAGGAAGATGAAAGGCGTGCGCAACGCAATACCTCGACCAGCGCGATCTCACTTCGTCCTCTTCTTCATCGCCTGCTTTGCACCCGTACACAAGCGTCCGACGTGCGTGTGAGGAGACAGAAGCTTAGAAAAATGAACACGACTGCTTCGCCATAGCGCGAGATTTCCGTGTTTTAAAGGGCCCCAACTACTATTCAACTGCCCAGCGCCAACATTTGCACAATGCACACAGAAAAGATGAAAACCACAGCTCATCTTCGTATTTTCTGTGTGCATTGTGAAAACTTCCGCGCTGAGCAGTTTAATGGAATGCCAACTAGCCTCATCCCACACTTCCCTAAACCACCTTTGAGAATACGAACAAAGAGCGCATTATTCTCTTTCTGCCACTTCCGGTCTTTGCGGCACAATCTGTGACGCCAGCAGTCTGTTCACGTGACGTCAGGATGGAATAAGCTCTCTATTGGTCGGCGTACAATAGAAATCTGTTGAGAACTTTCGCGTACCCTGTTTTGCGATATGCAGTCGCATGCACGGTCTGGCTGGACTCGCGTGGCTACCATGCGCGATAAACTGATTTCACTTGGTTTTCAGCGTTTGCGCCAGCGCAAGCAGAGGTAAAAGCGTGTATAGTAGAAAAGCGCTAAATCCTGACTGGCTTTGTGCTGGCATTTCACGTGTTTTGTCAAGAAATAAGCGGCGGGGAAGGGATAACGGTCGTATGCGAAGAGATGTGAAGGCGATACTGTATCGCTTATGAACTCAGTGTGGTGTAGGCGCTCTTTAAGACTTAGGAGCACATTACAGAGCTTCAAATAGTCGGAATTAATGCGGTGCATCTTTACTATGGCGTGTCTTCTAATCATATTATGGTTTTGGCACCTAAAGCTCCATAGAATATTATTACGACCCAATACCCAGCGTAGCTTTCGATACAGTTGCGCGATAACTTGCAGGTCAGTTGAAGTGCTTCGCAAAATATAGCTGTTCGCATGGGGAAGAATATTTATCGGGGGGTGTTATACGCCGCCCATAATAAAATAGATATGTCGTCCCTGTTTAGGGCTTGGCGTACGTCTAAATTTTGATATCATTTGAAACTTAGTTAACTTATTTTGTACACTGGTTTTGAGCATAATTCGTCCTTATACTGAAAGGGGTAGCCAGGGGGAAAAACATCAGCCCCCCCCCATACCAAAACGTTTTTTTAGTCAGAGAATACAGTGTTAAAAATAGTGATTTGAAAAAGATGCCCCGCTCCTAACTTAGAAGAGCTGCCTCCCCCCCCCCCCCCCCGGAACAAATTTCTGCCTACGCCCCTCTGTAGACGATAGTTATAGCGCGAGAACAAAACGACGACACAGAGACAAGAATGACACGAAGGACACGAAGACACGCCTTCTTGTCTCTGTGTCATCGTTTTGTTCTCGCGCTGTAACTATCGTCATGCCATACCAACTAGCCTAAGCTGCCACCCCTCTGTAGAGCTGTATTGAACACAGCGTGACCATGCGATGGTGGACGACAAGCCGGTCCCCTAAAGTGCTACGCACTTAGACTACATCAGAGCCTGCGCCCACACAATACCGTATCTTTGGCGTTTTTTTTTTTTTTTTTTGTCCTGATAGTACCAAAGGGTCACTTGTATTACTCATTGTAACATCTACATAAAAATTCGAATGGAAAAGATGGGGAGAGGGGACGATGTGATGCTAAGAAAACTTGGAGGGGGGGGGGGGGGTCTTCTTTGTGATAGTGGCAGCAGTTTGTCTAAGCTAATTGTTTATGCTTGATACTGTTACGTGAAAGTGAGAGCGCTGATTCAGCAGGAAGCGACACAAAATCCTACACAAGAACATCATCTTTTTCGCCTTTCTACCAAACTGTTTAGGGAAGCTGCTTCACAGGGAGCGTGTGGTCGTTGGACAGTTAACGCCAATCCACCTAAAGAAGCCATGACATCACTTCATCAATGCAGTGACCACTGAGTGAAATGTTGCGTACAATTTTCTTTCCATCAAATGCGATGCAGTTGCTGGTACGTTAAATCAATACTGCATGGCGAGTTATATGCCCTATGTTGGATAGAACATTGCATTATTAAGTGGCACCAAACGCAAGCAATAAAAACATTACGATGCGCAACACATTAGACTGTCATTGACCAATCGCGTGCGTAATATATACATTCAACCATACGCATCGGAATACATATATTGTTTTATTTAAACACTCAATGCATGTCAAATGGTAAGATTCCCTACTCATGTCACACACTGACCTTATTGCAACAATTCATAAAATCTGAAGTATTGTACGCTGCAATGGAAAAAGAAACCTGAAGCAGAAAACTCAAGGTGTCCTGAGATTGAAAACATAGCCAATATTGACTATTTTTATGCAGGCTTTTTGTGGGCGCAGTTGATATATAGCTGTCATGAAAACTAACACCACACCGATGTTCTGAGTTCAATCATCATCGCGTTGCTCGTAAGAGTGGCCCGGGCCATTTTGAGGATTTGTGCGTGGGCGCACCATTTTTTTAATGTTCCTGCTTCTAGAATCCATAGACGGGCATTTTTTGGTTACGCTGAAACTCAGTATAGCAACTGCGTTGCAGTCGCTGACATATCACTGGACATTCGCAGTGCGCCTCAGCACGGCACCTGATGGGAGAACATGTAAGCACCTTATACGTCGTTGTTGTTGTTTCAGAAATGCACTTATGCTGCACAATGTCTTTTACGCGATCAGTGAACTTGGAGCGCGGACGAACAACAGACTAAAGAAGAACCACAAGGCACGAGCGCTGAATAATCACTGTTTTTATTACTTTTAGAAAGGCACATTTGTACATAAAAGTGCGCATGTCAAAAAAGACATGACGTCAACACAAACAGCATGCGAAGTGTTTATACCAGGCTTTTGTCTATTGATTATCGATGCAGTTAAGCTCGGAGTCATATAGTGATAATGATCGATGGCTGATACACTGATCTGCGTTCCTGGGATTGTGATGCTCTATAAAATTTTCGCGCGTAGTTTGAAGAGGATGTCGAAAGAGCACACGATTTTTTTTTTTCAAACAGTGGTTGCCCTTTGCACGAATCGCAATGCGACGCTAAGTAGAAATATGGAGTACGTTTCAACGACCTTTTATGTTCTTTGAGGCGTACATTTAAATTTCGCTGAATTATTACGAACTGCCAAATAGCCTACCTTTCAATAATTTTGCAGTGTGTCTAGCAGGAAAATTGATTCGTAAGAAAATTTTGAGAATGTGGCCCATGGTCACTAAATGGGATGGAGGTGACTAAAGGTAATGAACCAAGATCACGCCTATGTAGCACAAACTGATGAAGACGGAAACAAAGGTACCTAACTTCAATTTTAAAAATTGGTTCCCTGAATATTGCGCATCGCTTAAAGCTTACAAAATGTCCGCTTCGGTGGAACAGGGGCTAAGCTGCTCGGCTGCTCACCCGAAGATCGCGGGTTCTATACCGGCCGTGGCGGTGGCATTTCGATGGATGCGTAACAGTTGAAGCCCGTGTACTATGCGATGCCAGAGCACGTTAAAAAACACCAGACGGTTAAAAATGTTCGGAGCCCTGCAATACGGCGTCTCTCAGGAACATATCTTGATTGTTGTTGGTTTCGGGACGTAAAAGCCCAGATATTGTTATAATAAAGCTTACAAAAATTGGGGGCCCCTGAAGCTTCGCCTTTAACACTTGAATGCGATAGCGAAATCCGGCCCTTGTGCGCCCTCCAACCGCTAAGTGCAGACTTATTAATATGTTTTGTTACACACGCACGTACACACACACACACACACACACACGCACGCACACACACACAAACGCGAGCGCGTGCAAGTGCGACGTATCTGTAGTAATGGCACAAGTTTTCGATCTGCTTAACAGCACTTTTATAACAACTTCATGAAAATATTGTAATGATAGTCACATGGTCCTGTATTATGAAGTGTGCGTAGGCGTGACTCATTGCTCCATTGATGAGCAAGACTGTGCAGTGTGGTCTCTTCTCTCTGCTAGAACGGCGCTCTGCTGGTGTCGAGACACGAATTTCACAATGCCTCACAGATGGCACACACACACACACACACACACACACACACACACACACACACACACACACACACACACGCGCGCGCGCGCGCGTGAGCGAGCGCGTGAATGGTACGTACAGGTTTTTGATCAAAAGCAAGAATCGCGTGGCCTCCAAGATACACGCCACGCGCTTCTCATCTGGGACACCACGAAGAGTCTCACAATGCCTCACAGATGACAGCACATCATCTAGCGTTTGCTGTTTGCTTAATCAACGCCTCTGGAAAAGCATGATATGTTCTGCGCTATATGGACATAGTTGTCTATTTTCAGAGCTCTTTGAAAATTCCTGTGTATTTTTAGCGGCGATGGCTGCACTATCCCGGCCTTTTTCGACTTTTCAACAAGTCGTGCCCGTCAGGTAGATTGGTTTCCTACACTACACTTACAGACGGTGATCGGGCCTTTATTTCTTTTTGTGATAAGTGATTTTGGTGACATGTCCTACAATTTCTTGTTTAGACGCATAGATTTCAGTGTCTCTGCGCTTCTCAAAACCATCCGGACTGTAGCTAACGTGTTTACGGTGTTTGTTTTGTGTTTCGTGAGGTTACAACCTCTATCCTACGCTTCTTTTACAGTAGAAACAGGAAGATTCGCGCAACGAATTATATGAACGTCATTCAGTGCACTGACTCACTAATTGGTTAGTCATTTCTGCATACGAAACATCGCGCTTCTGAAGAGTACTCCAAACAAACTAGTTGTTTTTTACTCACCCCCTTGAACATATTTTCGGTCATTCTTTTTCACCTTATAAGACTAAAGTTAGTGGCGTATTGTGTGTATTTAAGCACCAACCATTGGCGAAGAACGCTCTTTTTTTTTCAAAGCTAAGAGAGCACTTCACTTCGGAAAGGAAATTTGTATTACTTGGTGATTTCAACTGCGTCTTCAATGGGTGAGATCGACCAAATGCCCGCGCCATGTGCCATAAAAGTAGTAGGACGCTATAGCAGACATAATTACTGAATTCGAGTTAGAAGACGTGGGTGGCTGTACGGAGGGAACGCGGGAAGCGCGTTTCACGCTTTTTCAGGGGAATAGCCATGCACGCCTTGATCGCATTTAGGTATCACTTGAAATAATAGCCTAGTGGCGGCGATGGCGTAGTGGAGTGGCGGCGATGGCGTAGTGGTTAGAGCATCCGCCTCGCATGCAAGAGGTCCGTGGTTTAAATCCCGGTACCGCGCAGTTCCCAACCGGATTAAAAAAAAATCCGCGTGTTGATGGAACAGCATTAAGAGGCCTGGGGTGCGGCCTCACCGGCAAACACCGCCGAGAACGCACTCCCTCACCAGAGAAGGATTGGCCACCCTGGTGCAGTATCTGGCCACTACCTCCCACATGCTTACGTCAAATAACTCACGGCCCTCAGTCCCCGGCAGCTGCGAACCAACTGACCACGGCGGCGGTCAGATCTGCAGCGCAGCAGAGGGTGCTAAGAATCTCTGGATCCGGACAGGCCGCCATTGGAACCTGAACTTGGCAACGTTTAACGCTAGAACCCTATCTAGTGAGGGAAGTCTAGCTGTACTATTCGAGGAGCTAGAGGGTGTTAAATGGGATATAATAGGGCTCAGTGAGGTTAGGAGGACAGATGAGGCCTATACGGTGCTACAGAATGGGCACGTCCTTTCCTACAGGGGCTTGGCAGACAGAAGAGAACTGGGAGTGGGGTTCCTAATTCACAGAAACATAGCTGGCAACATAGAGGAATACTATAGCATTAATGAAAGGGTGGTAGGTATCGTAATTAAACTGAATAAAAGATACAAGATGAAGGTAGTACAGGCTTACGCACCTACATCCAGCCATGATGACGCTTCAGTTGAAAGCTTCTATGAAGACGTGGAATCGGCAATGAGTAAGGTAAAAACACAGTATACTATAGTGATGGGCGACTTTACTGCAAAGGTAGGGAAGAAGCAGGCTGGAAACCAGGCAGTAGGAGATTATGGCATCGGTACTAGAAACGCCAGAGGAGAGCTACTAGTAGAATTCGCAGAACGCAATAATTTGCGGATTTCGAATACCTTCTACCGAAAACGTGAAAACCGCAAGTGGACATGGAGGAGCCCTATTGGCGAAAATAAGAATGAAATAGACTTTATAATGAGTGCACACCCTGGAATCGTGCAGGATGTGGAAGTGATTGGCAAGGTACGATGCAGTGACCATAGAATGGTACGGTCTCGAATTCGCCTAGACTTGAAGAAGGAACGACAGAAACTGATACGCAAGAAGCCAATCAATCAGCTAGCACTGAGAGGGAAAGTACAGGAATTCAGAGTGTCGCTGCAGAACAGGTACTCCGCTCTTAGTGAGGAAACCAACCTTAGCGTAGATACAATGAATGATAATCTGACGAGTATCATTACGGAGTGTGCAGTGGAAGTTGGAGGCAGGGTAGTTAAACAGGACACTGGCAAGCTTTCCCGGGAAACGAAGAACTTAATTAAGAAGCGTCAAATCATGAAAGTGTCAAGTACAACAGACAAAATAGAACTGGCAGAGCTTTCGAAGTTGATTAATACACGTAAGGTATGCGATGTAAGAAGGTATAACATGGAGAGAATTGAACACGCTCTGAAAAACGGAGGAAGTGTCAAAGCATTGAAGAGGAAACTTGGGATAGGCAAAAGTCGGACGTATGCGCTAAGGGAC
Organism: Rhipicephalus microplus; assembly: GCF_043290135.1. Taxonomy (NCBI): domain Eukaryota; kingdom Metazoa; phylum Arthropoda; class Arachnida; order Ixodida; family Ixodidae; genus Rhipicephalus; species Rhipicephalus microplus. Next base: position 217,571,140 of record NC_134710.1, on the reverse strand, counting down.
AAAGAAGGCACAATAACTACCAATATGGATAGGATATTTAAAATAGCGGAAGAGTTTTATAGAGATCTGTACAGTAGCCGAGACAACCACGACCTTAATACTATGAGAACTAGCAGTAACCCAGATTACACCCCACCAGTAATGATAGAAGAAGTCAGAAAAGCTTTGGAGAGCATGCAAAGGGGCAAAGCTGCTGGTGAGGATCAGGTAACATCAGATCTGCTGAAAGATGGAGGACAGATTGTGTTAGAAAAACTAGCCACCCTGTTTACGAGGTGTCTCCTGACGGGAAGAGTACCAGAGTCTTGGAAGAACGCTAACATCATCTTAATACATAAGAAAGGAGATGACAAGGACTTGAAGAATTACAGGCCGATCAGCTTGATCTCTGTAGTATACAAGCTATTTACAAAGGTAATAGCTAACAGAGTAAAGAAAACATTAGAATTCAATCAACCAAAGGAACAAGCAGGATTTCGAACAGGCTACTCAACAATTGACCACATTCATACTATCAATCAGGTAATAGAGAAATGCTCAGAGTATAACCAACCACTATACATAGCCTTCATAGATTACGAGAAGGCGTTTGATTCAGTAGAAATATCAGCCGTCATGCAAACACTGCGGAATCAGGGCGTAGATGAAGTATATATAAACATTCTGGAAGAAATCTACAGGGGATCAACTGCTACCATAGTGCTTCATAAAAAAAGCAACAGAATACCAATCAAGAAGGGTGTAAGACAGGGGGACACAATTTCCCCAATGCTATTTACCGCGTGCTTACAGGAGGTTTTCAGAAGCCTAGAATGGGAACAGTTAGGGATAAGAGTCAATGGAGAATACCTTAGTAACCTGTGCTTCGCCGATGACATTGCATTGCTGAGTAACTCGGGGGACGAAGTGCAACTCATGATTACGGAGTTAGACAAGGAGAGCAGAAAGGTGGGTCTTAAAATTAATCTGCAGAAAACGAAAGTAATGTACAACAACCTCGGCAAGGAGCAGCGCTTCGAGATAGGTAATAGTGCGCTTGAAGTTGTAAAAGACTATGTCTACTTAGGGCAGGTAATAACCGCAGAGCCGAACCACGAGATTGAAGTAACCAGAAGAATAAGAATGGGGTGGAGCACATTCGGCAAGCACTCTCAAATTATGACAGGTAGATTGCCACTATCCCTCAAGAGGAAGGTATATAACAGCTGTATCTTGCCGGTACTTAGCTACGGAGCAGAAACCTGGAGACTTACAAAGAGGGTTCAGCCTAAATTGAGGACGACGCAGCGGGCAATGGAAAGAAAAATGGTAGGTGTAACTTTAAGAGACAAGAAGAGAGCAGAGTGGATTAGGGAACAAACTGGGGTTAAGGATATCATAGCTGAAATGAAGAAGAAGAAATGGACATGGGCAGGGCATGTAGCGCGTAGACAAGATAACCGCTGGTCATTAAGGGTAACTGACTGGATTCCCAGAGAAGGGAAGCGGGTTAGGGGGAGACAGAAGGTTAGGCGGGCAGATGAGATTAAGAAGTTTGCGGGTATAAATTGGCAGCAGCAAGCACAGGACCGGGTTAACTGGCGGAACATGGGAGAGGCCTTTGTCTTGCAGTGGACGTAGTCAGGCTGATGATGATGATGAAATAATAGCCCACTGTAGGATATGAAAAGAGCATGAAAAGAACTGACGTGGGCATAAATGTATGGATGGATGGATGGATAGATATGGCTGTACCCTTTAGATCGGGCGGTGGCTAGCGCCACCAAGCCGTGAAAAGAAGCAAGCCATAAAAAGAAGCAGCGGCGCCACCTGGCGGCATCCGTGCCAAAGTTCACACCGGAGCCCAGCCGGTCGCGCCACTAGAGTATATTATAATTCACTATTAGCCCCGAGAAGTTGGAGTGGCGTCGCCTGGCGGATGATGTCACGGCACTGACTCCTCTATGTCAGCCGCGCCGCGCCTACATAATGAAGCGCTCGCTTCGTGCGCCGTTCCAATGATTGCGTTCGCTTTTTGCTTGTCTCAAGCTGCATGCAGATGAATTAAGAAAACAGAAGTGATGACATTTTAGGTAAAATAATAGGAGTTTCCTTTTGCTTTTTCACAATCACCTGCTGGGTCGTATAGCAATGTGAAAGTGAAAAGGTCTGTATCGCGCTGGTAACACCAATGATGGATTCCACTCGTGGCCCCTACAGTCACATTTCAACGGGTGTGAAAATCAAAAAACGCTCCTGTTTGGATATTACAAACTCATTGGCATGTAATTATGTGGTTTTGAGAAAGAATTGAGGCACCATATTTACTTGCATTATTAGGCTGAGATGTGCATGGGTGATTCCTATCGGAGATGTCAGGGCTTCTCCTGCCCTAGAATAATTTGTGTCGGAGAAATCCACGTATCTACGAAAAGCGCTTTCTCTTGTGTATCAAGCCCCGCGCTCGCGTGCGGAATCGAGTGTCGCAACATATACCGGATTGTGCTCGTCCTATAATACCACCTCCGTTGTGTGTTTTTCTCATGTACTTGCTCACTCAACAGGTTGTAAAGTTTCATGTTTTTCTCGCAATAATTTTGAAGCTTTAATTTACCGAAATTATTGAGGTCAAGTGCGGTTGAGATTAGATGAAGAAAGTTCTATTGCTGTCACATTCTGTTTTCGTGCAGATTGTAGCAACTGTGCGGTTGCGCTCCTGACTACCAGTTTAGATAGGCACCTCATATGTCAAATTTCCTTGCTGTAGTACATGACTTCATCGCCTCATAGAGGCGAAGGTTATTTAGTTAGTGCATGGGCTCAGAAGTATATAGGCTGAAATTTTTGTCGCGTTGGGGAATGGGGGGAGGGGGGGGAGTCCTCTTGAAATGATCAATTTTCTCTTTGGATAGACAATAAATTTTGGGGGGCAGGGCCAGGCCCTGTGAGCCATCACCTGGTTACGCCTTCGCTTGGGCCACGTCGGCGAGTGTGCCATAGAAAGAGACTTTCTGACGTTTGTGTTTAAATCGTTGCACACAGCAGTGCTCTTATGTGAAGCTTCGATTAGCGTTTGTGCCGCGGTGGTAGAAGAGTCCGGCATTTCACGCAAATCAGGGTATACGACTACATAATCCCTGGCGACTGTTGAAAAGAAACTTTACATATGATCCCAGTAAACGAAATTATCTAATTATTTCGGAAATCGTTGTGTATGCGGACGTATTATTTTGTTTGTTTGCCAAATATGTTAAAGGAGTACTTATGACAGTCATATTCATGTAATGTTTCCTGCTGGAGAAAGCGCAGTTCTTTCAAATCATTTAGATTATTCCCATATGCAGGCGTAACTTGCACGGAAAAACACAATGTATTTAGTTTATTGAAAACGTCCCAATTTTATTTATGCTACTTCGGCACAGATACGTTCTAATCCTGGAGTTTATGCCTAGTTGTAATCATGTTATTACCAATTACCATGCTTTCTTAGCATCAATTCCGTTGTGCATGCGATAAAAACAACGAACGTCGTCTGCTGCATCACCATATTCACAATCAATCTTCTGTTCGGACGGAATGTGCCTATGCTAAGCTAAATATGGAAATTTCTTACAGCTTTCAAAATGTTCACTAGTTGCGAAACCTTCCACCTTGTGTCTTGAGAAGTTTGGTTCACGAAATCGAGGAGCAATTACCAGCGTATCGCTAAAGAGCGTGTACACGGTGGCGCAAAAAAGGTGACAGGCGCCGGCGAAGGACGCCAGTCCTTGCCGTGACGTCACAACACCGCGACCACAGCGATGCCAGTGTTCGTTGTCGGGATTATAGGTGAGGATAAGCGCGTGCACGCCCGCAGCTGTTGCGCACAGCTGCCGACCGTGAAGCGCGACATGTGGGGCTCTGATGTCTAGCGACCCGCGCGCCTTCAGCTGTTGCTATGCGAGAGGGTGGTGGACGGATCCCGACAGACGCCTGACAAAGCCCGACTAAGAAATGCATTCGCATTTAATAATCACATCATATCCACAAAGTGAACGATGATGAATGGGGCGAAGCATCTGTCAGTTTGTCCGCGCTTCTGTCTGTCCGTGCGTACGTCCATCCATCCGTGCGTTCGTCTGTCTGTCTGTCTGTCTGTCTGTCTGTCTGTCTGTCTGTCTGTCTGTCTGTCTGTCTGTCTGTCTGTCTGTCTGTCTGTCCGTCCGTCCATGTTTCCGCCCATCCACCCATCCAGTCAACACTCCAAGTACCGCCATCTCGCACTACCGGAGTCCTTCACTACACTTACTGGTCGTGAAGCTTCACCGCAACTTTATGGGAGAGCTTTGTGCGCTGCATCAACGCGTGGGGCATCGGGCAGAGTGGAAGGAAGCTGGCTACTTGTGCCGCTATGGGGTAAATACATGATATCCTGGCATGTCACCACATAGTTTTTCACCATATGATTACTATTGTGCCTATAGTGTGCTGTGTCTGAACATCGGGAAGGATACCGTATACCCACTGGGTACCTGGTTGCCGACCTATTGCAAAAGAAATGACGAAAAAGTCTCAGAGTTCTCGCTACCTCTAGTGATCGGCGGGGAAACTGGAGGCGCGCAATGCCACGACAAGACACTGGTGGTTTCAAGTTTGTTCTTCCGAATGTGCACGTGTGCGAAAAGCACTTCGATGAGAGTGACGTCGTTTGCTAGGCCAGTGGCTAATCGGAGGTGTTGTTGTGAAGAATCCGCGCGACGTTCCAAAACTTTAGGCGACACTGGGCCGAAGATTTTCCACGGCCTCACGACGTATTTGTATGTGCAAAAAATGCATAGCTGGCCTGCCTACCAAGCGTCCAATGGAACCGTCAGTGAGTTCGAAACTGTTGAGGCAGCATTAAATTGTGCATGAGCCCTCTTGACATAGCAGTAATGGATAATCACGTAGTCAATGAAGGTGAGCATACCAGCCGCCTTTTTCTTGTTCATGCCAGCAGGTAATACAGAAGCGCTATGAGTAAAATGCTCACCGTTTTCGTTTATACTAGGCACTGAAATAACCAAAAGTGTATAGGTGATATGCGGAACAGGCGGAGCTACATGAAGCATCTCACAGCTTGAAAAATCAAAGCACCCATCCGTTGCATGCAACAGAGACTTCAGCGCTACCAATAGATGTTTTCTAGGGTTACGGCGCAAGAAATATTGCAACACAATGAAGTTAAAAACTTACGAAATCTGTGAAAGTGTGCAAAGTTAGTTTTCGGTATCAATGCGTCATGAGCGCGAGAAGATAACGTGTCTAGTCACATGTTGACGCGTTCGGCACGGGACCAACTCGGCAAATATTCACGTTTAAGGAGTCATGTAGGCCTTTCGCATGTACAGTAACAACAATAAAGAAGGAGAGGGAAACATAGCATGAATAAGCTACACAGCAGAGTAAACGACAGATAAACTACATTGCATGCCCAACCGAACTTAGAACGCACTACGGCACCGTAGGTTTAAATTAACGCAAAACAAAACACGAAAACGAGGCAAACGTCATATAAGGTATTGCTTTATCCTCATCACATCCTCAATAAAACGAAATAATTCATTCAAAGTGCTTGTTAGTTAAAACAGTGCAAGGTCATTTTAAGAGATGTATATCTTGTATATAGAAACACCCAATGTATATATAGCTTGTAAAGTTGCACATGCGCTGTCAAAAGTTGCAACCACTGCACTTTTTCGGTGCCTTAAGAACCACTGGAATTGTTGAAAAACTCTGGATTGTACACAAAAGTTCACTATATGCTTCAGGAAGACGAAATGAGCATGCTTTTAGAGTTTTAGCATCTCTTACAGTGGAATCAGCTTGCCGTCGAATTCCTAACTTCAAGGCCTCATTTGACGCTAAATTTTACTGTATTAGAACTTTCCCGAATTTACTTAAAGCTAACATCACTTTAAAGACGTATTCAATTTTCACGGCTATATTTATTAACGTTTCACAGCTCCGGCGCATGGTGTGCAATTCCACCACCGCAGCCGTTCCGATGCCCTGTCGTGGCTGAAGGAGCCCCTAGTGGTTCCTCTTGCCTCTATATCACACTTTTGCCGAAGCTTCATGACGAGTAAAGGTATTGAATCCCTCTGATACTACTACTGCTACTACTACTAATGCTACTACTACTACATACATACATACATACGTACATACATACATACATACATACATACATACATACATACATACATACATACATACATACATACATACATACATACATACATACATACATACATACATACATACATACATACATACATACATACATACATACATACATACGTACATACATACATACATACATACATACATACATACATACATACATACATACATACATACATACATACATACATACATACATACATACATACATACATACATACATACATACATACATACATACATACATACATACATACATACATACATCGGAGGCGGACGACCCACGGCTTAAGGAGCTTCACCCCTAAAACCGGAAGATTTGTTCGAGTCAATGAGAGCCGAGAGAATAACGGAGCCAGTGCCCAACACGTGGAGTTCTCTTTCACTGCGCAGAGCAAGCGGTGTTCTCGATAGCCTCGAGCGTGAGAAAAGGCGGGGCGTGCAATGCGATGTTGGTTGTGAAAGAAAAAGGTGAGCGTCACTTATTTTATTCGATGGAGCCATGCAACTTAATGAAACGGATTAGGTTGATTTGACAAATTACTTCATTGAACCACCAGAGAGAGAGAGAGAGAAAGAGAGAGAGAGAGAGATGGATTTATCACTTACAATAACAAAACATTGTAAAAATATGTAGCAGAGGAAACGCAAAACGTTTCATGTTCTTCTGTTTTGTCATTTCGGTTGGCGCTGAAACCTGGAGACGATGACGAAGATGTCATCGTCTCGGCATGTGTTCATAGTGTGGTTCATTTGCACGTCCCACGAAGGAGAACGTTCTTCAAACGTTAGTATTTCAGCTCGTGGCTGCTGTTTCTTACCCCAAGGCACTGTACGTTTGCGCCCAGCCCTGTGCTAGGACACATCATCGTGGATCACCCGTGTGAACAAGTGAGCGTCTATATTAACTGTCGAGCTTATCGTCTGGCTTCACTCGATGGGTATCTGGTACGTTTTACGCCACCACGAAAGGAGCCATGGTTGCTTCCATTTCCTGTTCCTGGCCCAAGTGTGAAAATGGTGTCGTCGAGAATCATCGTTTGCCCGTATCGGACTACGTCCCACCCTACTGCTTTGTTGCTTGCAATATCGGCGAGTTCAACATGCCGCCACCAGGGCAGGAAGCCGTGCCTTCATTTGTCCGCATCCGCAGACCCAGAACACAGCCAGGACTAAAGGGTGAGGTTTAAGGGTCAGTAAGTGACTGACTACGGATAAGTTACAGCCCTGTAGTTTGGGCCGAGGATGTGGAACTTTCTCCCCGTGAACTTTATTTATTTATCCGTTGTTTATGTGACAAGAACCAATTTTTGGAGCCTGTGTTTGTTGTAGTTCTCATGGAAAAAAAGTGTGTGGTTGGCGGCTTCACTTAAGTTTCCCTGGCCACATTTATGACGAAAAGTAGAAGCCTCAGCTATACGGCTTAGGCTTGATGCAAGCTAAGGTGTAAGGGTGTAAGTAATCTATAGGTCTCCCAAAGCTAACTGTATGATGCGAAGCTTTGTGCCAAGCGCGCAGTGTCTTTGCAATACAAACCTGGCAGAATTTCACGCTTCGCTCGATTGACTATAGAGTGATCGCCTGTTTGTAAGGCCTAAATACAACTTCTGCGACAATAAAATCACTTGTGAGTGCACTTTGGCTGTTTACGACTGTAAGGCAGCTCTTTGTTTATCGCTCACATTGTATATATACAGCGCAGGTATTGCGTGTTGACGGAAGTTATATGCAGGAATTGGTATTGGGGTTTCTACACATATTGCTAACACCCATGCCTAGTGTTACTATGGTTACTAGTCAAGAAAAATGCGAGATTTCAACGAAGTTTAACTGCGAAGGAGAAAGCTTTAAGACTTAAGGCGTATTGTGCACGTTTCTGTTTTAAAAGTGTACCTGTGTAAGCTTTTGGTTCCGCCGTGTAGCGTTAGCGAAAATACCACGCCGAACCACTCGGTGCAGTTGGAGAGCGCGCGCCGGACACAAGTGTTCAGGAAGCGTAGCATGCACATGATGAAGTGGAAGATGAAAAACGTGTGCAACGCAATACCTCGACCGGCGAAATCTCACTTTGTCCTCTTCTAAGCCACGTTCAAGTAAATGAAGTGGGAGCTCCAGCTGCTAGGGGCACGGATAAGGGCGCGCCCCCGAAGGTGTTGCTGCAGCAGCTGACGACAACGAAACGGGAAATGATGAGGGCTCCGATTGTCAGGGACGCGCGCGCCCGCCGCTGTTACTATGGGAGAGGGTGGTGGACGGAGCCTGACGGACGCCTGACATAGCCTGAAAAATGAATTCGCATTTAAAAACACAGCATATCCATGGATTCAATGATAATCAGGGGGCAAAACGTATGTCAGTCTGTCCGTGCGTCCGTCCATGCGTCCATCCGTCGGTACCTATACGTCCGTGCATCTGTCCGAGCGTCCATCCATGCGTCCATCCATCCATCCATTCGTCCGTCCATGCGTCCATGCATGCGTCCGTTCATCCGTGCCTTTGTTTGTCTGTCCGTCCATACGTCCATTTATGTGTGCATCCGTCCATGCGGCAGTCCGCCCGTCTGTCTGTCTGTCTGTCTGTCTGTCTGTCTGTCTGTCTGTCTGTCTGTCTGTCTGTCCATGCGTCCGTCCGTTCATTTGTGCATCTGTCCGTCTTTCCATCTGTCCGTTCATCTAGTGAATAATTCAAGTATCGCCATAACGCATCTTTTTATCACATATTAATTATATTCAAGCACCGCAATCCAGCCGATATTCCAAGGACTGAACGAGAGGCAGCTGCCTACTACTGCTACTACTGCTACTACTGCTACTACTACTAATACTACCACTACTACTACTACTACTACTAGTACTACCAGAGTTTTTCACTACATTTACTGGTTGTGAAGCTTCGCCGTATCTCTATAGGAGAGCTTTGTGCACTGCGAGCGGACCGCGAGAAGCGTTTCATGACTTCAAGAGGCATGGGGCAGACGGGAGGGTAGCTGGCTACTTGTGCCACTATGGGGTCAATGCATAACATCCTGCTGTGCCCTCGCGTAGTTTTTAAAGACGGTAGTCTGTTTTACCATGTGATTACTATTGTGCCTAGTTTGCTGTGCCTGAAGTTCAGGAAGGAAACCGTATACCTGCTGGGTCCTTGGTTGGCGATCCATTACAAATGAAATGACGAAAAATATTTCGAGTTCTTGTTGCCTATACTGGTGATTCATGGGAAAAGTGGAAGCGCGCAATGCTGCGACAAGAAACTGGTGGATTCGCATTTGTTTCCCTGAATGTGCCCGTGTGCGAAAAGCACTTCGATGAGACTGACATCATTGGCGTGGACCAGTGACTAATCAGAGGCATTGTTGTCAAGTCACCACGTGACGTTCCGAAATTTTTGGTGACGCTGTGCCGAGGATTTCCCACGGCCTCACGACGTATTTGTATAGTGCAAAAAGGTGCATAGCTCAAAGTACTTGATTTTGCTGGTGTGTTCTGCTCGGTAGACGAAGAAAGTGCTTAACAGCGCAAACGACAGGAGGGGATAGAAGAGACGCGCTCTGTTCTGATGTGCGCTCAGCACTGTTCAGTGCTCTGTTCTCAACTCTTCTATCCCATCATCTCGTTTGCGCTGTTAAGCCCTTTTTCGTCTACGATGCATAGCTCGCCACCTACCAAGCCTCGACAGGAACCGTCAGTGAGCTCGAGACTGAGTAGGCAGCATTGAACTGTGCCTGAGCCCTCTTGACATAACTGCGATGGATAACGACGTAGTTAATGAATGTGAGCGCACCAGCCGCGTGCAGAAGCGCGATGAGTAAAATGCTCACCGTTTTCGTTTACACTAGGCACTGAAATGACCAAACGTGAAAAGGTGATATGCCGAACAGGCGGCGCTACATGCAGCTTCTCACAGCTAGAAAAAATCAAAGCACACATCCGATCCGTGCAACAGAGACTTCGGCGATTCTAATAGATGTTTGCTAGGGTGACGGCGCAAGAGAGATTGCACCACATTGTAGTTCAAAATATGCGAAATCTGTGAAAGCGTGCAAAGTTAGTTTTCGATATCAATGCGTCATGAGCATAAGAAGATAACTTTTTGCGTCACATGTTCACGCGTTCGGTAGGGAACGCAGTCGGTCAATTTTCACGTTTGAGGAGTCATGTAAACTTTTAGCCTTTACAGTAACAATTAAGAAAAACAGGGAAAACACAGAATGAGTAAGCTACACAGCATTGTAAAGGACATATAAACTACATTGCATGGCCCATGCACCGATCTTAATACGCGCTACAACAGCGTATTGATAAATAACGCAAAACAAAACACGAAACCAAGGCAAACGTTATATCAAGTAATGCTTGATCCTCATCACTTGCTGCCCCACCGCGGTGGTCTAGTGACTAAGGTACTCGGCGGCTGACCCGCAGGTCGCGGGATCGAATCCCGGCTGCGGCGGCTGAATTTTCGATGGAGGCGAAAATGCTGAGGCCAGTGTGCTCAGATTTGGGTGCGCGTCAAAGAACCCTAAGTGGTAAAGTTTCCGGAGCCCTCCACTACGGCGTCTTTCATAATAATATGGTGGTTTTGGGACGCTAAACCCTACATATAAATCAGTCATCACTTGCTAAATTAAAAGCAATAATTCATTCAAAGTGGCCGCTGGTTCAATAAATGCCAGGCAATTTTAACATGAATATCTTCGTATGTGGAAACACTGAATGTATAAATAGTCTTGAGGGTCGGATATGCGCTGTCACAGGTTGCAACCACTGCACTTCTGTGACGCCTTAAGAACCACCAGATTCGTTGAAAAACTCTGAATTGTACACGAATATTCATCAGGTGCTTCATGAAGACAAAATAAGCGTGCTTTTATAGCGGTATAGCATATCTTACAGTGGAATCGGCTTGCCGTTGAATTTCTAACTTCAAGGCCTCATTCCGCGCTCAATTTCACTGTATTAGAGCTTTCCCGAACTGGCTTGAAGCTAACATCACCCTGAGGATGTATTACGTTTTTCCCGGCTATATTTAATAACGTTTAACAGTTACGGCGCGTGCCGTACAACTGCACCGCCGCGGCCGCTCCGAAGCCCGTCGTATAGAGTTACTGTATACTCTACCTCTATAGTAACTCTACCCCGTCGTGGGTGAAGGCGCCCCTAGTGGTTGCTCCTTTCTCTATATCTTACTTTCGCCGAACGTTCATGACCAGTAAAGGTATTGAAGGACCCTGCTATACCACCACTACTACTACTACTACTACTACTACTACTACTACTACTACTACTACTACTACTACTACTACTACTACTACTACTGCTGCTGCTGCTGCTACTTACTACTACTACCGCAATTATCGGAGACGGAGGACCCACGGCTTAAAACGATTCACCCCTGAAACCGGGAGATTCTTTGGAGGCAATGCGAGACGAGAGAATAACGGAGCCAGTGCCCAACACGTGGAGTTCTCTTTCACTGCGCAGAGCAAGCGGTGTTCTCGATAGCCTCGAGCGTGAGAAAAGGCGGCGCGTGCAATGCGATGTTGGTTGTGAAAGAAAAATGTGAGTGCCACTTATTTTATTCTATGAAGCTATGCTTACTCAAAGAAGCGGATTTGGTTGAGCGCGCGCCGGACACAAGTGCTCAGGAGGCGTACCATGGATATGACGAAGAGGAGGGTGAAAAGTGTGTGCAACGCAATACCTCGACCGATGCGATCTCACTTCGTCCTCTCCTTCATCGCCTGCTTCACGCCTGTAGCATTAGCACCTGACTCTCGTGTTCGTAGACAGAAGCATAGAAAAGTAAGTACGGGAGCTTCGCCCCACAATGGTGGCAAGCCTAAAGGAAGGGCGGAGCTGGGAAGCCGTTTTTTTTTTCTCCGGTTTTCTTTTCTGTCTACTTCCTCTCTTTTTTTCTTTTTTTCTGTTTTAGAGTTTGTCGTATTTTTTTATTTTTTTATCTATTTCTCTCTTCCATCTATTTCTCTTTCCATTCCTCACTCACTTCCTTTCTCTATAATTTCAGACGTGGTTTCGCCTGCTCTACGGCAAGGGAGGACAGAATATATTTCAGAGTACGACAGCCCGAGCCCCTAAAGTGTTACGCACTTGATAGAATCATCGAGGCGCTCCAAGAGGAAGATGGCCTCTCCTTAGCGCGTGCTTAATATGCTACAGATGGCTATGCTACACGCAGTTTCGCCAGCGTTAAGCCAGGCTACATGAGACGACGACAGCATGCGACAGCCCGGGCCCCTAATGTGCTCTGCGCTTTAAAAAAAACAAACAGGGATAACGAGGAAGGAAAAGGTGAGTAAGAAAGAAAAAAATAAAAATAGGCAAAGACGCCAGTCAGTTGTTCCTTCAGTCTTGCCAGCACAAGTTCCAAGCATACCTTTCTTATTTTTATTTTTATTCTTATTAGTTTACTTTGCGGCCTTGCGAATTTTGCAGCCTCGTGACGAATATATGACGTCACGCTAAATGGTTGGGAAACCTAAAGGTGCCGTCACCATCTATACGTGCTCTATTTGGGCGTTTTCTCGTAGTACCAAGCATCTTCCGGCCTGAAGCGGCGCTTTTGCTACCATGAAGGAGCAATTGACTGACCCAAGAAAAATAGTAATGCCATTTGGTGTCTCCTTAAAATGAGCTTTGACGTGAATAAAAGGATTTGATTCATGTTGTGATTCTTCTTATCGCTCTTCAGCGAAAAACATGCATCAGGGGTTGCGTATTTAAATCTGCTTTGCAACAGCGTGGTGGCGTAACAAAAGCAGTTGGTGCAGAAAGAAAGTAGGCCACTACCGTTTCAGCAATGCCGATGTGCTAGCCTACCGTATTTACTAGCATGTTACCAACACTGGTTACTACCCATTATAGGTCGCGAGAGTTGTATAAATGATAGCTAGTATCGTCTAGTGTTCACTGTGGCAAGTGGCGGCTAGTGCTTCTTAATATTAGCTAAATAATGGTTCATGTCGCCTGCCTTACAGGGAATACCAAGGGCGGTAGTCAAATACCATATTTTAATGTTGTTTCAGTGTGGGGCTGGGCAGTCGGATGGTAGATACTGGGACTCGCATGTCACAATGAGGCACAGATTACTGGCCGAAAACAGTCTTTTAGCAAGTTCTAGAGAATTTGCCATTTGTACGTTGCACTGCTGAACTTAATGATGACGCTTCATCTGAAAATTCTCCACGAGGGAGTTTCAGCTCTGACATTTTTTTTCTTCTCCTTCTTTCTTGCTCTCTTTATTCCTTCTAAATCACGTTTGAGTCCATGTGCTCCCGCCTGCCGACTTCGCAGGTCGTGTTTAGATCAACTACCAACTAGGATGCGAATCAAGCAAGTTGATCGAAGTGGCCGTTTTAGTGACACCATGGGACCCGGGAATGTAGGTGTTGGTGACCAACGATACGCCGTGAGTGGTAGGCCAATATTGTTGTCTGCCGCAGCACGACAATGTTCCGCGTCTGCATTTTTTGTTCCCGCCGTTATGCTCATCACTGGCGTACACAAGGGTTAGGAGGGTGAAAGCACCATCGCACGCGCACGAGCACATATAAAAGGTAGTTGACCCCTTGCCACCCCTTTTCCCAGTATTGACCACCAGATCTCGTTGACATATATTGGATGTCCAGGTTATGCACGACATTAAAAAAACTTAAATGAACCTCTAAGGTCACCTAATTTTTATTTTCACCGGTACTCTATCTAACTCTGTATTGCCTATTTCAAGCACAGTGAATCCTTCCAAATACTCCGAGGCCCAGTGCTCCTCAAAGATGAATGTCTTCTGCGGGTATTGCTCGGCCCTTTCAGTATCTCAACACTATATTAGAAAGCACTTAGTAATTTCTGATCATTTGTAGCAATGAACAAATACCTTCACCATCATCATCATCATCAGCCTGAATACGTCCACTGCAGGACAAAGGCCTCTCCCATGTTCCGCCAGTTAACCCGGTCCTGTGCTTGCTGCTGCCAATTTATACCCGCAAACTTCTTAATCTCATCTGCCCACCTAACTTCTGTCTGCCCCTAACCCGCTTGCCTTCTCTGGGAATCCAGTTAGTTACCCTTAACGACCAGCGGTTATCCTGTCTACGCGCTACATGCCCGGCCCATGTCCATTTCTTTTTCTTGATTTCAGCAAATGCCTTATGCTGTTTCATATATATATATATATATATATATATATATATATATATATATATATATATATATATATATATATATATATATATGTGTGTGTGTGTGTGTGTGTATGTGTTACACACACACACGCAGGCTCTAGCGCTCGTTCGTGCGTGGGTGACATTTGCACAGCGTATTCATATGTACACAGGATAAGCACAAAAGCCGTAAATCAAATTGTTAACTACGTATTGACGGCGAGATTTTCACTCTGGGCACCCAGTGCCGAAGCCCGACGATCTAATTTACACGCCAAAACCGCATGCCTCATTACGCAGGCATAGTTGAAAGTCTTTAATAAAGTCCCGCATACAAGCAAGAGTGTTCAGACACCTGACGTGTTTTTCCTAACGCTGATATGGTTTCCCGATAAATTTCCGTAGCGCAAGCCAGCTCTGTGATACACTTGGCACCTTGGTAGAATGCTGTCGATGTGTCGCCAGTCTCCCCCTAAGCTGTTCATATTGACACCAATAACTCAAGCCTGTGAAACTTTCTATTGCTAAGCATATATAGGCATTCGCACACAGTTCACCTCTTCAGCCACCGTTCTTACGTTGAAAGCGAATGAAGACGAAAGAGAAGAGACACGGAACCTGTAAATAACATGAGGCCTCTAGCCTCGTTTTATACATCTGTCCCGCGCGCTGGCGCCATGGTCGCAGTTCGTGTGCATGCAGGGCTGGGACATTCACTTCAGCTGACTTCACTTGAAGGAAAGGGCTGTAAGCGTTAAGCTTGGTACTCGACGCCTCTACTGCACAGAGTGCATTAAGTGCGTAGCCCTCGACCGGTGGCAGTTTGTGTGGTATTAACGAATGTTGCAGTTCTGCACACTGCGGATAGCTGAAACTTCAAACACGGTTTACGTTGAGCCAACACGAAGCTGCACTCAGGGGCGCTACGCAGGATCGGCCTTGTTTCGCGAAACTCGGGGTATTTCCGAGCTCTGGCGACACCCCCTTTTGAACGAACCAACACGACGAAAACGTCAAATCTACCCCTCAGTGCTGCCTCAGTGCTCCGCGTTCCGTTGGTTACGATGAAACCAGTCATCGCCTGAAAAGTGGTCGACTAAGGAGAGTGGTGTTTTCAAACCACAGGCATCTTTTTTCATTTGTTTCTCGTTCCACTGAGTGCAGAAGTGCACACATGCAATAAAAATGTCAGAGAGTTTTCGTGATGATATTTTTATAAGCAAGGGGGTTTAAATTTATTTTGAAGCTTTTAATGCCTGTACTAAGTCTGTTTTGGAATAATCAGCATAGTGGCATCTGAGATCAGTACGACATCGCGACCGCAGCTAAATCCGAGGCCACGTGTCAGCCTGTACATTCAAGCGCGCTGTTCGGTTGGTGCACGTCGTCTTTGTTGGGATCACCCGCTAGGACCCGATTACGTGCGGCTGGCTAATTAGCTATTTGGACGGACGGTATACTTCGCTAGTTAGGCCAAAACATGCTATGATCAAGCTGATTACGCCAAGTCATGGTGAGACCGAGGTAATTAGGCCACACCTTAAGAAGACCATGCTGATGAAGCCATGTAAAGCTAGAACCGGGCTAACTAAAGCATGCAAGTTGATGAGCTAACTTAACCATGCTAATTAATGTGACATTCATCATGACCACGCTAAGTAAAACCGTGCTAATTAGCCTTTATTATTATTATAAAAATTAGTATCCTGCTAATCAGAATTATATTCAATAGCTTCGTATTGGTTACGGCCTCGCTAAATACGCCTGAGAGAATTGCCGTTTAATTAAAGCCTTACTAATGAAAATAACACAGCTTAGTATAAGAGTGATTAAGCCTCTGTCGATTAGTTCAATAAATTTCAAGACAGAGCTGATGCGGTCTTCACTTCGAAGCTGATCACGCACATGAGTAGACGACCAACTTTAAAAGCTGCAAGAAGCGAGATTATCACAAGCCCCTCCATGGCTCCAGCCTTGCACAAGTAGGGTAAGCTCACCAAATTATTTTATATGCAAAGAAGCTGCCGCTTAGCGTTGACCACACGAAACGTTCGACAGTCGCCCCGGCGCCATCACAGTCCCGAGTTGAACTCGGGCCTTCTCAGAATCTAACTCGTTGGCAACGAGTTTGTAACCGAGTTCACGCGTCAGTTAGTTTGATTGACAGTGCCCGCGGAGAAGATCGAGAAAACGCCCCCCCCCCCCCCCCCCACGTTTGCTCTTGCCGAGGAGCAGTAGCAGCAAGATTTATCTTTTAGCATTATCGCGCAGACTGTGCACACACGCACGCAGAAGTGAAAGTGGTATCACCCCGTGGCTCGATTTTTCAAATTCTATTTCACCGCGCTCACCACATATCCAATCAGAGCCGCATCGCCGCCATTATGCAGACTTCCCTGCTGACCTCCTGCTCTTATATTTATCAGAAATATTTGATAGGAGTGAAACAAGCAGCACAAGATTGCTGTGGGTGGACCCCTGCTGCCTTAAGGAGTGGAAATTTTCATGCGGCAGGTGGAACGAAAGAATCTATCTGAAAGATGAGAAACGCCCACGAACACGCCTGTGGGAGGTGCGTGTTGATTTGTCAAAAAGATAGGGCGGCAATCACGCTGATGTCGCTGCAATGTTAAAATGTTGACTTAGTGGCGACGCTGACGTGTTCGCTCATGGTGTTTCTTTGATAACCGCCGCAAATGTCCCACATGCGTGTCCAACGCCACGCGCGTTTCTGTAGCCATCTTTATCAATGCTCTTATCACGTGCTCCGCACTATCTTCCTGCCATAGCCGCTGCAGAGCAAGCTCGGAGCAAACTCGTCTGTCCGAGAAGGTCGGGCCATCCTGCATAGCACCCCAGAATTCGCATTAGGCATTGTCGTAATCGTTGGTCTTTTTAAAGACGATAGCCTTTCTTGGGGACCTTCAACGCAGCAATTTTTGTCTGTCTGTCTGTACTTATGTCTGTTTGTCGGCCCTTAACGGTACCCTAAACGGCACCAAAGTGGCCAAACGATACTCCTAACCGCCGACCCCATCCGCAGCGCCCACCAATGTTGCTCAAGATTCACCGTTCATACTTGTGCGATTGTCAATTAAAACGCAAATATTGTGCTTATCTGAGGCAACATAAGAAAACGTGAATATTCTGTATGTGTATCTTTTACTATAAAATGCATACCTAAGTAATTCTAAGAGCCCTAGTGTTTATCACGCTGCGCTGACCATGCAACGCTTGCACGAAAAATAAAGTGTTTCCAACGCTTTCCTAAGACAGAGTGGTCGAATTTACCTGTCGCCTTGCATTCTACACCTTATCACCTCCGAGATGGGCGTGCATGCCACGCGCTTCGTTTTCTAGGATAACTGCCAGATAGCGCTCATGTCTCACGTGTGAAGTGACTTGATGTACTCCTTCGCCTCGCTGCACGCTCGAGGCACTCTAACGCAGCACCTTCAGAATACAATTCACCAGTTTTCTTGCGCAGAAGATCAAATAAACATTTTGTTCACTCCCTCCAGACGCAAGACTATCGTCTTTCGACGTAATTTGATATGTAACATGCAAATATGGGGCCTTTTTTCGCTCACGTTCTTTAAAAACCCTGATTTTGCATGTTCCCTTTCGATTACTCCTCATGTGGCTGAACACTTTCTTGGGCTGCTCTTACATTCCGTGTCCTTGCTTTTAAGGCACATATGTGTTCACTGAAGCCGCTATTCATATTAGTCATTCTAGAAACGTAGGCTTGCGTTCTTCTTCCCTCTCTTTAGAAGGAACTGAAATCATATCAACGTTCACTGCGTTATTTCCGGTTTTCTGTATGGTCTTGAAACCAAATCGATGCACTGGCCTTCGGCTAACTGCCAACCCCAGCGCAACTTTCGATTTTGAGAATAGAAGTGCATTTCCTAATGTAAGAGCAGGTAACATTATTTCTTTCCTGATTCCATTCATTTTTGCCAACGAATGTGGTCGGTAGTAAAAAGGACGCCCCTGGATGTGCGTGTTGTGCATCAAAGGACGAGTTCAGCGTTGCGTGCGTTACTACAAAAGCGGCACACGTGTGCGAAATTCATGCGGGGCCACGCCTGTCATTCGCATGCTTCACTGGTATTTGAAGGAGAAACCTCGCGAAAGTCACATACACAGAGGCTTCAGCTTCGCTTGAAGCATCGTTATAGACAATAACCATGAAGATCCCATGGACACTCACTGTATGGTTTTGAAAAAATTGGCATATTCCATGTACAGTGGGAATCGGTGACATGCGAAGCGAGAATGAGGAAGGTTTATATGTAACTTTAAAACCAGCACAACGTTACGTAGCAGATGTAAATCACGCCTTACACGACTTCCATGTCATGATTATCATGTTTGAACGTGTCATTTACCTGCGTAGTCTGTTCACGTCATGAGATGCGAAATTTCGTATATGTGGAGCTATAGTGAAACGGCCGCGAGCACTATGAGCATGCTTTGAGCATGTAGTCATGTTTTACATGACACGCATGTCATGATTATCATGTTTGAACGTATCATTTACGCTCGTCGTCTATTCAGGTCACGCCCCGCCGCGGTGGTCTAGTGGCTAAGGTACTCGGCTGCTGACCCGCAGGGCGCGGGTTCGAATCCCGGCTGCGGCGGCTGCATTTCCGATGGAGGCGGAAATGTTGAAGGCCCGTGCGCTCAGATTTGGGTGCACGTTAAAGAACCCCAGGTGGTCTAAATTTCCGGAGCCCTCCACTGCGGCGTCTCTCATAATCATATAGTGGTTTTGGGACGTTAAACCCCACATATAAATCTATTCAGGTCACGTAATAGCAAATTTGGTATATGTGAAGACAGCGAATTAGCCGCGAGCGCATCATGAGCGTGTCATGTAGTCATACTTTATATGACAAGTATGTCATGATTATTATGTTTGCACCAGCCATATACTTTCGTCATCCCTTTACATCACGTAACACCAAATTTTCTATATGTGGAGCTATCGTAGTGGCCGCGAACGCATCACGAGCGTAGCATGTAGTCATCTTTTACATGGCACGAATGTCATACTATCATGTTTGGACGTGTCATTTACCTTCATCGTCCGTTCGCGTCACGTAAAACCAAATTTGGTATATGTGAAGCTAACGAAACGACCGCGAGCGCACCATGAGCGTGGCGTGTTGTCATTATTTACATGACATACATGCTATTATTTCTACGTTAGGGTCTGTCACTTATGTTCGCCATGCAGTCATGTCATACCATACATGTTTTGCAATATGTCATGTGAGCGAAACCACCGCAAGAGCAGCAAGACCTTGGCATGTAAATCAGGACATTCATGACATACACATCAGGATTTTCGTGTTATGACAAGTCACTTATGCTCGTCATACAATCATGTTAAGCCATACAAATTTGGTACGGATCTCGTCATCTAAATAGCCAGGAGAGCTAGAAGTCGTAGGAGGATAGATAGATAGATAGATAGATAGATAGATAGATAGATAGATAGATAGATAGATAGATAGATAGATAGATAGATAGATAGATAGATAGATAGATAGATAGATAGATAGATAGATAGATAGATAGATAGATAGATAGATAGATAGATAGATAGATAGATAGATAGATAGATAGATAGATAGATAGATAGATAGATAGATAGATAGATAGATAGAACACTCAAAACTTTCACGTGGATCATGTACATTTTTACCTGATTGACGATGACGAAAATGTGGAAACTGCCCTACGCTTTGTAAGAAAATTGCATTACCGCCTTACTACGCTAACCACGCCAAAACATCACGAAATTACCACACAAGTAGGGTAATCACCCTACGGATGGCAACACTGTTGTATGGGAGCGTGAGATTTGAGCTCAGAAGGCGGATGCTGTGCACTGTTCCCATGACGGTTCGACACCGCTCCGGTGGCAGACGATGGCTGTAGCTTGGAGACGCCTCGACCGCCATCCATGTTTTCTATTGTTACGGAAATGCACCAGACTGACAGGAAATTCACACGCCAACCAAAAAGAACGTGATCCTGCCTGGCGCACTCGGAAGCCCACAGTGCACCTCGGCTTGCCAACAACAAAAGGAAATAGTAGCAGATGTACGTCCTACAAATGCGAGCTTCTCAATTGCCCGACGGCAGACGCAACTCTATATGCGAGACGCTCGCTGCCCTTTCTTATTTCTTTCTTGCTTGTCCACGTCAGGAGAACGCTTCTCACGCTCCTCCGTCGAGAGAATCGCCGTTACCATGCAGGGAAACGGTGCGCACGTCGCACCAAACGACGATCAAAGGGATGGTTCCCATGGAGTCATGTATACTGTCACTGGAGTCAGGCACGTGGTGATGAATTCGCCGCCACAATTGGCTTTCTATTAGAAAATATAGGTTTAGTAGTCATTGAGGTAAGACGTTCGAATGGCTCATGGAAGTTGGTAAGTGAAGCTAACAACGGGACGGTCGGTTTAAAATGAATAATGCTGCTGAGTGAACAAGAGTTATACACTTTTCCAGGAATTATTCGTCGCAATATGGCTACGTTTCTCTATGCATTTACTAATCCCCATAACCGTGGAAACAGTGATAGTGGCACAAGGGTGATCAGCATGGCGATGATGATGAGGATAAATCTAAAACATACCACGCACCAACAAAGGAGCATGCACCGAGAATGCTGCGGTTGGCTGAAAATGACGTCAACCGTTCAAGGGATTTAACAGACAGACAGACAGACAGACAGACAGACAGACAGACGGACGGACGGACGGACGGACGGACGGACGGACGGACGGACGGACGGACAGATAGATAGATAGATAGATAGATAGATAGATAGATAGATAGATAGATAGATAGATAGATAGATAGATAGATAGATAGATAGATAGATAGATAGATAGATAGATAGACAGACAGACAGACAGACAGACAGACAGACAGACAGACAGACAGACAGACAGACAGATAGATAGATAGATAGATAGATAGATAGATAGATAGATAGATAGATAGATAGATAGATAGATAGATAGATAGATAGATAGATAGATAGATAGATAGATAGATAGATAGATAGATAGATAGATAGATAGATAGATAGATAGATAGATAGATAGATAGATAGATAGATAGATAGATAGATAGATAGATAGATAGATAGATAGATAGATAGATAGATAGATAGATAGATAGATAGATAGATAGATAGATAGATAGATAGATAGATAGATAGATACGGTCAAACACGCCGAAGTATGCTTTCAAAAGATGGTGCAACAGCTACAAAATTTAGTTCCATGGTGCGGCTTCACTATACAGTTGATTAATCAACACACATGTGGTTTTCAGTTTAAGTTCTTAGTTGAATATTCTAGAACCCGCCATCACTTTAATTATGGAGGCTCTTGCACTTCTCTTTTAATATTTTACTCTACTGCAAGCTTCAAATGTTTGCTAAGAACACGACAGTGAAAATGATTTTTTTTCTTTATTCGCAGAACTTCTATTATACAGGGAGTGCTATGAAAAAAGTCCTTGTTATAATTTAATGCTTAGTACCTTCATTTGTAAGCTTTCTGAATAAATGAGAACTTGCAAAGCTGAATTTTTCATTGCACTCAGCCCGAATTATTGTTTGAACGAAATGTTGTGCCGAAATCGAAATGTTGTGTTGTGCTTAGTCGAAATGTTGTGCAAGCGAAGAAGTGAAGGTTATGTAGTCCCAGTATACTATAATAGAGTCTACGGCCCGTATTCACAAACGCTCCTCGACTCGAAACTCGACCTCAAGAAATCCTTGAGGACTGTTTTGTGTGGCGATTTCTGCAATCCAAAGAGTCTGAAGGATCCCTTGAGATCGAGTTTCCAGTTGGGGAGCGTTTGTGAATTGTGAATATCAGTTTAATGGCTGATAATGATGAATAAACTTTATTTTCTTATCCGGCATATTTGTGGTCCGGGCTAGACCGCACGAGGTACCGGAAGACTTTGTCTCTGTACAGCCTCCCTGGCTTGCTGGATAGCCCATTTTTGCTCTTGAACCTCCGAGCTGAGCAGCACAAGCCGCCACTGCTCCCGGAGGACCTCAGGAGAACTTGTTGATAAGTTGGGGCATTCCCATCATATATGTTTGTAAGACGCCTTTTCTGTTATACATAGCTTATATTTATTGTCCGGGTATAAGTGTGGGTAGCTCCTGTAAATGTGCACAGGGTTCGAGTAGCGGTTCGTCTGTAGCTGTCGGTATTCCGATGCTTCTTGCCTGTTTAGAATCGGGTGAGGTGCGGGAAAGACGCACCTTGCTTCTCTGTAGTGTTGCATGTATTCTGTGTAGCTTGTAAATCTGTCTTTGTGTGGTACGTCGGCGGCACCAGGGATGATTACCGAGCGGTGTGGTCAGGTTGCGTGGTGGGTTAACTTTCGCGACAACTAATGAGCCAGCTCGTTAGGATTTGATGTATCAGTCTCTGTGTGCGCCGGAAACCATACGAGGTATTTGGGTTCATCTACTTTGTGTAGTTCTTGGTTATTAACGAGGATTTTGAGGGCTTGCTGTGAAATCTGTCCTTGCGTAAAATTTCTGATTGCTACTTGCGAATCGCTCCGTATGAATGAGTGTTTTTTGGAGGTGATAGACATGGCTATGGCTACCTCCTCAGCCTGCTCTACATTGTTTGTTATGACAGAGCACGCATTAATACAAATGCCGGACGTGTCAATCATGACAGCAGTGTGAGCTTTTCGTTCCGGGTATGGGCTAGCATCTACAAAAAGAGATTTACTGTTCGTGCCATGTGCTTTGAGCAGTGCTTTTGCTCGGTGTTTTCTGCGGTCCATGTTGATAATGGGGTTCATGTTTTTCGGTATCGGGTTAGAGACGATCTTAGCTTTAATTGCATTGGGGATGTCATGTTTGACACCATGTTGTGTATGGTACATGATTCCTAATCTACTCATTATATTTCTTCTCGTTTTAGTTTAGTGAGCCTTTCTAGCTAGGATATGCGCTGAGCTTCTATAATCTCTTGAAACGTATTGTGTAGTCATAGCTGAAGAAAAAGGTCTGTGCTAGCATACTCAGGTATTCCTATCGCTTGTTTGTAGACCTTCCGGATGAGTGCATTTATTTTGTTAGTTTCAGCTTTTTGCCAGTTGTGGTAGGCTGCTACATACGTTATGTGGCTTATGTCGAAGGCCTGGATAAGACGAATTACGTGGGCTTCTCTCATACCTCGGTATTTATTCGTCACCCTGCGAATCACTCTCATCGCATTCGTGACTTTGGCGTTTAGTCTGTGTGTAGTCTCGCCGTTGGCACCGTTAGCCTCGATGACTAATCCCAGTACCCGTATTTTTGGAAGTGTCGGTATAGCTGTGCCCTCCAGTGTATGAATCCTAATTTCCTCATATTGCCGCTTGTTTTCCTCTGTTTTGGGTGGTCTGCCTCTGATTGCTGGCCTCTAGAGAAGAAGTTTCGATTCCTCCGGGGAGCATGTGAGTCCTGTGTTTTCCAAGTATGGCTCAACTGTTCCTATTCCTTCTTGGAGTCTGTTCTCTGTAACCGTCGCTGCCGTCACTGAACCATATTGCGATGTCATCCGCGTAGGTAGAGTGATATAAACCCGGGATTCTATTTAACTTTTTTGGTAGTCCAATCAAGATTGCATTAAAGAGCATTGTCGATATTACGGAGCCCTGTGAAGTGCCTCTGCAGCCCAATTCTTGGAGATCAGATGTAAGGCCTCTTAAGCTGAGCCTTGTTTTCCTGTTGGTCAAGAAGTTTCTGAAGTAATTACATGCTAACTCACCCACGTTTAAGCTCGATATGCGGCTGAGAATTCTTTCATGAGCTGCATTGTTAAATTCTTTCTTGAGACCCAGACCGAGTATGGCTCGTGTGGATCTTGTGGGGTAGATTTGGTGTTTAATCTGTAGCATGGCGTCTTGGGTGGCTAGGGGACGACGGAAGCCTATCAACGCGTGTTTCGTTTGTGTAGCACCACTCTAATCTCCGCTACCTCAAAGTTTTTGTCCATGTTGGGGTTTGTTTCCACCTGTATAGTTTTTCTGTTGTTGTGGCGGCAATTTCGGCAGGTCGATGTATTGTAGATCTGTCATTAGCTGTCCCTCGTTTCCTGCGTATTCGCGGGTGAGACGACGGATAGTGTGTCTCTGTTCAGTTTTGGTATTGGTGGGGTCTAAAAGAAACCTTAGCAACTTCTACGTTTGTAATGTTCCAATATGGGTACATATCTCCGCCCATTGTTGCTCACACAGCTCCTTGCAGTGACTTTTAATGTCTTTGTTGAGCTGTGCTATTTTTTTCCGGATTGTTCTGTTGTGCCTTTGCCTTCGCCATTTGTGTTGTAACGCTTCCTTAGTTCGCCACAGGTTGATTAATACGTTATCGATGCGCTCAACTGGGATATCTCTTTCTACTTCCTGTGTGGCTTTCCTGCGGTGTCTATTATGCTCTAGCACCATTGCTGGATATCGTCAGGATGTTCGGTAATCGTTTTTCTGATCTGAAATTTATCCCAGTCAACTAGACGTCTCGTGTTACACATGGTCATAATCCTGTCGCTATCGGTGAATGGTACGTGTGTTTTGAGTATGCGGTGGTCACTGCCTAAATCATCGAATGTGTTGTGTCATGTAGCTGTGACGTCCCCGCCAACACGGACTGAATCCCCGTCCTTTCAAGTTGTTTTCGCTCGTTTTTCAAACCCACGCAGAAAAAAAGGAAAAGAAAACCTTCGGTGTAACGAATACGCATCCCGGAGTGGAGTACCTGGAAGGATTATTTCTACTGTTCTCGTGGGCTCCCCCGCGCAAACACGAGGACCGGGCGGCGCCGTGTCGTCTACAGACAGTGTGACAGTGTACGGTGGAGATAATCCGCGCGTACCCTTCAGATTTGTGGCATGGGGGAGAGCACCTTTTGTTGGTTCGGGGAATGCGACTCTGCCGCAGCGCCTGTGCCGGGTCCGTTGAATGACGAAGAAGCGGCGGCTACGAAGAATTTCGCGGGAGACACCGAGCTGCATGGAAACGTTGAGACTTGGTCTTGGCATCGGCTCATCAAGTACCGGAAGCATCGGGACCATTGTTCGCCCGTAATTAAAGTGTCTTGGGACAGCTCACCCATCTCTCTCTCTGAGGCTTGAGTTTATACATCGTTACTTGCTCGGCTTTGTTTGGGAGAGGGTTTTCTACTGGTGTAGGCCGCGGGGGCGGCCGCCGAAGATGATACACTCCGACTGAAAAGAAAATATGCCGCGTGGATAGCGGCGATTGGTTTGGTGCCCCGGTAGGGCAGAGTCGGAACCCGAGAAAAGCGGCCACGTGTCAAGGAAGGGGAGAGGCGAGGAGTCTTTCCCAGGGGAGAAAAAAGAAGTAGACGGTGACGGAAGGGGACAGATCAGACCTCGACGCCGAGAACCGACCTTCGGCCCCGACTCGAGCAGCCAACTCCGAGGCCCTGACTACATGGACATTCTGTGAGATGAACTTCACCTCCTTTACTTAAACGAGCTTTGCGGGAAGGGATGCGGCATATTGATACATTGTGCGGTTTTATTAATTTATGACTTTATCATTTGTGTCGTCGTGTGTTTACTCTGTATTGAGGCACCCTACCCTTGTATTGTCACCGTTACTTTGTTTATGTATCCTGTTTCACGTGTCGCTAGTATTTGCTGATGTGTTACGATTTCGTGTAACAGTGATGTCGTTCACGGACAATATGTGTGTACGCCGTTCGCACTTGTTGTTGAATTAAATGCGTCCGTGAATCAGTAAACAAGAAAATATCGTGACGTCTCTTACTTCCCGGCCCCAGCACGAATCCCTGTAGGTAAAAAGTGATTGAGACACGTAGTCAAGAGGGAACCGGATAAAAAGGGGGTTGAAGGGTCTTCCCTCTCTTTGGCGATTGGTGGCGTAGTGGGGACGTCTCAAGTGCGAGGGGGACAGGTCTGGGAACGGTGTGGTTTAGATAGACAGGATATGTGACTGGCATCTGTGGCCCAAACTAGGCAGATTATGCGAGGTGGTTGGTCGAGATACCTAAATAGGCGCTGCACAACAGGTGATGAGATGACACAAGATAACAGACAAGCTACGGCGTTCTCCCTACACAATAGTGTCGTGCCTCGATAGGAGGCGGGGAGGGCTGGCTTGTGGGAAGAGATGAAGCAGCCCCGGTATCGACGAGGCGAGGTGAAAGTTCAGATTGAAATGGTTTGACGGCGTCTCCCCGCACGGAAGTGTCGTGCCTCGTTAGGAGGCAGGGGGCGTCGTGATCGGTATTGATGTACAACGCCCAATGTCACAGTTGCATAGGACAGCATATACCTTACGTTCTCAGCCAATCTGAACACGCAAATCGGGTTGAAGGTCCCTTTTCCTCACCGGCAGGTGCAGCAGAGGCCAGGCAGGAGATGGTATGCGAGGGCGATTCAGTGCATATTCAGAATTCAGAATCACTGCAGAAACTCGTGGATGACGCGTGGACAAAACGCACACTGGTCACAGCTGCTCGTCGGATGGTTTGGCACGCAGCGTTCAGTCATGAATGCGGAAGGTTCCTTACCATGTGAGCACATCACACACTTCGCCTGCACTGTCCACTCTCGGCACAACCGAACAGAGGATACACACATTTCAATACACTTTCATTTCACACATGCACAAAATCTTAAGACCTCGAACATTTCAAACCAGACGAAAAGCGGGAAGGCGGGAGAACATAGGTCATACAGGCAGTATGACCTATGTTCTGAATCTGAATATGCACTGAATCTGAATTGGTCTCTGGTCTCGTGTGTGACATTTCCTTCTCCTTCCCGGCCCGCGCTTCGGGCGCCTGGCCTCGTGTTCTCCCTGCTTCGCGCCCGACGCACGTTACAACATCTGGTGACGACATCCGCGTGCATCCAGCCGAAGGTGGACATATGAATTGAACTACTAGTGCTACCTTGTTCAGAACACAGGATAATACCCCACCAGTGCGTATTTCCTGACGATTACCTGCTTGTGACACATCAAGACCATACCTGCGTTGCTCCACGTCTATCCTGCCAAAATATGAGCCATTGTGCATACGTTCTACTTTCTCCTATGTGGCTGAATAAAAATACGCTACCTAGGGATATTTCAGTGGATTGACGGGACTTTACACGCGGGATGGCTCTACATTTATTTCCTCTGCATCTGGTCTGTCCCGGCATCAACATGTTTCCCGAAATTCCAACACCTCCGTTCCTGCAATGCCCTGGCGTGCCCGCGACTCCGTGGAAGACTTGGCGCAGCGTCTTGCTAGTATACGTCGACGTGGCGCTGGACGCTACGCCAGACACGAAGAAGGCGCTGCTGCTCAACGTGCTTGAAATTGAGGGATCACGTGCATACTACAAGACTACTGACGAGCAGACACAGCTTGACGGCGTCCAAGCTTAAGGAGATGGCGTAACATGTTACGCGCTAGCTGCTCTGGACGCATACTTCGCGCCGCCTGAATAGGCTCCCTGCGTGTATGCCCGATTCCGGCGGAAAGTTCAAGAACCGGACGAGACCTGCCGTCTAATTCATGCAAGCGCTGCGTCGTTTGGCCAACCACTGCAATTTCGGCACCGCGGCTGATAAGATGATCCAGGACCAAATTCTACATTGCCTGCATGACCCCAATCTGCTTCAGACATTCATTGAGATGGGGGACGCTTTAACTGTCCGGACAGCGTAATAACATGCCAGGGAAGACGAATGCGTCGACCATGCGTTGCAGGAGCTGGCTGCTCTGCAGGCCGGCTAGGTTACGTGACGCGAGCATAAACGCCGTGGTGTTTATCCTCCTTGACCCATACTGCTGCAATGTTATGCTTCAAACCCTGCTTTGCCGTTGGTCCCTCCGAGTTCTGCGGAAATCTTGCCATTTCTGTACCTAACCATGCATCGACTGCACGTACTGTGATGGTCCCTGTCCAGACTGAGAGCTTGCTCACTTGTGTTGCACCTGTACGCGTCGCAGCTGACCGTGCTCCTGGTGTGCCTGCTGCTGCCGTGTTGCCTGCAGTTGAGCTCCATCTGGCTCTACCTGCTACGACTGGGACTACTTCTGTTGCGAGGATGGCTGTTCCGATAGGGTATGCTGCTGCTAACCGTATACTTTACCTGCTTGCGTCTCAGCTGTCCATACTTCGGTTATGCCTGCTACTCCCGTTCTGTCTGCTACTGCTTCCGCTCTGGCTGTGCTTCTTCCGACTGGTGATGATTTCCAGGAGACTGGTACTGCTCTATGTCCACCGGAGATGCATCCGCCAAGCGTGCCAGCCGTCCTTCTAGATCCAGTTACTGTTCTTCGTGCTGTAAAGGTGTTTCTGTCTGTCGTGTCGGCGCTGACTGTGCCCGTCCTTGCTGTCAGCGTGCGTTCTGCATCGGTGGTGCCGAGTCATGCCAACACCCTCTAAAAATTCTTCAGTACCTGTTCCCATCCTCCTTTCCTGCGTGCTACATCATGGAGAGGGACCAGCCAACAGAACAATTGGAAAAACGCCTTACTACACTGTATCGCCTGGCTCCACGTCTGTTATTGGTGCAACTGCCCAGGCAAATTAGTGCGTGTGCGCCAAGCTGCTGTGCAATTAGTGTTCTTCGTGGCGTGTTTTCGTGCTCGATTCGGTGTTCTTCGTGTCTGCGTGAGCGTTCTTTTTTCGGCGTACACGTGTTTACGCCCTATGTGGTGTTTGGCGCAAATTACAAGGATCGCAACGACTGCAAGTCCATGCAACATCAGCCGGTGTTGTGTTCCTGGATACCGCGGAAACTATGACAAGGGTCAAAAGTGCGCCTGTATTCATTCCCAAGTGATGACGCGCAAAAACAAGCTGAACTTCGAGCTACCCCACGAAAGGATTTCACGCCAACAATAGATTCGGAGGCAAAGAATTCTAACATTGCTTTATCGGGTGTGTGAATCACCGTGCTCAGCTGCAACAGCTGTAATTATTGAATTCACCGTTCTTAGCTGCAACAGCTGTAATTATTAATTCGTACATAATGAGAATACTTCATCACAATGATGAAGAAGCATGCCTTTTTTTGTGAGTATCATTTGGGTGCTTTTGTAAATGAGCAGTGCTGAGAAATATATCCTTTTCACAGTATAGTTAAAATAACTTTTATTTTGCTCTTACTGCCATAAACTACGCCTGATTTGGTCTTTGTGTTTTGTTTTCTGCATGTTGATGTGTGCAGCCGAACTCCGATGCCAAGCGTGCTATGTGGCAAGTCATTGCGACAATAAAAATGCCATTCTCATGATGCTATGCATGAAAATAGAAACAAAATTAGTAAAAAATTATTTTTGTCTTCATTGTTAATATTCGAACCCGCCTTCGAAGAGGGTTTTTATTTTTTGCTTGCTTTCTTTATTTTTTAATGAATAATCGTCGGAACAGTACTTGTCCAGTCCATGCATAGCAAAGTTAATACTGCCACGTAAAAAAATCTGTTTTATTGGTATGCTACACGTATCACTGCGCATTTTTATGAACGGTATACTTATACCACAGTTAAATATTTATGAAGAAACAGCTATTGCCAGGTTATATCTAGCGTAGTGTGTTTCATGTGTGGTGAGTTTATATCAGCCGCCTTTTTTGCGCTCGCAGATTTGTGAGCTGCACTTCCAAGCAGAGGATTTTATAACAATGTTGTCACACCAAGCTGAATTAACAGGAATATTAGTAGAAGTAGAACGAAAGAAACGCAAGATGAAGTACAGTTTTGTATCTTCTATCTTTCTAAACTGTGCAGAATACTTGTCCTCAAAGTCAAAACGTCATGAATCGCCAGGGAGAAAGATCGGAAGAAAGGACAGCGTTGCTTTTCAAGAAGCTTTAAACAGGTCACTTGAGTCTAGAGATCGAACTTGAGCAAAAAAGAAACCAGGTGTCTTCATATACGGACTTCAAGACGAAGCTGTCCGGAATCTGCAGTAATAAATTTTGGACAGTAACTATCAGTGACAAGTGCGTGAGTTTTCTTGTCATTGAAAACAATCCTTCTCCTTATACGTTAAATGCTCACTGACTGTTCTCCCAGATCTTTCACTTTCTGTTGTTTTGAACGGAGCGCAACTCCGATCGATTCAGCGCTGAGCCAAGTGGTGTGATTGGGGTAGCGCTGTGATATAGTTCTGGTAACAAAGCTTGTTATGCAGAAACTGTCATCAATAGAACATGCCAAAGACTCCCTCATGCAGTGACCAACGTGGTATCGTCGGTTCACTGGCCTTTTCCTTGCTGGAACCACAGACCGACATTAATGCTTGTGAGAATGGCCTCCCCGAACAAACTGTCTTGTGCTTGGTAGTTCTCACAGCAACTAATATTGTCTTGAATCAACTTCTGCAGGCTGAAAAATGACAGCATCCAATACAATGCGCAGAAAGAAGCCGCCGCACGGAAATTAGCAATAGTGAAGAAAAAGGGATGTTTTAACGGAATAAAGCTTATCTTGTGTCATATCGTTTTTCTTACGAGAGCGAAACTACATGCGGAATGCTTCACTCGGGCCAGAGAAACCTTTTCAAATACATGACACAGTATTTCGCACACATCACAGACTATTACAACACCAGTAGTAGAGAGGCGAGCGCGACGCCCGCACGGACCCATACAGTGACGTCACGCAACCATCGCAAATGCCTTAGGAGTTTAGGGGCTGTTGGTCATGTTCCATCGGAGCGTCATTATCTGCTTGTACCGGCCCCTACTATGCCGAAAGTACCCAGGATGAAGAGTTCATGGGCCTATTCTGTCTCTGCGCCGGATTGCTGTGGACAGCGACAGTTCAAACGATTGTCGTGCGAAATGGCACCTACACAGGTGTCAGTGCCGTACACTTAAACATGAGCGTGATTATGCGGACATCCTCTCTCGAGGGAGGAGATGATGTGGTGATGCAATTGGCAATGTGCCTTGCTTTCGTGCGCTTTACTTATTTCTTTCTTATTTTAGCGTACATTATTTTTTAATTATCGTGTGTTTGCTGTGCATTTCTTCACGCTAGTATCCTGCGCAATCCTTTACTTTTCTGTGTATACAGTAGATTTTCATGGTTATTTTGCCTTCGTTACGTGTTTGGAGCTCGCAATTCAAGGGGGGATGATGTGGTCTCGGGATGTCTGTTATAGTTTCGGTTTCGAAACTGGTTCGCTTGCCCCTATGGGGCGTTGTATAATTGTATATATAGAGATGCTCGTGTACATAGTAAAAAGAGTTTTCCGCCCAAGGCTCGTGTGTGCCACTTCTTTCTCCTCCCCGGCCCGCGGTTCAGACGCCGTGCCTCGTGTTCTCCGTGTGCCGCGTCCGACACACGATGCACGTCCGACGTCAGTATTTGATCCCGCGACCTTTGGGTCAGTAGTGAAGCATCATAGCCTCTATAACACCACGGCGTGTGTTAGTTCAATGAGTAAGCATGCGTTTACAGTCGTGTATAGGTGTTAAAACTGTGCATATCTTACTTCGTGTATGAAAATCACTACCAATACCTCAACTTTCAAGGGAAACAAGGGAAACTTTTTATTACTTCATGCACCAGCTACGTTCAAACAGAAACCGCAATTCGTACGAACGGACTACATATTCGAAAGAAAAAAAGTGAGGAGGAGTGTATAGAAAGTGCTATGGAAAAGATAGTGATAAAATTTAATATGTCCCGGAATATGTTGCCTGTAGCAGAGTGCTTGAAGGTAAATCCCCACATTACGGCTTTTCCTCCGTTCAGCTTGCATTATGGTGTTCGGTATTCACGCCTGCTCTTTTTATTATGTTCTAGAATATCACTGTAATTTCTTTGCGCTCTTTTCTCCGGTTCTAATTTACTAAAAGCAATTGTATGACCATCTTGACCAAGCGCGTACCATTACAAAGTGGGTATCTGGGGTATCGTGCCCTTTTTGTAGAGGGTGCGAGCCATTGATGAGGAGCAAGAACACATGATGACTTCTAAGCCAGCATCGGCAGCGACGGACATCAAAACTGCGGTAAACCTCTCCAAGCAAGCTGCCGACGAAGAAGCCAAGCGACAGTTCGCAAATGCGTACCGGATCTACCGCAAGACCGTGGAAGCCTACCTCAATGCCACTTTTGCGGTGCGAACCATGTGCTCTCCGTACATTGACAGGGTGTTGCGACTGAAGGATCACGCGCGAGACATCGACCAAGACGTGCTGTGCGCGGGCATGCCCGAAATGAGTTGTCTACACCAGCTGTTTCTACTGGGCTTGCTTCTGCCCCCCTGGTGTCTTCCGGCAGTGACGGTGAGTGCCAGGAGAAGGATCTGCTATATGAATGACATCGTAGGCATCGACTCAGTGAAGGACAAGTTCGCCCAGATTCTCATGAATCCAAAGGCAAGAGGAGCATCCGTCATACTACTCTACGGACCCCACGGCAGTGGCAAAAGCTTTATAGTCAGGGCAATTGCGTCCAAGTACCCGGACAAGTCGCTATTCATCGTCAACATTGAAGCGTTGATGGCTGCCACAATTCAGCACGAGGGTATGAAGCTAGCAAGCTCGATTATCAAGAATTTTAAGAAGCACGATTGTGCCATTTTGGTTCTAGAGGACCTTGATCGCCTCTATTCACACAGGGTAGAAGGAATAGGACGAGAGATTGATGCCATGAGAAAAGAAATAATATCCTACATGCAGGAAGTGAAGGAAAAGAGAGAATTTCGTGAGGTAATAGTCGCCACTGCGAGAAAGCCATGGCGCTTGGAAAAGAGCATGCTGGAGACATTTCAGGCAAAGATCTGGCTCCCTCCGCCGTCATTTGATGAGCGTGTGGCCATCATCACGCGCGAGTTGGGAAAAGTAAGGTGTCCTTCATTCACAGAGAGTGATATTCACGATCTCGCGTCGCGAACCGAACGATACTCGTGCTACCAAGTCATGAGCACTCTGCGATTGGCTTTGGCTCGCAATTTCGACAAACTGGAGTACATAAAGCTCAAGGAAGATGCTGAAAGAGTCGACCACGTAACAAAGGACGACATTCTGGTTGTTTCCGACATACTTCGTCCAGACATGAGCGAAGATGACTTGGCTAAGTATCGCGAATTCACGTCAGTCACCAGTTTGCAAGCGGGTGTCCCTTCAAGCACCATGCTCCCATCAGCTGTCAGAGCTGCTGATAGCGGCCGCGGAAGCGCCGTTATTGACAGCCGTGGTGGTGCTGCCGAAACCAGTGTGGTTTCCAAAGCTACTACAGGCACTCGCGTCGAAAATGGCGCTAGGAGCTCGGTACCGGGCCACACCGACGCGGCCCCGGAATTTTCTGGATCTCGAGGAAAGGATCATATGTCTCCTCACGAGATCAACGAGCGGTATCGCAGGCGTTAAACTACGTTCTGTGTTTACGCACATTCACCCAATCTCGGCGCATAACCGACCGTAAATAAATTACACGAAGAATAAAGAGCCTAAATGAAGACGAAGCCGTCAGTTTTTCGTTTCCGTTCATTATTTCATTGATTGATTGATTGATTGATTGATTGATTGATTGTCACGGTGTAGTAGATTCACCGCATCATTCACCGCATCATTCACCGCACAGTTACACACACAGACCTTTTATAAAGACTCGACCAACCCGCGTTATACACAATATTCAACAAAATACTCGCCGTATGTACTCTAATTAGATACCGATAAGCATATACTCAGATCACAGTTCGTAAAAGGAAGGCACAGCCAGGGTGCACACATCACCGTTGGTGCCAGCCGGGGAAACCAGGAGCGTTCCAGACGCGACGCTTCGAAGTCGGGGCTCGATATTCCTCTGGTGGTCTGGTAGCCAGGTGGTGTGTCGTGAACGGTTGTCATCGGTGTACTGCAAGACGAGTGATGTCCACGTACACTGGCCAAGACTTTGTCAACCCTTCAGAGCCACAGGCTCAGTGGCACCAGGCATCGGCAGGAGCCAGGGTTTTTTCTCCGCATGGCTGCTTCTTCCGCCGATCTCTGCTTCTCCTCCAGGCGCTGCTCCTCGACTTCTCCTCTTCCTTCTCTCTTTTTTTTTAAAGATTCCCATGCCATGAGGTTCCTCGCGTCTCTCTTCGTTTACTTTCACTTTCGTTGTCAGCGTTGCGTTCACTCAATGTCGTTGTCATCCATACTTCACCGGCGTCCTTACAAGCAACACATGACACTGATATGTGGGCTTTAACGTCCCAAAACCACCATGTGATTATGAGAGATGCCGTAGTGTGGGGCTCTAGAAACTTCGACACCTGGGGTTCTTTGACGTCCACCCAAATATGAGCCCACAGGCCTACGGCCTACAGCATTGTCACCTCCATCGAAAATGCAGTCACCGAAGCCGGGATTTAATCCCGTAACTCAGGGGCTTACATATATATATATAAATATATATATATATATATATATATATATATATATATATATATATATATATATATATATAAATATATATATATATAAATATATACATATATATATATATATATATATATAAATATATATATATATATATATTGTGGGCATTTAGTATACCAATCTTCTTCATCTGTACATTATCATCATTATCATGTGTTGCTCATGCATCCTCATCGTTGTCATGTAGCATCATCATCTTGGTCCGTTCATCTCAGCTGTCGGCTGCCGGTTCTTCGGGCCTAATAAAGGCCTTCCAAACCAAGACTTCATACGTGGTGGAGGTGCTGTTGGATCCCCCGTCATCCTCTCGCACATCGGGGAGTCGTATACATCCTACATCGAGGATGTCCTTTCACTTTGCCGCCGGGTTGACACCCCAATGACAGAGTCAGACAAGGTACGCCAGCTTCTTAAGGGGATTGGACCCGTCGCGTTCAATGCCCTTGCAATCCAGAATCCGGCTACCGTTGCTGACGTTGCGACAACCTGTCAGCGCCCCGAAGAACCGGCAGCCGACAGCTGAGATGAACGGACCAAGATGATGATGCTACGTGATAACGATGAGGATGCATGAGCAACACATGATAATGATGATAATGTACAGATGAAGAAGATTGGTATACTAAATGCCCACACTAATTCCCCCCACGTGAAAGCGGCCAGCCTGGCCGCGGCAAGTCAAGGGGACAAAGAACGTCGCATGAAGGGCTTCATACGGGAGACATGGACGACCTCAGTAGTTCGATAACGGCGATCAGCTGGGGCTACAAGTGGCGTCACACGATAATTCACTGGTGAAGTTTCTTCAAGAACTGTGTACGGCCCAATAAACAGTGGCTGGAATTTGTCGCACAAACCAGGTGTGCGAATAGGCGTCAAAAGAAGCACTTCGTCTCCAGGTTGAAAGGATACAGCACGATGGGATTCATCATAAACCAGCCTTCTGTCTTGCTGTCGGGCTTCAGTGTTTATACGAGCACGTTGGCGGTTCTCTGCGAGCCGTAAAACGTATTCCTCTGAAGAGGATGGAGATGAATCCACATGGCAAGTAAAGAAAGAGACGTCCAGGAGAGAAGTAGGGGAGCGTCCATAAACTAGGTAAAATGGTGAGTAGCCGGTTGTCCGCTGAATAGCCGTATTGTAGGCGAAAGTGACGAATGGTAGGACTACATCCCAGTTCTTGTGGTCCGGTTCAATGTAGGCGGCGATCATGTCAGAAAGAGTGCGGTGGAATCGCTCAGTGAGGCCGTTAGTTTGGGGATGATAACTAGAGGCACTCTTGTGAGTTGTGCCAGAAGCGCGAAGAAGTTCGTTCACTAGTTGTGAAAGGAAGGCCCTTCCACGGTCACTGAGCAATACACGTGGAGCACCATGACGCAGTATAATGGCTCGGAGGATGAAATCGGCAATTTCAGAAGCTGAACCGGTAGTGACGGAGGCCGTCTCGGCGTAGCGCGTCAAATGGTCGACGGCTGTTACTATCCATCGGTTTCCAGCAGCACTGACTGGAAGGGGGCCATAAAGATCGATGCCTACAACTTCGAATGGAGTGGCTGGGCACGGAAGAGGCTGTAGTGTACCGGCTTGAGCAGATGTGGGTAGTTTTCTAGATTGACAGGTAGTGCAGGACCCAACGTACCGAGCTACACTAGTGGTATTACCTGGCCAATAAAACCGACTTCGAAGGCGATCGTAGGTTTTGTGGTAACCAAGGTGACCTGCCGTCGGATGGTCATGAAGTGCTCTGAGGACTTCGGACCGAAGCGATCGGGGTAGAACGGGAACCCAGCGCTGACCGTCAATATATATATATATATATATATATATATATATATATATATATATATATATATATATATATAGCCTTCTTCGAATATGCCTAAACACATGTTACTAATATTTGTAAATGTTCGGAGTAGTTATTGAGGCGTTATATTTCTGGACAGAAAATTTTCTTGCCAAGAGGGTGCTTCAAATATTGGGCACGGTATAGAAACTGTGTCGCGCTAAATAACTCATATAAATTTACTAGTTTCACCATTACTACAAAACATTTTTTTTAAATATCAAGGCACCAACCTCACATTCCTATGACAGTTTAATCATTATTATTTTAACCTTCATTACTTTTGACCTTGACTGAAATTCATCTTTAGCGTCCTTTAGAGCAAGCAAACATTTTCTCGCGAGTAATATATTATCATTGCAGGCTTTGTAGCTTCCTGTAAAAGTGTTGAAAATACTGTGGTATCCAAAGAACCAGAAAAGTTCCCATAATATTGCAACAAAGTTGGGAAAATTAACTTTTCTTTCATAGTGCGGAATAATTTTCGCAATGCAGAGTTGGCAGTAAAACTATGATTTAGGCATCATTATGTAGTACGCTTTGTTGGTGTAATATATAGAAAATTTCAAAGGAGTAGCTTTTGTTTTAAGCTAGGAAAAAGATAAACCTTTCAACTGAAAAACCACAATGTCGTACGACGTTTTTCTTTGCCTCACCTTCACGGCATAGCCCGTCAGTGCAAAATTCCAGCGGGGACATTCTCACAGCAAATAATGCAAGTGACACAACTTATTGCCGCTTATTTTAGTACTGCTTCTGTATGGAACGTCGGAAATGTAAATAGTGGCAATATTATAGAGCGGTACTTCCCCTCTGAAAAAGAAAAAGTTAAGAAAGCAGGGCGTGCAAACACAGACACAAGAAGAAATTCAAGACAACCGAAACATCTACTAACAATTCAAGATGTGCAATGCATGGTTTAAGTTTGTCGCGTATTATCACTAGAATAGGTTCTGAGGAACAACGCTTGCAGTGAAATTTAGACTGCGTTGGTAGTATCAAGGGATATAATATGCATCTAAAATCTCCTGATCCTAACCGGCCTTTGGTTAATTATTTTGGGAAGAAACTCAGACCAGTAACTTCAGATAAGGAAGGGTATTTCGTAATTGTGCCGGACAGTATGTTCTAAAAAAAGGCATTAAAGCCGTTAACAGCCGTTAAGCACTAACGGCCGTAAAAAAGAATTTTAGAACGGTAAACCTTAAACAATTCGTAGCTAAGCAATGTACTGTCGACATTTTGTTACGATATAACCTTGAAAGAATAGCTTCTAAAGTTAACAAGGCTATATACCTTACTTTGGAACAGATTTTTTTTCAGTGAGAACATATAAGAACGAGATTCCTTAACAATTTGAATTCCTGGGAAGCTAGACATCTTTTGATGCAAAGTGCGGTTTTGAGCATCATTGAGAGGGCAAAGACAACGCTCTAAAGCAGTGACTATGGACCTTATGAAGTCACGGAAGGCAGAACTGTTTTGTTGTGTGAGGAATTAAAACTTGAAGGTGATGAAACGATGAAAAAGTTCGATGCACTAAAATTATAGAATTGTAGTAGTAATGCGGCAAGCATAGATATTGCTTGGGATCTAGTTCAGAAAACTCTGAAGGAGGAAGAAGTGAAGAGGCTGTTTGAAAAAAAAGGGAGGAAATTAAAATTAGGAGGTTACAGCTCGAAGTTGAGAGACAGCCTTTAGCTGTAAAAGGAGGAGTAAGTAATAGTCCTGAAAAAGCAAGCGAGCGAGAACAGGAAAAGTGCGAGCATGAGAGCGAAGGTGAACAAAGAGTTCAGACGGAAGGTCATAGAAGAGAAATCAAACATGTCGGGGTCCAGCAAGTGTGGTCTAAGCTACACGCATTCAAAGTCGGCGAAAACATCATAAGTTTTCTCGCGTCTTTCGAGTGTGTTTGCGCAGAGGTGGGGCTAGACCGTGACTTTTGGACTGTTGGTTTATTATGCGTTCGTCCGAGTGATGTGGCCTGTGTATTGCTACACCTTTCTGACGAGGAGTATGAGAAATACGAAGTTGCTAAGGCAGCGTTATTCCGGCGCTTCGGTACTGCGGTTGAGAAAGAAGAAGGTGGAAGGAAGACACAGGTAAAGCTTCCATTCTCGTCAAAGAACAAACATGTCGCGAGCAGCGAGAACCTGTTAGAAAAAGATGTGTCTCTCTACAAATGGGTTAATGTAGAGCACGTACCGCATGAGGCCATCACTGGTCCAGAAGCAGTGACGTTTGAGGAGAGTGTTCCTTGCGGGGCCTAGGTTTGTTTCAGGTACTCGAAAAGAGCTAATGTGGAGCTTGAAACATTCCTCGTGCCTGAACACGTAAATGACTGTCCAGAAAAGCGTACCGAAGGTAACTCTAACTTTCAGGTTAGTAAGAACGCCACGGTGAGGCCAGTAGGGCGTGCTAGAGTAGAACAGAGTGTAGAACACGGCATAGTTGTCAACAGCACGCAGGTTTGCGAGCTAGGTTGTTGCGCGAAGCTGTCCGCCAGTCTGGCGGGCAATGGAGACTATGCCTTGCAAGTAAATGATTGGGACTGTGAGGGCGAGATAGGTAACAAGGGAAAGAAGAGAGTCGACTAGCGCGAGCTGCAAACGAGGAGTCAGGAAAGGAGCACTAAGAAAAGGAGTAGACGAAAGTGGTGTCACAGAGTCTGTGATGCGACAAAACGCACAACCCGTTTAAAGAAGAGCTCGAACTATTTGAAGGTAGTAGGCGAAACGAGGCGTTTGTCATCGGCCTCGAAGAAATTTCGCATGCACTCGAGCCACCTCACGAAAAGAAAAAGAAAAGCAGGTTGGGCGAAAATGTGGACAGAGGGAAGTGGACACTTCTCCCACAACAGCTTTGAGTTGGACAGAGAAGTTTAAACTCGTTTCCCCATCTAAGGTTGAGGGGAAAAAAGACTCTTGATAACCAACCGCAGTGGGCTCCTGAGAGAGCCTTCGATGAGATCGTCACGATGTAGGACGACATCTTTGTATAGATGTTCACCGTGTGGCGAGAAACGCTTGCTTGTAAATAATGTAGAATCTCACCAGTCTCTTCATGGTCGGCGTCTTCCACCCGAGTCCCCGAAGCCGGTAACGGCAAAGTCCCAACACTTGAGCAACGAACAGCAGCGGTGGGATCCTGACCAACCGACAGATTCAATGGCACCTAACTACAATTGACGTTAACACGACGTTACGGCTGTATCGTAGGAGTACAAGTGTAATGTTTATAAAATTAGATAGTCAGTACAGCAACCACGACTGACATTTCACGAACATTAGAATCTATTCAAAAAGTAGTTACAAGACCTGGCGTAGTTTTGTGGTATAACGCTTGATTACCACGCAGAATGCTTGGGCTCAATTCTCGATGGGACACTGACATTTATTCTTTGCATTCGCCGGGTCAGAACTGCCAGTCTCATGTTTCTTCTTTACGAACACACTTTGAAATTGTCGATGTTTGTTCTCGTCGTTCCTGGATAGATACTATAGGTGTCAATCAGCTGTGGCACATACCCGCATACCAGTGGCACATACCCGCCCACAGCTATGTGTCACTGTCTGGCGAGAAGTGTTTGGTGACGTACGCGACGGGATTGTGACATTATTCATGTCTTGGCTAGGGTGTCATATTCGTCAGTCTATTTTACCCTCCCATACTAATTTTGGTTCACGTCAAGTTTTGGGGATGATCACGAGAGCACCAAGACGTAAGCACCCGAGAGCACCCAGCCATGCATGGCATATAAGTCATGGCTACACGCCACGCTCATGGTGCGCTCACACTCGTTTCGCTAGCTTAACATATACCGAATTTGGTAATACGGACGTGAATTGAGAGGAAGGTATATGACGCGTCCAATCATGATAATTATGACATGCATGTCTTGTAAAACATGACTACATGTTACACTTATAGTGCGCTGACGGTCGTTTTGCTTGCTCCAGATATACCAAACTTGGTATCGCGTAACGTGAATAGACGGCGAAGGTAAATGACACCTCCAAACATGATTATCATGACATGTGCGTCATGTAAAACATGACTAAATGCTACACTCATAGCATGCTCACGGCTGTTTCGCTAGCTCGACATATACCGAATTTGGTGTCACGTGACATGAATAGACGACGAAGGTATATGACACGTACAAACATGATAATCATGGCATGTGTTTCATAACAGGAGACGGCGAGACGGCCAACTTCGCAAGCTGCCGAACACGCTCTACCATGCGGGTAGGGAATGCAACAAGTATCCACAAACAAGCCTACACAATCACCAACAGAAGACCAGAAATAAGTACAGCTGACAAGCTAAATAGCCGAAGACCATCTACCATCACGTCAAGGAGGAGGAAAAGCAGAAGGAGGACATTAGCTACCGGCGTTTTTGTGGCTGAATTTCTGGCAGTTGTGCTCACCTTCAGAAAGTTAACCACAGAAGCTACGTACATGACCCGTTATAATCAGCTATACCTTATCTCTTTGCGTCGCACTTTTTCTGTGTCTTTGCATTGCACTGTAATAAAGGCGTTTAGTACATTTGTCTCCACGCATTTGAACAAAGTTCAATTACTTTTTGCGTCTGGACATGAGGGGCTGCTCTTTTTTGAAATTGCCAATTTTTCAGCGAAGTCCTCAATAAGTGGGCTGATTTTACTGTATACCCTCCACCATTCGCTTACGTGATCGCTGCACGATTGCGCGGGCGTAATATTAATGAAGCTTTCGCAGACACAGATCTGACGTATTCCACCGAATATCGGCTCTTATCAGGCACGTAGCCAGGATTTTTTTTTAGGCGGG
Organism: Rhipicephalus microplus; assembly: GCF_043290135.1. Lineage (NCBI taxonomy): Eukaryota > Metazoa > Arthropoda > Arachnida > Ixodida > Ixodidae > Rhipicephalus > Rhipicephalus microplus. Next base: position 217,529,627 of record NC_134710.1, on the reverse strand, counting down.
AGGGGGGCGAGGGCTAATTGTTTGAAAGAAAGTATTTTCTTGGCAAATGGAAAGAAAGTTGTCCGGGAGTATAGAAGAGGCTTAATTACGAGAAGAAAATTGAAAATGAACACAAAAGCATATGCAGCAAAAGAGGCGAGTTAATCAGCGATGAAGAGCAAATTTTGACACTTCAGTAAAGTTAGTGAGTGTGCACCAAAAAGAATGCTATCCTACCAAATAATGTCGACGGACAAGTTTCATACAAAAGCAGTAACGGAAAACGAGTGACGGAAACAAAAAAGGGGGTAGGGGAGGTAAGGAATCAGTCGTCCACTACGCATGTGTGCAGACAAAAAAAAAATATTGGACGCTTTTTCTGCCGAAGTTCTCACACTCTGCCTTAACAACAGGCCTGTGAGAAGAATAGTAGCCATTTTATGGCAGGAATTTTTATTATTAAAAAACACACACATACAAGAAACCTATATTTTATTGGACAACAAAAAAACTGAAACACAGAAGCTTCTCTGACACAAAAGAGGTATATTAGCATTCATTTTACCAAGCAATATTAAAGAACAGCATTGCCAATCCATGGCTTTTTCATATACTAGAGGTCAATGAAAAAGACAAAAAAAAAGAACATCCTATAGTCTGGCCGAAGAGAGTGGTTCACGCTACAATTTTCTTGCGTCCCGATTTCTCCATAAACACCGTGATAACTTCGTTGACAATGGCTTGTATCAGATGAATGGAGATCAGGGCCAGACCATCAAGCCGCCCTCAGATACGTTTCCCTCAGATACGTACCTCAGATACGAATTTCTCAGATACGTTTCCACTAATTTCGGTGTCGAGAAGCTGCATTCTGCAGCAGCTGAACTCAGTGAGAAAATTGGCAATATCTTGAGGAGTGTGAGAATGTTCGAGAAGCGGGTTTTGTGGCATTCAGCTGAAGCGTTCATCGCAAAGCGCGGGAATTAGTCTTCTTGCATGGCTTGCCATTTAGTTTTCCAGATTTTCCTTAACCGTTTAGCCATATCGTTGAGGTAAAAATCAAAAGCCAGCTGCAGAGATTCAAATTTGCCTTTGGAGGCGTGCTTTGGCAACACAAAAAGCAAACTTTGCAGTATTTTTCGATAGATTTCAAAGCGCCGTTTGAGGAAAGCTTTCAGGTCATCTTTAAAATCACCTTTCAGATTTGAGAGAAGCGTCTGCTCTAAGCAGTGAAAACATTATAAGAAAGGGGGGCCAATGTATGGCGGAAATGAACAAAAAGGATATAAAGGCAGCTGCAAAGTTTTGCAACCATCTCAATTCTCTGAATAATAAGACAAGCATGAAACAGAAGTTTATATATACAGTTCAGGGGGTTAGATTAGAAGGGGAGGAGGCAATGAAATATATAAAAACAATAATGACAAAAATTTAAGCACCAAGAAAGCGCTGCATGCACCGTAACAGATGAGAATGGACCAATTAGCGCAGTGGTTCCACTGCGACAACGAAAGTGGAAAAGGGCAGAAAAAAAGAGTTCCTAATTGCACATCAACAGACCCTGACGGCATACCAAATATGGTAATAAAGAAACTAGAACCAAACTTTAAGCAAACATTAGAAGAGGGAATGAGCAAAGCAATAATGAATGGTGACGCCCCCAATGGGTGGAAACTAAGCAGGATGAGCACGATCTATAAAGTAAAAGGGGACAAAACTGATATAAACAACTGCCGTACTATAGCAGTGAAATCAGTAGTTTACAGGCTGGTGATGCAGATAGTAAAGGAAAGGCTTCAGCCGTGGGTCGAGATTGAGGGAATGCTGGGAGAACTACAAAATTGGTTTTGTAAAGGAAGGAGGTTGGAGGACGATTTGTTTTCATTATGCGGTGTATTAAAATTGTCGAAAACGAACACAGGCTCCTGCGGTTGGCATTTATAGATATCAAGGGAGCTTACGATAGTGTGATTCAAGACTTGTGGGTAATATGGACACACTAGATGTAGAAGATGGAATAACTAATTTTACAAAGGATATCCATAAAAGTAACAAGGTAGTTATAAAATGGGAAGAACAGGTACCTGAACCTATTCAGAAACAACGCTGGCTTCGACATGGATGTTCCTTGTCACCTTTGTTATTTATGCTATATCTACGGGGACTAGAATCTAAATTAGAGGAGAGTCGACTCGACCTCAGCTTCCCTTTTGCCAGGCAAGGAAAACACATTGAACAGTCATTACCAGCATTGGTGTATGCCGATTATATAGTATTGATAGCCGACAACAAGGAAGATCTGCAGGGATTGATAGGCATCTGTGGTAATAAGGGAAATAGGTTAAATTTGAAGTTCAGCAGGGAAAGGTCGACAATCACGATTTTTAGTAATAACAAAGACATTGAGCATAAGATACTGGAAGTCACGCTAGAAATAGTGGATAAATACAAATATTCGGGCGTGTGGATAAATAACGGGGCTAAGTACCTAAGGTAGCATGAAAGATACGTAATGACTAAGGGTAACAGGAATGCAGCTGTAATGAAAAATAGGGCACTGTGGAACTACAATATGTATGACATTGTGAGAGGAATTTTTAAAGGTGCCATGGTTCTGGACTCGACGTTTGGCAATGCGGACTTGTGCATGATGTCACAGGTTCAAGCAAGATTGGAAATTAAACAACGTGGCATAGATAGACTTGCTTTAGGAGCACACGGGAATACCCCATATCAGGGGGTACATGGTGACATGGAATGGACATCGTTTGAGTGCAGGGATTCTATCGTTCTTGTTTATCTTTCTAGCAGCAAGATAGAATTTGAGGAGCGATTGAGAAAAATGGGAGAGGAGCGTTGGGCTAGGAAAGTTTTCAGCTACTTGTACATGAAGAATGTTGGTACTAAATGGAGGAAGCGAACTCGAAAATTGTCAAGCAAGTATTTAGACAACAGCAGAATACAAAGCCAAAAGGAAACATTGGTTAAGAAGAAGGTGAAGGAAACAGAGAGGGACATGTGTAAGATCCGAATGCTTACGAAATCATCACTGGAGACCTTCCGGACTTTCAAGCAGGAAATTGTAAAAGAAAAGATCTACGATGATTCTCGGGGTAGTTTTCTGCTGTTCGAGGCCAAAACGGGAGTATTGCGGACCAAGACGTACGGAGCCGAATACGAAGGCACAGACACGGTATGTAGTGCGTGTAGAGAGGAGGAGGAAACACCTGAACGTTTGATAATGTTCTATACAAGGATTCTACCCTATAGTCCAAGATAATGGCGCTGAATTTTTCAAAACATTGAGGTTTAGAGACAGTGAAGGCCAAATGGACTTTAACCGGTTAGAAATAATCAGGAGGAGGCTAACTGATTGGTGGTTACTATCAAGGCGCGAGTGAAATTAATCCTTAGACACATAGTGACAGTACTTAACTTTATGACTAGATGACGTGAGCCACCGACCGATCTAAAGGGCACTGCTGGATACATCCATCCATCCGTCCTTCCGTCCGTCCATTCATCCATCCATCCATCCATCCATCCATCCATCCATCCATCCATCCATCCATCCATCCATCCATCCATCCATCCATCCATCCATCCATGTATACGGAATAAACGAGGCTGTAGTAGTCTTTCGCAAAACTACCATCGTAGTTTGCCCGGTATCTCCGTGTTCCTACCACCCATGGAATCTAGCGCTTCACTCCAAACTCCACCGCTCTGTCTTGACATAGAGAAAATAATATTTTGTGAAATTCTGCCTACACCTTAGTTCCCATCTCTTTCAGCATAGTCATAACCAAGTAAACCTGCTGCAAGGCGATGCTCATGTCAATAGATAGGCTCTGCTGCCTCTGAAGATACTCAGAGAAATGGTGTGTGAGATCTAGGAATGTCTCGCCAACAGCTAGGAATATAAGAAAGTTGGGCAAACAGATTCGCTGATAGAGGCAATGAGCGATGGACGCTGTTGCTTTGTCACAGAAGGTGTCTCTGAACTCTTCAAGTGAGCGAACTATTTCGGATAGCGCTTCTCTAACCAATGCAACTGTGGCGTTTAACAAACCTTTTTTCACAATATCAGTGCAGCCGGCTAAATGAAATTATAGGCGCTTCCAGATGTTTTTTCTCACGACTGCTGTCCTTTTGGGCGACGCCCAAAAGAAAGTGCACACTCAACTGATTGCGCAAAGTCCGTCGAATATCTTGGATGGCTAAGGTGTCACTCAAACAAAGGTTCAGGGAGTCCAATGAACAAGGCGTGTACAAAGTCATTAGGAAGTCGTTCCAGAAGAGCACCTGCACCCCTGGAGTTCAGCGACACTCTTTCCTTCACTTTCACCCTGTCAGACTCTCATCCTCGCCGCTGGGTTGTCAAGCCATCTAACTGGCGGGAACTGTGGACACCGGGTGCCTTTAGGCTTGTACGACGACTGGCTGTATAAGCCGAAGACGGTTATACATTGCGCTCTTCCTCTTCTTCTGCTTCTTTTCTATCCTCGTGAGATGTAAATAAACCTCCGTCTGTTCTGCAAGAGTACATCTCCTCACTACAAAGGATTGGTCCGGTGACCAGGGCCAGCTACCAGTCGAGACCGGCCGGACCTGGTCCCAACAAACTGGAGGCAGAGGTGCACCCTTCTAACTTCAAAGCCCCAACACTGTTCAAGATCGCGAGAACTTGAGAAATCAAAGTGCCATATTTTGAATCCACATACGAATCTGTGAGAAGGATGTGGCCCTTCCCCACAGTTTTCGCTGTGCTACGCAAACACGAATCATGCAGAAGCTTCCCTCGCTCCCCAGCCCGGGTCCAAGCGCACAGCAACGGAGGCACGCAAGATGACTCAGTGAGGCCTCAGTTAGGGAAGTCTGTTGCTCAAGAGATATTGTAGTTCGCTTGACCAGAGTAGACGTGTTTGATGACGTAGCGCCGTCAGTCGGACTGTTCAAAAGTATCAATAGATGAGGCCGTGGGTGCAGTGACAAGTTTTGAAGAAGATTGCCGAGAAGGCACGTGATCACCTCCTACTGCGAAGGAGTGCATCGTCAAGCCATTTGATTTGTTTTTATTACGAATGCGACGTCTAAATTACTGCTTTATTCTTGCTGAAGTCAACGATTGCCCAATTTCTGCTTCTGTAAGTAGTATATACACAACGTTCGGGCAAAGTGCCCCTGCACGGCGGTCGAACCAAACCAACACATGCTTAGGATACGATAACTTTCGTTGTTTACCAGTGTCAGCATGATAGAGTGCATGCAACGAGAGCCGATAGGGCAGTATGAAAGCTAGAGAAGAAGAAGCGACGCATTCACTCGCCCAATGTTTGAGCGGCTAATCTGTCCCAACACATCGCGGCGATGCATTGCCTTTGTCGCTCTTTCTCATAAGGCTTTGCGGTAAGTGAGTAAAACCGTGTGGCGGGCGAGTTTTGTAGGTGCTGAGCACCCCACCCCAGAGCAACTATTAGACATCCATAAAAAGTTTCAGGCATCACACATACGAAGAATCTTGCTATTTTCTAACGGAAACAGAAACATGAAGAACATGGTACCACACAAATAACGACGTAAATAAGAACGATGGTCGTCTGCTTACTTTCCCGAAAGTGATGGGCAAGTTCGCCAACTATGGCACCGTCCGTCGGCGCGCAAGAGCCGCAAAAACCCTCATTCAACAAGTGGGTGTCCAAAACACACAAATTGCTTACACTTTTTACTCTTTCCATCCCGCGGGCGCCTGCCCGAAGACAGAGGCATGCAGCGGACGAAGGGTCCGAGGCTCACATAGGTGCGAGTGGAGCCCAATGGGCTAATGGGTTGTCGAAGCCGTCGAATTCCGTTCTGAAGTCCCCCTTTTTTAAGCTGACCGTGTATAGAGCGTCTTCGGATGTCTCACTCGGTGGACTGACTGTCTTTGGCAATATGTAGAGAGCATGTGGTCATAGGTTTATCAGTCACATGGATGTCTTCTTTCTTGTACAGGCAATGGTTTCGCTGGCGCCTCAGACATATGAGTGAGGGGTGCTTCAGTTGTTGCGCTGATTCACGGGCCAGATGCTGAATTTCTCGGCGAGCGTTGCCATGCTTTCAGAAAAAGGTTCTTTGGTAGCATGGTTAGCTCTGTTTAATTCGCTTACTTTTCATTTGTTTAAATGCGCATGCCGCAACATTTACTTGTGTCTCTATATTCTAGCGTCATTTGCCGAGTGGACAAACCTCAAGGGTAGGAAGCCCCCCCTCCCCCCCTCTTTTCATTCGTGCCTAACTCTTATTGCATCACTGGAGGAGATTATTCCGTCAAATCCGTAAACTAGAAGTGACAATAACGAGGCTGTGCTGTGGGGAGTCGAAACTGAATTTTACCGGAACAAGTTTTTTTCAGGCACCTTCTTCATGGTGCGGATTTTGTGGTGAGACAGAAACTATCGAATATTTACTTTCGACCTGCAGGTGGTTTACTACTGCTCGAAAAACCCTTTAAAAAACACGTGTACGTGCCCTTGGAATGGATTTATCTGTGCCGGTCATTTTTCAGGAGGCCTCTATTTGAGGGATTTGCAATGTGATAATATGTGAAGCTACGCGTAATTATCTCAATGAAACGCTTCAGTGAACTAGCTAATCTAATAATATTCATCTTTGTCAGCACATGTGTAGTATTTTAAATAGGGTTGTGATTTATTTGTATTATCTGTAACTATAACAAGCACTGCTTTTTTATATATACAAGTGGCCGAGCACCAAGCCTTCCTACCAGATTTAAAATTTGGTAATATAACCTTCTTCAATCTGAAGCTTCATAACATTTCATAAGACCACTCAATTCTTGGCCAATGCCCCACAGCGGGTGTGAGCCAAAGGTGAGGGTGAATAAGAACAACAAGGATCTAGCCTTGCAAGCCACCCTGTCGCCTCCTTTCAGGATGTGTAGGGAATATGAAGTTCTCTTATAAGCTCAGCGCGGGAATGCGAAGAAGACAGGTGCAGCGCGACGAAACAGCTCACTTGTCGGCGGCCCGTGAGCCATCCGGCGCACAGCGCTGCGCTGGCGGTGGTGGTGACACCTTTATTTCTCCCACAGAAAAATATATGGGGGGGGGGGGGGGGGACCAGTGCAGAGACTGGTTGCGCTACTTCAGAGGAGGTCGACGGGGATCTGTTGGGATACCGCAGCCTCCACCATGCGCTGGATGAGCCACCGTTGGTCTTCTGGCTCGAAAGCACGAGAGATGGACTCCTACGACTCTGGGGATTTTGTGTTGTCAGTGTTCTAGTGCGTGCACGTCGACACCGTATATATGAGGCTCGCCGGATATGAGCAAGGCTTGCACCTTGGTGTTATCTATTCCGGTAAAATCCTGCCATATAAAAGATGGTGTGGAAAGCTGGTGGTCTGTAGTTTGTGCCATTAGATGGCCTCACTTCTTGTTAAATCGTGGTGTGCAGGAGGGTATAAGCATCTTCCGGACCGGTTGCACTGTAAGATTTCCGTATACGTGGGGAGCATAAAGTGTCGCGCGACATACTTGTATCAGGGGAAGCGGCACGGTGAACCCTACACTCAGCTCTACAGCTAAGACCTCGGGCGAGAGTGTGCACCAGTGCGTTTCCGCTCAGCGACTCATGGGCTGGAGCCAAAAAGAGTAAGCGGGATAGTAGTATGTGAGATAGTAGTATGTGTGATGCCTGGCGAATGGTGTGGCCTGCATCGAATTTGCGGATCGCTTGTTGAGAGTCCCTGATGAAAACTTTGGTAATGGGGTCAGCTAGCACAAGCCCGTAGGCAACCTCCGAGTTGAGCTGCAGTAACCGAGTCGACCTGCAGTAACCGAGTCGACCCAGTAACCGAGTCGACCGAGTAACCGAGTCGATTTGCAGAGCAGCCAGCTGCTGCAACGCGTGGTCGACGCATTCCTCTTCCCTAGCATGTTCCAACGCTGTCTGGACAGTGAAAGCGTCCCTCCTCTCAATGAATGTCCGAAGCAGGTTGGCGTCACGCAGGTCGTGTAGAGTTTGGTCCTGGATTATCTTATCTCCTGCGGTGCTGAAATCGCAGTTGTTGGCCAAATGACGCAGCACTTGCATGAATTGAACGGCAGGCCTCGTCCGGTTCTTGAATTCTCCACCGGAATCAGGCATACGCGTAGACAGCGTCTTCAGGCGGCGCGAAGTATGCGTCCAGAACAGCTAACGCGTCACATGTAACGCCATCTCCTGAAGCGCCGACGCCGTCAAGCAGCGTCTGCTCGTCATCAGCATTGTAGTATGCACGCTATCCCTCAACTCTAAGCGCGTTAAGCAGCAACGCCTTCTTCCTGCCTGGCGTAGCGTCCAGGGCCACTGCGTCAACGTAAACTTGCAAGACGCGGCGCCAAGTCTTCCACGGAATCGAAGGCACGCCAGGACATTGCAAGAACGGAGGTGGTGGAGTTGCGGGGAACATGCTGCTGCCGAGACAGGCCGGATGCGGAGGTAATGAATGTAGAGCAGCTACTCCACGTGTAAAGGTCTGCAGTCCCGTCAATCCACCGAAATATCCCTAGTTAGCGTCTTCATAGTAATCTGCACGGGAGAAAATGGTAGTATATAGGTGTTCTGTGGTAGAACGTAGAATGGCTCACATTTCGGCAGGATAGACGCGGAGAAATGCAGGTATAGTTTTGGTGTGTCACAAGCAGGTAGTCATCAGGAAATACTGCATCGGTGGTGTGGTGTCCGGTGTGCTTCACAAGGTCACACTACTGAAACCGTAATCAAAACACCGACACCACATTTGGTAATGGCATCAGCTAGCGCAAGCGTGATGACAACCTCCTCTGCCACGGTGGCCGTTTCTGTTTTGCGAACGCTGCATGCTGTTTGCCAGCTATGGTGCGGGGTGAGGGCTAGCGCTACCATCGCTGGTTTTGAGGGGTGCTAAGAGGCGTCCCTATACGTAACGTCCGGACGTCCATTGAAGCGTTGATCGAATTGACGTGCCCGGTCGGCCCGTCTTTCAGCGTGGTGTTCCGGATTTATTCGCTTGGAAATGCGAGGGATGCAGATGCTTCGATGGCATTCTGTTATGATCGAGGTCTCAATTGTTGGGGTCCGCGCTCGTTGGTCCAACTCGCTGCAGTAGTGCCCGGCCAGCGTGTGTGAATGACAGCCGCTCATATTGGGTGGTGAGGGTAGCTTCCATCAGCTCGCTCACAGTGTTGGTGATGCCAAGAGGTGGACATTACTTTGTGAGGGACTGGGGACATGAGAAGACCCCGGCCTGTCTTATATGCATTGCGAGGTGTTGTCTCCAGCCGTTCGCTTTCGGCGTGGGTGAGACCTGTAGGTAAGGTGCAGAGTAGGTGATGCGAGAGCAGATGAAGGCTTGAAAGAGGCGCAGGAGGTCAGACTCTCGCATGCCTCGGTGCTTGTTAAAGGCTCGCTTGAGATGACGTCCGATCTGCACCACCGACTGGTCAATGCGTTGGAACGAACTAGTATTACTGACGTTTGCCTGTAGGTGCAGACCCAGAATCATGGTGTGATCTCTTTCAGGGATGGGGCTACCATGGACCTGGAGGTTCATCTGAGGAAGTGGCTTTGATGCACGTCATCCTGGGGACGGGATTATGATGTACTCTGACTTAGTCACCGAGCCCCGCCGCGGTGGTCTGGTGGCTAAGGTACTCGGCTGCTGACCCGCAGGTCGTGGGTTCGATTCCCGGCTGCGGCGGCTGCATTTCCGATGGAGGCGGAAATGTTGTAGGCCCATGTACTCAGATTTGGGTGCACGTTAAAGATCCCCAGGTGATCAAAATTTCCGGAGCCCTCCACTACGGCATCTCTCATAATCAAATGGTGGTTTTGGGACGTTAAACCCCAAGAAAAAAAGACTTAGTCACCGAACATCTAAGACAAACTGTATGGAGGTATCTGCCGACACGAACGAAGGCGGTTTGGAGCGCCTCTTAGGTTTGGCTGCCACTGCTCTGCCTTTGGTCTAAGCCAGGTAGTCCCATGACTACCTGGCTTAGATGAAGTCCCATCAGTGCGGCGTTGAAAAGCAGGAGTGATACAAGAGCCTTGCGGTGTGCGACTGTTACCAGGAGAGACGATACATGAACTTGCCGTGCCGATACCCAGTTTTAAATGACAAGCATTTCACAGCGAACTTCGCTGACTTTGAATCTATCTATCTATCTATCTATCTATCTATCTATCTATCTATCTATCTATCTATCTATGTATCTATCTATCTATCTATGTATCTAGCGAGCTAGCTAGCGAGCTAGTTAGCTAGCAATCCGCCTACAACATTTAGCTCTCTCTGCTGTTTACATAATCGGATCTATACAAAAATTGGTATGGCCAAACATGACTGTGAGACGACCTTAAATGACTGGTCATAACATAGAAATCACGACGTGTATGTCATGAATGTCATATTTTATATGTCATGGTCTTGCTGCTCTTGTGGTGGTTTCGTTCAGATGACATATTGCCAAACTGGTATGGTATGATTGACTGCATGGTGAACATAAGTGACAGGCCCTAACGTGGAAATCATGACATGGATGTCATGTAAGTCATGACTACACGTCACGCTTATGATGCGCTCGCGGCCGTTTCGCTAGCTTCACATATACTAAATTTAGTATTACGTGACTTGAATGAACGACGAAGGTAAATGACACCTCCAAACAAGATAATCATAACATGCGTATCATGTAGAACATGACTACATGCTACGCTCATAGCATGCTCGCGGCCGTTTTGCTAGCTTCCCATATGCGAAATTGGGTATTACGTGATGTGAATGGACGACGAACACAAAAGCCAGGCATCAACATGATAATCATGACATGGAAGTCATGTACCCCATAATTTACGTCCGCCTCGTAACGTTGTGCTGATTTTAAATTGACATATGAACCTTCGTCCTTCGTGCTTCGCATATCATCGATTCTCGCTGTACGTGGGATCTGCCAATTTTTATTTTTCGGTCGGGGTGAAAGCCTGGTACGTATGCATAAGTACAACGTCTGATGCCAAGGGTCTGTAGTTGTCGAAGAATCGCTTCGTGGAGACCGTTGTCGAAAGCCTTCGAAACATCGAGACCCACAATGTCTTCTATATCAAGGGTGCGTCGCATGACGATCTGGTGGTGAACAATAAGCATAATGTACGGGGCTGCTAGATAAGGCGAAAGTCCATAATTGTGCCTGGTAGAACGTGGTTGTCTTCAAGGTAGCGAAGTAGTCTAGCCTAGATCACGCGTTCCACAGAGAAAGTGGTAGAAATGTGGTGCAGATTGGCCAAGGTAGGTGATTTTCCCGGCTTGGGAATGAAGACTCAATTGGTGCACTTTCATTCTTTCGGAATGGTGCCGCTGGCCTAGCATTCTTGAAGGTACTCGGTAAGGGCATGAATAGAGACGTCGTCCAGATTTATAAACAGTGTGTTAGAAAGGTGGTCGGAGCAGGCCGCTGAGTTGGTCTTAAGGCGATTGAGTTGTGGTTGGATTTCCGTTAAAGGGATGGGAGCGTCTAAGGTATGATTGTTCAATCTCTGATAAATGGAGAGGCGGGTTGCCGGTTTGGTCCAAATGTGAGTGTCTACTAGCTTTTGTTTGAGCTCATCTGGCGTGCCAAGATACAGGTAGAAGATTCGCTCAAGTTTTTAGCGTGATTGAAGCTTTCCTCCACTTGTGTCCATGGACCACATGTCTGAGAAGGCACCATGTTTTTCTAGTGTTAAGGGTCTTGTTTACCTGGCAGCAAATGTTTTACTTCTTCTGTCGGTGAGTTCGATTGCGTAGTTCTCTGTATCTGTATGGGAGCATGCCGACCGACGGCGGATGTCATGGTCATATTTTGAAGAGGACAGTAGGGCCTCGGCGTCTTCTTGTGCTCCCAGAGATAGGAGTTGTAACGGTCACAGTAAAGGACTGTGTCCTTCACTTCGATCGCCTGCGTGGCGTCCGCCACGCAAACGGCACGCGTCCTTGTGTTCTCATCATTTTGTGTCCCGTGTTTTTGTGCCCTTCATAACTATGTCCGCCACTTGTTTGAAAAGTTCTGTTGTCCATGTGTTGATGTTAGTAATGGCGGAAGGTGCGGCTTGCTCTTTCTTGTGTGTGCGAAAAAGGTCCCAGTCGATCACCTGAGCCGGCCATGTGCGTTGCCTCATGGGCTCTTGTACCACAATCTCAAGCATGAAGTGATCGCTTCCAAAATCTTCGTTAGTATAAAACCAAGAAGCTTCTGCTCTGGAGTTCGTAAAAACGAGATCTGGCGTTGTGTCTCGGTGTAGGCCCGAAACCAGCCTAGTAGGGTAGGATAAATCTGTGATAAGGGTGAGCTGGTGGGTATGCCAGTCATTCCAGAGGCGTCTGCCCTTGGCTGATTCGTAGTGTTAGCCCCAAGCGCGATGACGCGCATTGAAGTCACTGATTACAAGGAGAGGCTGCCCTTGCACTAGCTCCTGGGCACTTAGGGAAAAAAAAAGAGTCCGAAAACGTCTTTAGGGGCCCGTGGAGTGCTGTATACATGAAATAAAAACTAATTAGGGCGACGATTGTTCACGGATCGAGGTAATACTTCTAACAATATGTGTTAGGTGAATGTATGATTCAAATTATGCGGCAGGCTAGTGAGTTCGCGCTTGACGATGGTGGGTACTTGAGGCTTTACTCGTTCTGACAAGTATGTTGGGAAACCGGCAATTTGCGTGTTCGTTCACCCTTCTTGAAGGCCGGGCTATCACCTCCAGATGATTACTCACGATGAGGAACTGTTGAAGAACCACAGGATTCTGCGCGAACGCCTGACAGTTTCATATCCAGACGGTGGTGTTAGCCATGATTAGGCTGGAAAACTTTTGGCAATAAAGAGAGTGCCGGCGCAGTGGCCGTGGGTTCAGTGATAACTGGGGGTTTTCTCTGGGCTTCTATGATTTTGCTCAAGCCCTCAATTTGTTGGGCGACCTATAAGCCAATTCTGTTAAGTGAATGCTCGATGTGTGCTTCTAGTGCCCTGATGAGAGTGTGACTGAGTTTGTATTTTTTCTGGAGTTTGTCGAGACAAGTTTGACAATCTTCGGGTTTGGGATTGTTGTCAGCTGGAGCTTTGCGTTTGTGTGCTGGTCCGCTAGGAGGCGCCATTTTCATAGGTTCTACCGTAGGTGGTGACTGCGCGACCGGCGTAAGCGGGGTGTGTGATGTGGTTCGACTTTCAAGAGCCTCCACTTCGATTATGAGTTGTATAACTGCTGTCAGTTCTACAATGGTTTTGTGTGTGTCTGAGGTACTGGGAGTTCTCTCCTGCGTACTCACCGGCTATTGATGTCCTTGTGAGGCGGGGGAAGATGACAGTGACGCAGCTGGATGGCGCATAGTAGAAGAAACTCCAAGCTGCTGGGTGACTGCAGGTGGCTCTTTTCTGTTTTGGGAGGAAGTCTGCAATCCTCGGCTCGGCGCGGTAGGCCTACCGCGGCTAGAGATACTGTATATGCTACCTTTAGGTACCAGAGTTGCGCATACATTTTTCTTCCGCCGCTCGCGCCGCTATTCAGCGAGCGCTGTCACGTGGTGTGAAGTGACGTCAAATGTTCAATTTCATGCGGCGAAGCCAACTTCACGTGCACGATGGCGCAGCGCCCACGCGTGCTCTGCCAGCACATACTTTGGCCTCATCGTGACTGCCATTGGAGGTTTTACCTTGTACGTGTACGATTTACGTTACCATGTTACCGGATAGAATCTGCACATGCGCGGGTCTTTACAGAACGTAAATAACGGAGGAAGGAAAGGTAGGAAAGGCCCTGACGTCACTCGTTGTGAAGCCGTGATGAAGCCGAAAGTCGGCCATATTGGCTGGGAAAACTCTCCTCTCTTGTTTACATCCGAATGTAAAACAGAAGGCGAGACTCTCCGGCTCGAAAATCACGTGAGCTGCGCAGCGCGCGCGTCGTGACGATCCGATACTAATAGAACGAGGCTCAAAACTCAGGGCCAGCGCGACACCTTCGGTGAAATCATTTCGTCCGAGTATTAACGGCGAGTAATAGCTCACCGACAACGAAGCAAGTACAAGAGAACGCGCGCTAGATGTACTGAAAACGGTGAGTGTTTTCACGTCATTAATTCAGCAACTGTACAGACAACACGATTGGTCGTGCGCCTTCTACGGTTGCATTCCGCCACGCGGCCGACGCAGCGTCCGGCCACTGTGTCGTGTTTCGTGCGAAACTCACCGGCGTCAGCATTCTGCGACCGTGGTGACTTTGAGCACGCTGCAAGTGACACTTGAACGTGGTTGCTGTTACGTTGAGATTACATGCAATGCTGGGGGAGAGTATACGAAGCGGAACAGAAAATGTGTTCTAATACGCACATGCAAGTTGTTACTGTACACACACAACACGAAACTGCGTGTGTGCACATGGTCCTCATTGCGTCTTGCTGGGCTCAACAGCGTCGTCCGTTGCCATAAGTAGAAGCACTGCCCAACCGTCACTGACCTGCAAGGCGTTCGTCGTCGTTCCGCTTCGTCATAGTGCCCAAAGCGATTTCGCTGAATACTAATTGCATCATCCACGTCATCCGCCGCACGACACATGGATATGCACTCGCTCTACATACTGTTGAAACCCCGTGATGAATAAAAGGATTTGTAAACGTTGCTAAGAGTACGGTAACTGCCAGAAGAACACTGCGTAACCAATAACGCGGCGCAGAGCACGGATATTGTCCGCCACGGCTCAGCACGAGACCTGGGGAGGCACACATGCCGCCGCCAGCTCCACTGCGCAACACGTAACCATGGCAGCGCCACCATTGTGCCCAGTGAATATCGCCACTACGATGTCATTTCCTCCACACTTTTCACGTAATGCGACGGCTGGGCATGCCCTCTCCTACCTTTCCTTCCTCCATGATGTAAAGCTTTACCTAACGTAAATTACCCGCCGGGTAGGCTTTACTTCGTTCGTCAAAACTCACGATATCCGCATTGCGGACATTCCACGCATCGTATCAAAATAAGCCGAAGGGCAAGCGCCAATAGCGATTACATTGTTTCAGCCGGATTACCAAAGCTAAAATTGCTAGAACATGGAAACCGCAATCGTGTGAGCCGCTGACAGACTAGATAGGTCGCGCCATCTAGCGGTTTCAAAAGGAACCAGGCGACCACAAAACTGTTTTTGCAGAAACAGTGCATTGTACGACTGATGTAAAAACCGCACTGCGGCGTCATCAAGAATGAGTTACGTTTTTAATCATTTTCACCTCACTCAGATAATTGTTGAGTTTACCTTCCCCAAAGCACCATATTTTAATTAAAGATACCATAGTGGAGGGCTCCGGAAATTTCGACCACCTGGAATTCATTCACGTGAACCTAAATTTAAGCACACGGGCCTCAACCATTTTCGCTACATATAGCAACATACCGCCTCTCTACAACCGTGCAATCTTGTTCAGCGCGTCTAAATAAGTCTGCGGCACGCCGCCCACGCCAGAACATCGTGCCGCATTTTCCTCTTGCGTGCGCGACGAGTGGCTCACTGCGCAGCCGTGGAACATAATGGCGCACATAAGTGAAACTCTGCTCCCGTAGGGAGCATATACAGTAATTCTAAGCGCGGCAACCAGCGTGGCCGCGAGAAAAAAATTGGTCTAGGATGGTCACTCATCATCGTGCGTATTCTTGTTGGTACCTCTGGGTTCCTCTTTTCGTTAGGAAGCCGTAGGTGTCAATTGAAGTACGCTAGGGTCTCACTGTCTGGGGTGAAGCCACAATTTGGCGCAGCCCATGTGAAGTGCATCCTTCATCCCATAGCTCTGGGCTGGGTCTCCTACCACACGCCACAACACTCTAGAATAAGTCACTACTTACCAATCAAAGGCTGGGGCGGTACCATTTCACAAAATCAAGAACGATCGAGACGACTCTCTTCTGAATGTCCAGCGACCTCGCAGAAAGAAAAAAAGCAAATTGCTCACAGTGATGTGTGGAGGGCCTTAAACGCTTGAGTGCTTCAAACAGTTTCGATCTTCAACAAGGTCCTCCTTGTTCAACAAATGATGCTACGTATCCCCATATATAGGCCTTTCAAGCAGCACATAGTAGTGTCACTGCAAGTCTAATTTTGTAGAACAACACGTACGTATACGTGCTGAACCCATGCGGATGCGATGTAGTCTTGAATAGCCCTTTTGTCACATAAAGCTGGTGGGGCTGGTGGGGTGACAAACATGAACGTTGAAAACTATTCATCGTGGCTTGTCTGAATAGATGCTAAGGGTCTCTAGGAACCTTTTATTTTTATTTTTTTACCTAAGCTCTAAAACATTCCGAGTAATTCTGTCCGCCACCTTATTACCCGCTATAACCATATATGCAGCGGAAGTCACTCGAGAACTATGTTAAGTCCTATATTGTCTATAGATCTTTGTGAATATGCAGAGATCTTCGTGTGCGCTTCTCCAAAACAAACCTCTGCTGTGTCCGCAACAGAACAGGCATTCTCTGCCCCACAGTACCACGACTGCTTGCTGTGCATCCAAGGAAGGGTCAGCAGGCTGTCCATATGAACAAAGTGGCTTAGTGCAATTCGCTTTCTTTGGTAAATTCCAGACAAACACGACAAAAAGCTGAGATGTGATTTCGCGTGTCGCCGCAGGTGACTGAGGAATGCTCGACCTGGGCGCAATTCATTTAGTGAAGATAGCTGCATGAGCAGTTATAGAGAGGCCAGGAGACTCCCCGAATCTCGGTGGCGGCCGAGATTCATGGAGGACCGTTAAGCTGGTCGCTGCTAGAGGCACTCTCAGGAAAACTCTGAGGCCTTGACAATTGTTTTCGGCCGTACTAACGGAAGCTTTTGGGAGAAATTAGGAAAATTGTGAAGAGCACGTGGTTGAAAATTATTGCCATATTCAACTTTGTCATCATGATGATTGGCATCCTCAGCTTATATTAGCCAACCACCGAACGTTGCTTACCTGTGGTAAAAGGGCTAAGCTCGTAGTGTCTGCAGTACGTCGCTAATTTATTCAGTAGTCCAGCTTAGCCCCAAGAAAGCACACATGTTTACTTTTCGTAATTGATACTCTTCAAAGCGATATCTTCATTCGCGTCTCTCACAGGTGCATGCTGAGGAATAGTATAAAGGCAAACTGCGTAAACGTATGATTACTAGAAACGAGTTCTATAATAGATGCAAAAATGAAAATGTACTGATCACGTGCTTCTGACAAAGGCCTGCCATTCGTCCCCAGCTTTCGGGTATAAATAATAATATCTGGGGCCTGTCATCCCAAAACCACGACATGATTATGAAAGACGCTGTAGTGGGGGGCTGTGGAAATTTCGACCATCTGGTGTTCTTTAACGTGCGCTGACATCGCATAGTACACGGGCCCCTAGCATTTTGCTCCCGAAGAAATGCGACCGCTGCGACAGCGATCGAACTCGCGACCTTCGGATCAGCAGCCAAACACATCAAAGGTGCCCTGAAACACTTTTCGAGCATGGTCAGAAAATGCTGCCCATCGGTAGTAAAGGCTTTCGAGAACACGCGAGCCACATGGTATAGCACAGCACGCGGCCTGGAATTCTCGATAAATTATCAGTCAGCTAAAAATAGCGTTCTCTTCGCTTGACAAATCACGGAATGGGCCCAAAAATCACACGTAGATGACCAATCTATCAGTCATTGGCTGATTGGCGTGCTCGGTTGTTACAGAAATCACCGGGAGAGGCCATCACTTGCCCACGCGTACGCACGCAAGTATGCTGAAAAAACCACATATTTGATGAAAAAAAAAATGCTGAGGGTCCTAAGGTGCGCGTGACGTGTTTTTGTTTGTTTGTTTGTTTGTTTGTTTGTTTGTTTGTTTGTTTGTTTGTTTGTTTGTTTGTTTGCCCCTCTTATCTCTCCCTGCTTAGCTTCCAGCGGTTTCGTCGGAACGAGAGAAGAGAGAATGCGATTGCAGGGTGTGACAAATCTTTAACTCCGCTCGTCCACGACGGAATATTAAAATTTTTGCGGCGTTGACCTATCAGACAATACGCTTTTCTAGTGAATAAATTTCACAGTTACTCACAAAAGTGTTTCAGGACCCCTTTAACCACTGATATACTCTGGCGGACTCCGGAATAAAGGTGGCAAGTCAACAGCCCTACTAATGTAACACCAGAGAAATATCGTTGCCATTATTGTAAAAAAAAAATGTGTTTGCTCCAAGTCGCACAAACCTTAGCACAGTGAAGCACGAATCGCCACTTGGACTCCCCGTCGACCGACACGTCTCCAGATTCACGATTCTTCTTTCTCTGGAGTACGCGCTTTCTAAGGATGCCTCACGACTTTCTGGACACCATCGAGCACGACCGAACTATGCGCTCTATAGAGCGGGTGTTGCGCGAAGTGTCTTCGTCAGTGTGCATGGTTTGCTTGCTTCCTCTTCATCTACTTCTTTCTCTCTATTTTTTTGATGTTCTATCTCTTCATCTATATTACTGCGTTTTTCTGAGCACTTTGTTCTGCCCTGTCTCTATATACTATGATTACCTACCAACTAGAGATCAGCCCTCTGTAATTCCTGACCACATTTATGCAGCATTATTTCAATTGGTTCTGCATATATGCGGCTACATATTCCCGTTGAGACACACCATTGTACACCAATTATTAGTCATTGAGCAGCTCATACGATTGAAGTCAGAAGATACTATGAGTTTAGATTTTTTTTTTTTTGAATATTGAAAGTATTTCAAAATTTCAGCATTTAGCCATAATGACGTAAGCTAAAGCAGGCAGTATTAAAATGCGGCCACCAAGGAATGAGTAAGCCAGGTGGTCGTTTCAGTTAGGAGCAATGCGGGGTGATACAGTGCACTAATATTGGTAATTGTTGAGTTTAACGTACCAAGACCACGATATTATAACGAGGGATGCTGTAGTTGGGGGATTCGAAGATTTCACCACCTGGGTTTTTTTAACGGGCACCTAAATATATGTACACGGACCTCAAGCACTTTCAGCTTCTTCGTGAATGTCGCTGCCGCGGTCGGCATTTGATTCCGCGAACTTCGGGCTAGCAGTCGAGCATCGTAACCAGTAGACTACAGCGGCGGGTCCCACGGTGCAAAACGTAATCATTGCCATGGGGAGGAGCTAGTGCAAACGAAAGTTGATGAGTTCTGGGATACTGCAAGTGGTTGTGCATACTGGCAGAGAGTCGCTTGCCATAATGTTCGATAAATTATGTTGGGATACTTTTTGTACAAACCATAAAAATACCAGTTTGGCGCTGTCGTCGCTTTTGTTGCCCGTCGAGCAAGTGATGAAGGGTTATTGACAATAGAATTGGTGGGTTAGGCCAAGTTTTGTACTCATAACTTTTAATCCGACAAGGTATTCATAAATTCAAAAAATATTAAATAAAGAAATTTTAATTGTTAGGATGGGTATATATTAAGCGTTCTTAAAGGGCGAGCTTATGTGACAAAATCAATATTGTGAGCGTGACAAGTGAATGACTCTTCATTATCTTGACATATTGTCATCATGCTTTAGCTCGAGCCTGGCTGAATAAAGCGGTTCCTCGTAAGCTAAAGCACATTGATGATGATACGTACAGATGACGAAGATATACAGGTGAAGATATGTCAAGGGAAGGAAGAGCAATTCACTTGTCGGCTCACAATATAGAAATGGAAGTAAGAATTCGAGAGTACATACACAAATAAAAGAGATGCAACATTTAAAAAAAAAATTCTGTTGGCGTTCTCAAAAACATTTCGACAGTACAGCAAACATTCTTAGTTGTGTCGTAATCTCAGATCATAGAAGCTCCGAAGGATCGGATACTGCCAGGTTCTGCTAGGCCCATGCCAAGTGTCTTAAACACCCTTTCTTTCAAGCAGAAAAACGGTGACAAGAGAGAAAAAATTGATGATTCACTTACACCGGATTGCAAGAAGAACGAAAGGAATGGGAACTAGGCCACATGGGTGCAAGTGAAAGATAAGTGAGGAAATGAACCGTAGCTAATCCATTGCGGACGTCTTAGTCATCCTTGTTTTGATTGATTTTCTATGTCAAGGAAATACCATGTCTTTATAATTTCCAGAAGCAACACGTGCTAGATGTGATAATGCCTCATAATTGACGGCCTCCGTAATATACTCCCTATAGTTTGTGCTATACGTGAAAGAATGTGAAGATACTTACCCTCAAAGCGGCTTCAAGTAATGAACAATTTCATTGAAAACAAAGTTTGATGATGACGTACCTAACATAAATTAACTAATCGTATATTCCTCACAAGAATGAATTTAGAGTGTCTATGGACTTTCGGATTCTATTTTTGTAAAGTATATGCAGGATCTCCAATGCTTCATGCTGAGCGATTGTGCCGAAAGCAAAGAGCACACCAATGATGTGTCGGTAAAACTAGCAGCTATTGCAGTTGGAGAATTTCATCCACGCAGCCACAATATTCAATGTATAATAATAATAAAAACAGCAAGAAAAGTAGACACAAGATTGAAGAAACGTAATGAAACAACCGTAACCAGTTTAAAGCAGTACAAAATATTCTAAAAAGATACCACTTCGTTGCGAATCATGAATCATTTGTGGTAATGAAAACGTTTGGGGATAGTGCCTCTAGACGACCTCGCAATAAG
Source organism: Rhipicephalus microplus (assembly GCF_043290135.1). Lineage (NCBI taxonomy): Eukaryota > Metazoa > Arthropoda > Arachnida > Ixodida > Ixodidae > Rhipicephalus > Rhipicephalus microplus. The sequence goes on along the minus strand of NC_134710.1, from coordinate 217,508,955 downwards.
CTGTTTAAGATTCCATAGCACCATAGTTTCACGTTAATCGTGAAATCATTAAACACTATTTATGATACTTCTTGGAAATCAGAATACACATTGATGGGAAGCACATCATGAATTAATACATTCAATGGACTAAGTAATATCCTAAATATACAAATTATATCACTTGAAATTGGAGACAATGAACATTAAAGAGACACATATTGATCAGAAGCCTAAAACACGTGGCCCGCTGCTTCTCACCGAATAAAGTTTTGCCACTTTCTTACTCAGAACATTTTCTCGCCTAGTGCAATGAATAGCACTTTGTTCGGGTAAGCTGCCGCAACGAGACTGATTGGAAGCATTTTTTATGAGCCACCTTATGTTGTCACTGTGAATTGAAACATCACAAAGAAACTCTAACTTTATTACAGAATCGACGTACAAAATCAGTCACTGTGGAAATGAGTATCGATATCTTTTTTTTTTTTTAAACCGGACGTGAAATCCCTTTCATAAGTGACTCTTTTCATATAGGATGGGGGAAGGCGTTCCTTCAGATGGAAAATCTGAGTGACATTTTGTTCAAACTCTCTGTCTCTCTCCCGCTATTTCTTCTCCCTGCCCGTTTCAACATACCCGGCCACCATTCCGGTCCACCATACCGGTTTTTTAGGACTAAAGTTCTTAACTGTGACCCGCTAGCTTAGGTGTGTTAGCGACCCCTGATCGAAATCGTACGTGAAACGTTTAGGTAGCGCCTTATATGTGCTTAATTTTTTTTCCGAAGGAAGTCCACCCTCACAAGGTGAAATCGGCATAACAAAAATATTATTCGCACTTCCAGGCACAATACAGTGCCGGGAACATAACCTTAATGGATAAAGGTTAGTCATAATAATTGTTAGGGTTTAAAGTCCTAATACCACCATATGATAATAAGAGACGCCACAGTGGAGCGGCTCCGGAAATTTCTACCACCTGAGTTTTTTTAACGTGGACCTAAATCTAAATAACGGGGCCTCTAGCACTGTTGCCTCCATCGCAAATGCGGCCACCACCGCCGGGATTTGATCCCACGACTCGCAGCCATAATCACCAGACCAACGAGGCGGGTGAAGTTCCAAAAGTTCTAAGCACAAACGCAATGCCTCTTGTGATAACTAGGAAAGTTAGAACAGCGAATAAAATGTAGCTACATTGTAGCTCTGGAGGCCAGTATACACGCGCGAACATCTCATGTCATCGCGTAGGTTGCTGAATTTGCGCGAAATGGCCTCTACCCGCTCTCTTCTTTAACACAAAAGTGTTTTATGCCGGGTCCACCACGGCTCCTCTGACGTACTTTCGTCACGGAAGTGACATTGAAAAATATTTACTGATTGCAAAGAATAAACCAGGAGGCACGCATTCGTCGTGCGGAATCAAACCAGCAACCCCCGACTCAGAGTGATGTTTTGCCTTGGAGTCCAAACCGAAATTCATTGCTTCTGCAAAGGCAACCAGCGTCAAAACAGCAAGCGAGCCCGGCTGACGCAATCACCGGCAACGGTGCGTCTTGCGCGATGCACGGCAAGCTCCCTCTGTCCGCGGGTCGGATTTCAGCCCGAAGATGCAGTCGACGTCATTTAGCCCGGTGCGTCTTACGCAACGTGTGGCAATACCACTCGCCCATGTGTGCAATTCAGCGGCGGTTCCTGACTGGAGGCTGCTGACACAAGAGCAAGCGGTGGTTCCTGATTTGAAGCTGTTGACGTAAGGTATCCCCGGGGCCTATGAAAGAGCCAAGCGGTGTGACGATAAGCAGCAGACAAAAGCGTCAGAGCGTCCAAAGACATCCCGGCTCTTGTTCGCACCTGAGCATACGAGTTCCTCAAGCTGTCGACCCCAGTGCCGAACATGTAACGCCTCTGTTTATGCTGTACATAAATGTTGCCTAAACTCCCCGTCACCTTGTCCGCTCTGTCTATCAGCTCTGCACAGAAGCAGCCGCAAGCTGAGACACGCGATTCCCAACCGTAGGGACAGCGGCATGATACTATAACAGTGCGCGGCGCTAACCAGTACGCCACGGAGCGTATACGTTGTCTGGAGCGCTAGGCAAGCCATCTACATACGCCATTCACCGTGTGACAGTCGTCACAGCTTCAAAACTTTAGCGCGTTTTCGTTATGGGATGACGCTACGGCCTTGCGTTGAACTCGTTCTAAAGGTCATCGTCTCCACGAAGCGCTGCCTTCACAGAGCGTGGTCTCCCCTGCGCGCGCGCTATAAGACTCGCAAATTGGGTGAGGATGAAGGCTACTTCACACGCTTTCACGGCCGCGTTTAGAAAGGAGCACGCTGGTGACACACGACGCAGGAATAATTGTGACGGTTGTTCACACTTGACCTGTGTATACTTGTGCGCTTGTTTCTTGCATCTTTCTGTATGAACAGCGTGCCATAAATGTCCAGCTGTGACAGTTGTTAGTCCGCGTTCGTCCTGTGCATGCTAATTTCGTGCGTGATTTCTGATCTACAAGGTTCGAGCTGCTGGCCGTTGTTAACGTAACTTTTCAAATTGTTGCTGTTGCTGAAACAATGCACAATAAAGGTTCAACTACCTCTGTAAAGACACGTTTCACTTTTGCGTTTTACCGATTCCTAAACAGGGGGATCAGCCACCTTTTTGCGACGGGATAATAAATGAATAGGCATCATTTAAAATTATTTTATAAATAGCTCCTCGGTAGTTGAATCCTCATGCTTGAGGATTATCTCACTGTTGATAACTAAGTGATGCTGGACACTGGATTTTTGGGACCATGATTGTTCCGCCTGGTTTGGTGCACTTCGTCATACATGTGTCTTAAAGGGGTACTGACACAAAAATTCGGGGCCGAGATAGCCTGCGGGGTCAACTCTCTTGAACATTCGTATATCATCTGCAGGGTATCAACAGCGAATATAACTTGGAAGGTATTTTAAATCAACTTTGAAGTTTCCGTAAGCGACCGACTTCATAGCGCTATATACACCCTCGGAGTAGGTGACCCCGAGGTGACCCCCTACTTCCCTCGCGTCACCCCGCTGCGGTCAACAAAACAAGTTATGATGACGTCATAGCCGCCATTTTCTTTTGTCGCGTTAGTTCCCGAAGTCTATATTTCTCGGCGGCTGGTTGCGAGTGCATTGCCTTTGCGCACACTTATAAAATTTTGTGTTTGGTGACATTCCAGTGCCGTTTCCTGTTCGAAAGTAATTCTTGATGCGGATCGTGCGGAAGTGCGTCACAGTTCTGTGTGCTGACGCAGTCAAGAGTTGTACACGCTAGGTGACAACAGTTTTACCCAGGTTTCGGAACTCGCTCAAAAGGAAACTGAAACTGATCAATAATGAAGGGCCTGTAAATAATTATTTATCGTGTGCTGCAGCAAACAATGTGTCGTGTCATGACTAACAGCCCTACAACAACGCATTGCAGCAGAAAAACGCGAAGCAAATTTTTTTGTGTCAGTATCCCTTTAAGGACCGAAGCCACTACCATTTCGTGAGAGCGCATCTTCTCGTTCGTTGTCTATATTGTTTTCGGAAAGTAGAAGCGGAAAACTCGTTCTGGCTTCCTTTCGCCTCTCTCTAAATAATCTTTTCCCCCTCTCTCTCAGCGTCTTGTAGCATTGAAGCGTAGTGTAAGGAGGCAGGTAAATTAGCCTTCATTCCAGTTCATGTGCATCGTTCAGCAGCCGAAAGTTTCAGCGAGTTGTCTCGCTCCGACCCAACGAACAAGTAATCACTGGCACGGCGTTCGTCTCGTTCGTAGAAAACCAGAATTTCCGCTGCCACGAACTCATCCATCACTGTCGCTAATCTAAGGAATGTCGTCTACCGTGGCTCATATACGGCGTTGTTTCTATTCGTTGGCCCTGGGGTGTGACAAAACGCTTCCCTCCACTCAGTGAAGCCCCTTCCTTGCTCCCCTGCTGCGACAGATATATCTATGGGTCGTTCAGAAAAGTTTGAGCTCTCCGACTTGGCGGAGAAGACAAATAAAAATTTGAAAAGGAAGCCACTGATAAGTCAGTGTTACATGCCCTAGAGCATCGCCAGGATGAAATAGGCAGCTCATTTGTTCTTTATTTGCTTCCTGTAACGCCTTAAGGCAATTATGCCACAGCCATCGATTTTCCGACCACGTGGCAAGTACGATCTGCGTAGATATAGGGCATGTATTACATCCGTAAACATGAAAGAATGCAGCCAGGCTCAAAATGGCTCGAAAAAGATACAAAGAAATGATTTATATTTATTTATATTAACTGCACGTACGCCGGCTGCGGCAGCCTACAAATAGGGGTTGAGGTGCACGAATGCTGACACAGAGAAAACGGGTTTGATTCCTGGCCCGGAAGTCACAATGCTAGATGCCGTCGTGCACTGTTAGTGCACGTTGAAGAACCCCAGGTGTTCGAAACTGACCATTACTAATAGGTTTTCAATGCGCAATGTGGTCTAAGTTAACCGGAGCCTTCCTCAATGTCTTGTTCCACAGTTTTGGACCGTAAAACCACAGAAACTTTCATTGTTCTCTCGCACTCCCTCAGAATCAAAACACTTATGGACTACAGCGATTCCATTCATTTGTCACATTTCAGCTTTAGCGGCAACACAGGCGTGTGCGAGAAAGCGGACCAAGCTCAAGAAAAAACAAGGGGCTATTTTCAGGGTGCGAATGGTATTTGCAAGTAAGCCGTGAGACACGTCTTTCTGGCGGCGATTAACAGTGTATCTTCAACAACACACCCAGCTCGAAACTCGTTTAGGTACCATTATTTGCTGCTATGCTTCCTGCTAAGTGCGTTTCCCAAGAAATGGTCGTCGCAGCGGGATTCCGTTTCGCATCTATAGAAAAGCAGTGCTGCAGAGTCGAGACAGACTGACAACGTTTAGGTCGCATTGACGAACTGCCCAGTATTTTCCCGGCAGAAGACCCGGATCTATAGACAGCTATTGTGTCTGATCTTCCCTCGGGGCTCTTCGTTTTGCGTGCCTGTGCAGCCTGGTCAGGCCCATGCGTTCCACCCGGAGCAGTCGCTTCGCGCATCATCGCTACCAATTGTGGCAAGAAGTCGTTCGGCCAGTCCTCTCGCAGTGAGCGCCGTCCCAAGGACGTCGCCGCAAGGGGGAAATCCCTCCCCCCTCATCGCTTGCGGGGTGGCGGGTGAGGCGCCTCGGCCGCCGATTAAATCTCGCCTGTCCCTCCTCGCCGGCCGCGTATCCCCCTTCGGCCAGGAGGCACGGGCCGATCTGCGCAGAACGCCCGGCAGCCGCCCTCAGGTGCTGTTGTATACGCGCTAGAGAAGCGAGAACTCACCGAGTCGACCGGCATGGCTGTTGTACCACGGACGATGCACTGGTGCCTCGCCGCCTGCCTTGCGGTGGCCGTGGGACTTGTCCGGGAGGCGTACGCCATCGATGACCATCAGCTGTGAGCACTTCATCTTATTTCCTATCTGTCGTGTTTCGGTACTCGTGCTCGTGTGAAATTTCAAAGGAACCACTTGTGACTGCACGTATTTACACACGGGGTGTGAGCGGACGTTGCAGTGAAGGCAACGGTTTGTTGCAAGCTCGTACTATGCAAACGTGATCACCGTGTTCCCTCTTCTGGCTACCGCGCAGCCATACAAGACCAACATTAGAATTAGTAGAGAACAAGAAGGCGAATAAACGAGGAAGGAGGGAGGAGGGGCGTGCGAGCAAATCGATATACTTCCATAGCTTTGGATTGCTTGGAAGGCCAGTGCGGACAGGGCTTCTGAACCATGCACCATCCATGGTGAAATTCGCAGGCCATAGATCACTTCATAAAAGCAAGCATTGATCATTCAAAAACCGCTCTTACGAACAACAGCTTTGTAGGCAAGAATTAACTAAAGTTTTTGTTCCTGAGAACTGCTTGTCATTTGCAAATAATTCATATGTGGCATTTAACGATCCAAAACCACCACACAATAAAGAGAGACGCCGTAGTTAAGGGCTCCGGAATTTTCGACCACCTGGGACTTTTTAACGCGGTCATTAGAAAGTAGCAGTCACTCGTGTTCTCGATAGCGTCGTCGCTATGGCCTCTCCCTATTCCTGCTTATGGCTCTAGCGTACAAATTCTTTTGTTCTCTTTTCTATCGTTTATATCTGTATTAAACTAGATATTAAATATCTCAGGCGTCATCCACTTTCACACGTCTTCATAATATTAGAAGCGACAATGATTGGCCATCTTGAAACTATATAAAGGGTCTTAGAAACTGCGTTCACAGGTGACACGACGTACCCAAATTCCCAAACCTCGTACACCTTGAGAGTTATTTCATACTGCTGTTTTAAACGTACAGTTGTTATGCCGACCCCTAATCTTAGGTGTTTTACTTGTATAGCTTCTAATCAGTTTAATTCCTACACTACAGATCTGCTCGCTTCAAGGCCAACCCAACATTGTGCACTTCTGTGTATGCGTAATTATAGGTATATGTCTTACACGTGTAGTAATCCATATAAGCAGGCTTTGAATGTGTGTGTGTGTGTGTGTGTGTGTGTGTGTGTGTGTGTGTGTGTGTGTGTGTGTGTGTGTGTGTGTGTGTGTGTGTGTGTGTGTGTGTGTGTGTGTGTGTGTGTGTGTGCGTGCGTGCGTGCGTGCATGTTAAATGTATTTTTACTTATTCAACACCACTTGGCTTATCTCTTCGGTAATGAACCTTAGAAACTGCGCTCGGTGTGAATTTACACCTAGCGCAGCCGATAGCGGCAGCCCAATTAGGAACTAAGTCGCTGATATGGCCCCTGATCTCGTGGGTGTGTACTGATTCCCAAGCTTGTCTACCAGCAGGGCTTGTTAACATGGCAGGGATGCCAGAAAGTGTTCTACTATTAACGCCCATTACGAGTGTCAAGTGGGAAATATAAAAGGGCATTTGAGTTACATCACGTCTCTCATTTTGCGGCACATTGTTTGCGCATAAACGAGAGACTATGACGTGGAATACAACCTCTAATTTCGTAAATGGAGACCGCGTGTTGTACCCTGGTTACGTTGTTTCACTTTCCAAGTCGGACGTTGCTATCTGTAACGAACTATACTTGCCCCTTCATGTCACAGAGTTGTCAAACTCTGCAAACACATTTTCTGGATGGAAGCATTTGAAGCGGGACGAGTTCTATTGTTTCTTCTTCGGTATAGTTATCTCGATATATTTCAAATGAATAATTGCTGATTTTGTTTATTATTACTAATTCGTGCAATTGAGAACATGAATGCGTGAATTAATAGATCAGAGCTCGCGTTCACGTCTCGTGTGTTCCCGTACAAGACGATTGTTATCGTTGGTATCTTCATCTATTAGGCACCAGCTCTCGTTCGTGCAGAAATCCCACTTAAGTGCAGGTTAAGGAACATCTAAAAGGAGGCAGTAAAACTCCACACAGTCAAACTTATCATCATCATTGTCATCGTAAGCCTGTCTTATGCCAAAAGAAGGACAAAGACTTTCCCAGTGATCAACTCACCCTGTCCTACGCAAGTTCATCCCACTCAATGCCCGTGAATTTCTCAATTCCTTTCCACCACCTCTGCTATCCTAGATCTGGCTTCCCATCTCTCTGCATCATCGATTCTGACCAGGGGCGCAGCCCGAATTTGTCTCTTTTTTTTTTTGGGGGGGGGGGGGGGTGTGATTAGAAGGTCCAACTACCGTACTTGCACTTGTATAGGTAAGGACAAATTGTAAGGCAAAGCAAACGAAGGCGCCCGTGCACCAGATACGTAGTATTCTTCCATCCTATAGTTGAGGTGTCTTATAGTGAGTTTAAAAAACACACGTGCACCAAATATGTCGCGATGGCGTTCTTATGCTCATGGAGTCGCCAATGACTCGATTGCACTTAGCGGAAACAGCAACAACAACGACAATCTCGCTGGGTTGAATTTCTTGCAATTTTGGACCAACTTTGTGCAGTTAGCATTTTGACGTATTCGAAAAGTGATGGTACATACGAATAGTGGTTACTCAATTCGCAAATCGAACTAAACGGCACACTATGCTATACCGTATTCGACACATTCGAATATTCGCACTGTCCAAGATACCGCTGAGGCACAGTACTGATAAGATCATGCTGCACGTAACTCGAGTGCTTGCCGATGCCTTGATACAAAGTCGAATCCACATCCCCTCTATGAGCGCGCGGGAAGCCCTGGCCCTGCCTTCAACTCGAAAATAATCAGCATTGCTCGTCCGGGAAAGATTGCAGCATCGTCTTGCCTCTCTGGCAGTATTGCTTTGTTTACTTTTCATTGGGATTTGTACGGAAGTCAGAGCTATTGTTTGGTACTGCAACCGGAACGACGATTGTCAGGAAAAGCGTTTTTACACAATCGGGTATATATAACGGCTATGCGAAAGCAGCGGGAATGATCTCAACGCAAAGGAGAGTGTCTTGAGAGGCGTCAGGTGCCACGCACCGCAGCACGCTCGCAAATCTCGCGGTTTCCATAAAGAACATCCCTCGGTTGCACAAGAGAGATCGTTATAGGCATCGTCTAAACATAGCATCAAGCGTCTTTACTAACTTGTCATGCAAATTGGGGGAGGGGGGAACAGTGGGGGGAGAGCAGACGCAAATCCCTCGACACCACGCGGAATTCGCCGAAAACGGGCTTTCTTGCGCGATCTTACGCCCCCACGCGTTCGCGAAGGCAAAGCAGAAGCCGCGGATTCTACCTAAATTGACAGTGTTTATCGCATCTACCCGAGGCGGCATTGAGTCGATGGGCGCTCGGGAAAGGCCAGCCGAGCGGGCTTTCCACTTTGCCAGAGGCACCGCTCTCGGCGGCGCCGGGGCAACACGCAAGGACGCCGGGTGCGTATTCCGGCGGCGACGTCCCCCGAGAGCTCTTTCCTTCAATTGACTCAATCATGCTGGCGTGTTCGTCACGCGGACGTTGATTGTTGTCAGAACGCCAGCGTTGTCTGTACGCACTGCGCTTTCGCCGCGTGTGGCACCGCGGTGGATCGCCCTAAGAACGCCTAGGCCAACGGTCCTCCCTCCCGGACTTCGATATGCTGCTCCCGTAACACAAGATGACGAAACAAGGGAAGGTATAGGCGCAAATAAAAATAAAAGAGCACCTTACACGTGTAGTCCAATGCTTCATAAGGATCATTGCGGAAGACCTTGAAAAATCACCATCATGAGCAGATGAAGAACATCATGAACAGATGAAGCACTCAAACCGAAGCTGCTCGACCCACATTTTGACGTTGTTTTGCACGGACGAGACGGAGAATGCGGGAGATGAGACGCAATGCAAGCACTGCCCTCCATGTGGCCCTCATTTTCTTGTGAAGGCGTACTTTTGGGTTAGTTGGTTTGTGTTTGCAGTGAAATAGCACCGGCGAAAACGGCAGAGCACCCGAGGTGAAGGACACGTATACACAAGCGTTCTTGTTTCGCGTCGAAAGATGTTGCGGGGATTTATTGCTACGCCATTTATAATGCAGTAGAAAACTTTGCACACGCCATTTTTCTACACTTAGATGGTGCCCTCTGAACTGTCCAGTGATTTATTCTGAATGTTTCGCGTGGAACATAATGGTAAAGTCTATGAAGATGCCGGTACCTTCGATGTTGCACAGGTCTTATCCCTCCTTCTCGAGAACATAACATGTAAACTCGGTGCAGGGGACGTTTAAGGGCCGTATGCCCAACATTTGATTGCCGTGCTTCAGAACTTGAAGCATGGTTGTTTTGGTTTGCACTGTTGGAGGCATATTGCTACCTCTGGTGTTGGAGGTAGGAATGTGTTCAGCGCACCGTAACCCCTTTCCATGGTATTGAATCTCGTTGCATCCTCCAGCCTTTTTTGTCGTTATTCTGCAAGTGTTTTCTTCCGAGCAGGCAGGTGTTAGGACCCTTTCAATCGCATAGCAGCTAGCCGTCCGTAATGACTGTTCTGAAGTAGATTGACAGTGACAGGAAAATGTTTCCTTAGATGAAAGTGAGACAATTGGCAGCGTCAAATGTTTGCCCCGGCATCCACAACGCATGAAGTTCAATTCGTTACTTCAGAATGACGCTTCAGTGCAGCTGAGAAACATGGACTGCCAACCAATTGGATTGAAAACCATCGTATATATAGTAATTTCGCGTGGCAGCGTTCCACTGGCGAACAAGTTGCATGTATACCATCCACGTCGTTCTAACTCAAAACACACTGGTTCGGGCCACGTACTGATTCTTCAGGCCCTTATTTTAAAACCCCAAGTGATCAAGTTCTTCCAGAGTCTGGGAAATTTTTTATTACCACTAGATCAATTTGCATATTTGGCTACGCGACCCGTGTGTGTGCTAGACTATACGACAACGAAAACACTAGTGATTTCGACAACGAATTCATTATGCGCAACAAACTCGTCATTTCATGAATACTATTTTCTCTTATTTTTTGTTTGTTCGTGGGTTCACAATAAAAAATACGGTTGATGCAGGACCAACTTTATTGCGTGGATTTAGAAGTCAGTCACAATTTTTGTACAAGCAAAAAAAAAAGAGACAGTTTGACTTTGCAAATTTTTAGTGTTGTATTGAGCTTATTTGTTTTTGTTGACGCTATACCTCATCATTTTTCTGCACTGAATAGTTGCTACACATATGGGATGTGAACTGTGATGTAGGAATGCCACGCTACTAGACTTTCTTTGTGCGTTTTGAAGCTTATCCCAGCGTGAGCATTAATTTGTGGCAGGAAGTAGAAATGGTAGATGGCTATAGTAGCGGTCTGCTGGCTTTACTTTTGTGCTTGTATGATAAGGTGCGATAGCCAGCAAATGCTGACTGATTCAGAGAACTTTTCGCAGGTAAGAAAATACAAAAAAAATATATCTTACAACACACCTGAGAGTCTATCTTTAAGTTACAATACACCTATTTAGAAGGAAGATCCAGCGACAGCTAATAGCAACATTAGTCATAGGAAAATGAAATGAAAATAAACGCGGCCGTCCAATGACAAAGATGACTTGCGAACGGAAAGATGCCTGAAGTCAGCCTATTGAAGACACCTTCATAAACAATTATTCTTGCTGCAGAATTGCTGGTAACAGCTGAGGCCAGCCAGTCATAGTGTTCGGCGTATGATCAGTGCGATCGGCCAGTGGCAAATATTTTTTACAAACTGGCTTTGTTAATTGTGCCCAAGGGCTCGCATGCATGCAACTCTACGCAAAGGCCGTTACTCAAACTTTTGGCCGATTAAAAAAAAACTGGTACGTCGTAATCATGACAGCAAAAATATAATTTGCGCCATTAATAAGATTCTTTTTGAGGAAGAGCGCTATGAAAGTCGAAACTAGATATACGTTCAAGGTAAGATGGAAGCTGAAAGTGATTAGAAATTGCTTAACCGGGAATGTCAAACTATGAACGCGGTCAAATAGACCAAGTTAATAGTGTAGTTTGTACGCTAGAGCTGTACGTCCAGGTACTGGTCTATCATAGCTAGTAGAATATCAGCAAAGGTCCATAGATGTGTTTCTGCGAACGGGAAGAATTCATCCTCGAAAGCGGCCTTGCTCCTAACTGTGTGCTTTTTTGTTTGTTGCTTTTTTGTCATCTTGTTTGCATTTATTCTTACTTCTTTGCGCTAAGCAAAATATGTGGGAACGTTTCAAAATGAAATTCCCGCATTCTTCTTTGTCTTTAATGACATTCTTTCTGTCTTGTTGTGTAAATAACCACACCACTGCGTTACGAAAACCAGGCCAACTGACGTCGACAGCAGTTTTCAGTGGGAGCGAACGATCGCATTTAGAGTCCAACACCGCGTTGATGGTTCGTCAGTGACGTTGAGCCGATTGTTGCCTCGGCTCCCACGGGGCTTGCGACACAATCTAGAAAGGATCGCGCTACCGAGAATCGCCCGATCACGTCGCCCATGACCAAGGTTATGGTGGACAAGGAAAACGTGGCAGGCGCGCCCCTCAAGCGTTTCAAGGGAATCCATTCAACGCATCTCCGCATCGCGCTCGCGGAATTCCACTTTTCCATGACTGCGTAATAACCTCCAAACTCGTTCGACGTTTGAACAGCACTCCTTGTCTCAAAGAAATGGGTGTTTGCTTTGCGTGCGTTGTCTCCAGATCGCAATAGCTATATCCTTGAACGCGCATTCGCGTCACCCGTTGCGTCCACTAACACTGAGGGCAGCCTCTCGGATGTGTTGGAGACTTTACGGATTTTCGCTATAACATTGTCTCCTGTACAGCTGTTTCGTGCCAGTGAACTGACGGAATGGAGTTAGATCCCGCCGCCATTTCAGTTCAACTGCAGAAAATTATAAGAATGAAGACTATAAGAATAAAAGTGCTGCCGACGGCATAAACATTCAGATAGTGTGGAGGTGATGAATTAGTGAGTTTTCTTGCGTAATGATATTCCACTTGACTTGTAGTAACTTCACGAATGGAAACCTCTAATGAAATATAAATGATGAGTCCACATGCTATATGTGGACTCATCGAAAGTTTTCAGAGTGCACGTTATATAAAAATAACTGCTTATATTTTACCGGCTCTTCCCTACCTAACAGAAACATGGAGACTTACTAATAGTGTCAAAGTTAAACTGAGCACGATGCAGCGAATCATGGAAAGAAAAATTTTATGTGCAAAACAAAAGACAAAAAGAGAACAGAGTGGGTCATGGAACAAACGGTTGATAAGGACGTCTTAGCTAAAATGAAAAATATGGACGTGTAGGCAAGACAACAGCTTGTCATTGAAGCTAACGAATATATATATATATATATATATATATATATATATATATATATATATATATATATATATATATATATATATATATATATATATATATATATATATATATATATATATATATATATATATGACAAGGCAAGTGCGCTAGGAACAGGCAGAAAGTTAAATGGGCCAATGAGATTACGAAGTTTGCGGGGACAAGGAAGCCGCAGCAAGCACACGACCGGGTTGATTGCCGAAACAGGAGAGAGGTCCTTGCCCTGCAATAAGCATAGTCAGCAATAAACCATCGCATGCGGCAGCTGTGACTTAAAAACTCAAAAGGTGCGTGAGCTGTCACACGTAATGGTTCAATGCCGAGATAAACGGCAACGAATTTCACGGGCGCGCGTGCAAAACGCAGCCACGATGCGAAACCTTACGAACCCGGACCAGTCAAGTGGGTGTATTCGACCCGCCAGTTATTCAGAAGATAAACTCAAACTTGCAATTGAAATCGACCCCCGCTATATCTGTCGTTAGCTGCTGCAAACGTACCGTGCCCAACGCTTGGTGGAGCTGGCGTCAGTCGAAGCCAGCCGAGGCCCCGTGGAGAGGCATTCTCTTACAGCTGCTCTGGGGTGGTCACATTTAAATACCCTTTCATGTTGTCTTACATGGTGACGTTGTCCAGTTGTCCAACAGTAACTCTCTTTATTAAGAGAGTGTTTAAAACAAGAAGCTGTAAAGAAACTAGGTAGTACCACTTGCACATCAGCAACGCCAGTGACAGCGTTTTTCGAAGTCACCCTAACAACAATGGTGTCCTTCAGCGAGTATTTCTGTCCCACAACTATAATCTTCATCTGTTTTGCATGCCTTTCCTTGCTCTAACGCCACGTGCAAGGAGTACTACTTTCAGTTCACAAGCGGTAGGTGCGTTATCAATGGGACGCCGCACGCTTTTGATTGATTGATATGTGGGGCTTAATGTCCCAAAACCACCATATGATTATGGGAGACGCCCAAGTGAAGGGCTTCGGAAATTTTGACCACCTGGGGTTCTTTAACGTGCACCCAAATCTGAACACACGGGCCTACAACATTTCCGCCTCCATCGGAAATGCAGCCACCGCAGCCGGGATTCGAACCCACGACGTGCGGTTCAGCAGCGGAGTACCTTAGCGACTAGACCACCGCGGCGGGGCACACGCTTTTGATAGGAAAGCACTGGGTAAAAAAAAAATTTTTCAGGAAAGAAAACGCGTGCAAGGTGGATCATGACTATTGCTATAATACAAGAAATATAGAGAGAGTGACTTCCAAAAGGGTGCAAATTGTATTTAGATACTTCCGGATGATATTTTGCTCAGCACATGATTAATGGAATACTTAAAAACCAAATTGATGTTCAGTCCCGTCAACACTTTGTCGATATGTAAAAGAAATAGGCCAGACAACTACTAAACATGCGCACACACATGGTACTGCGTGGTCGCATAGAAGACTTGGGTATCATTTAACCGCGTGGACATGCATTTGGGAAGAAGTGGGGCCACTTGCGGCTCGGTTTTGACGAACACCTGCGGACCTCGAGTGAGTGCCACGCACGCCATAGCTTCTTCCGCGCAGACGAAAAGCTCGCGTGTTTGGCGCTGTTCGATGAAAACAAATTTCGAACACCTGGAAACAAATGGACAGTCCTGGCACGCAACCTACGAGCGCACGGGGCCTCTGCACGCAACTGACCTTTTAGGCGGTCATCTAGCGCTGTGCTAAGGAAAATGTTCCTGCCCGTGGGATTTTTTACATCCACAGCATGCCGATGTTTCACATCCACTGCTCGGGGCTCGCGTCTCAGCATGGACTATGTCGTTGCTCTGAAAAGATGATGCCTAGCTGGACGTTTTATTGTGAAATGTATCTTAGACACAAGTGCTGAAAGATAAGTGGCGTATTCGATATGTACTTTTTTTAATTTATTGCACTTCATAATCAAAACACGTCTTTCTTGTTAGATGCGAGCTGACGCTGTAAATAACTCGGACCACTCTATAGCGTAAATCACACGGACGCTCAATTTCGGCAGAAAAGAAATGGCACAAAAATCTCAACTATTGTCACACACATTTTACTCTTGGGTGAAGAAGAGCGCGTTTTTGACGATCAGTAGGATTCTTTTTACTCATTGGTATCAGCGAAAACTGACAAGCTCTCAACGAAAATTGTGCTTACTGAAAAGTGGCCACTGGGGAAATCCCAAAGAAATCACACTTTTTAAGATCATTTTTATGCTGAAATTGGAGCAAGAATGTGCTCTGTTGCCTGGGATTCAAATGATCAGACGTCATAAAGGATGAGTTCATCCATTGACAAACAGTATACGTTTGCCGACTGGCTATCGCACAGCAGCCTACGTCATTTTCTTGGAACCAGACATCCGTATGATTTGTAGTTCCAAAGGTGCTTGCTGCTATCTGTCAAAAAAGATGCCCAACGGTCTCCGAGTAATTTTTTTATCTAGGTTTCTTTAATTTCCACCTGAGTAATATTTATTACAATTTGACATTTTACCACACTTTAAGCCTGAAAATGAACCGTTGACCTTGCCTCACGAATCAAAAAGCCCTTTTTAGCTATTGCATTGTGTGCAACCATACGAATCGTGCATTAGCGCGGCAACAAATTATGGTACACATTGTGTGTGACAATCATACAGTACATTTGCTTTTGCGCAGATCTCAAGACCTGTTGGACCTTAAGCTCTTGGGCCTCCGTCTGGAGACGAAGCTGACCATTCTGGAAGGCTTGGTGAACAAGCTGGGCGCCACCTCCAACAAGTGCAGCCAGGGCGGCCGTACAGGTGGTTCGGACACCGACACCGAAGTAGCCACCAGTGACACGCAGGAACGAATCTTGCGTGCCCAGCAGGCGATCATCGACATCAGTAACCGCAACACTGTCGAGCTGGAGAACCTAGCGCAGCTCGTCACCACGCAGACCTCCAAGCTGGCCAATCGCTCCGATGCCATGCTCGGACTTCTCAAGTCTTCCGAACTCGTGCTCCGGCGGCAACCACCTCAAGAAACTATCTCACAAGGACGCAGACACCACCAACCTTAGATGAACCCGATTCGATGGATCGACCAGGGGCTTGCGCGTCACAACTTTTCAACTTTTTTTGTTTGTTTTTTCACAGGAACGCTTTGAAAGAAAGGGTGCCCAATAAACGAAGGTCGGGAATGTCACAGCGCCCGTCAGTTATTCGTGCCATGCTGGCATGGTTACTGAGACAGTGTCATGAACAGGAGACGTACTATACGCCACATCACCACGCACTGTGACGTGTACAGTTGTGAACGAGAACCTGTTCCTTGTTTGCGTGGGATTTGTAGGAGATATAGTTTTGCTTTGTGTGCCTCATAATAAAGTAAAAAAAGTGTTTTCTTACTCGGAAAACTGAAGTGATTTGGGTGGAAGTATTGCCCTATATCTCAGACGTGGTTGAAAAGACTTGGTGACTGGAGGATACAGTTTTGGTGTCTTGTATAACATCCCTGCAAAATGAACGGTGAACTTTGTGTTAATTCAACGTTCCCAGCCACTCTCTCGGAGGCCAATGCAATCCCAAAAACAGTGCGATACAAATGGCCCAGGGGTGGTGGCAGGGTTAGTTATGCGCAATAAAACTCTAGACTTGGTTTTCATCCTTGCATGCTTGGGCAGTTTGATAAATGCCGAAATAGCCCCCCCCCCCGCCTAGTTCTTCTCATGATAATTATGCAGACGCTTCATACGCGTGACTATATGGTCTGACGTACCAAACGTCTGCATCTGGGAGTTATTTTTCTTAAAGTTGATTCTCATTATCTTCGGTTTCTATCCCTCTTTACATGTTGCTGCGAGATTAGGTTACTCATTTTAACGTGCGAGTGCATTTCCTCAGAACAACTTTCATCAGTGTGCGAACCATGTAAGCGTGTATATATTTCTTATTGTGTTTAGAACAAAACGCTGATATCATAATGGTGAACTCATATTCTCCATTGTCTTGCCTCGTTTCATTGGAGTTGTCTATATTAAAATTAGCAGTCATTCACAGAACATAGCCATTCGCTTGTGTGTTGAATTTACGTGCGTCGCACTACGTAACTTACCAAGAGTAAAACATAAAGGTAAGCTAAACTATATTGTAGAACTGCATAACAGAACGACTCTTGTTTGTTTGTTGTTTTTATTGCCATTTCTTGTTGGCGATGGTAGGTGTGATAGCAGCACAAGTCTTAGCCAGAATAGTAAATATCATCATAATAATGATAACGGTGATTGTGCTGGTGCTCTGGGGGTTAATAGTGTTATTTTTTTATTTATAGTGCCCTCAAAGTAAACGTTCATTGTAAAAGAGAGGGGCTACACAGGAAAGGATCGACATGAAATTTACACACATTGCAATTAGAAGTTATAATAAATTTCTATAATTACATTTCGCAACAATCATCTTCACTACGAGTGTGCGTGACTCTAAGAGACCTTCGAGTGACAACACCGCAGCCGAGTGCATATAGACCTCGTGCCAAATCTGGTGCCACCTAGCGGTCACCGTGCGTATTTCCGCCATGTTCAAGGCTAGCTCGCTGCACATGTGCACGCATAGAGCGTACGTATCGACGTGTCACGGCTGATAGGAACGGCATCGCCTACATGTTTTCCTGTGCAGTGGGGCGCAGGTTGAGCAAGTTAGGATGTCGACAAAATTTTTTGCTGGAAACTAACCACAATTTTTATAGATTTCCTCGCGGTTGACGGGAGGCGGCCGATTGTTCCGTTGCTACGTGGCAACTGCTTACATCTAACACCGTGTTTATGTTCGTCGTTCTTAATAGATGAGGTATGTGACAGTATCAGCACTTACCAGAGAACAATATTCTGTGTCAAGCCGGAACTAAACTGTTTTCGCGTCGTGTGCATGCAGGCACAAGCAAACGGTACGAGCTTCAAAGCACCGTTATGGCTAGTTGCGCATGCCTGGACTGTTGTTGACAACATTACTTTATTACAATGCGATAAGATTTACGTGTTCGACAAGCTCACTAGTCACAATCCGACCGATTGTGATGAAACGTGTTTGTAGTTTATTTTATATTGTGGAGGTAGACTAATATGTGGTGTTTAACGTCCCAAAACCACCATATGATTATGAGAGACCACCATATGAAGATGAGAGAGGAGGGCTCCGGAAATTTCGATCACCAGGGGTTCTTTAACGTGCACCCAAATCTGAGCACACGGGCCTACAACATTTCCACCTCCATCGGAAACGCAGCCACCGCAGCCGGAATTCAATCCCGCGGCCTGCGGGTCAGCAGCTGCGTACCTTAGCCACTAGACCAGCGCGGCGGGGCAATTGTGTTGGAATGCTTTGCGGGCCTCTTTCTTCACAATGCGTACTTTTCACGCATTTCTTGTGCTCTGCCGAATTCAGAGGCGCAGTCCGAATGTCATCACTGTCCCCCTTCTTTTTTTTAATTTGTACCATAAACAGCACCAACAACGTTCTCTTAAAAGTTGATCCTTCTTCAAAAAAATCCTCTGTACCACCATGTGTGCTATGGAATGTTGAAAAATGCTTCAAGTCCGTAGAACTAGTACGATTTCTTTTAATGCTGCTTCAGCAAACGTGCTAAGTTCGACTGTGGGTGCGCTACTGCTGGTTACGCGAGGTGCTTCTTTAGCAAGCGTTTTGTCCGTGAAGCACAACTAGCTTGTTGCGAAGGGTTGAAAATAGGCCCCGAAAGCAATGAAGAGGACGAGAATATTCTTGGCGTATTGTGTTATTGATTAGTACTTGTCGGAAGGACAATTAATAAAATACTAGTAATCAGCACCTGCAATCTTGGAGAGCGACCAAGACTTTTCACGATTACTTCTCGCGTGCATATGCCCAACTTTTTCACATTTTAATCATGTGGTAGTCTACTATGTACCATACGTCGGTGACTACAGTGATGAAATATCTATTTTAAAAATAGAAAACACGACAACGTTTTATTTAAAATACGACGTCGACGTCGGCTGTCTCTTATGAAATGCGCTTTGAATTGGGCATATATACACAATTTCCATATCGTCATCGCTGTGCCTAGCCGTGTCACGTGGTTCAAAATTTTCCCAATTATCCGACACTACACGCATGTTGCTCGGGTGACAATGCTTTTTTATATATACTGAAAACAGGCAGACAAAATTTATAACCCAGCGCAAAGCTTCATTCTCAATGACGACAGACTTGATGACAAACATCTATACTTTTTTCTCGTCGTGAGCCAGTACTCTGCACGTATTAATAACTCAGTGCAAAAACAGAAATTCCGGTAACGTGTACAGGCCCTCACACACTCGCCTCGCCCGTTCACACCCCTAAGGGTAACACGCCCACAGACCCGCGCTGGTCGAACGGCTTGTTCGGAATCCGGTTCCTTCAGCACCGTAGTCTCTCTCCAACAACCCCGAGATGCCCCGCTGGGGTGGTCTAGTGGCTAAGGTACTCGGCTGCTGACCCGCAGGTCGCGGGATCAAATCCCGCCTGCGGCGACAGCATTTTCGATGGAGGCGAAAATGTCTCAGACCACTTTGTGACGTCAGGCCAGGATTTCTCGTCACAAGGGCGGGACGAATTTGAAGGAAGGCATGTGTCAGCCATATTTTGCCATGAAAAGTGGCAACTCATCTCCCTTGCGCCAGCGGATCAGCATATCTCAGCGTCAGGTGTTTGTGCGTCTGTTTCTTTCGGAGCTGTGCGCAACTGAATTACAACATCAACCTTTTATTTCTCTGTGAACCATGAAACTCGGCGGCGCTGCACCGCTTCTTTGTGCGGACAGGCGAAATTAATTATCTGCGTCTGTTCATAGTTCAAAAATAAACAGAGAAGCACCACACACCACGTGCTAAAAATGAGCTTTTTACAGTGTATTTCAGAACCCTTGCCAATTGTCATTATCATAAACTTTTTCTCCGCACCTTGATTTAAATTTTGTCACATCCTCATCGCGGGTAGTTCCGGTGTGACGTAACAGAGAGGCCCCGTTTTCTGCGTGGCGTGCGTAGACATTTTCAGTATGGTCCTTAGAGCATACAGGGTGTTTCAAGAAATGTGTTCAATATTCTTTAAAAATTACAGAAAGAGGGAATCTGCGTGCTTTTTGCGGCGTTGCCTTCCTGTGGCAGAAGGCATCTTTAGATGGGTACAAACATTAATTATGGCAGTAAATATTTAACGAAATTGACAAAATTAACTTTTAACCAGTGGTAATAACTGCTCAGGTAAAATGTGTGAATTGAAGGCTTTCCGACAAAATGTCCACAGCCAAAGTATATATATATATATATATATATATATATATATATATATATATATATATATATATATATATATATATATATATATATATATATATATATATATATATATATATATATATATATATATATATATACTTTGTTTCTCCAACTAAATTAAGCTCATGGCACCGCTCCGTGGCTACCAGTGGCCGTT
The DNA here is from genome assembly GCF_043290135.1 of Rhipicephalus microplus. Taxonomy (NCBI): domain Eukaryota; kingdom Metazoa; phylum Arthropoda; class Arachnida; order Ixodida; family Ixodidae; genus Rhipicephalus; species Rhipicephalus microplus. Next base: position 217,488,630 of record NC_134710.1, on the reverse strand, counting down.
TATATATATATATATATATATATATATATATATATATATATATATATATATATATATATCAGCACAAAGCGGCGAAAGCAGGTTGTATGTGTGCCTTCTCTGTTTCTTGTCGCTTTTTCGTGCAGTTTTGAAGTTATCAATTACCAACTCGTCCAGCTTTTAGTCTTCTTGAGAACAGACACTGGATTTTTTTACGCGAAAGCATTAAGAAACCTGCGTCAAAGCAAATTCGGTGTCGGTGGTGGAGCGAAAAATCCAGACTAACGCAAGGAAGGATAATCGTGATTCGAGCTCAAACACTTCGTTGCCATAAAATTGATGCCCATGCTCTAACGTGAGTGCAAATACATTTTGTGGTTCTACGCTCCAAAATCACGATATTATTATAAGAGACACCGTGGTGGAAGGCTCGGTAAGCTTTAATTACATGTGTTCTGTAACATTCACCTAACTATCAGTGCGCGCACCTCAAACAATTAGCTACCATTGAAGTGCCTTGATTCAATCCCACGACCTTCAGGTCAGCAGTCGAGTACCATAAACAGACCACCATCGTGGTTGAACGTGTGTGCAGACTTTACGTCGGCCCATCAGCGACCGTCTAAGCACCCGTATAATCGATGTCACGTGCATATAATATGCACAGACACTGGGTGAACAGCATTTACACAAACACGTCGGGCCACCTCTTAACGCTTAGCTCAAAGCCTAAAAATGCAGCATAAGCAGCTACCCACCGACTGTTTCGCATAAAACATATTCTGCGAAAATAGACAACCAAGTGGACAGCGGTCATCTTAATTGAACGTATTACGTAACTCGCGAAATTTAGTTTGGCAATGACAGCATCGGCAACAAATACGATGTAGGCTACTTTTCTGTTTAAACCAGACGGCAGCTAAACGGAATGCGTGGATCTCGCCGGTTGTCTGGCCACTTTCTGACGCACTCAATGTAAGCCACGTTCAATTTTTTATAGATCAAAAGTGCAAAAAGGTAAAGAAATCACAAATGCTCTTTGTTTTGCTTACATTACTCTTGTCGTAAAAAGGCGTCGCGTTGCAGCGAAGTCCTCCAGACGCGTTCCATAACTGAGACGACTATGGTTCAATTCTATCTTCTAAGCTGCCAGCGTAGACTGTATACGATGCCGGCTTGAAATCAAACACACACAGTACGACGACGTTTCCGTCCCGTCGTTTTAACACGGCTGGCACGATATCAAACGGCAGTGACCCATAGCCCATAGGGTTTTCCACTATAACCTATAGAAGAAACTCTGGCGCTGCGGCGGTCCATCCACCATGGGAATTATGCGTAGTACACGGATTAGACTACTCTTCATGCTTGAAACTTCGAACACGCTTGTGACTCTTAATTGCAGCACGAATAAAACCGAGAAAATAGGGCATTAAGGTTGATTATTTGCAGCACCGCCGCATGGCATTCAACAAAAACGTTAAGTATGTCCTCTGAGATTTCTCGTATTCGCAAAGATCTCGGAGCCGTATACTTTACGCTTTCGTTGAGTGTCATGTAGTGGTGCTGCAAATAATTACGCTTACTGTGAAATTTATTCTTGTTTACTTCACATTTCAAGTTACTTTTTGTACATAATGACTGAAGCTAGTTTTAAGAAACAAATATGAATAATGTGGCTATAAGAAGTTGCACTACAAAGTAACAACGCAACACCTACGGCCACAATTCGAACCCGAGCCTTCCGAGAGTGAAGCAGGCATTCTACCTCTGCACTGCTTTGGTGGAAGCCACGCGCAACCCCTAAAACGCCGACACATTGCAGACTACCGATCACAGTGCCGCAAGCGGATTTACCCTGTTGGGCCTCACTTTTCGAAGCTCGTTCCAGGGAATCCCCTGTTCTGGTACACTCTGATGTATCCATTTGGCATACATCACCTTACACCTTCGTTTTACAGTCTGCCATGGCAACACGCTCAAGCGGCACCACGTTGACTCGCAAAGCCAGAATAGAAGAAATTCTTGCCGCGTTCTGGTTGTCAGACCCCCTTACTTCGCATGGTGAAAACGAATGCAGCAGATAATAAGTACATTGTAGCAGTAGGTGACACTGGCTAATAAAATCTGTGGTCTTACTTGCCTTCTTTTGCACTTACTTTGCGCGAATGTCGCTTGTGATTGTGCTGTATCATCTCGGGTGATCACCCATCCTATTCATTACTATCGAAGGAGACCGGTAGACAAGAGCCGTAAACGCTCATATACGACCACTGCACTGAAATTGGCCCCTACTAAGATGTTTTCATTATCCACAGGTAGGCTATGGACGGATATTTTTAATTTGTCACTCAGATATGGATCCTTCAATTACGTTGCTTTTTACTGTTTATTTATCATGTAGTGAATAAGAAAGACGTTGATACCATCAGGTCAGCTATCATCAACACAAGAAAAAGGCACGAGATCGGCGATCAAGCACCGTCATCTGGGTCCGCCTGCGTTCCTTTAGAAGTACCACCCACTTGCTCAGTCCTTCAATAAACCCCCATTTACATTTGGTGGAGGTGCGGGGTAAATACATCACCTACCCTGCCGTCGACCATGCAAGTTGACGCTGCCAAACAGACAGCACTACTCGCGGCCGCTACTTGCCCCGGCCCGGTTCACCAGCGAGACCCCCCGATCTTTTCGGGCGCCGAAGACCAGGACGTCGAGGACTGGCTGTCGTCCCACGAAAAAGTCAGTGGACCAAACAGGTGGGATGATGCTGCTAAGTTGAGCACAGTCAATTTTTGCTTGGCTAGTGTGGCGAAACTGTTGTGCACAAACCACGAATCCGAGTTCGAAAACTGGGCCACTTTCAAGCAGGCAATATCCTCGGTTTTCGGTCGCCCTGCCGTGCGGAAGTTGCGCGCCGAACAACGCCTGCGCTCACGGGCACAAGAACCTGGCGAAACGTTTACCGCCTATATCGAAGACATACTCGATCTCTGCAGGTGCGTCGATGCCGCAATGAGCGAAAGTGCCAAGATCCAGCACATTATGAAAGGTGTTGATGACGACGTATTTCGAATGCTCCTTGCGAAGTCTCCTGGCACGGTGTCTGAAGTGGTAACTCTGTACCAGAACTACGACGAATTGTGACGGCAACGAGCTCTCACCCGTCGTCAATTTCAGCCTAACCAACCACTCGCTGCACTGGACGTCGTACCTGACCACTCCCGCCTTCTAGCACAAATGAAAGACTGCGCGTGAGGAGGTCGCACGTCAGCTTTCCCTCCTGCCGTTTTGTCAGCGCCAAGAGCTCCCGCAGCAGCAGCAAGGGCAACCACCGACACCGTTAGCTCCCATGCTCTGACATGCACTCCAGGACCACATTGCCGATGCTATGCCAGTGCCCTTTCAGCGGCAAGTTGTCGCCGCGCCTCTTACTTATGCTGACGCAGTAAAGAAGCAGCAGCCACACCAGCCTTCGCCATTCAATGGACTGCCGCATGTCACCGCTCCTACTCAGTCTTCCGTCGCATGGGCTCCTCCCCTCGCTACCACAGCCTCGACTCAGCCGTATGCCGCGTGGGCGGCACCCCTCGCTGCAACTGCCTGGCGAACGCGTGATAACCGGCCGATCTGTTTTGCGTGCGGCGGCCCTGGCCATATCTACCGATACTGCCGTCGTCGCGTGCCCGCCTACACAGACGTCCGACCACGAAGCAACTACAAGGACCGACCCCGTTTCGGTTATGAAAGTTCGCATCGTCAGTCAAACACGTCTTCCCGTGACTATCCGGCAACTTCGTCTCATCGCTCACCTTCACCCAATCGACGCTCCTTGTCACCCATGCGTCCACGACCAGCCCCTCAAAATGAGGGAAACTAGCCATCGCCGTTCAAGGGGCAAGAACTGCGCCATCGAAATGTTCAAGTCCTCGCACCTTGCCGTCAAATATCGTCGAACTTTTTGTAGACGGTGTCAATGCATATACTCTTGTGGATAACGGTGCCGCTGTGTCTGTTATAGACGTCAAACTTTGCCGCAAGCTCCGAAAGGTGACCACGCCGCTTGATATGATGTCCTTACGTGCAGCAAATGGAGAACCTGTTCGACCTATAGCCGTCTGCACTGCCCGACTCACAATTGCGGAGGACCAGTACATTGTTGAGTTTATCGTCCTTTCCTCGTGCTCTCATGACATCATACTTGGCTGGGATTTTCTATCGCGTAATCGTGCCGTTATAATTTCTGCCCGTTCTGAACTTGAACTGCTTCCGTTGTTCGACCAGCCCTACGACCACACTAATCAAGCCGCGCACAAGCTAGTTGTCAAAGAGGACACTGACATTCCACCGACAACAGCTGTTTTGCTCCCTGTGGTCTCCGACGTCATGCGTGATGAAGTAGCATTTTTTGAGCCATCAAGCCTCTTTCTAAGTCGGAAACCACTTCTGCTCCCTCATTCAGCCCTCTCAATTTCTAATGGAGCCAGTGCTTTCTGCCTAACCAATCCCTTTCCGCATACCATCAAACTGTTTAAAGGCGAGTCTGTTGAATGCGTACAGCCCATTGATAACGGACAAATTTTTACCGTGCCGCAAGAATCATCCCAAAGTGACTTCACCGCCGTCAGTGCTCTTAACCACTCTGATCTACAGGCTTCGAAAGTGTTCGATTCGGCGATCGCAGACGGACTGTCATCATCTGAATGATCTGAACTGTTGTACCAGTACCGCGAATCTTTCGATGTTGTTCAACCTTCACTTGGCCGCACTTCTACCGCTCCACATTACATCGATACCGGCTCCCATGCGCCACTACGACAGCGACCATATCGTGTTTCTGCGGTGGAACGCCAAGTTGTTACCGAACAGGTGAACGATATGCTGCAACGCGGCGTCATTCAACCTTCACAAAGTCCGTGGGCCTCACTTGTAGTGCTCGTTAAAAAAAAGGATGGTTCCGTTCACTTCTGCGTGGATTACCGACGCCTAAATGAGATCACACAAAAAGACGTGTATCCTTTACCCAGGATTGACGATGCTCTTGATACTTTACAAGGTGCCGAGTATTTTTCATCATTAAATTTGCGCTAAGGGTTCTGGAAGGTCCCCCTTGCAGATGCCGATCGACCAAAAACAGCCTTCGTGACACCGGACGGTCTTTATGAGTTTAATATCATGCCCTTCGGCCTCTGCAATGCGCCTTCCACCTTCGAGCGCATGACGGACTCGGTTCTTCGGAGTTTGAAATGACAAATCTGTCTCTGCTATCTCGACGATATTGTCGTCTTTGCGCCAGACTTTGGAACACATCTCGAGCGCCTCAAACACGTCCTCACGTGCCTGAAGAATGCTCAGCTCCAACTCAACCTCAAGAAGTGTCACTTCGCTGCTCGGCAACTTACGATTCTCGGGCACGTCGTATCAAGGGACGGTATACTTCCAGACCCCGCTAAGTTACGTGCTGTCACCGACTTCCCCAAACCAACGACTATGAAGCAGTTACGGAGCTTCGTTGGGTTATGCTCCTGCTTTCACCGGTTCGTGCGCAACTTCACCTCTATCATTGCGCCTTTGACCGAACTTATAGGCTGCACCACTGATATTTCGTCATGGTCTTCTGAGTGTGACCAAGCCTTCTGTACCCTTCGTCGTCTGCTCACTTCGGCACCAATACTGCGTCACTACGATCCTACGGCAGCAACTGAGGTCCACACGTACGCCAGTGGTGTCGGCCTCGGTGCGGTTCTCGCGTAACGCAAGCCTGGATTCGCTGAGTATGTCGTCGCCTACGCCAGCAGAACTCTCACCAAGGCTGAATCAAACTACAGCGTCACCGAGAAGGAATGCTTGGCGATCGTTTGGGCGCTTGTCAAGTTCCGCCCATACCTTTATGGCCGTGCTTTTGATGTAGTAACGGACCACCACGTATTATGCTGGTTATCTTCGCTTAAGGGCCCATCGGGTCGTCTTGCCGTTGGGCTCTTCGGCTTCAAGAATATGACATTCGCGTTGTATATCGTTCCGGCCACAAGCATGCCGATGCTGATGCACTGTCGCAATCTCCCCTGTCCCCGGACATTGCATCTGTTTCCTCGGAGAACACGTTGTCAGCTCTTGACGAGGACACCATCTCTTCTGCACAACGCAATGACCCATGGATCGCTTCGCTTCTTGACGCGTTATCCGAGGCAACAACACTTCCAACCACTCGAACCCTGCGCCGCCAGGCTCCGCACTACAGTATTCGGGATGGCCTTTCGTACCGGCGCAACTATTCAGCAAATGGTAGGAAATGGCTACTAGTCATTCCCCGAACGGTGCACTCTACCGTCTGCGCGTCGTTTTATTCCGACCCGCAATGTGCTCAGGCCGGTGTTTTCAAGACCTACGAGCGCCTACGAAAAAGGTATTACTGGCGCGGAATGTTTACCTTTGTCCGCCAGTTCATTCGCGGCTGCCACGAATGTCAGCGGCTGAAAAGCCCGCCACATCCTGCAACAGGTTCATTGCAGCCACTTTTATGCCCAAACCACCCATTCGACCGTGTAGGTATTGACCTCTACGGACCACTACCATTAACAACGGCAGGCAACCGATGGGCTATCGTGGCAGTATACCATCTAACACGGTACGCTGAAACTGCTGCTCTCCCCAAAGCTGCAGCACAAGACGTCGCAACTTTCATACTCAATCGTTTTGTGCTTCGTCATGGTCCTCCTCGAGAACTCCTCAGTGACCGAGGGCGTGTTTTCCTCTCCGATGTAATCCAAGCACTTCTTCAACAGTGCCATATTGTACACCGGAAGAGTACAGCCTACCACCCACAGACGAACGGCTTGACTGAGCGGTTTAATCGTACTCTGGGGGACATGCTCGCTACGCATGTCGCTTCTTATCAAACAAACTGTGACCTTGTTCTCCCATTTGTGACATACGCGTATAACACCGCTACTCAAGTCACTACCACGTTTTCGCCATTTTTTCTCCTGTACGATCGCCAACCATCACACACCATCGACACTTTACTGCCATACTCGCCAGATCCCTCCGAATGCAAGCCTGTCTCGGAAGCCGCTCGTTACGCAGAAGAGTGCCGCAAGCTAGCCAAGCGGCTTACTACATCCGACCAACAGCGCCAGAAGGAGACCCGTGACGACGACCATCGTTCTGCACCAACGTTCGTTCCCGGAGCACTTGTATGTCTTCATGTACCGCCCTGCGCCCCTGGTGTATCACCATAGCAACTCTCTAATTATCATGGTCCCTACCGCGTGGTCGAGCGTACTTCACCCGTGAACTACGCCATTGAACCCCTCACGCCACCGAGCGACTGTCGTCGGCGTGGACGTGATATCGTTCACGTAAACCATCTGAAGCCCTACTTTGACCCACTTATCCCCACGTGTTCGATTGCCAGGATGGCTTCAACTTTTCGCCGAGGGTAATTGTAGTGAATAAGAAAGACGTTGATGCCATCAGGTCAGCTATCATCAACACAAGAAAAAGGCACGAGATCACCGATCAAGCACCGTTATCTGGGTCCGCCTGCGTTCCTTTAGAGCTACCACCCGCTTGCTCAGTCCTTCCATAAACCCCCTTTACAATCAGAACAGTGAGAGATGAGAATATTTCTTCGCGCACACTAACATAGTTGTATGGCGGGAGACTGGGCGCGAACCACAGGCTGTTTCAGGAACTCTGTCTGAAATACTCAAAAATAAAAAAGATGTTTTTATACGGCTTTCTTGATCCCCCCCCCCCAATTTGTCGGTGACAGGCATCTTAAGATGCCTCTATATTAGTTAAAATAATATTTGAAGAAATTAAGCGAACTTTTTATTTAGTGGAGGCATTCGATTGGGTCAAATGGGAAAATCGAAGCTTTTCTTCCTAAGAGCTTGCTGCCGCTTTCAAATTTCGCAAACGCAGCCGCTGGCAATTATTAGCAAATAATGTAATGTAACAGAAAATTATTAGGCACAACATGTCCTTCTGCAGAAATCTAACCGATTTTGCCAGCGAAACAGAGGTCTGGAATCGCAAGACTGCAACTTTCATACTCTTCCTATAGACGTCAAGAAGGAGCGAGACTCTTGTACCAACCGTCGATAGGCCTCGCTTCATGTGCGTACGGATTTCGTTCCAGATCAGAGCACGTATGACGCACGTACGTTAACAAAAGCAGCACTTACACCACTGCAACCACCGTCATAGACACTGGCATCAATTTGGTCGTCAATTAGTTGCACTCATTGGAGCTTTGGTTTCATCGGAGATTTTGGTTGAAGCGCATTGTTCCGCAATAATTACTAGAGACCAATTCGTCACAATCAGCAATGACCTCTTCGCAGGATGGACAGCAATTTTCCGATGTGATCCAACCGCCAGTCTCCACTAATAAATACCTCGAGTAATTTATTTCATTTATTAAATGACTGGGTATAGTCATCTTAAAGGGCATCTAAAGCCCATCGATCCCTGCCGCAGTGAATTGCATTGCATGGCTAAGGTACTCGGCTGCTGACCCGCAGGTCGCGGGTTCGAATTCCGGCTGCGGCGGTTGCATTTCCGATGGAGGCGGGAATGTTGTAGGCCCGTGTGCTCAGATTTGGGTGCCGGTTAAAGAACCCCAGGTGGTCAAAATTTTCGGAGCCCTCCACTACGGCGTTGCTCATAATCATATCGTGGTTTTGGGACGTTAAACCCCACATATTAATCAATCCACTGCGGCGTCTTACATGATCATAGGGTAGTTTTGGGACGTTAACCCCCACTTATCAGTCAATCTAAAGCCCATCGAGCTCAAAGGTGAGACAGTAGTTTCTTTCTCGCTCTCACTACCCTTCCTACAAGCGCTATCGCCTCGTTGTCGCTTATTTATTCATCTTAAAACACGTGGGATGTCCATTTAGACGGTCAAAACAGGGACCGTTTGGGATATTTTTCAGAACGAAAAAATTCTATTATGAAGGCAGTCAGCAAATATTTTCGGGCACATTTCTCGGAACATCCTGTATACCTCGTATTCGACATGAAACAAACAAACAAGCTAACAAACAAACTAAGCGAACTGTACTGGCGTTCTCCCGGCGCTGTGGTCGGTTGGCTTACTTATGGGGTTTAACCAGATTTAGCGTCCCTAGGTGACTCGGGCTATGAGAGATGCCGCAGCCGTGGTGGAGGGCTCCGGATGATTTCGAATACCTGGGATTCTGTAACGCGCACTGAAGTCTTGAAGTACGCTATGACATGCCGCTTCCATCGAAATGTGATCACCGCGGCGGGGATCAAACACGCGTCTTTTGTGGGATGTCAGCAGAGCGTCATATATATATATATATGGGCCTTCGTGGCTACCCACAGTGATGTTGATGCGACCGTATTGTGAAGACGGTTTTAGGATGCAGGATTCTTGTTCACATATAATAAAGAGAAGTACCATGGACGTATTCACGATGGCTTTTTGTGTTCCTTATTGCTCAGTGTGAGAAACGCTCAGAATAGAGCATTGCTATGTCAACTGTGCGCGACTCCTACCATATGTACGCTTGAACCGTGCCAAGGTGTCCCGAAAGTGAGCCTTCTTGCTATTACAAGAACCTTAGATAAAACTAACATCAAAAACCGCCAGGGATGTGCGGAACGCGTAGCGCAGTCACAGTGAAAGCTGGAACAGCGCTTTTTCAGAGACTGCTACAAGCAGTAATTGCTACAAGCACACTTGCAGGGTAGCCGCTATGCCATTAATTATAGTTTTCGTGTAGCCGGGAGGAAATCACACTGCCACCCTTCATCGTTATTCAGAGAAGCGTGGTACCCACTTCGCACTACCTGCTATGCTACGCAAGAAATTTCGTCCATTTTTTTATCCTGTGGCTGACGATGATGAATTATCACGACTGAAGCTTTTGTAATGCGTTAGAGTATTCAACGACCCGCTTGTTACGCAATTCGCATTATGTGGCACCTGGTTGTTCCGTTGTTGTTCTAAAACTATTACTCGTATTAACGTGATTCGTACCTCGACATAAAGCGTGTCTAAGGCCAGTTTGAAACAGTTTCAAGCACCGGAAGGCCCTTTGGTAAAATGCTGGGCTAACATGCAGGGGACCCGGCTTTGAATCCCATTGCATCATTGGTGTTAACTTAGTTTTTTTTCTATTTTGCAAGAAAGTGGTTACGGACCCCACCGGTGGCCGCGGACAACTATGACGCATGCGACTGTTGCGATCTCAAAACAGCTTTCGCTGCAACTTACAACGTAGGGTGCCATTTGGTGTCCATGTTATCATTAAAACACATCCGCGTTTATCGATTGTCACTTTACTCGAAACCGCGTCATATGTGAAATAAGCATTCATACCTGGTCGTGTAGTAGTTTGGAAGCTCTTGGCATGATTAACTTTTCACTTTACTTCAAAACGCAAAAACTAAAATGAAATTACTGTAAGTCACCAGACACTATAGCCAGCACAGCTGATGTTTTTTTTTTTGATATTTTAACGACGGGGGTAGAATTTATTTTTAATCTACGAGTATAAAGTGTTTTCCCCGCCAATTATGTATTAATTTTTTAGTACTATGCCTTTATATACCTGCTCGCGTATTGAGTAAAATATTTTGTGAGCACAGGTTTTTACTTGCAGCTTTTGTAGGGTAGCCAACAGGATGTCCTCCTAGTTAACCTCTCTGCCTTCTCGCTCAGCCTGCTTCCTTTCTTGCGAGCCAACATGTTTATATAATTCTCACGTATGCAGTAGCACGCATCTAGGGGCCGCTTGAGTCATTATCTTGGATGTATTATGAAACAGGTGGTCCTTTAGAGAGCTCATATGGCCTGCTAATACAACGGTCAAAATGTTTATTTGTCATTACACGTTAACTTGAAACTTGAGGTCAATTTATTGCACTCTTTGTCACCATGACTCTCTGGACTGTGAGAAATAATCAAACGTGGAGCAAGCAGTTAAGCTGTTTTCGTTTGATCACTATGTCAGTGAGGCGTCGTGAATGGGCAAACTTCTTAAGCATAACTGATTATAATTCAAATCAAGGTCAATGATAACCTTCATAAATTGTAAGCCTCAAATTCAAACGAATAAGTGTGGCATTAAGTTTATTCAGTGATGAATTGCCGTTCAAGATACGACGGTAAACATATTTGTGAGTCTGCGCAGACACGTAAGTACCAGTCCTTCTGAATTTAACTTCTTTCGGCTTCGAGTTGATGAGCCTCAGAAAACTCGTTCTGCAGGGGAACACTGCAGAAGACAAAGCCACCGTTCCCAGCGCTTCACGTGTACAACTTGTTGTGCTTGACCTGGTCACGGTTCAGAACGCTCCGAACGAAACAGCAGGTTTAATAACAGCTGATTGATGGATGGGCATAAGCTGGGACACCTGTCGACCAATCAAGTCGCGTGCTCATGTTCAAGAACAGCTGGGCATAAGCTGGGACACCTGTCGACCAATTACGTCACGTGCTCATGCCCGAGAACAGCTGTGCATAAGCTGGGACACCTGTCGACCAATCGCGTCGCGTGGCCATTCCCGAGAACAGCTGGGCATAAGCTGGAACACCTGTCGACCAATCCAGTAGCATGCTCATGTTAGAGAACAGCTGGTCATAAGCAGGGACACATGTCGACCAATAAAGTCGCGTGCTCATGTTCGATAACAGCTGGGCATAAGCTAGGGCACCTGTCGACCAATCACGTCACGTGCTCATGCCCGAGAACAGCTGGGCATAAGCTGGGACACCTGTCGACCAATCAAGTCACGTGCTCATGTTCGAGAACATATGGGCATAAGCTGGGACACTTGTCGTCCAATGACGTCGCGTGCTCAAGTTTGATGACAGCTGGTTGACAGATGGGCATAAACTGAAACACCAGCCAACCAGGCACGTGGTGTACTTGCATTCACGAACACTGCTTCGCACTGGTAGAACAACTCGCAATGCCTGGACACACCGACGTTCGAGAAGAGTAAGCTCACGATCTGCAGCTCTCTGAGCAGCCACCAAGAAATAGAGCACAGCGATCATTTTCCTGGTTTTGTTGCGGTTCAGCCAGTCGTTGCGAAGCTCCATGTGACATGAGTTGTGCTTCAGCCAGTGGTCACACGCGGAATCAGAAAGGGGGATTGCCAGACGCCGGAATTGCACAGCTCCGCGAACTTGATGCACCAATGTCTCATGAACTTCAGTCAGTGAAAAAGTCGTAACGAGAGTCTGCGCTGAATGCTGGACAGTACATGAAACGCTGGACCTCGCAGACAAGCCAAGGCCAATCATCCTGGACTGACATCGCGAAGACCGAAGTTCATGACCCGCGGGAATTCGTTGCCGGTGAAGAGCTCCACGTGGTGGAAGCAGACATTGACCGAGCTGCCCGTCACTCAAACATGGCTCGGAATGCTCCAACTGTAGTAGTTCAAGAAGAGCTGGCTTACCGACATGCACAAGCCAGAAAAACAGCGGGCCAGGTACGCTGCACATTTGCGCTGGCGGCCACCTCATGGCTTCCTCTTGTAAATCGTTATTGGTACGTGGCCATCACCGCAGGTGCATCGACACTGGTCTTGGAGTTTGACCGCGTCCACGGTGTATGCGACGAAAGGTCAAATCGTTGGTACGGGGCCGAGTCGGAGATGCAATCACACCTTGCACGACTGTTGCAAGGGTCACAGGCCACCAAACTAGACGAAATCTCTTCAAGTTACGGCGATCAGACCTATCCCTAAATATCTGCGTGTCACTAGCAGTGCAAGCAAGTGAGCGTGCCAGTTGTTGTTGTTGTTGTTGCCCCTTCGCACTGGCACATACCCACTATGGGGGATTGGCCATGAAATCTAGAAGTATCCTATATGAGATATATTAAAAGGTTTGTCCTTAATGAAAAAACTAATGATGTAATAGAAAATAATAATTAACTAAAAAGGAATATTAAACTAAACAAATAATTGAAGATAGAATCAAGAAGAGAAAAGGTGAGGTAATACTACAGTGGAAGACAGAAATTTTGAGTAGACCAGACAATCGAGCTTATCTCACCCGGTCACAATCAAATGAATATGCAAATTTCATTCAAAATTAGACAAGTGTCTTCAGAAATATATTTAAGCAGGCATTATTATGACATGCGCTTTGATTCTCGAATGAAATTGCATACAGCATCGAATACGCTCCTGTGGCAATGTCCCAAGCTAAAGGCACCGAAACTTAGAACATTATCTGCAGTTAAATTTAAACCTACTGCTTGAAACGGAACAATTAAAAGTCTTTTCCTAATTAATGAATAGTTTTTACATGTTATAAAGTAATGCTCTATTGTTTCCGTTTCTTCACAGAATGGACACAGGGGGTATATCGCCAGACCAGCTCTGTGCAAGTAAAAGTTTAATGGAGGGACACGACATCGAAATTTGGTTAAAATAACTTCTAACTTTTTAGATTGACTCCACTGAGGTTTCCAGGGGTATGTTAGGTGCTGATAGTCCGTATATTTAGTAATATTTTCCATAATATCCGTATAAATAGCCCATTTTCTATATCTGATCGACACTATGTGTTCCGATTCTGGTAGTACCGAGATCACAGGGCCATCAAGTGTGGCTCGAGATAGTGAATCGGCTATTTCATTCAACCGTATGCCACAGTGTCCCGGGACCCAGACTAACTTCAGGAACTTCACATGAGGTGGAACTAATGTTTGTAATGTCGCTAGAGCTCTTGATTGTTCTGAAGCTGTGAGAGTAGTACACAGCGAAAGAGAATCAGTAATTATCATTGCACTCTCTTCGTTTGAAGGAAGTTTTCGTAGCGCTAAAATAATAGCCAGGAGCTCAGCTTCGAAAACCGGAGTGAAGTCTGGTAGTCTTACCGAGAATGACCAACCGAGGTAATCTGAGACGATTCCTACTGCTGCCTTTTCTTTATTCACAGAAGCGTCTGTGGCTATTATGTTCTTTATTTCCGCATGAGCTATGTAGTCTTCTAACCTGTCATTTAAGTAACTCGAAGATTGAAACTTAGATAGTGGGGGGAAAATTTCATCACATTCTATCGTAATATTGTGATTTAATGCTTTGGTTCCAATTACCGATCTGATATCCACCTTTATGCTTTCAAGTTTCTTTTGTACAAAAATAATCTGGGGAGTACGAAAGCGTGGCCAGTGAGCGAGGAAGAAGGCGTCGGGGTCACTAATAAAGGCATATGCAGACCGTCTCGCTGATAAGCTGTAAAATTTCAAGTATGTTTGTACTGTTAAGATACGGAATCGGCAAAGAACGCCCACGTGCCAGTGCCCGTGGGCGTTGCATGTGCACCACGCGCCCTTTTCTTCTTTCTTTTGAACAGTACCATCGTAAAATATATCAATATCCTGCATAAAACTTCACAAAGTGACATTAAAAGAGAGGTATCTGAAGAGGTCCCCTTGCACCCCGTAAAAATCCCGCAGTGCAACTTTCCTGTCGTTTATTGCATTTCTACAGCAAGCAACGTCTTCACCACAAGAACAAAGAGGTTGCAGCCCACTGTATGAGCAACTGCAGCTAACTGCAGCATAGATAATGGCAGTGCTACCTTGATGGTGCTGACGACATTCGTAACTGTTTTAAATATTTCGGAATCCATGAGGAACCCCGTATACTCAACGCCTGGGAACGGGTTGCCCGTTTAGATGCACTCCTGTGCCGATTCGATGAGGAAACAGTGCAATTGTTAACCATTTTTGTGGGTTTGCATGTCTAAACCCCGATTTGATTACGAGGCACGTCGTATACTATAGTTGTGGACACGGAGACGCTGCAAGAATATTTAAAGGCGAAGCAACTTATAGCATAAACTTGTCCAATGTACATTTTTTGTTTGTCTGACACCCCCTACGTTATGGCGATGACAAATAAGCACTTTAGCATATGCAAGATATTCGATGATGATAACGCTGCCATCACAACCCAGCACAGCAAGCTGCCCACTATACCCCATGACGATGAAGATGCGCTGATGACAATATAAAATAAGCGTGTTTTAGCCTACACATTTCCTTTCTGAAAAATTATCAGTTCCGTGTCACAGTCCTGCAAACGCATCTACCACGAACTTTGCGTAATAGCATACAAGCTTACAGAACGCAAATATATCTAGACCACGTGAATGTGATTGTACAGGCGGTACAACACAAGTGTAGCAGAATGCATTTTACTTTGGCTTATTCGAAATACTTCATTTAGGTAGACCAAGTTCCTCTCCAAGACAACATGTAAAGCTAACATGGAGCATTCAACACATTAGGAAAATTTCAACTTCGCGAATTTCAGAGCCAAACAGTTTCTTTGGTCACGGGATGCGCCAAGGGCCGTTCCATACGCAGAAGAACGCTAGAACGAGGATGAAAACACGGAAAAACACAGGGGAGCGTAACGCGCTTTTTTTATATATTTGTAGAGGCTGCATAGGGACCGTTTAAGATATCTTCCACAACAAAACAATTCTATCATGAAGGCAGTCAGAAAATATTTTCGGACACATATTTCTTGGAACATCCTGTACACCTCGTATTCAACATAAAAAAACTAAGCGGACTGTATTAGCGTTCTGCCTGCGCTGTGGTTGGTCGGCATATATATATATATATATATATATATATATATATATATATATATATATATATATATATATATATATATATATATACATGGGCCTTCGTGGCGACCCAAACCGATGATAATGCGACGGTATTGTGATGGTGGTTTTAGGATGCATATTATTGTCGGCAATAAATAAAGGACATATTCACGAAGGCTTCTCGCGTTCGTTTTTGTTCCTGTGGAGGTTGAATAGTTTTAATATGTTACAACAAACATGCAGCTCACAATTACAGCAAATGGTAATTTTGTGCAACTGCAGCCTTAGGCAGGATACATAGATGTAGGTCTTTTTCTGCGAAGAAGAAATAGTTTCAGATAAGTTGTTTTATTCGCAAGGAATTCGTTAGTCTACATTTTTACAAATGTCTTACAATAATTCAGGTAATTCACTTACAGATGACTTTCCTTCTTGTGTAGACATACAGAATGCTGTAAACGCAGTATCCGAGAATAAGTTGAGATCCGGAAAGGCAGCCTTCAAGACCTCGCATTTGAAGCATCACATTCACCTACGCGTACTGCACGACTAGTCGTCTCAGGCAAATATATAAACGCTTTTCACGTGAGCATTGCAGCTGCGCAAAAACGCGACACAAGTTCATTGGCAGCAATTTAGGACACTCATGTGCGCGGTTTTGGTTTTTAACTCGTACATTTTCGATTGAGAAAAGGTTCGCACATCACTTTATGTCTGAGTAAAATATTACAGTTGGTAATAAAGGCAAGTGCTGATTTTCTCGTCGCAGTATTGGCTGTAAATCACATGGCGTTATGCGGCCGACTTGGGAGCTTTTTGTATAAGTACATGACATTTGTGTAAATATATATGTACTCCGAGATTGTCACACTTTATATTAGTTTTTAGAAGGTTTTTACCACTCGCCCATTTACGTTGAATAATACATTGATGTGCTTTTGAAGCGAGACGGCACGCTCGTTTCACAGGCTTTATGCGCAAGAAGGGTCAGGCCCGTGCGTGGTAAGACGAAGCCATGTCAGGCGATGATCAGAAACACAACATTCGTGCAGAACGGTTTCCCGTGTTCATATGCAGTTTGGTGAAATTCACACATTTCGACAAATGATGACATAAATAACTGAGGCGACACCCCCAGTTACTCATCGAGCTGCTACAGCACATACAACCCAGTGCACATGCCCGCCGTGGCCGTTGCACGTGTTCACGTCCAAGAAGCATCGAAATATTTTCCACAAGTCCACGCGAATGGCACCGGTGCCACGCCCTACACGTGTACGTATAAGCTGACCAGAGCGCAAGCCGCTCCACATTGTCCACGGTGTGACCGGAAGTGACGTAATTCATGAGAGATGGTAGAGCACAAGAGAAGCAAAAAAATAAAAGGTCAAAAAGACAACAAGGGAGAAGAGCGTGAATCTAGCCGTGAACAGTCTATCGCAAAACGAGTCTATTATCCCCCATTCCCCTTCCCATGTGAACCACTGCTGAGGTGTCGCACTTAGCTGCAGACAGTTGCGGGGTTCACTTTTCTTTTCTTTTCCAATTTTAAGAACCACTTCCCCCCTCTTCCGCGAGGAGGTTGTCAAAGCGTATACCGCGTAGCTCCGACAACGTTAAACGAAATCTTGTGGCAGACGTCAGTGGACATGACTGCGCTCCCTCTTGCTTCCAAAATGGGTTTAGAGATTGAATTGACGCAGTGACACCGTGACCGTACAAGCGAACACTGGCTCGCAAAGCTCCATTGCCATGCTTCGAGTTGGGGCCCCATTCGATTGCGTAAGTGTCCCACAGCGAGCGTCTTGATGTAGTCGATGACGGTTTTCCCGTAGAGTATGCTCATGTGTTCCATGTTGTCGAGAGTCTTCTCGTAGACGGCTTGTCTCTGGCCACTCTGGAAGCGCAAACAGCCCCGCAGGCTGCGAATGTTCACGGTGCCGTCACCGTCGCCGAACACCACCTCAAGCTGAATGTCCGGAAAACCAGGCTTGTGGTACTCGATCCTGCACATGCGTGAATTGCAGTGTCACAATCGGCGACCCCAGGCTCATCATCATCATCATCAGCCTGACTACGTCCACTGCAGGACGATGGCCTCTCCCATGTTCCGCCAGTTAACCCGGTCCTGTGCTTGCTGCGGCCAATTTAATCTCAACTTTTTAATCTCATCTGCCCACCTAACCTTCTGTCTCCCCCTAACCCGCTTCCCTTCTCTGGGAATCCAGCTAGTTACCCTTAATACACCAGCGGTTATCCTGTCTACGCGCTACATGCCCGGCCCATGTCCATTTCCTCTTCTTTATTTCAACTATGATATCAATAACCCCCGTTTGTCCCCTAATCCACTCTGCTCTCTTTTTGTCTTTTAAGGTTACACCTATCACTTTTCTTTCCATTGCTCGCTGCGTCCTCCTCAACTTAAGCTGAACCCTCTTTGTAAGTCTCCAGGTTTCCGCTCCGTAGCTAAGTACCGGCAAGATACAGCTGTTATATACCATCCTCTTGAGGGATAGTGGCAATATACATACCTGTCATAACTTGAGAGTGCTTGCCGAATGTGCTCCACCCCATTCTTATTCTTCTAGTTACTTCAATCTCGTGGTTAGGCTCTGCGGTTATTACCTGCCTTAAGTAGACATAGTCTTTTACAACTTCAAGAGCACTATTACCTATCTCGAAGCGCTGCTCCTTCTCGAGGTTGTTGTACATTACTTTCGTTTTCTGCAGATTAATTTTAAGACCCACCTTTCTGCTCTCCTTGTCTAACTCCGTAATCATGAGTTGCAATTCGTCCCCTGGGTTACTCAGCAATGCAATGCCATCGGCGAAGCGCAAGTTACTAAGGTACTCTCCATTAGCTCTTATTCATAACTGTTTCCATTCTAGGCTTCTGAAAACCTCCTGTAAGCACGCGGTAAATAGCATTGGGGAGATTGTGTCCCCCTGCCTTACACCCTTCTTGATTGGTATTCTGTTGCTTTCTTCATGAAGCACTATGGTAGCAGTTGATCCCCTGTAGATTTCTTTCAGAATGTTCATATATACTTCATCTACGCCCTGATTCCGCAGTGTCTGCATGACGGCTGATATTTCTACTGAATCAAACGCCTTTTCGTAATGTATGAAGGCTATGTATAGTGGTTGGTTATACTCTGAGCATTTCTCTATTACCTGATTGATAGTATGAATGTGGTCAATTGTTGAGTAGCCTGTTCGAAATCCTGCTTGTTCCTTTGGTTGATTGAATTCTAATGTTTTCGTTACACTGTTAGCAATTACCTTTGTAAATAGCTTGTATACTACAGAGAGCAAGCTGATCGGCCTGTAATTCTTCAGGTCCTTGTCATCTCCTTTCTTATGTATTAAGATGATGTTAGCGTTCTTCCAGGACTCTGGAACCCTTCCCGTCAGGAGACACCTCGTAAACAGGGTGGCTAGTTTTTCTAACACAATCTGTCATCCATCTTTCAGCAGGTCTGATGTTACCTGATCCTCACCAGCAGCTTTGCCTCTTTGCATGCTCTCCAAAGCTTTTCTGACTTCTTCTATCATTACTGGTGGGGTGTTATCTGGGTTACTGCTAGTTCTTATAGTATTAAGGTCGTGGTTGTCTCGGCTACTGTACAGATCTCTGTAAAACTCCTCCGCTATTTTAACTATCCTTTCCATATTGGTAGTTATTTTGCCTTATTTGTCCCTTAGTGCATACATCCGACTTTTGCCTATCCCAAGTTTCCTCTTCACTGCTTTGACTATTCCTCCGTTTTTCAGAGCGTGTTCAATTCTCTCCATGTTATACCTTCTTACATCGCATACCTTACGCCTATTAATCAACTTCGAAAGCTCTGCCAGTTCTATTTTGTCTGTTGTACTTGAGACTTTCATGATTTGACGCTTTGTAATTAGGTTCTTCGTTTCCTGGGAAAGCTTGTCAGTGTCCTGTCTAGCTACCCTGCCTCCAACTTCCACTGCACACTCCGTAATGATACTCGTCAGATTATCATTCATTGTATCTACGCTAAGGTTGGTTTCCTCACTAAGAGCCGATTACCTGTTCCGCAGCTACACCCTGAATTCCTGTGCTTTCCCTCTCAGTGCTAGTTCATTGATTGGCTTCTTGCGTATCAGTTTCCGTCGTTCCTTCTTCAAGTCTAGGCGAATTCGAGGCCGTACCATTCTATCACTGCATCGTACCTTGCCAACCACTTCCACATCCTGCACGATTCCTGGGTGTGCAGTCATTATAAAGTCTATTTCGTTCTTATTTTCGCCATTAGAACTCCTCCATGTCCACTAGCGGTTTTCTCATTTTTGGTAGAAGGTATTCAAAATCCGCAAATTATTGCGTTCTGCGAATTCCACTAGTAGCTCTCCTCTGGCGTTTCTAGTGCCGATGCCACATTCTCCTACTGCCTGGTCTCCAGCCTGCTTCTTCCCTACCTTTGCATTAAAGACTCCCATCAGTATTGTATACTGTGTTTTTACCTTACTCATTGCCGATTCCCCGTCTTCATAGAAGCTTTCGACTGAAGCGTCATCATGGCTGGATGTAGGCGCGTAAGCCTGTACCACCTTCATCTTCTATCTCTTATTCAGTTTAATTACAATACCTACCACCCTTTCATTATTGCTATAGTATTCCTCTATGTTGCCAGCTATGTTTCTGTGAATTAGGAACCCCACTCCCAGTTCTCTTCTGTCTGCCAAGCCCCGACAGCAAAGGACGTGCCCATTCTGTAGCACAGTATAGGCCTCATCTGTCCTCCTAACCTCACTGAGCCCTATTATATCCCATTTAACACCCTCTAGCTCCTCGAATAGTACAGCTAGACTTCCCTCACTAGATAAGGTTCTAGCGTTAAATGTTGCCAAGTTCAGGTTCCAATGGCGGCCTGTCCGGGTCCAGA
The DNA here is from genome assembly GCF_043290135.1 of Rhipicephalus microplus. Classification (NCBI taxonomy): domain Eukaryota; kingdom Metazoa; phylum Arthropoda; class Arachnida; order Ixodida; family Ixodidae; genus Rhipicephalus; species Rhipicephalus microplus. Next base: position 217,468,107 of record NC_134710.1, on the reverse strand, counting down.
GATTTTTAGCACCCTCTGCTGCGTTGCAGATCTGACAACCGCCGTGGTCAGTTGCTTCGCAGCTGCTGGGGACTGAGGGCCGTGAGTTATTTGACGTATGCATGTGGGAAGTAGTGGCCAGGTACTGCACCAGGGTGACCAATCTTTCTCTGGTGAGGCAGTGCGTTCCCGGCGGTGGTTACCGGTGAGGCCGCACCCCGGGCCTCTTAATGCAGTTCCATCATCACACGGATTTTTTTTAATCCGGTTGGGAACTGCGCGGCACCGGGATTTGAACCACGGACCTGTTGCATGCGAGGCGGATGCTCTAACCACTACGCCATCGCCACATCTAGGCTCATATGTCTTATTAAATATGAACCGCGTCTAACTCTTACCGTTATATGAGTGACATTACCGAGACGTACTTCAAAGAAACTATGCGGTTGTATCGCCAGTCATATAAGATCTATCTTGTGATCAGCTGAGCTTTTTTGACATGAGCTCAATGGTTTTAAAGAACGCTGATGTTTTGAGAAAATATATTATGGCCGTGAACACTCGTATGCTGCAATTAAAGGAGGCTGTGTAGGTTATGAACGCAACAAACGTCTGCATTTAAGAACGCGGAGTCACTTTTTTCAAAAAATCTCAGTGCTCTCTGTCTTCTTCCAGAAATGTTCCCTGCACACTAAGAAAGTATACTTCTTTCAAAAATACAATATAAATCAGCCCAAGTAGCCAATCTTTTTCAGAAGTCAGTTATATTCAAACTGACTAAAAACTACGCGAGAGTTGGCAGTAAACAGTCATCTTCAAATTCCTTTCATTACATATTTTCACACCAACCACTTACATTATACAGTACACAGTGATTTTCATTAGATGCTTCAACAGTGAAGCTGCTCAAGGCAACCGCTATTTGTGCGGCCTATCACGTGTGTGTCACTGAAACTGTTTGCATCCCACTACTCCCCATCGGTTCATTATAAAATGAAGTTAGGAGAGAATGGCACCCCCGTATAGATGGAAGGCTTACGACGGCCTGCCCTCAGATCTAAGAGTTACGAACACTTGATTTCAGCGCGAGTCTCTGGAGTTTGGACATCTGTGTCGTGTCTGACTGTCTCGTTGAACTGAGACCTCTCTGCGCAGACAATCAACGCAAAAAGAACGTAACATCACCTAGCTACAGCCTAGCAACGGCCTAGAATCAACCTTGAAACAACCTGCATCACCCATAGCTGAGGCCACGAAACAAGCTAGAAGAAACCAGATTAGTCCTCACAACCGTCGAGTTTCGATATGTCAAGCCTTGCGCGGTTTAGTGCAAGCTTCACCAGGTTTCCCTCTTTCTCTCTCTCTCCTCTGAATTTGAAGCTTATCGAAATATTAGGCTTTGAGTCATGATGATCACCGAAGTAATAAGAATCATTAATTTGAAAGTTCCATAAGACGTTCTTAATTTGTCACGCTCATTTCTTAGCTTCATATTCAGTTGGATTTATATAGCGTATACCGCTAGGGCATGTTGCGAGCTGCCTCACAGCTTGATTGACGGCGACCGAGAGTACGTGAGACCAGCTGGGAGAGAGACTACGAAACCTTTCGAGCCTGCTCGAGAGACCAGATTTATTCGTGGTCAGAGCTTTCAGTCCTGAGTCCGGTTCGCTTAAATGTTATCGCGGTATTTCCTGGCTATCTGACACACATAAGAAATCCTTTGGTGAGCTGTGGCAGGTTGGGAGGAATCGTACTATTCTGTAAATGCTTACTTTTCCGCTCATACAACTACTTTTACCTGAAGAGATATTGGCAGAACGAAGTACAGCGGCGCAAGAGCCAAAATAAAATTTGGAGAAATTTTTGTAGCACCAAAGTGTTACTTTTGGAGCAATAAAATCCTACATTGGTGCAGGTTACGGGGAAAAAAACATCCACTGTTTATCACGAATGACCGAGTTTGGAGCAGTATAAAAAAAAGAAAACTTGCATTAAAATATGTATGTACAAACCGTTCAACATCCCCTAAATCATGCAGAGTAAACATGAGTACCGCTCTTTCAATAAAACTAGTATTTTCAAACACCCCACTGAACAAACGAGGACAAAGTGAACATGAGCATACGGCGCGCCTGTCAAATCTTTTGACAGACTCTACGGAATTTAAATGTGGATCTACCATGCTAGCAACCTTGAAATTCAGGAGATCTGTAAAACTGAGGAGTGAAGGGTGGGGGGGGGGGGCGAAAAAAAACTGGTGCACAGTTTTAATAATAATAATTGTTGGGGTTTAACATCCCAAACCACCAAGTGATTATGAGAAATGCCATAGCAGAGGGCTCCGGGAATTTCGACCACCTGTGGTTCTTTAACATTCACCTAAATCTAAGCACACGGGCCTCAAGCACTTTTCTTTCGAACGATAATGTGGCCACCGAAGCCGGGATTCGAACCCGCAAGCTGTGGGTCAGCAGCACTTGGTGCACAGTTATGCTTGTTATTTAGGCTGCAGAATAGTCATACACACATCCAAATATTTGCCAATAATTTTTTTAGATGTCAGCGATTATACTAGTTCTCACAGTTACGCGGCTTATACACGCACGAGTAATTGAACAAAATATGTTAAACCGCGCCTTCTGCTAACCCCTTTGAAATCATAATACACTTTTCTGCAGGAATCTTTCGGCAAAGGCGGCTTAAGCTAAATTCTGCGCGGATTAAATCAGGGCCAATAATTTTTTTCTAACTAGTACAGCCTCCTCCCCCCCTTTTAGGGGCGAAGCTCCTTAGGGCGTGGGCTGTGCGTCCCCTGTAGCCTGTATGTAGCCACCTCTAGTTTAGTTCTTGCAGTCTTCACTAGATGGCGGTACCGTCCCCTGTATGTAGCCACCTCTAGTTCAGTTCTTGCAGTGTTCACTAGATGGCGGTACCGTCTCCTGTATATAGCCACCTCTCGTTTAGTTCTTGTAGTGTTTACTAGATGGTGGCACTTGTAGCTGATGATGAAAAGATGCAATATGTTATAATCTAGAAAGCGGTACTTGTAGTTGATGAAAGACGCGAGATCTTATAAAATAGGAATGATGTCACATATGGCGCGTGTCATTGGTTGAAGGCAATCGTTCGATTTAGTGCGGCGACGTACGCTAGGGGGAGCGTTGTAATAAAATCCGTTAGAGTGCCTCGATGCGCGCGCCCCCGCTTAGAGTGGTGTCAGCTTTTGCAAGGGCAGATGCCGCCGCCTCGGCTTCGGCGCCATCCCGACCGCCATTTTGGCGCCTCCGGCCGGTAGTTCGTGCTTGGCGTGTGAGGTGTTGTTGGGCAGTGTTCATTCCCTTACAGTTTTATGCACCCATCTCCGCATCACCATGCCCGGCTGCTGCGTGCCGCAGTGCTCGAATCACTCGAGAAACGGATGGAAGTTGTACCGGTTTCCAAGAGACCCAAAAAGAAGGCTTCTTTGGACCGTTAAAATCAAACGAGACAAGTGGCAACCGACTGATACGTCGCACGTATGCAGCGTAAGTAAACATTTTTTTTTTTAGTGCGTCGTATTCTGACTGGTCAGCATTATTTAGGGCGCCGTTGTTTTTTATTTAGGTGCGCAATGTAAACGCAGGACAGCCAAACATCGTGCAGGGTACTGTGCGGCGTGCTCGTGTTAAAAGATCACGCTTTAAGAAAATGCGTCAAGTACGGGGGCTTCGGAAGCCCCCGTGTCGATAACATTTCATGCTGGTTCAAGGGCCTCGAGTGTGCTACTACATTCATAGGAATTGCGACTAGTTTCAGTGCCCTTGCACGGGAAAGTGTTGCCTTGGCAGCAGCGTTGTGAAATCCTTCCCACCCCCTACCCGAGGCTGTTAATTTCGTGCACTGCGCTTCGCAGCTATTTTGCTCGCGAGACCGGCTGCCGCTGTCGTGACCGTCCGCCTCGCAGCCCGAAGACAGACTTCGTGAAATTGCCGTACTCGCTCGCCAACTCGCCCCGACAGCGTACGCGTCGACCGGGTGCTGGCGGAGTTGAGCTGAACGAAAAGTAGGCAAGAGATGGGGACGCAGGAGGTGTAGTTAAACAGATGAGAATTTAGAAAGTGGAGGAGGGAGAAAATTATATGCAAGGGCAGAAAACGGGGAGTGAGTTCAGGCCGCGTGCCGGCGAGCGAGTACGGAAATCTGACGGCGCCTGACTGCTGCCGAACTTCAAGAGTACGGCACGTAGAGTTCACGTAATTCACATAAGAGGAAATTGGACGTGAAATGCGCGCATATGGCCTCGCAGGGAATTAACATAGGCTCGGGTGCGTGGTAGGGGGATTTCACAACGCTTACGAGGCCTGCCCATGTTTATTCGTGCACGCGTTGGCACTGATCGGTCGAAATTTGAACGCCTCTTGTGAAATCAAGCCGTTTGAACATAAACATGCTGTTCCTGCGAAAAACTCGTAATATTACGAGGCCGGACTTCTGCCCGTCTTGTGTGTATCGTCGTATGTATACTTGGGAATCAGGAACACTTCAGTGACGAACAAAACAAGCGCTGTTACGGAGTGTTGTCATTTTTTACCTGACAAATAAATTCGATTGCATTGGGAACTTGGAGGCTTGGGTACAAAGCTTTCGATAGAACGAAATCTGTAACGCTCGCTATAAAATCAGACCTGGTCCTTTGTCGGCACAATAGACTAATATTTTATTCACATGAATTCAGGAATCCTTACAGATCTTCTGTGCGAAAATTGAAAGGGTTATTATAACAGCAGGCTGGGTCTATGATCGCGCTCTCTGAAGTGGCTTACGTGAAAGCGCGCGTGAGCTCAATTAGTTTCCTTCTTTTTGTGCTTCAAAGTTGCTGCTAGTTCCTGCTGCGAATCATACTGAATGCATACATGAAATCTTGTTTATTGACAGTGACAGACATTCGTTTTTCTTCTGCCAGTGTGTTAATTTTTAATTCTGGTTTTATTTGCAGGCTCACTTTGAAGAGAACAACTATGAGCAACATCGTGCGGATGGCTGGAAGAAGTTGAAACCAAATGCCGTCCCAACTTTGTTCACATTCAAACGTAAGATTGAACTTTTTTCTTGCATTACATAAAGCAGCACCAGTTGCAAGTACTCTATGTACCTGGGATTTCTACGAAGCTAACACCAAATAGGTCCTCATATGCTGCGTCCACATTAGTGCATAAATTCTGGAAATGCAGTCACGGACAAAGCTAGGAAATGCGAACACAAAAATGTGAACCAGACCACGCAAAATCGAAAAATACTGCTAATATTAGACGGTCAAATAATGGCACGCTATTAGTGCGTTTGGAAAGCTACATTTCCCAACTTTGTTTTTGTGATTACGTTGCATCACTTTGACTTGCATGTAAAAAAAATTGCGATACTTGAGTGTTGTGGTTTATATTTCTTGTTTGCATTTTTTGGTCATGACTGTATATACGTCTGGATTTCAGTGTTTACAGGCATGACCCACTGCACAACAGTTTTCCGCTACTTAGCACACGGTCGTGTACTGCTAGGATGTCAGGTGCAGTGGCTATGTTATTTACAAACGGGGAAAACGGAAACCATTATGTATACGAGATCCACGATGCACGAGCCCCCACTACAGTGCGCCTCATTACCTGTGTTGCGTTGGCGTGTTAAGCTTGAAAAAAAAAACTGCACTCTTTCCTGTCTCTCTTGTTTTTTTTCTTCAAGTTTGTGCAGCAATTCAATTTTTCAAGTATGAACCAACTAGTCTGCAAAAAAGTATTGCGTGTTAAGCCCTACAATCAAATAATCAATAAACTGCATAGGGAGCGAATGTCAGTTGAGCCCTCCACAACGGCGCACACGTGTAGCTCTGGCATATGAAGCTCCAATTTGAATTAGAGCCATTTATTGTGGGGAGAAATTTTGAGCACAATTTAAATATGGTATTTTAAGACCTTCCCCTATCCCTTGTGGAAAGGGCGGGGGAAGGACAAGTGTCTTCCTCACGTCAATAACTAAGCCGGTGTCTGCTGCATGTGTTACATTTGTAAAATTAACAAGCTAGACATGAACTGGCATTGCTTGAATATGTTCATGAATACATACATTTCTGCTTGCAGCACTGCCTAAGGAACGAAAGCCACCAAAAGAAAGAACTGTGCCTGCACCCTCCAGCAACGAGACCAACAAATCTCCTCCTGGTCTGCGTCAATATCCAGCTGCAGTTAAAACTACCCTAGAGACCCCACAAAACCACGCCGTTCCTGAATCTACACGGCAAGGAACATCGTGTTATGGGCACGACACCATGGAAGTTGACGACGCCGTTGTTGAACTGTCAGCGAACACTAGTGATGCAGATTCAAGAGAAGTTAATGCAGCGGCTGGTGAGACAGCACTGAAAGAGTACGTTTCAGATGGAGGCAACCTCATCTACCCCAGCAAGGGAGTTATGAAAGCCTTGATAGACTATGAGGAGCATTTTGCTGCCATAAACTCTTGGTGCACGGACAAAGTAGTCACGATGAAGTCGCCGCTTCGTTCACTCACCGCATACCTAAACAAGGTGCACCGCCGCAGCTTGTGTGTATGCGCGGAGCACGAGGACAGTATATACCGACTGCTCACAGAGAGGTACGCAAGAATAAGGCTGCGCATTCACCTTCGGCAGGTTCCAGTCGGGAGTTGCAATGGACATGCAAGCAAAACATGTGCCGGCGTCAACCTCTCATGAGAAATGGACACGCCAAGATAAGCTGTATGCTTAAAAGGTTTCGGCTCACGTGGGCACGCTTTTGACTCTTGCATTTTTTATTTTTAAACATTTCATTTCGTACTGCATTTGGTTTGTCTTGTATCTGACTTTGATTTTCACTAGTGGGACAACGCAGCATTAAGGCGCACAAATAAATGGCCTGTTCACTGAAATCGTGGGTGTCGTTTCATAAAGGTACACTGGTAAAGCATGTTACTCTCGGGTATGCTGCCTGCACAGTGCATGAAATGGTGAGGCAGGGGAAGGTGGTACCGAATGTCAGATAATGTGTGTGCGTGTGTGTGTGTGTGTTTTATATACACACACACGCAAGTATATAAAGTACAGCGATTCCTGCCTTTGCTATTCGGCTGATTCACGAAGACCCAAATATTGCATTCCTTTCAGCAAGCGTAGTAATAAAAGTTCATGCGCCCCTCCGTCTTAACGACGACAACGGTTTAACGCGAATCTTTCTGGTGTGGGAGTTCGTGGCTCATTTCATTCAGTCTATGTCAGCCCCTGGCGCATTGTACAAGCACAGGCCACCAGTTTGTATGACGTGCGTTGTTCCATTTAACAATTAGGCAACAACAGCACTAAGAGGTGTCCAAGTTGCACCAAAAAAAAGCTCGCCAACGAGTACTTCTTTCCTACCATACGCGAGCACCGCAAGCGGTAATGCGCTTCGCATGCTGCCCCACTACGGCAGGAGCCGTAATGGCGGCCGTCGTAGCAGACGACGCGGCTGTCCTCACCTTCAGCGGAGCGCGCGGGCATCAAGGCACCCTAAAATCCGTTCGCTGTTGGCGCGCGCTCGGAGTCGCCGGATGGATAAGGCTGCACAGCGGAGAGAGCGCAAGGCGGCAGCAGCGCGCGCTCGCAGACAGAATCCCGATGTGCGAGCGCGCGAGGCTAGGGACATCGCAAGCCATCCATCGTCAAAGAACAAATAAAAGTTGATTTGTGTATATACACACACAGCGTTTATCACGTCTTTACATGATGATCGACTGGGCGAATTACACGGAAGATTCACAGTTTACCGATGAATCCCTCCGGAGCTTCGCCCATTCATCATCATTCACCCCGTGAATATGCCGTAATTTTTTTTTCGTCATTTCGAGGTGGGGTTAAGTTTATAGGTATCACTTCTCGGCTCGCTTGATGACGCATTCAACCACATAAAGCAACAACGACACACGCCAGTAGGCACAGCGATGGCACCGTATATCTATCGCTGGGACGACGCAACCTCAAGACCGAAATATGTTTTATGACCGTTGCTGTGGCGACCAGCATGGTCGCCAGAAAAGCCTGCGCTTGCAGCATGTCGAGTTTGTTCACGCGCGGCAAACCCGACATGCACTTCCAGCTTCCCTTCCTAACATGCCATAGCTGCGTTTGCCGACTAGGAAATTAATACTTTCGGGAAAGCATTGGCAGGTACGGCCACGCATTTTTGTCTTCAAATTGCGTCGTCCCCCCGATAGGTGTCCGCTGAAATTAGCGGACCAATGGGCGCGCGGCGTTGTTACTATAAGGTTTATCACGTTTTGAAAGTGTCCCGACACCTTGGTTTAGGGTTAGGGTCTGCACGCTTGGACCGACTGATGACACGAACCTGCAGATGGTCAAGGCGGCCTCCGTTTCTCGCGGAAGTTAGCGCAACTGGAAAAAAAATTTTTTAGGCTAGTCAGGCATTTTGGCGGTGCGCGGTGCAATTTCTGAATTTCATAATTGCTTGATGCGAAAATGCAGAATTGTATCAAATTCGCGCAATTGGCGGAGCTGTTGCCACCCTAAAATTAACTAATTCGCCGAGTACGTCCTTTCGCTTCCTTTAAGTAATTCAATTGGACATTAGACATTTCTAGCTTGCAGTCTGCTATGTGTTATGACTTCTTATGCAGCAGGCTTTTCGAGCTTTCAGGCAATTTGTGAACTGGCAAATCTATGCTTCAGAGCTATTCTAATAAATATATTCTAGTTAACTTGTATGTTATGGTGTAGACTTAATTTGCAATAATATTTTTGAAGGCTTCATTCGCGAAACTTTGACAATGTTCTATTCCATTTATGCCCTATTTTGGGAGCTTTATATTTAGCTCTCCCGTTTACTTTCCACCTATGTTGATTGGTGACGATAATGAGGAATATCTGATCCTTCAATCGTTCCATTCAATCATTTCCCTCCTTTAGTATTATCAAAAGTTTAATTTAGCCTAAACATCTCTCTACAGCTCATTTCAGCGTGTCATACCTCTCAATGGTGCTGACGTTTCGGCCGTGCAGACAATGGATCTCGACGCCTGGCGCCGTGGTGTCGAGCATGAACGACCTTGTGTCCTTATACATTTCGTAACCATCCGTGAAGCCGATGTCCTTGAAGAAGGCTTCGTAGTCTGCCAAGCCATAACTCCGGTTCAACGTCTTCACTAAAACCTCAGATTCGTTCCAGTAAAGATGGTTGGGCATCATGTAGGCCAAGCTGGGTGTGGACCGTTGCTCGGGTCGCACCGACAGTGGGTTGATCGCCACCACGCCCAGATTCTCACCTGCGTGTCAATAACACCGTTGTAGCTGACGTCTCTGAGTGCTTAATCCTTTACGTGAGAAAGCGGCATGGTCAAAACTTTATGCGTTATTTTGTGTGTGTGGGTGAGCAGCGATGTCTGTTATAGTGATTCGCTACTCTAATAAAGTGTTCTTTGTACGGGACAAAGCAGTCGCTAGCGATACCACATGCTCGCAATTGATAACACAGCTTTCACTGCACTAGCTGAATTCAAGTTTGTATATTCCTTATAAGCGCAGAAACAACAACGCTAAAAAGTAACCATCATTTCATAGGCGAAAAGTGGGGGGAGCCTGTCTTTCTTTCTCTCTCTCTCTCTCTCTCCAAATAATATATATATATATATATATATATATATATATATATATATATATATATATATATATATATATATATATTTGGAGAGAGATAGTGAAAGTGACGCCCGCCCCCTCCCTAAATACAAAAACTCTCCGCCTATGCTCCCTTCGCTATGGAGGGTTAACGTAGCGGGTGTCACAATAGAGGCTTTGTATACAAAAAATTGTACAGAAATACAAAAGTTAGGTTTTACACATATCTCAATGCGGACGAGGGCAGAATGAACAGCGAAGAGCGCGCCTCTTCGTCTGCCGTTCATTTATCATGGCTACAAAACACGTGGCTTTAATTGTCCGTGATATTAAATGTAAGTAATGACCTCGACAAGTGAGGCTGGGCATTTCTCAAAATTGCTGAATGTATTCGAGAACATAGCTTCCAATTTTATAATGAATAATAAACTCCCGAATTTGGCGTTTTCACGTCATGCAAAGAGCTACATTGTAAGAAAGCTGCTTAGTCACTGAAGTGCGCAACGGTATTGGAACAAATGCTCATTATGCCCACACGGCTATTATCGCGTATTTTGAACGCAGCCTAGACATTACAGAAGCTTGCCTTCGAGGAACATAAAGCTAAATATGAAACTACAATTTCTTTGGAATAAATAGTCGACGTCGTGACTTCTTCCCTACCTATAGTGTCCCTACTCGAGCTTCGCTGTGTACATATACCAGTTACTTCTGTTGGCCTTAAATATGACCGTACAGCAGCTACGAAAGTAGAGAAACAAGCATTTCGAGACTCACCAGAGGCATAGACCTTGAGCGCCTTCACAGCACCGCCCCATGCCCCTCCGAGGGTCACCATCGCCCGAACATATTTGTCTTTCCAGGGCTGAGGTTGACGGCTAAAGAAGTAGCGTAGGTTTGGGCATCCCACACTATGGCATACCATGATAACAGACATGTTCCCGTTGCTGGTGTACGAATCCTCTATGAGCCCGTGCAGTTTCTTGAAATAGCCATCCAATTCATCTGCGAAATATAAAAAGGAGAAAGTTTGTGGTTCAGCTCTGCAAGTGAGGCGACAGTACTTCAGACGCAAGCATCCTGTTGGAACAAACGAATTAAACTTAAATGAATGAGGGAAGGAAACGTGAATGAAGACACGTCGTAGTAAAATCTAGTCAGAAAAAGCAGCAGGTGGTTTGAGATGCGCATGTTGGCATCTTATTCTTTGGGCGTGATGTGTGATGCTTATCTCTTTCTTAAACTGTACATATCGTCTGTATTACGTATCACTATACTGGTTCATGCATGTTGACAGTGTTTGCAATAAAGCCATGCGTAAACTTTGGTCGTTACGACGAAAACTTCACGATGCCACCCCGGAAGCTTAAACAATGGCGTATAAAATGACTATTCTTCCAGTACTGACCTACGCAAGTCGTCTATGGGAACCATAACCCAAAACAAATGCACTAAAACGTGAGCGTATACAAAACAAAGCCTTACGGTTCATCTTCATCTCCTATTCCAGAACTCAGTCTATTAGCGAGCTTAGAGACAGAGCCGGTTTAATGACGGTGAAACGAATAATGCAACATAATCGACTGATATTTTTTTTTCAGATACTCAATGGAGACTAGAAAGTTCACCTAAAGAAACACATCGCACTACAGCCATTTACCACATCCAGAACAAAACACTCGAAACATATCACACCACTTAGCTACAGAACAGATTTATTCAAGTATTCGTTTTTGGTTCGGAGCATTGATGACTGGAATCAATTACCTCAATACATAATCGAACATTGCGATTTACAAAGGTTCGAAAAGGCTTTGTCAGAATATTTGTGACCAAATTGCTTGTTCCTTGTCGGTTGAATATGTTCAATGTACTATATCAATATGTTCAATATGTACTGTATCACTTCATATCTTTTTCCTCTTTTTGGTGACGTGTACGAGATGTATTTGAACATGTTTCTTTTATCCGTGACCTGTGCGGGATGTATTCTGATATAGTTTTGCGTTTTTGTTTTTGTTATCTCCATATAGTGTGCGCCTTGAGCGTACAGTGTGAAACTTGTTTCCCCGTATGATTTTGTACGTGCCAGATATGTAACCCCAACTCATGTCTTGGCCCTTGGGCTGACATATGAATAAATAATAAATAAAAATATACCATACTATATATTTATCTGCTAAATCACGTATCGGTACCGTCAACATTTTTTCTTCGCCAGCTATCACTTTCTTCTACGTTCTGAAACTTGAGAGCTCGCATCACGCGCCTCTAAACAAGCGCCGTGCAACCAATAAACGTATATACACACTCGTTTAAAGCAAGCTGGCGTGGGCCCTTGGGTAATCTTTCATGTCGAGGACTACCACCACACCAACGTTGGGCTCCAGCAAAAGCCTGGCCCGACGGACAACTGCGCTTGTTGACCCCGGTCCGGCCAAAAATTGGCCGGGAGACCCGAGCAAGGCCTTACCTAAGCTTTGCAGATTGGCCACGAACGTCTCAATAAATCCAATGTCTCATCCGGCCAAAGAATTAGGCTGCCTTTAACTAGTAATAATCACCACCTGTGTTGCGCGGCTTTCCTCTTTTGACCTCACGCGCCCGGTACACATGTCGCTAGTGGCTTACGCGATATCAGCGTGACACAGCAGCCTCGCAACGAACGTAAGATGCGCGGGAGTTTTAAGAAAGGAAGCGCAAACAAGTAAGAAAACTACCATTATTGTGAGACAGAAAAGCGCTCCGAAAGGTGCGACTTTTTTTTTGTCACTTGAAAGTCGGCGTTTATTGCTAATATAGTTAGGCGCGTGCTATAGTTGTAGTTTACAAATTACAACTTGCTAAATAGTGAGCGTCGTCTTCTGCCCAATGGTAGAACTATGAAGTTTGGTTGCAAAACAAGATTTACGGCTGCTGTCGGGCATAAGTGATCGCTTTACGGCCAGCTGACTTGTGCATACTGGAGCCTGGAGATGCGTGGCTCTTCACCTGCCGCTTCTCTCTCTCTCTCTCTCTCTCTCTCTCTCTCTCTCTCTCTCTCTCTCTCTCTCTCTCTCTCTCTCTCTCTCTCTCTCTCTCACACACACACACACAAAGCGTTTTTGTTCCTATCAAATAACAAGACATCCAGATAAGCATCTTTGGTTGCAGAATGCCTTTATAATAATACGTTTATGCACATGAACGGACAGTATTTGAGGATATGTGCACGTAGCACCATCTCTCATCAGCAACAGCGGTTACCTGGCGTAACTGAATGGGAAGTGAGCGAAAAAAAAATCTGACAGAAAAGGCTAGTTACCAAAACTGACTCCGGGTATATGCAGCGGAAACCTACTGGAACATTCTAGTGAGATTGCAGTGTCACGCTACAAACCACGTAGCTTCCAAGAGTGTTTATTATTTACAACGGGGCCCATTCGTTTTGAATGGGCAATGTGCAAGTGTCCTGGGAAGCCAGAGGCTTTGCAGTGTGATACTGCAATTTTACCAGAATGCTCCAGTGGGGCTCTGCCACACATAACCAGAGGTCGTCTTTGATGGCTAAATGTTTTTCGTCAGATGTGCTTTTCTTTTGCATACTTTCCATTCACTTATGGTTGGACGCCATCGCTGCCACTGAAAGATGCCGCCATACACAGATGTCCTCAAATCCTAGTAATGCTTCTGCGCGAGCAGAATATTTCCCCTAATTATTCATTGCATTATCGGCAATTACAGGTCAAGTTCGACCGACAAGTGAACAGTGTGAGAAACGCCCAGAAATTCATGGCGCGCCGGTCCATTATTCCTACACGCTTCAACACACAGCTCCACGAAAAGCGGCTTTACGTCAGTGGCAAGTTTGATTTCTATTCAGCAACAGTAAGCACATATTGCTTTTACGGAGAAAACTGTCAGCATCATGTTTCAACAAAAATGGCTACTTCAGGTATACTTCCTAACATTTAGTACCTCTTGAACATTCTAGTAGTCATCTAATTACTCCTTAACATTCTACTTCAATAGTTACTACTCTAGTAATAAATAACGTCACACTGGCACTCCAGAGTTCCATTTCGACTCCGTAACTCTTCGTAGTGTAAATAAACATCTCCAATTTACTTACGGATTGAGGCTACCTATGGTATGCCGGTGATATTACGCAAGATCATACCACAGCACTGACGACTCTGCAGGCTGCACCCAGTACTTCTGGACTTTTCCAACGTGCACACGCAGCGTTGCGATGTAAACTGTACGTGACTCCTATCATAAGCATGCTTGAACCGTGCAAAGGTGTCGCGAAAGTAAGCCTTCTTGCTATTACAAGAACCTTAGATAAAAGTAATATCAAAAACCGCCAGGGCTGCATGGAACGCGTAGCGCAGTCACAGTGAAAGAAAGCTGAAAGAGCGGTCTTTCAGAGCATTTTTAAACACTTTTGGTAACTCCTGCAAGCACACTTGCAGGGTAGCCACTAAGCCATTAATTATAATTTTTGTGTATTCGGGAGGAAATCACACTGCCACCCTTCGTCGTTCTTAAGAGAAGCGTGGTACCCACTACGCACTACCTGCTATGTTACGCGAAGAATTTCGTCCATTTTTTTTATGCTGTATACCTGACGAGAATGAATTATTAAGACTGAAGCTTTTGTAAAAGGTTATAGCATTCAACGGCCCACTCGTTAAGCAATTCGTATTATGTGGCATCTTGTTGTTGCTTTACTGTTCTAAAACTATTACTCGTATTAACGTGATTTGTATCTCGACATCAAGCCTGCCTAAGCCCAGTTTGAAACAGTTTCAAGCACTGGCAGGGCTCTTTGGTAAAATGCTGGGCAGACATTCAGGGGACCTGGGTTCAAATACCACTGCATTTAGAGCTAACTTATTTTTTTTTCTATTTTGCAAGATAGTGACCACGGACACTACCGGCGGCCGCGGACAACTACGGCGGACGCGACCCTTGTAATTTCAGAACAGCTTTCGCTGCAACTTACAACAAAGGGTGCCAATTTGGTGTCCATGTTCCCATTATGACACATGCACGTTTATCAATTGTCACTTTATTCGAAGCAGCGTCATATGTGAAATAAGCATTCATACCTGGTCGTGTAGTGGTTTGAAAGCTCTTGGCATGATCAGCCTTTCACTTTACTTCTAAAATCCCGGCTGCGGCGGCTGCATTTCCGATGGAGGCGGAAATGTTGTAGGCCCGTGTGCTCAGATTTGTGTGCACGTTAAAGAACCCCAGGTGGTCGAAATTTCCGGAGCCCTCCACTACGGCGTCTCTCATAATCAAGTGGTGGTTAAACCCCACATATCAACTTTACTTCTAAACGCAAAAAGTAAATGAAGTTACTGTAAGTCACCAGATGCTATAGCCAAAACAGCTGATTTTTTGTTGATATTTTAACGACGGGGATAGAATTTATTTTTACTCGGCGAGTAAAATGTTTCCTCGCCCTATTTCATATTAATTTTATGGTACTATACCTTCATATATATATATATATATATATATATATATATATATATATATATATATATATATATATATATATATATATATATATATATATATATATATATATATATATATATATATATATACCTGCTCGCGTATTCAGTAAAATATTTTGTGAGCACAGGTCTTTACTTGCAGCTTTTGTAGGGTAGCCAACTGGATGTCCTCCTGGTCAACCTTTCTGCCTTCTCCCTTAGTCTGCTGCCTTTCTTGCGAACTAACATGTTTATATAATTCTCACGTATGCAGTAGCATGCATCTAGGCGCTGCTTCAGTCATTATCTTCTATGTATTATAAAACAGGTGGCCCTTTAGAAAGCTCGTATGGCCTGCTAATACAACGGTCAAAATGTTTGATTTGTCATTAAACGTTAACTCGAAACTTGAGCTCGATTTATTGCACACTTTGTCACCATGCATCTCCGGACTGTGAGAAATAAACAAACGTGGAACAAGCAGTTCAGCTGTTTTCGTTTGACCACTATGTCAGTGAGGCGTCGGGCACACTTTTTAAGCATAACCGATTATAATTCAAAACAGGCTCAATGATAGCCATCATAAATTGTTCAAAACAGGCTCAATGATAGCCATCATAAATTGTAAGCCAGAGATTCAAACGAATACGCGTAACATTTAGTTTGTTTAGTGATGAATCGCAGTTCAAGATACGACGGTAAACATATTTGTGCGTCTGCGCAGACACGTAAGTACCAGTCTTTCAGAATTTAACTTCTTTCGGCTTCGAGTTGATGAGCCTCAAAAAACTCGTTCTGCAGGCGAACACTGCAGAAGACAAAGCCACCGTTCCCAGCACTTCACGTGTACAACTTGTTGCCCTTGACCTGGTCACAGTTCAGAACGCTCCGAACGAAACAGCATGTTTATTAACAGCTGATTGATGGATGGGCATAAGCTCGGACACCTGTCGACCAATCACGTCGCATGCTCATGTTCGAGAACAGCTGGGCATACGCTGGGACACCTGTCGACCAATCAAGTCGCGTGCTCATGTTCAAGAACAGCTGGGCATACGCTGGGACACCTGTCGACCAATCAAGTCGCGTGCTCATGTTCGAGAACAGCTGGGCATATGCTGGGACACCTGTCGACCAATCAAGTCGCGTGCTCACGTTCGAGAACAGCTGGGCATAAGCTGGGATAACTGTCGACCAATCACGTCGCGTGCTCATGTTCGATGACAGCTGGTTGACATATGGGCATAAACTGAAACACCAGTCAACCAGGCATGTGGCATACTTGCATCACTGCTTCGCACTGGTGGAGCAACTCGCAATGCCTGGACAAACCGACGTTCGAGAAGAGTACGCTCACGATCTGCAGCTCGCCGAGTAGCCACCGAGGAATAGAGCATACCGATCAGCTCCCTGGTTGGGTTGCGGCTCAGCCGGTCGTTGCGAAGCTTCATATGACATGGGTTGCAGCTCAGCCAGTGATCACACGCCGAATCAGAAAGTGGGATTGCCAGACGCCGGACTTGCACAGCTCCGCGAACTTGATGCACCATTGTCCCATGAACTTCAGTCGGTGGAAGAGCCGAAACGAGAGCCTGTGCTGAATTCTCGACAGCACATGAAACACTGGACTTTGCAGACAAGCCAAAGCCAATCATCCTGGACTGACTTCGCGAAGACCGAAGTTCAAGACCCACAGGAATTCGTTGCATGCGGCGAGCTCGGCGAGGTGGAAGCAGACATTGACCGAGCTGCCCGTCACTCAAACATGGCTCGGAATGCTCCAACTGTAGCAGTTCAAGAAGAGCTGGCTTACCGACATGCACAAGCCAGAAAAACAGCGGGCCAGGTACGCTGCACAGTTGCGCTGGCGGCCACCTCATGGCTTCGTCTTGTAAATCGTTATTGGTACGTGGCCATCACCGCAGGTGCATCGACACTGGTCTTGGAGTTTGACCGCGTCCACGGTGTATGCGACGAAAGGTGAAATCGCTGCTACGGGGCAGAGTCGGAGATGCAATCACGCCTCGCACGACTGTTGCAAGGGTCACAGGCCACCACTCTAGACGAAATCTCTTCAAGTTACGGCGATCGGACCCATCCCTAAATATCTGCGTGTCACTAGCAGTGCAAGGAAGTGAGCGTGCCAGTGCCCGTGGGCGTTGCATGTGCACCACGCGCGCTTTTCTTCTTTATTTTGAACAGTATCATCGTAAATTATATCAATATCCTGCACAAAATTTCTCAAACTGACATTAAAAGAGATATCTGAAGAGGTCCCCTGGCACCCTGTAAATATGCTGCAGTGCAACTTTCATCCCGCTTATTGCATTTCTGCATCAAGCAACGTGTTCACCACATGAACGAAGAGGTTGCAGCCCACTGTATGCGCAACTGCAGCTAACTTCAGCATCGCCATCTTGAAAGCTTGCGCAAAAGTTTCAAGATGTATATATTCCAACTAGGCCGAATCGCAGTTTTACTTCAGCATAGCTAATGACAGTCTTACCTTGGTAGTGCTGACGACGTTCGTCAGTGCTGTAAATATTGCGGAAGGCATGAAGAACCCCGTGTACTGGGACCCCGTAAGCCGTGGAATGGGTTGCCCGTTTAGATGCATTTCTGTGCCAGCTCGATGAGGAAGCAGTGCGATAGTTAACCATTTTTCTGGGTTTGCATGTCTAAACCCCGATTTGATTACGAGGCACGTCGTATACTATAGTTGGGGACTCAGAGACGGTGCAAGAATATTTAAAGGCGAAGCAACTTAAAGCCTAGGCTTGTCCAATGTGCATTTTTGTTGTCTGACACCCCCTACGTTATGGCGATGACAAATAAGCGGTTTAGCATATGCAAGGTACTCGATGATGATAACGCTGCCATCACAACCCAGCACAGCAAGCTACCCACTATACGCCATGTTTACGAAGATGACGCTGATGACAATTGAAAATAAGCGTGTTTTAGCCTACACATTTCCTTTCTGTTGAAGAAATAATCATTTTCATGCTACAGTCCTGCGATCGCCTCTTCCACGAACTGTGCGTACTAGCATACAAACTTAAAAAAGGCGAATATATCTGGACCACGTGAATGTGATTGTACAGGCGGTACAATATAAGTGTAGCAGAATGCTTTTTACTGTGGCTTATTCGAAATACTTCGTACAGGTAGAATCTAGTCCTTCTCCAAGACAACATGTAAAGCCAACATGGAGCCTTCAACACATCAGGAAAATTTCAACTTCGCGAAATTCAGAGCCAAACAGCTTCTTTGTTCACGGGATGCGCCAAGGGCTGTTCCAGACGCAGAAGAACGCTAGAACGAGGATGAAAACATGAAAAACACAGGGGAGGATAACGCGCTTTTTTTATATATTTGTAGAGGTTACTTAGGGACCGTTTAAGATCTCTTCCACAACAAAACAATTCTAATATGAAGGCAGTCACCAAATATTTTCGGACACATTTTTCTGAACATCCTGTGTACCTCGTATTCGACATAAAAAAAAAACAACTAAGCTGTCTGTACTGGCGTTCTACCAGCGCTGTGGTCGGTTGGCCTATTTATTGGCCCAATTTAGCGTCTCAAGGCGACTCGGGCTATGAGAGACGCCGCAGCCGCGGTGGAGGGCTCCGGATGATTTCGAATACCTGGGGTTCTTTAACGCGCACTGAAGTCTTGAAGTACGCTATGACATGCCGCTTTCATCGAAATACGATCACCACGGCGGGGATCAAACACGCGTCTTCCGTGGGACGGCAGCAGAGCGTCATATATATAGGGGCCTTCGTGGCGACCCACAGCGATGTTGATGCGACCGTATTGTGAAGACTGTTTTAAGATGCAGGATTCTTGTTCACATATAATAAAGAGAAGTACCATGAACATATTCACGAAGACTTCTCGCGTTCGTTTTTGTTCCTGCTGAGGTTAAATAATTTTAACATGTTACAACAAACATACGGCTCACAATTACAGCAAATGGTAATTTTGTGCAACTGCCGCCTTACACAGGATACATAGATGTAGGTCTTTTTCTGCGAAGAAGAAATAGTTTCAGATAAGTTGTTTTATTCGCAAGGAATTCGTTAGTCTACATTTTTACAAATGTCTTACAATAATTCAGGTAATTCACTTACAGATGACTTTCCTTCTTGTGTAGACATACAGAATACTGTGAACGCAGTATCCGAGAATAAGTTGAGATCCGGAAAGGCAGCCTTCAAAACCTCGCATTTGAAGCATCACATTCACCTACGCGTACTGCACGACTAGTCGTCTCAGGCAAATACATGAACGCTTTTCACGTGAGCACTGCAGCTGCGCAAAAACGCGACACAAATTCATTGGCAGCAATGCATGATACTCAAGTGTGCGGTTTTTGTTTCCAACACGTAAATTTTCGATTGAAAAAGGTTCGCACATCACTATATTTCTGAGTAAAATATTACAGTTTGCAATAAAGGCATGTACTGATTTTCTCGTCGCAGTATACGCTGTAAATCACATGGCGTTAAGCGACCGACTTGGGGGCTTTTTGTAGAAGTACATGATATTCGTGTAAATATATCAGGACTCCGAAATTGTCACACTTTATATTAGTTTTTTAGAAGGTTTTTACCACTCGCCCATTTACGTTGAATAATACATTGATGTGCTTTCGAAGCGAGACGGCACGCTCGTCTCACAGGCTTTATGAGCGCAAGAAGGGCCAGGCCCGTGCGTGGTAAGACGAAGCCACGTCAGGCGATGATCAGAAACACAACATTCGTGCAGAACGGTTTCCCGTGTTCATATGCAGTTTGGTGAAATTCACACATTTCGATAAAGGATGACATAAATAACTGATGCGACACCCCCAGTTACTCATCGAGCTGCTCCAGCACAAACAACCCACCGCACAAGTCGTGGCCGTTGCACGTGCTCACGTCCAAGAAGCATCGAAATGTTTTCCACAAGTCCACGCGAATGCCACCAGTGCCACGCCCCACGCGTGTACGTAAGCTGACCAGAGCGCAAGCCGCTCCACAGTGTCCACGGTATGACCAGAAGTGATGTCCTTCATAAGAGATGGTAGAGCACGAGGGAAGCAAAAAAATAAAATAAAAGGTCAAAAAGATAACGAGGGAGAAGAATGCCACGCGTGAGTCTAGCCGTGAACAGTCGATCGCAAAACGAGTCTTCCGCGAGAAGGTGGTCAAAGCGTATGCCGTGTTGCTTGGACAAAGTGAAATGAAATCTTGTGGCAGACGCCACTGGGCATAACTACGTTCCCTCTCGCATCCAAACTGGGTTTAGAGATTGAAATGACGCAGTGACACCGTGACCGTACAACCGAACACTGTCTCGCATAGCTCCATTGCCATGCTTCGAGTTGGGGCCCCGCTCGATTGCGTCAGTGTCCCACAGCGAGCGTCTTGATGTAGTCGATGACGGTTTTGTCGTAGAGTATGCTCATGTGTTCCACGTTGTCGAGAGTCTTCTCGTAGACGGCTTGTCTCTGGCCACTCTGGAAGCGCAAACAGCCCCGCAGGCTGCGAATGTTCACGGTGCCGTCACCGTCGCCGAACACGACCTCGGGCTGAATGTCCGGAAAACCAGGCTTGTGGTACTCGATCCTGCACATGCGTGAATTGCAGTGTCACAATCGGCGACCCTAGGCTCATAAGTCTTATTATATACGAACCGCGTCTAACTCTTACCGTTATATGGGTGACATTACCGAGACGACGTACTTCAAAGAAGCTCTGCGGTTGTATCGCCAGTCGTAAGATCTATTTCAGGATCAGCTGAGCTTTTTTGACATGAGTTCAGTGGTTTTAAATAACGCTGATGTTTTGAGAAAATATACTACGGCCGTGAACGCTCGTATGCTGCAATTAAAGGAGGCTGTGTAAGTTATCAACGCAACAAACGTCTGCTATTCAAAACGCAAAGTCACTTTTTTCAAAAAATCTCAGTGCTCTCTGTCTTCATCCAGAAATGTTCCCTGCACACTAAGAAAGTATACTTCTTTCAAAAATACAATACCAATGAGCCCATGTAGCCAATCTTTTTCAGAAGTCAGTTCTATTCAAACTGACTAAAAACTACGCGAGATTTGGCAGTAAACAGTCATCTTCAAATTCCTTTCATTACATGTTTTCACTCCAACCACTTACATTATACAGTACACAGTGATTTTCATTAGATGCTTTAACAGAGAAGCTGCTCAAGGCAACCGCAATTTGTGCGGCCTATCACGTGTGCGTCACTGAAACTGTTTGCATCCCACTACTCCCCACCGGTTCACTATAAAATGAAGTTAGGAGAGAATGGCACCCCCGAATAGATGGAAGGCTTACGACGGCCTGCCCTCAGATCTAAGAGTTGCGAACACTTGATTTCAGCGCGAGTCTCTGGAGTTTGGACATCTGTGTCATGTCTGCCTGTCTCGTTTAACTGAGACCTCTCTGCGCAGAGAATCACCGCAAAAAGAACGTAACATCACCTATAGCTACAGCCTATAGCAACGGCCTAGAATTAATCTTGAAACAACCTGCATCACCCATAGCTGAGGCCACGAAACAAGCTAAAAGAAACCAGATTAGTCCTCACAACCGTCGAGTTTCGATATGTCAAGCCTGGCGCGGCTTAGTGCAAGATTCACCAGGTTTCTCTCTTTCTCTCTCTCCCCTGAATTTAAAATTTATAGAAATATTAGGCTTTGAGTCATGATGATCACCGAAGTATTAATAATCATTAATTTGAAAGTTCAATAAGACGATCTTAATTTGTCACACTCATTTCTTAACTTCATATTCAGTTGGATTTATATAGCGTATACCGCTAAGGCATGTTGCGAGCTGCCTCACAGCTTGATTGACGGCGACCGAGAGTACGTGAGACCAGCTGGGAGAGAGACTACGAAACCTTTCGAGCCTGCTCGAGAGACCAGATTTATTCGTGGTCAGAGCTTTATGTCCCGAGTCCAGTTCGCCTAAATGTTGCCGCGGTATTTCCTGGGTATCCGACACACATGAAACAACCTTTGGTCAGCTGTGACAGTTGTAGAGGACTCGTACTATTCTGTAAATGCTTACTTTTCCGCTCATACACCTACTTTTACCAAAAACGGATATTGGCAGAACAAAGTGCAGTGGCGCAAGAGCCAGAATAAAATTTTGAGGAATTTTTTGAGGAGCGAAATGTTACTTTTGCCAGCACTAAATTCCCAATTTGGTGCAGCTTACGAGGAAAAACACATTCATTGCTTATCACGAAAGACCAAATTTGGAGCAGTATGAAAAAGAAGACTTGCATTAAAAAATGTGTACAAACCATTCAACATCGCCTAAATCATGCAGAGTAAACGTGACTGCTATTACAATAAAAGTAGTATTTCAACCACCCCACTGAACAAACAAAGAGAAAGTGGACATTAGTATATGCCGCGCCTGCCAAATCCTTTCACAGACCCTAGAGAATTTAAATGTGGATCTGCCAAGCTAGCAACCTTGAAATTCAGAAGATTCGTAAAACCGAGGAGGGGGGGGGGGCGAAAAAAATTGGTGCACAGTTTTATTAACAACAGTTGTTGGTTTTAACGTCTCAAACCACCATGTGGTTATGAGAAATGCCGTATATAGTGGAAGGCTCCGGAAACTTCGACCACCCGTGGTTCTTTGACATTCACCTAAATCTAAGCACACGGGCCTCAAGCACTTTTCTTTCCAACGATAATGTGGCCGCCCCAGCCGAGATTCAATTCCACAGCTGGTGGGTCAGCAGCACCTGGTCCACAGTTTTGCTTGTTTTTTTTAGGGCTGCAGGAAAGTCATACACAGATCCAAGTATTTGCCAGTAACTTTTTTAGACGTCAGCGATCATACTAGTTCTGACAGTTACGCGGCCTATACAAACATCAGCAATTGAAAAAAATGTGTTAAGACGCGCCTTGTGCAAACTCCTTTGAAATCATAATACGCTTTTCCGCAGGAATCTTGCGGCAAAGGAGGCTTAAGCTGCATTCTGCGTGGATTAAATCGGGGCCAACAAATTCTTTTAACAAGTACAGCCCCTCCCCCTTTTTTTTCGTCATTTCACGGTGGGACGATGATAGTTATAGCGCGAGAACAAAACGACGACACAGAGAGAAGAAGGAAACGAAAGACACGGTGGGGTTAGGTTTATAGGTATAACTTCTCGGCTCGCTTGAGGACGCATTCAAGCACATAAAGCAACAACGACGCACGCTAGTAGGCACAGCGATGGCACCGTATATCTATCGCCGGGACGACGCAACCTCAAGACCGAAAAATGTTTTATGACCGTTGCTACAGCGACCAGCATGGTCGCCAGAAAAGCCTGCGCTTGGAGCATGTCGAGTTTGTTCTCGCGCGGAAAACCCGACATGCGCTACCAGCTTCCCTTTCTAATATGCCATGGCTACGTTTGCCGACTAGATTATTAATATTTTCGGGAAAGCATTGGCAGGTACGGCCACGCATTTTTGTCTTCAAATTGCGTCGTCCCCCCGATAGGTGTCCGCTGAAATTAGCGGACCAATGGGCGCGCGGCGTTGTTACTATAAGGTTTATCACGTTTTGAAAGTGTCCCGACACCTTGGTTTAGGGTTAGGGTCTGCACGCTTGGACCGACTGATGACACGAACCTGCAGATGGTCAAGGCGGCCTCCGTTTCTCGCGGAAGTTAGCGCAACTGGAAAAAAAATTTTTTAGGCTAGTCAGGCATTTTGGCGGTGCGCGGTGCAATTTCTGAATTTCATAATTGCTTGATGCGAAAATGCAGAATTGTATCAAATTCGCGCAATTGGCGGAGCTGTTGCCACCCTAAAATTAACTAATTCGCCGAGTACGTCCTTTCGCTTCCTTTAAGTAATTCAATTGGACATTAGACATTTCTAGCTTGCAGTCTGCTATGTGTTATGACTTCTTATGCAGCAGGCTTTTCGAGCTTTCAGGCAATTTGTGAACTGGCAAATCTATGCTTCAGAGCTATTCTAATAAATATATTCTAGTTAACTTGTATGTTATGGTGTAGACTTAATTTGCAATAATATTTTTGAAGGCTTCATTCGCGAAACTTTGACAATGTTCTATTCCATTTATGCCCTATTTTGGGAGCTTTATATTTAGCTCTCCCGTTTACTTTCCACCTATGTTGATTGGTGACGATAATGAGGAATATCTGATCCTTCAATCGTTCCATTCAATCATTTCCCTCCTTTAGTATTATCAAAAGTTTAATTTAGCCTAAACATCTCTCTACAGCTCATTTCAGCGTGTCATACCTCTCAATGGTGCTGACGTTTCGGCCGTGCAGACAATGGATCTCGACGCCTGGCGCCGTGGTGTCGAGCATGAACGACCTTGTGTCCTTATACATTTCGTAACCATCCGTGAAGCCGATGTCCTTGAAGAAGGCTTCGTAGTCTGCCAAGCCATAACTCCGGTTCAACGTCTTCACTAAAACCTCAGATTCGTTCCAGTAAAGATGGTTGGGCATCATGTAGGCCAAGCTGGGTGTGGACCGTTGCTCGGGTCGCACCGACAGTGGGTTGATCGCCACCACGCCCAGATTCTCACCTGCGTGTCAATAACACCGTTGTAGCTGACGTCTCTGAGTGCTTAATCCTTTACGTGAGAAAGCGGCATGGTCAAAACTTTATGCGTTATTTTGTGTGTGTGGGTGAGCAGCGATGTCTGTTATAGTGATTCGCTACTCTAATAAAGTGTTCTTTGTACGGGACAAAGCAGTCGCTAGCGATACCACATGCTCGCAATTGATAACACAGCTTTCACTGCACTAGCTGAATTCAAGTTTGTATATTCCTTATAAGCGCAGAAACAACAACGCTAAAAAGTAACCATCATTTCATAGGCGAAAAGTGGGGGGAGCCTGTCTTTCTTTCTCTCTCTCTCTCTCTCTCCAAATAATATATATATATATATATATATATATATATATATATATATATATATATATATATATATTTGGAGAGAGATAGTGAAAGTGACGCCCGCCCCCTCCCTAAATACAAAAACTCTCCGCCTATGCTCCCTTCGCTATGGAGGGTTAACGTAGCGGGTGTCACAATAGAGACTTTGTATACAAAAAATTGTACAGAAATACAAAAGTTAGGTTTTACACATATCTCAATGCGGACGAGGGCAGAATGAACAGCGAAGAGCGCGCCTCTTCGTCTGCCGTTCATTTATCATGGCTACAAAACACGTGGCTTTAATTGTCCGTGATATTAAATGTAAGTAATGACCTCGACAAGTGAGGCTGGGCATTTCTCAAAATTGCTGAATGTATTCGAGAACATAGCTTCCAATTTTATAATGAATAATAAACTCCCGAATTTGGCGTTTTCACGTCATGCAAAGAGCTACATTGTAAGAAAGCTGCTTAGTCACTGAAGTGCGCAACGGTATTGGAACAAATGCTCATTATGCCCACACGGCTATTATCGCGTATTTTGAACGCAGCCTAGACATTACAGAAGCTTGCCTTCGAGGAACATAAAGCTAAATATGAAACTACAATTTCTTTGGAATAAATAGTCGACGTCGTGACTTCTTCCCTACCTATAGTGTCCCTACTCGAGCTTCGCTGTGTACATATACCAGTTACTTCTGTTGGCCTTAAATATGACCGTACAGCAGCTACGAAAGTAGAGAAACAAGCATTTCGAGACTCACCAGAGGCATAGACCTTGAGCGCCTTCACAGCACCGCCCCATGCCCCTCCGAGGGTCACCATCGCCCGAACATATTTGTCTTTCCAGGGCTGAGGTTGACGGCTAAAGAAGTAGCGTAGGTTTGGGCATCCCACACTATGGCATACCATGATAACAGACATGTTCCCGTTGCTGGTGTACGAATCCTCTATGAGCCCGTGCAGTTTCTTGAAATAGCCATCCAATTCATCTGCGAAATATAAAAAGGAGAAAGTTTGTGGTTCAGCTCTGCAAGTGAGGCGACAGTACTTCAGACGCAAGCATCCTGTTGGAACAAACGAATTAAACTTAAATGAATGAGGGAAGGAAACGTGAATGAAGACACGTCGTAGTAAAATCTAGTCAGAAAAAGCAGCAGGTGGTTTGAGATGCGCATGTTGGCATCTTATTCTTTGGGCGTGATGTGTGATGCTTATCTCTTTCTTAAACTGTACATATCGTCTGTATTACGTATCACTATACTGGTTCATGCATGTTGACAGTGTTTGCAATAAAGCCATGCGTAAACTTTGGTCGTTACGACGAAAACTTCACGATGCCACCCCGGAAGCTTAAACAATGGCGTATAAAATGACTATTCTTCCAGTACTGACCTACGCAAGTCGTCTATGGGAACCATAACCCAAAACAAATGCACTAAAACGTGAGCGTATACAAAACAAAGCCTTACGGTTCATCTTCATCTCCTATTCCAGAACTCAGTCTATTAGCGAGCTTAGAGACAGAGCCGGTTTAATGACGGTGAAACGAATAATGCAACATAATCGACTGATATTTTTTTTTTCAGATACTCAATGGAGACTAGAAAGTTCACCTAAAGAAACACATCGCACTACAGCCATTTACCACATCCAGAACAAAACACTCGAAACATATCACACCACTTAGCTACAGAACAGATTTATTCAAGTATTCGTTTTTGGTTCGGAGCATTGATGACTGGAATCAATTACCTCAATACATAATCGAACATTGCGATTTACAAAGGTTCGAAAAGGCTTTGTCAGAATATTTGTGACCAAATTGCTTGTTCCTTGTCGGTTGAATATGTTCAATGTACTATATCAATATGTTCAATATGTACTGTATCACTTCATATCTTTTTCCTCTTTTTGGTGACGTGTACGAGATGTATTTGAACATGTTTCTTTTATCCGTGACCTGTGCGGGATGTATTCTGATATAGTTTTGCGTTTTTGTTTTTGTTATCTCCATATAGTGTGCGCCTTGAGCGTACAGTGTGAAACTTGTTTCCCCGTATGATTTTGTACGTGCCAGATATGTAACCCCAACTCATGTCTTGGCCCTTGGGCTGACATATGAATAAATAATAAATAAAAATATACCATACTATATATTTATCTGCTAAATCACGTATCGGTACCGTCAACATTTTTTCTTCGCCAGCTATCACTTTCTTCTACGTTCTGAAACTTGAGAGCTCGCATCACGCGCCTCTAAACAAGCGCCGTGCAACCAATAAACGTATATACACACTCGTTTAAAGCAAGCTGGCGTGGGCCCTTGGGTAATCTTTCATGTCGAGGACTACCACCACACCAACGTTGGGCTCCAGCAAAAGCCTGGCCCGACGGACAACTGCGCTTGTTGACCCCGGTCCGGCCAAAAATTGGCCGGGAGACCCGAGCAAGGCCTTACCTAAGCTTTGCAGATTGGCCACGAACGTCTCAATAAATCCAATGTCTCATCCGGCCAAAGAATTAGGCTGCCTTTAACTAGTAATAATCACCACCTGTGTTGCGCGGCTTTCCTCTTTTGACCTCACGCGCCCGGTACACATGTCGCTAGTGGCTTACGCGATATCAGCGTGACACAGCAGCCTCGCAACGAACGTAAGATGCGCGGGAGTTTTAAGAAAGGAAGCGCAAACAAGTAAGAAAACTACCATTATTGTGAGACAGAAAAGCGCTCCGAAAGGTGCGACTTTTTTTTTGTCACTTGAAAGTCGGCGTTTATTGCTAATATAGTTAGGCGCGTGCTATAGTTGTAGTTTACAAATTACAACTTGCTAAATAGTGAGCGTCGTCTTCTGCCCAATGGTAGAACTATGAAGTTTGGTTGCAAAACAAGATTTACGGCTGCTGTCGGGCATAAGTGATCGCTTTACGGCCAGCTGACTTGTGCATACTGGAGCCTGGAGATGCGTGGCTCTTCACCTGCCGCTTCTCTCTCTCTCTCTCTCTCTCTCTCTCTCTCTCTCTCTCTCTCTCTCTCTCTCTCTCTCTCTCTCTCTCACACACACACACACAAAGCGTTTTTGTTCCTATCAAATAACAAGACATCCAGATAAGCATCTTTGGTTGCAGAATGCCTTTATAATAATACGTTTATGCACATGAACGGACAGTATTTGAGGATATGTGCACGTAGCACCATCTCTCATCAGCAACAGCGGTTACCTGGCGTAACTGAATGGGAAGTGAGCGAAAAAAAAATCTGACAGAAAAGGCTAGTTACCAAAACTGACTCCGGGTATATGCAGCGGAAACCTACTGGAACATTCTAGTGAGATTGCAGTGTCACGCTACAAACCACGTAGCTTCCAAGAGTGTTTATTATTTACAACGGGGCCCATTCGTTTTGAATGGGCAATGTGCAAGTGTCCTGGGAAGCCAGAGGCTTTGCAGTGTGATACTGCAATTTTACCAGAATGCTCCAGTGGGGCTCTGCCACACATAACCAGAGGTCGTCTTTGATGGCTAAATGTTTTTCGTCAGATGTGCTTTTCTTTTGCATACTTTCCATTCACTTATGGTTGGACGCCATCGCTGCCACTGAAAGATGCCGCCATACACAGATGTCCTCAAATCCTAGTAATGCTTCTGCGCGAGCAGAATATTTCCCCTAATTATTCATTGCATTATCGGCAATTACAGGTCAAGTTCGACCGACAAGTGAACAGTGTGAGAAACGCCCAGAAATTCATGGCGCGCCGGTCCATTATTCCTACACGCTTCAACACACAGCTCCACGAAAAGCGGCTTTACGTCAGTGGCAAGTTTGATTTCTATTCAGCAACAGTAAGCACATATTGCTTTTACGGAGAAAACTGTCAGCATCATGTTTCAACAAAAATGGCTACTTCAGGTATACTTCCTAACATTTAGTACCTCTTGAACATTCTAGTAGTCATCTAATTACTCCTTAACATTCTACTTCAATAGTTACTACTCTAGTAATAAATAACGTCACACTGGCACTCCAGAGTTCCATTTCGACTCCGTAACTCTTCGTAGTGTAAATAAACATCTCCAATTTACTTACGGATTGAGGCTACCTATGGTATGCCGGTGATATTACGCAAGATCATACCACAGCACTGACGACTCTGCAGGCTGCACCCAGTACTTCTGGACTTTTCCAACGTGCACACGCAGCGTTGCGATGTAAACTGTACGTGACTCCTATCATAAGCATGCTTGAACCGTGCAAAGGTGTCGCGAAAGTAAGCCTTCTTGCTATTACAAGAACCTTAGATAAAAGTAATATCAAAAACCGCCAGGGCTGCATGGAACGCGTAGCGCAGTCACAGTGAAAGAAAGCTGAAAGAGCGGTCTTTCAGAGCATTTTTAAACACTTTTGGTAACTCCTGCAAGCACACTTGCAGGGTAGCCACTAAGCCATTAATTATAATTTTTGTGTATTCGGGAGGAAATCACACTGCCACCCTTCGTCGTTCTTAAGAGAAGCGTGGTACCCACTACGCACTACCTGCTATGTTACGCGAAGAATTTCGTCCATTTTTTTTATGCTGTATACCTGACGAGAATGAATTATTAAGACTGAAGCTTTTGTAAAAGGTTATAGCATTCAACGGCCCACTCGTTAAGCAATTCGTATTATGTGGCATCTTGTTGTTGCTTTACTGTTCTAAAACTATTACTCGTATTAACGTGATTTGTATCTCGACATCAAGCCTGCCTAAGCCCAGTTTGAAACAGTTTCAAGCACTGGCAGGGCTCTTTGGTAAAATGCTGGGCAGACATTCAGGGGACCTGGGTTCAAATACCACTGCATTTAGAGCTAACTTATTTTTTTTTCTATTTTGCAAGATAGTGACCACGGACACTACCGGCGGCCGCGGACAACTACGGCGGACGCGACCCTTGTAATTTCAGAACAGCTTTCGCTGCAACTTACAACAAAGGGTGCCAATTTGGTGTCCATGTTCCCATTATGACACATGCACGTTTATCAATTGTCACTTTATTCGAAGCAGCGTCATATGTGAAATAAGCATTCATACCTGGTCGTGTAGTGGTTTGAAAGCTCTTGGCATGATCAGCCTTTCACTTTACTTCTAAAATCCCGGCTGCGGCGGCTGCATTTCCGATGGAGGCGGAAATGTTGTAGGCCCGTGTGCTCAGATTTGTGTGCACGTTAAAGAACCCCAGGTGGTCGAAATTTCCGGAGCCCTCCACTACGGCGTCTCTCATAATCAAGTGGTGGTTAAACCCCACATATCAACTTTACTTCTAAACGCAAAAAGTAAATGAAGTTACTGTAAGTCACCAGATGCTATAGCCAAAACAGCTGATTTTTTGTTGATATTTTAACGACGGGGATAGAATTTATTTTTACTCGGCGAGTAAAATGTTTCCTCGCCCTATTTCATATTAATTTTATGGTACTATACCTTCATATATATATATATATATATATATATATATATATATATATATATATATATATATATATATATATATATATATATATATATATACATATATATATATATACCTGCTCGCGTATTCAGTAAAATATTTTGTGAGCACAGGTCTTTACTTGCAGCTTTTGTAGGGTAGCCAACTGGATGTCCTCCTGGTCAACCTTTCTGCCTTCTCCCTTAGTCTGCTGCCTTTCTTGCGAACTAACATGTTTATATAATTCTCACGTATGCAGTAGCATGCATCTAGGCGCTGCTTCAGTCATTATCTTCTATGTATTATAAAACAGGTGGCCCTTTAGAAAGCTCGTATGGCCTGCTAATACAACGGTCAAAATGTTTGATTTGTCATTAAACGTTAACTCGAAACTTGAGCTCGATTTATTGCACACTTTGTCACCATGCATCTCCGGACTGTGAGAAATAAACAAACGTGGAACAAGCAGTTCAGCTGTTTTCGTTTGACCACTATGTCAGTGAGGCGCCGGGCACACTTTTTAAGCATAACCGATTATAATTCAAAACAGGCTCAATGATAGCCATCATAAATTGTTCAAAACAGGCTCAATGATAGCCATCATAAATTGTAAGCCAGAGATTCAAACGAATACGCGTAACATTTAGTTTGTTTAGTGATGAATCGCAGTTCAAGATACGACGGTAAACATATTTGTGCGTCTGCGCAGACACGTAAGTACCAGTCTTTCAGAATTTAACTTCTTTCGGCTTCGAGTTGATGAGCCTCAAAAAACTCGTTCTGCAGGCGAACACTGCAGAAGACAAAGCCACCGTTCCCAGCACTTCACGTGTACAACTTGTTGCCCTTGACCTGGTCACAGTTCAGAACGCTCCGAACGAAACAGCATGTTTATTAACAGCTGATTGATGGATGGGCATAAGCTCGGACACCTGTCGACCAATCACGTCGCATGCTCATGTTCGAGAACAGCTGGGCATACGCTGGGACACCTGTCGACCAATCAAGTCGCGTGCTCATGTTCAAGAACAGCTGGGCATACGCTGGGACACCTGTCGACCAATCAAGTCGCGTGCTCATGTTCGAGAACAGCTGGGCATATGCTGGGACACCTGTCGACCAATCAAGTCGCGTGCTCACGTTCGAGAACAGCTGGGCATAAGCTGGGATAACTGTCGACCAATCACGTCGCGTGCTCATGTTCGATGACAGCTGGTTGACATATGGGCATAAACTGAAACACCAGTCAACCAGGCATGTGGCATACTTGCATCACTGCTTCGCACTGGTGGAGCAACTCGCAATGCCTGGACAAACCGACGTTCGAGAAGAGTACGCTCACGATCTGCAGCTCGCCGAGTAGCCACCGAGGAATAGAGCATACCGATCAGCTCCCTGGTTGGGTTGCGGCTCAGCCGGTCGTTGCGAAGCTTCATATGACATGGGTTGCAGCTCAGCCAGTGATCACACGCCGAATCAGAAAGTGGGATTGCCAGACGCCGGACTTGCACAGCTCCGCGAACTTGATGCACCATTGTCCCATGAACTTCAGTCGGTGGAAGAGCCGAAACGAGAGCCTGTGCTGAATTCTCGACAGCACATGAAACACTGGACTTTGCAGACAAGCCAAAGCCAATCATCCTGGACTGACTTCGCGAAGACCGAAGTTCAAGACCCACAGGAATTCGTTGCATGCGGCGAGCTCGGCGAGGTGGAAGCAGACATTGACCGAGCTGCCCGTCACTCAAACATGGCTCGGAATGCTCCAACTGTAGCAGTTCAAGAAGAGCTGGCTTACCGACATGCACAAGCCAGAAAAACAGCGGGCCAGGTACGCTGCACAGTTGCGCTGGCGGCCACCTCATGGCTTCGTCTTGTAAATCGTTATTGGTACGTGGCCATCACCGCAGGTGCATCGACACTGGTCTTGGAGTTTGACCGCGTCCACGGTGTATGCGACGAAAGGTGAAATCGCTGCTACGGGGCAGAGTCGGAGATGCAATCACGCCTCGCACGACTGTTGCAAGGGTCACAGGCCACCACTCTAGACGAAATCTCTTCAAGTTACGGCGATCGGACCCATCCCTAAATATCTGCGTGTCACTAGCAGTGCAAGGAAGTGAGCGTGCCAGTGCCCGTGGGCGTTGCATGTGCACCACGCGCGCTTTTCTTCTTTATTTTGAACAGTATCATCGTAAATTATATCAATATCCTGCACAAAATTTCTCAAACTGACATTAAAAGAGATATCTGAAGAGGTCCCCTGGCACCCTGTAAATATGCTGCAGTGCAACTTTCATCCCGCTTATTGCATTTCTGCATCAAGCAACGTGTTCACCACATGAACGAAGAGGTTGCAGCCCACTGTATGCGCAACTGCAGCTAACTTCAGCATCGCCATCTTGAAAGCTTGCGCAAAAGTTTCAAGATGTATATATTCCAACTAGGCCGAATCGCAGTTTTACTTCAGCATAGCTAATGACAGTCTTACCTTGGTAGTGCTGACGACGTTCGTCAGTGCTGTAAATATTGCGGAAGGCATGAAGAACCCCGTGTACTGGGACCCCGTAAGCCGTGGAATGGGTTGCCCGTTTAGATGCATTTCTGTGCCAGCTCGATGAGGAAGCAGTGCGATAGTTAACCATTTTTCTGGGTTTGCATGTCTAAACCCCGATTTGATTACGAGGCACGTCGTATACTATAGTTGGGGACTCAGAGACGGTGCAAGAATATTTAAAGGCGAAGCAACTTAAAGCCTAGGCTTGTCCAATGTGCATTTTTGTTGTCTGACACCCCCTACGTTATGGCGATGACAAATAAGCGGTTTAGCATATGCAAGGTACTCGATGATGATAACGCTGCCATCACAACCCAGCACAGCAAGCTACCCACTATACGCCATGTTTACGAAGATGACGCTGATGACAATTGAAAATAAGCGTGTTTTAGCCTACACATTTCCTTTCTGTTGAAGAAATAATCATTTTCATGCTACAGTCCTGCGATCGCCTCTTCCACGAACTGTGCGTACTAGCATACAAACTTAAAAAAGGCGAATATATCTGGACCACGTGAATGTGATTGTACAGGCGGTACAATATAAGTGTAGCAGAATGCTTTTTACTGTGGCTTATTCGAAATACTTCGTACAGGTAGAATCTAGTCCTTCTCCAAGACAACATGTAAAGCCAACATGGAGCCTTCAACACATCAGGAAAATTTCAACTTCGCGAAATTCAGAGCCAAACAGCTTCTTTGTTCACGGGATGCGCCAAGGGCTGTTCCAGACGCAGAAGAACGCTAGAACGAGGATGAAAACATGAAAAACACAGGGGAGGATAACGCGCTTTTTTTATATATTTGTAGAGGTTACTTAGGGACCGTTTAAGATCTCTTCCACAACAAAACAATTCTAATATGAAGGCAGTCACCAAATATTTTCGGACACATTTTTCTGAACATCCTGTGTACCTCGTATTCGACATAAAAAAAAAACAACTAAGCTGTCTGTACTGGCGTTCTACCAGCGCTGTGGTCGGTTGGCCTATTTATTGGCCCAATTTAGCGTCTCAAGGCGACTCGGGCTATGAGAGACGCCGCAGCCGCGGTGGAGGGCTCCGGATGATTTCGAATACCTGGGGTTCTTTAACGCGCACTGAAGTCTTGAAGTACGCTATGACATGCCGCTTTCATCGAAATACGATCACCACGGCGGGGATCAAACACGCGTCTTCCGTGGGACGGCAGCAGAGCGTCATATATATAGGGGCCTTCGTGGCGACCCACAGCGATGTTGATGCGACCGTATTGTGAAGACTGTTTTAAGATGCAGGATTCTTGTTCACATATAATAAAGAGAAGTACCATGAACATATTTACGAAGACTTCTCGCGTTCGTTTTTGTTCCTGCTGAGGTTAAATAATTTTAACATGTTACAACAAACATACGGCTCACAATTACAGCAAATGGTAATTTTGTGCAACTGCCGCCTTACACAGGATACATAGATGTAGGTCTTTTTCTGCGAAGAAGAAATAGTTTCAGATAAGTTGTTTTATTCGCAAGGAATTCGTTAGTCTACATTTTTACAAATGTCTTACAATAATTCAGGTAATTCACTTACAGATGACTTTCCTTCTTGTGTAGACATACAGAATACTGTGAACGCAGTATCCGAGAATAAGTTGAGATCCGGAAAGGCAGCCTTCAAAACCTCGCATTTGAAGCATCACATTCACCTACGCGTACTGCACGACTAGTCGTCTCAGGCAAATACATGAACGCTTTTCACGTGAGCACTGCAGCTGCGCAAAAACGCGACACAAATTCATTGGCAGCAATGCATGATACTCAAGTGTGCGGTTTTTGTTTCCAACACGTAAATTTTCGATTGAAAAAGGTTCGCACATCACTATATTTCTGAGTAAAATATTACAGTTTGCAATAAAGGCATGTACTGATTTTCTCGTCGCAGTATACGCTGTAAATCACATGGCGTTAAGCGACCGACTTGGGGGCTTTTTGTAGAAGTACATGATATTCGTGTAAATATATCAGGACTCCGAAATTGTCACACTTTATATTAGTTTTTTAGAAGGTTTTTACCACTCGCCCATTTACGTTGAATAATACATTGATGTGCTTTTGAAGCGAGACGGCACGCTCGTCTCACAGGCTTTATGAGCGCAACAAGGGCCAGGCCCGTGCATGGTAAGACGAAGCCACGTCAGGCGATGATCAGAAACACAACATTCGTGCAGAACGGTTTCCCGTGTTCATATGCAGTTTGGTGAAATTCACACATTTCGATAAAGGATGACATAAATAACTGATGCGACACCCCCAGTTACTCATCGAGCTGCTCCAGCACAAACAACCCACCGCACAAGTCGTGGCCGTTGCACGTGCTCACGTCCAAGAAGCATCGAAATGTTTTCCACAAGTCCACGCGAATGCCACCAGTGCCACGCCCCACGCGTGTACGTAAGCTGACCAGAGCGCAAGCCGCTCCACAGTGTCCACGGTATGACCAGAAGTGATGTCCTTCATAAGAGATGGTAGAGCACGAGGGAAGCAAAAAAATAAAATAAAAGGTCAAAAAGATAACGAGGGAGAAGAATGCCACGCGTGAGTCTAGCCGTGAACAGTCGATCGCAAAACGAGTCTTCCGCGAGAAGGTGGTCAAAGCGTATGCCGCGTAGCTCGGACAAAGTGAAATGAAATCTTGCGGCACACGCCAGTGGACATAACTGCGTTCCCTCTCGCTTCTAAACTGGGTTTAGAGATTGAAACGACGCAAAGACACCGTGACCGTAGAACCGAACACTGTCTCGCAAATCTTCGTTTCCATGCTTCGAGTTGGGGGCCCCATTCGATTGCGTCAGTATCCCACAGCGAGCGTCTTGATGTAGTCGATGACAATTTTGTCGTAGAGTATGCTCATGTGTTCCACGTTGTCGAGAGTCTTCTCGTAGACGGCTTGTCTCTGGCCACTCTGAAAGCGCAAACAGCCCCGCAGGCTGCGAATGTTCACGGTGCCGTCACCGTCGCCGAACACCACCTCGGGCTGAATGTCCGGAAAACCAGGCTTGTGGTACTCGATCCTGCGCATGCGTGAATTAGAGTGACATCATCGGCAACCCTAGGCTCATATTTCTTATTATATATGAACCGCGTCTATCTCTTACCGTGATATGAGCGACATCACCGAGACCACATACTTCAAAGAAACTATGCGGTTGTATCACCAGTCGTATAAGATCTATCTTGGGGTCAGCTGAGCTTTTTTGACATGAGCTCAGTGGTTTTAAATAACGGAAGTTTTGAGAAAATGTATTATGGCCGTGAACGGTCGTATGCTGCAAATAAAGAGGCTGTGTAAGTTATCAACGCAACAAACATCTGCATTTAAGAATGTGAAGTCAGTTTTTTCGAAAAATTTCAGTCCTCTCAGTC
Organism: Rhipicephalus microplus; assembly: GCF_043290135.1. Classification (NCBI taxonomy): domain Eukaryota; kingdom Metazoa; phylum Arthropoda; class Arachnida; order Ixodida; family Ixodidae; genus Rhipicephalus; species Rhipicephalus microplus. The sequence continues at coordinate 217,431,617 of NC_134710.1, read as the reverse complement.
ATGGGTGTCTTCTTCCCGAAATGTTCCTTGCGCACTAAGAAAGTATTTTTCTTTCAAAATTACAATACCAATCAGCCCGAGTAGTGACTCTTTTTCAGAAGTGAGTTCTATTCGAGGACTTAAACTGGCTAAAAAACTACGCGAGAGTTGAAAGAAAAACGTAATCTTCAAATTCCTTTCATTACATGTCTTCACTCCAACCACTTACATTATACAGTACACAGTGACTCATTAGATGCCTTAACAGCAAAACTGCTCAAGGCAACCGCAATTTGTGCGGCCTATCAGGTGTGTGCCACTGAAACTGTTTGCATTTCACTTCTCCCCACCGGTTCACTAAAAATGAAGTTAGGAGAGAATGGCGACCCCGGAAAGATGGAAGGCTTATGACGGCCTGCACTTAGATCTAAGAGGTGCTAACGCTTGGTTTCAGCGCGAGTCTCAGGAGTTTGGACATCTGTGACTGTCTGGTTTAACTCAGACCTCTCTGCGCAGAGAATAAACGCAAAAAGAACGTAACATCACCTAGCTACAGCCTAGCAACGGCCGAGAATCAACCTTTAAACAACCTGCATCACTCATAGCTGAGGCCTGGAAACAACCCAGAAGAAACCAAATTAGTCCTCACACTCGTCCAGTTTCGCTATGTCAAGCCTTGCGCGGCTTAGTGCAAGCTTCACCAGGTTTTCTTTCTCCCCTGAATTTGAATCTTAACGAAACATTAAGCCTTGAGTCATAATGATTACTATACTAATGTAATAGGAATCATTAATTTACAAATTCCATAAGACGATCTTAACTTGTCGCGCTCATTCCTTAGCTTCATATTCAGTTGGATTTATATAGCGTACGGCTAGGGCAAGTTGCGAGCTGCCTCACAGCCTGATTGACGGCGACGGAGAGTACGTAAGACCGGCAGGGAGAGAGACTACGTAACCTTTCGAGCCTGCTAGAGAGACCAGATTTATTTGTAGTCAGAGCTTCTGATCCCGAGTCCGGTTCGCTTAAATGTTATCGCGGTATGTCCTGGCTATCTGACACACATAAGAAAACCTTTATTGAGCTGTGGCAGTTTGGGAGGAATCGTACTATTCTGTATATGCTTACTTTCCCGCTCATACAACTACTTTTACCTGAAAAGATATTGGCAGAACAAAGTACAGTGGCGCAAGAGCCAAAATAAAATTTGGAGAAATTTTTGTAGCACCAAAGTGTTACTTTTGGAGCAATAAAATCCTAATTTGGTGCAGGTTACGTGAGAAAAACATCCACTGTTTATCACGAAAGACCGAGTTTGGAGCAGTATAAAAAAAGAAGATTTGCATTAAAATATGTATGTACGAACCGTTCAACATCCCCTAAATCAAGCTGAGTAAACTTGAGTACCGCTATTTCAATAAAACTAGTATTTTCAACCACCCCACTGAACAAACAAAGACAATCTAAACATGAGCATACGGCGCGCCTGTCAAATTTTTTGACAGACTCTACGGAATTTAAATGTGGATCTGCCATGCTAGTAACCTTGAAATTCAGGAGATTCGTAAAACTGAGGAATGAAGGGGGGGGACGAAAAAAAAAGTGGTGCACAGTTTAATTAATAATAATTGTTGGGGTTTAACGTCCCAAACCACCATGTGAATATGAGAAATGTCATAGCAGAGGGCTCCGGGAATTTCGACCACCTGTGGTTCTTTAACATTCACCTAAATCTAAGCACATGGGCCTCAAGCACTTTTCTTTCCAACGATAGTGTGGCCACCGAAGCCGGGATTCAATTCCACAACCTGTGGGTCAGCAGCACCTGGTGAACAGTTATGCTTGTTATTTAGGCTGCATAAAAGTCATACACACATCCAAATATTTGCCAATAATTTTTTTTAGATGTAAGCGATCATATAGTTCTTACAGTTACGCGGCTTATACAAGCACGAGTAATTGAACAAAATATGTTAAACCGTGCCTTCTGCTAACCCCTTTGAAATCATAATACGCTTTTCCGCAGGAATCTTTCGGCAAAGGCGGCTTAAGCTACATTCTGCGCGGATTAAATCAGGGCCAATAATTTTTCAAACTAGTACAGCCCCCCGCCCCTTTTTTTTTTCGTCATGTCAACGGTGGGGTTACGTATATAGGTATCACTTCTCGGCTCGCTTGAGGGCGCATTCAAGCACATAAAGCAACAACGACGCACGCCAGTAGGCACAGCGATGGCACCGTATATCTATCGCCGGGACGACGCAACCTCAAGACCAAAAAAATCTTTTATGGCCGTTGCTGCGGCGACCAGCATGGTCGCCAGAAAAGCCTCCGCTTGCAGCATGTCGAGTTTGTTCACGCGCGGAAAATCCGACATGCGCTTCCAGCTTCCCTTCCTAACATGCCATAGCTGCGTTTGCCGACTAGAATATTAATACTTTCTAGATAGCATTGGTAGCTACGCGAACGCATTTTCGTCTTCAAATTGCGTCGTCCCCCCGATAGGTGTCCGCTGCAATTAGCGGACCAACGGGCGCGCGGCGTTGTTACTATATGGTTTATCAGGTTTTTATAGTGTCCCGACAGCTTGGTTTAGGGTTAGGGGTCTGCGCGCTTGGACCGACTGATGACACGAACTGCAGACGGTCAAGGTGACCTGTATTTCTCACCGAAATTGGCGCAACTGAAAAAAAAATATTTGAGCCTCGTCAGGCATTTTGGCGCATCGCGGTGCAATTTCTGAATTTTATGGTTTCTTGACGCGAAAATGCAGAATTGTATAAAATCGGCACCATTGGCGCAGCTGTTGCACCCCTAAAATTAACTAATTCACCGAGTACGTCCTTTCGCTTCCTTTAAGTAATTCAATTGAACATTAGACATTTCTAGCTTGCAGTCTGCTATGCGTTATGACTTCTTATGCAGCAGGCTTTTCGAGCTTTCAGGCAATTTGTTAACTGGCAAACCTATTCTTCAGAACTATTCTAATAAATATATTCTAGGCAACTTCGTATGTTATAGTATAGACTTAATTTGCAATAATATTTATGAAGGCTTCATTCACGAAACTTTGACAATGTTCTATTTTATTTATGTCCTAATTTGGGAGCTTTATAGTTAGCTCTCCCGTTAATTTTCCACCTATGTTTATTGGTGACGATGATTAGGAATATCTGATCCTTCAATCATTTCCGTGCTTTAGTATTATCAACAGTTTAAATTAACCTAAACATCTCCCCACAGCTCATTTAAGCGAGTTATACCTCTCAATGGTGCTGACGTTTCGGCCGTGCAGACAATGGATCTCGACGCCTGGCGCCGTGGTGTCGAGCATGAACGACCTTGTGTCCTTATACATTTCGTAACCATCCGTGAAGCCGATGTCCTTGAAGAAGGCTTCGTAGTCTGCCAAGCCATAACTCCGGTTCAACGTCTTCACTAAAACCTCAGATTCGTTCCAGTAAAGATGGTTGGGCATCATGTAGGCCAAGCTGGGTGTGGACCGTTGCTCGGGTCGCACCGACAGTGGGTTGATCGCCACCACGCCCAGATTCTCACCTGCGTGTCAATAACACCGTTGAACCTGACGTCTCTGAGTGCTTAATCCTTTACGTGAGAAAGCGGCATGGTAAAAACTTTATGCGTTTTTTTTTTTGTGTGTGTGTGTGGGTGAGCAGCGATTTCTGGTATAGAGTGATTCGATACTCTAATAAAGTGTTCTTTGGACGGGACAAAGCAGTCGCCACTGATACCACATGCTCGCGATTGATAACACAGCTTTGTCTTCACTAGCCGAATTCAAGTTTGTATATTCCTTATACGCGCTGAAACAACAACGCTCAAAAGTAACCGTCATTTCATATGCGGAGAGGGGGGGTGTCTGTCTTTCTTTCTCTCTCTCCCTCTCCAAATATTATATATATATATATATATATATATATATATATATATATATATATATATATATATATATATATATATATGGAGAGAGAGAGAAAGTGACGCCCATTCCTTCCCTAAATACAAAAGCTCTGCGCCTATGCTCCCTTCGCTGTGGAGGGCTAACATAGCGGGTCACAATAGAAGCTTTGCATACAAAAAATTGTACAGAAATACAAAAATTGGGTTTTACACATATCTCAATGCAGACGAGGGCAGAATGAACAGTGAAGAGCGCGCCTCTTCGTCTGCCGTTCATTTATCATGGCTACAAAACACGTGGCTTCAATTGTCCGTGATATTAAATGTAAGTAATGACCTCGACAAGTGAGGTTGGGCAGTTCTCAAAATTGCTGAATGTATTCGAAAATATGGCTTCCAATTTTATAATGAATAATAAAATCCCGAATTTGGCGTTTTCATGTCATGCAAAGAGCTACATTGTAAGAAAGCTGCTTAGTCACTGAAGATCGCAACGGTATCGGAAAAAATGCTCATTATGCCCACACGGCAATTATCGCGTATTTTGAACGCAGCCTAGACATTACAGAAGCTTGCCTCCGAGGAACATAAAGCTAAATATGAAACTACAATTTCTTTGGAATAAATAGTCGACGTCGTGAATTGTTCCCTACCTATAGTGTCCCTACTCGAGCTTCGCTGTATACATATACCATTTACTTCTGTTGGCCTTAATATATGACCGTACAGCAGCTACGAAAGTAGAGAAACAAGCATTTCGAGACTCACCAGAGGCATAGGCCTTGAGCGCCTTCACAGCACCGCCCCCTGCTCCTCCGAGGGTCACCATCGCCCGAACATATTTGTCTTTCCAGGGCTGAGGTTGACGGCTAAAGAAGTAGCGTAGGTTTGGGCATCCCATACTATGGCATACCATGATAACAGACATGTTCCCGTTGCTGGAGTACGAATCCTCTATGAGCGCGTGCAGTTGCTTGAAGTAGCCATCCAATTCATCTGCGAAATATAAAAAGGAGAAAGTTGTAGTTCAGCGCTGCAAGTGAGGCGACAGTACTTCAGACGCAAGCATCCTGTTGGAACAAACTTGAATTAAATTTAAATGAATGAGTGAAGGAAACGTGAATGAAGGCACGTCGCAGTAAAATGTAGTCAGAAAAAGCGGCAGGTGGTTTGAGATGCGCAAGTTCACATCTTATTCTTTGCACGTTCTGAGTGATGCTTATCTCTTTCTTAAACTGTAAATATCGTCTGTATCACTGTGATGGTTACGGACGTTCGTCACTATGTTTGTTTATAGCGGACGAGAAAGGATTAACATGAGCAATTTAAGCGAACAAAAGAAGCTTAATATTGTACACTAGAGAAGGAAGTGGCAGGAGAAAATAACACTATATATATCCAACCCTATACGCCAAGCATCACGCAACATGTACGAGAGTCATACCGCCATTAATCTGCGCAGAGTTCGCGGCTACGCTAACTCAGTGTCCAGCGCGTATAGTTCTCGGTTCGCAAGCAGAAATCGCTGTCTCACAGTTTGGGTCCCCGTCGTCCCGACATGATGCGGTCGTCGACGTGCGCGAGAGCAAAGGTGGCACGGCTGGAACGGCTGACGGCACACGGATGCGCTATTGTGTGCAGCGCCGTTGAGTCGGACGTCGCGGCTAACCCACCAGTCAGGGTCACAACTCCTGAGGTCCAGGATCAGGCCACGGCTCACGAGGACCACACCCAGTAGGCCTCGCCCACGAACCATTTATTGTAATGAAAATATTATTCTTTATCGGTGCCAAGGTTCGTCACGCTTGTTTTGCGTGTCGTGCGAGGAGAAATGGACTTTGAGACGACGCGGTAACAACACACGCGACGTTTATGACAGAGCACGAAAGAAAAACATAAAACACAGAACCAGAAAAGCCGTGAAGCCCATTAAGTAACAAAACTGCCTGATCGAATAAGAAAACTACAGAACGCGAGTTCAAGGGTGAAAGTTCCATAACCTCACGATGAGATAGGGGGCCCAAAGAACGCCGAGGTGCAGGGCAGGAGGCGGCGACAGGCGATCGGAAGCGGGGTGCGTCTCGATGTGTGACGCTATGGTGACGATGACGCTCTGTGGAGTGGTGGCGTGGGTACGACTACGGAGCCGTCAACCCGCATCGGAGACGCGATGCCCCATGCGGGGAATGGCCAGCCCGTCCAGCGAAGAGCGTGCGCCGAGACGCGATGCTCGGCGCAACCGTGACCACTAGCCATGTCACGTTCATCGCTATGCCGAACGGCTGACCATGAAGACGCCTCGCCGAGATCCGCGATGCCCTCGGCAAGGAAAAGAACAGCAGGCCAGGCCGCGCCCCGAGATGCAGTACTCGTGCCGGCAACGTCACCCCAGCTGGTACTTGGACGGCAGTGGCGTGGACAGCCGCGTTCCGTGGCCGGAACCTGGATCGCCTACGTCCGACGCTTCGGCCCGCTGTCTGCCACTGCTTCGGCTCGTCCCCAGCCACAAAGCTAACCGCCACGTAATGGTCACACGTGGCCTAATCGTGGTAGGTCACCTCTATGGGCCACCAGAGGTCATCAGCTGATTGGCTGACCTCACGCGCACAGTTGGCTCGAAATCACACGTGCCTTGCCCCGCACTTCCGTCGTTGTCGTCGTTTTTCTCAAATCCTCGTAATCACTATACTGGTTCATGCATGTTGACAGTGTTTCAATAAAGCCATGCGTAAACTTTGGTCGTTACGACGAAAACTTCACGAAGCCACCCCGGAAGCTAAAACAATGGCGTATAAAATGACTATTCTTCCAGTACTGACCTACGCAAGTCATCTATGGGAACCATACACCAAAAAAAATGCACTAAAATGTGAGCGTATACAAAACAGAGCCTTACGGTTCATCTTGAACTCCTATTCCAGAACTCAGTCTATTAGTGAGCTTAGAGACAGAGCCGGTTTAATGACGGTGAAACGAAAAATGCAACATAATCGACTGATATTCTTTTTTCAGATACTCAATGGAGACTAGAAAGTTCACCTAAAGGAACACATCGCACTACAGCCATTTACCACATCCAGAACAAAACACTCGAAACATATCACACCACTTAGCTACAGAAAGAAATTTTCAAGTATTCGTTTTTGGTTCGGAGCATCGATGACTGGAATCAATTACCTCAATACATAGTCGAACATTGTGATTTACAAAGGTTCGAAAAGGCTTTGTCAGAAGATTTCTAACCAAATTGATTGTTCCTTGTCGGTTGAATATGTTCAATGTACTATATCAATATGTTCAATATGTTCTATATCACTTCAAACCTTTTTTTCTCTTTTTGGTGACGTGTACGAGATATATTTGAACTTGTATCTTTTATCCGTGACCTATGCGGGATGTATTCTGATGTAGTGTTGCATTTTTGTTTTGGTTATCTCCGTATAGTGTGCATCTTGAGCATACAGTGTGAAACTTGTTTCCACATATGATTTTGTACGTGCCAGATACGTAACCCCAACTCCTGTCTTGGCCTTTGGGCTGACAGTATGAATAAATAATAAATAAAAAATATACCATACTATATATGTATCTGCTAAATCACGTATCAATACCGTCAACATTTTTTCTTCGCTAGCTATCACTTCCTTCTACGTTCTGAAACTTGAGAGCCCGCATCCCGCGCCTCTAAACAAGCGCCGTGAAACCAATGAACGTATATACACACACGTTTAAAGCAAGCTGCCGTGGGCTCTTGAGTAATCTTTCATGTCGAGGACTACCACCACACCAACGTTGGGCTCCAGCAAAAACCTGGCCCGACGGACAACTGCGCTTGTTGACCCCGGTCCGGCGAAAAATTGGCCGGGAGACCCGAGCAAAGCCTTGCCTAAGCTTTGCAGATTGGCCACGAACGCCTCAATAAATCCAATGTCTCATCCGGCCAAGGAATTAGGCTGCCTTTAACTAGTAATAATCACCACCTGTGTTGCGCGGCTTTCCTCTTTTGACCTCACGCGCCCGGTGGACATGTCACTACTGGCTTACGCGATATCAGCGTGACACGGCAGCATCGCAACGGACGTAAGATGTGCGGGAATTTCAAGAAAGGAAGCGCAAACAAGTAAGAAAACTACTATTATTGTGAGACAGAAAAGCGCTCCGAAAGGTGCGACTTTTTTTTTGTCACTTGAAAATCGGCGTTTATTGCTATTATAGTTAGGCGCGTGCTATAGTTGTAGTTTACAAATGACAACTTGCTAAATAGTGAGCGTCGTCTTCTGCGCAATGGTAGAACTATAAAGTTTGGTTGCAAAACAAGATTTACGGCTGCTGTCGGGCATAAGTGATCGCTTTACGGCCAGCTGACTTGTGCATACTGGGGCCTGGAGATGCGTGGCTCTTCACCTGCCGCTTCTCTCTCTCTCTTTCTCTCTCTCTCTCTCTCACTCTCTCTGTCTGTCTGTCTCTGTCTCTCTCTCTCTCTCTCACACACACACACATACAGCGTTTTTGTTCCTATCAAATAACAAGACATCCAGATAAGCATCTTTGGTTGCAGAATGCCTTTATAATAATACGTTTATGCATCTGAACGGACAGTATTTGAGCATATGTGCACGTAGCACCATCTCTCATCGGCAACAGCGGTTACCTGGCGTAACTGAATGGGAAGTAGGCGAAAAAAAAATCTGCAGAAAAGGCTAGTTACCAAAACTGACTCCGAGTATATGCAGCGGAAACCTACTGGAACATTCCAGTGAGATTGCAGTGTCACGCTACAAACCACGTAGCTTCCAAGAGTGTTTATTATTTACAATGGGGCCCATTCGTTTTCGATGGGCGTTGTTCAAGTGTCCTGGAAAGTCAGAGGCTTTGCAGTGTGATACTGCAATTTTATCAGAACGCTCCAGTGGGGCTCTGCCACATATAACCAGAGCTCGTCTTTGATGGCTAACTTTTTTTCGTCAGATGTGCTTTTCTTTTGCCTACTTTCCATTCACTTACGGTTGGACGCCATTGCTGCCACCGAAAGATGCCGCCATACACAGATGTCCCCAAATCCTAGTAATGCTTTCGTGCGAGCAGAATATTTTCCCTAATTATTCAATGCATTATCGGCAATTACAGGTCAAGTTCGACCGACAAGTGAACAGTGTGAGAAACGCCCAGAAATTCATGGCGCGCCGGTCCATTATTCCTACACGCTTCAACACACAGATCCACGAAAAGCGGCTTTACGTCAGTGGCAAGTTTGATTGCTATTCAGCAACAGTAACCACATATTGCTTTTACAGAGAAAACTGTCAGCATCATGTTTCAACAAAAATGGCTACCTCAGGTGTACTTCCTAACAGTTAGTACCTCTCGAACATTCTAGTAGTTATCTAATTAATCTATAGAATTCTACGTCAATGGTTACAACTCTAGTAATAAATAACGTCACACTAGCGTTCCAGAGTTCCACTTTGATTCTGTAACTCTTCGTAGTATAAACAAACAACATCTCCAATTTACTTACGGATTAAGGCTATCCTGTGGTATGCCGGTGATACTACGCAAGATCATACCACAGCACTAACGACTCTACAGGCTCCACCCAGTACTTCAGGACTTTTCCAACGTCCACACGCAGCGTTGCTATGTAAACTGTACGTGACTCCTACCATATGCACGCTTGAACCGTGCTAAGGTGTCCCGAAATAGGTTCTTGTAATAGCCTTCTTGCTATTACAAGAAGCTTAGATAAAAGTAATATCGAAAACCGCCAGGGCTGCATGGAACGCGTAGCGCAGTCACAGTGGAAGAAAGCTGAAAGAGCGGTCTTTCAGAGCATTTTTTAACCACTTATGGTAACTCTTGCAAGCACACTTGCAGGGTAGCCACTACGCCATTAATTATATTTTTTGTGTATCCGGGAGGAAATCACACTGCCACCCTTCGTCATTCTTAGGAAAAGCGTGGTGCCCACTACGCACTACCTGCTATGCTACGCAAAGAATTTCGTCCATTTTTCTATGCTGTATACGTGACGAGAATGAGTTATTAAGACTGAAGCTTTTGTAATGCGTTAGAGTATTCGACAACCCACTCGTTACGCAATTCGCATTAAGTGGCACCTGATTGTTCCATTGCTGTTCTAAAACTATTACTCGTATTAACGCGATTCGTTTCTCGACACCAAGCCTGCCTAAGGCCAGTTTGAAACAGTTTCAAGCACCGGCAGGGCTCTTTGGTAAAATACTGGGCTAACATTCATGGGACCCGGGTTCAAATCCCACTGCATTTAGAGCTAACTTGTTTTTTTTTTCTCTTTTGATAGATAGTGGCTACGGACACTACCGGCGGCCGCGGACAACTACGGCGGACGCGACCCATGTAATTTCAGAACAGCTTTCACTGCAACTTACAACAAAGGGTGTCATTTTGGTCTCCATGTTATCATTAGGACACATGCACGTTTATCAATTGTCTCTTTATTCGAAGCAGCGTCAGATGTGAAATAAGCATTCATACCTGGTCGTGTAGTGGTATGGAAGCTCTTGGCATGATCAGCCTTTCACTTTACTTCTAAAATCCCGGCTGCGGCGGCTGCATTTCAGATGGAGGCGGAAATGTTGTATGCCCGTGTGCTCAGATTTGTGTGCACGTTAAAGAACCCCAGGTGGTCGAAATTTCCGGAGCCCTCCACTACGGCGTCTCTCATAATCAAGTGGTGGTTTTGGGACGTTAAACCCCACATATCAACTTTACTTCTAAACGCAAAAACTAAAATGAAATTACTGTAAGTCACCAGACGCTATAGCCAGAACAGCTGATTTTTTCTTTGATATTTTAACGACGGGGGTAGAATTTATTTTTAATCTCCGAGTATGAAGTGTTTTCCTCGCCAATTACGTATTCGTTTTATGGTACTATGCCTTTATATACCTGCTCGCGTATTGAGTAAAATATTTTGTGAGCACAGGTCTTTACTTGCGGCTTTTGTAGGGTAGCCAACTGGATGTCCTCCTGGTCAACCTTTCTGCCTTCTCCCTTAGTTCTTCCTTTCTTGCGAACTAACAAGTTTATATAATTCTCACGTATGCAGTAGCATGCATCTAGGGGCTGCTTCAGTCATTATCTTGTATGTATTATAAAACAGGTGGTTCTTTAGAGAGCTCGTATGGTCTGCTAATACAACGGTCAAAATGTTTGATTTGTCATTAAACGTTAACTCGAAACTTGAGCTAGATTTATTGCACACTTTGTCACCATGCAACTCCGGACTGTGAGAAATAAACAAACGTGGAACACGCAGTTCAGCTGTTTTTGTTTGACCACTATGTCAGTGAGGCGTCGGGCACACTTTTTAAGCCTATCTGATTATATTTCAAATCAAGGTCAATGATAGACATCATAAATTGTAAGCCAGAGATTCAAACGAATAAGCGTAACATTTAGTTTATTTAGTGATGAATCGCAGTTCAAGATACGACGGTAAACATATTTGTGCGTCTGCTCAGACACGTAAGTACCAGTCTTTATGAATTTAACTTCTTTCGGCTTCGAGTTGATGAGCCTCAAAAAACTCGTTCTGTAGGCGAACACTGCAGAAGACAAAGCCACCGTTCCCAGCGCTTCACGTGTACAACTTGTTGCGCTTGACCTGGTCACGATTCAGAACGCTCCGAACGAAACAGCAGGTTTAATAACAGCCGATTGATGGATGGGCATAAGCTGGGACACCTGTCGACCAATCACGTCGCATGCTCATGTTCGAGAACAGCTGGGCATACGCTGGGACACCTGTCGACCAATCATGTCGCGTGCTCAAGTTCGAGAACAGCTGGTTGACATATGGGCATAAACTGAAACACCAGTCAACCAGGCATGTGGCATACTTGCATTCGCGATCACTGCTTCGCACTGGTGGAGCAACTCGCAATGCCTGGACAAACCGATGTTCCAGGAGAGTACGCTCACGATCTGCAGCTCGACGAGTAGCCACCGAGGAATAGAGCATACCGATCAGCTCCCTGGTTGGGTTGCGGTTCATCCGGTCGTTGCGAAGCTTCATATGACATGGGTTGCAGCTCAGCCAGTGATCACACGCCGAATCAGAAAGTGGGATTGCCAGACGCCGGACTTGCACAGCTCCGCGAACTTGATGCACCATTGTCCCATGAACTTCAGTCGGTGGAAGAGCCGAGACGAGAGCCTGTGCTGAATTCTCGACAGCACATGAAACACTGGACCTTGCAGACAAGCCAAAGCCAATCATCCTGGACTGACTTCGCGAAGACCGAAGTTCATGACCCACGGGAATTCGTTGCATGTGGAGAGCTCCGCGAGGTGGAAGCAGACATTGACCGAGCTGCCCGTCACTCAAACATGGCTCGGAATGCTCCAACTGTAGTAGTTCAAGAAGAGCTAGCTTGCCGACATGCACATGCCAGAAAAACAGCGGGCCAGGTACGCTGTACATTTGCGCTGGCGGCCACCTCATGTCTTCGTCTTGTAAATCGTTATCTGAACGTGGCCATCGCCGCAGGTGCATCGACACTGGCCGTGGAACTTGACCGCGTCCACGGTGTATGCGACGAATGGTGAAATCGCTGGTATGGGGCCGAGTCGGAGATGCAATCCCACCTTGCGCGACTGTTGCAACGGTCACAGGCCACCAAACTAGACGAAATCTCTTCAAGTTACGTCGATCAGACCTATCCCTAAATATCTGCGTGTCACTAGCAGTGCAAGGAAGTGAGCGTGCCAGTGCCCGTGGGCGTTGCATGTGCACCACGCGCCTTTTTCTTCTTTATTTTGAACAGTACCATCGTAAATTATATCAAAATCCTGCATAAAATTTCACAAACTGACATTAAAAGAGATACCTGAAGAGGTCCCCTTGCACCCTGTAAATACGCTGCAGTGCAACTTCCATCCCGCTTATTGCAATATTCATCAAGCAGCGTGTTCACCACATGAACGAAGAGGTTGCAGCCCACTGTATGCGCAACTGCAGCTAACTTCAGCATCGCCATCTTGAAAGCTTGCGCAAAAATTTCAAGATGGATATGTTCCAACTAGGCCGAATCGCAGTTTTGCTTCAGCATAGCTAATGACAGTCTTACCTTGGTAGTGCTGACGACGTTCGTCAGTGTTGCAAATATTGCGGAAGGCATGAAGAACCCCGTTTACTGGGACCCCGTAAGCCGTGGAATGGGTTGCCCGTTTAGATGCATTTTTGTGCCGATTCGATGAAGAAACAGTGCAATAGTTAACCTTTTTTTGGGGTTTGCATGTCTAAACCCCTATTTGATTACGAGGCACGTCGTACACTATAGTTGGGGACTCAGAGATGGTGCAAGAATATTTAAAGGCAAAGCAACTTAAAGCCTAGGCTTGTCCAATGTGCATTTTTCGTTGTCTGACACCCCCTACGTAATGGCGATGACAAATAAGCGCTTTAGCATATGCAAGGTATTAGATGATGATAACGCTGCCATCACAACCCAACACAGCAAGCTACCCACTATACCTAATTTTTACGAAGATGACGCTGATGACAATTGAAAATAAGCGTGTTTTAGCCTACACATTTCCTTTCTGTTGAAGAAATAATCGTTTCCATGCTTCAGTCCTGCAATCGCATCTTCCACGAACTGTGCGTATTAGCATACAAGCTTACAGAACGCGAATATATATGAACCACGTGAATGCGATTGTACAGGCAGTACAATACAAGTGTATCAGAATGCTTTTTACTTATTCGAAATACTTCATATAGGTAGAATCAAGTGTCTCTCCAAGACAACATGTAAAGCCAACATGGAGCCTTCAACACATCAGGAAAATTTCAACTTCGCGAAATTGAGAGCCAAACAGTTTCTTTGGTCACGGGATGCGCCAAGGGCCGTTCCAGACGTAGAAGAACGCTAGAACGAGGATGAAAACACAGAAAAACACAGGGAAGCATAACGCGCTTTTTTATATATTTGTAGAGGCTGCATAGGGACCGTTTAAGATATTTTCCACAACAAAATAATTCTATTATGAAGGCTGTCTGCAAATATTTTCGGACACATATTTCTCGGAACATCCTGTATACTTCGTATTTGACAAAAAAAACTAAGCGGACTGTACTGGCATGCTGCCTGCGCTGTGGTCGGTTGGCCTTTTAAAGGGGTTTAAACCGATTTAGCATACCTAGGCGACTCGGGCTATGGAGACGCCGCAGTGGAGGGCTCCGGATGATTCTTTAATGCGCACTGAAGTCTCCACTGGGTTCTTTAATGCGCACTGAAGTCTCCAAGTACACTAGTCCGTATAACATGTCGCTTTCATCGAAATACGATCACCACGGCGGGGATCAAACACGCGTCTTCCGTGGGACGGCAGTAGAGCGTCATATATATATGGGCCTTCGTGGCGACCCACAGCGATGTTGATGCGACCGTATTGTGAAGACTGTCTTAAGATGCAGGATTCCTGTTGGCAAATAATAAGGAGAAGTACCATGGACATATTCACGAAGACTTCTCGTGTTCGTTTTTGTTCCTGTGGAGGTTAAATAATTTTAATATGTTACAACAAACATACGGCTCACAATTAAAGCAAATGGTATTTTGTGCAACTGCGGCTTTAGACAGGATATATAGATGCAGGTCTTTTTCTGCGAAGAAGAAATAGTTTCAAATAAGTTGTTGTATTCGCAAAGAATGTGTTAGCCTACATTTTTACAAATGTCTTACAATACTTCAGGTGATTCACTTACAGATGGCTTTTCTTCTTGTGTAGACATACAGAATGCTGTAAACGCAGTATCCTAGAATAAGTTGAGATCCGGAAAGGCAGCCTTCAAGACCTCACATTTGAAGCATCACATACATTCACCTACGCGTACTGCACGACTAGTCGTCTCAGGCAAATATATAAACGCTTTTCACGTGAGCACTGCAGCTGCGCAAAAACGCGACACAAATTCATTGGCAGCAATGCATGATACTCAAGTGTGCGGTTTTTGTTTTTAACACGTACATTTTCGATTGAGAAAAGGTTCGCACATCACTACATTTCTGAGTAAAATATTACAGTTTGTAATAAAGGCAAGTGCTGATTTTCTCTTCGCAGTATACGCTGTAAATCACATGGCGTTAAGCGACCGACTTGGGAGCTTTTTGTAGAAGTACATGACATTCGTGTAAATATATAAGGACTCCGAAATTGTCACACTTTATATTAGTTCTTTCAGAACGTTTTTAACACTCGTCCATTTACGTTGAATAATACGTTGATGTGCTTTTGAAGCGAGACGGCATGCTCGTTTCACAGGTTTTATGAGCGCAAGAAGGGCCAGGCCCGTGCGTGGTAAGACGAAGCCACGTCAGGTGGTGATCAGAAACACAACATACGTGCAGAACGGTTTCCCCTGTTCATATGCGGTTAGGTGAAATTCACACATTTCGACAAAGGATGACATAAATAACTGATGCGACACCCCCCGTTATTCATCGAGCTGCTACAGCACGAACAACCCACCACACACGTCATGGCCGTTGCGCGTCTTCACGTCCAAGAAGCATCGAAATGTTTTCCACAAGTCCACGCGAATGGCACCGGTGCCATGCCCCACGCGTGTACGTATAAGCTGACCAGAGCACAAGCCACTCCACATTGTCCACGGTGTGACCGAAAGTGATGTCCTTCATGGGACTTGGCAAAGCACAAGGAAAGCAAAAAAAAATAAAAGGTCAAAAAAAGAACGAGGGAGAAGAGGGGCCACACGTGAATATAGCCATGAACAGTCGATCACAAAACGAGTCTTCCGCGAGGCGGTTGTCAAAGCGTATACCGCGTAGCTCGGACAAGATGAAATGAAATCTTGTGACAGACACCACTGGACATGACTGCGCTCCCTCTCGCTTCCAAAATGAGTTTAGAAATTGAAATGACGCAGTGACACCATGACCGTACAACCGAACACTGGCTCGCAAAGCTCCGTTGCCATGCTTCGAGTTGGGGCCCCACTCGATTGCGTCAGTGTCCCACAGCGAGCGTCTTGATGTAGTCGATGACAGTTTTGTCGTAGAGTATGCTCATGTGTTCAACGTTGTCGAGAGTCTTCTCGTAGACGGCTTGTTTCTGGCCACTCTGGAAGCGCAAACAGCCCCGCAGGCTGCGAATGTTCACTGTGCCGTCACCGTCGCCGAACACAACCTCGGGCTGAATGTCCGGAAAACCAGGCTTGTGGTACTCGATCCTGCGCATGCGTGAATTACAGTGTCATCATCGGCAACCCTAGGCTCATATGTCTTATTATATATGAACCGCGTCTAATTCTTACCGTGATATGTGTGACATTACCTAGACCACGTACTTCAAAGAAACTCTGCGGTTGTATCGCCAGTCGTAAGATCTATCTTTGGATCAGCTGAGATTTTTTACATGAGCTCAGTGGTTCTAAATAACGCTGAAGTTTTGAGAAAATGTATTGTCGCCGTGAACGCTCGTATGCTGCAAATAAAAGAGGCTGTGTAAGTTATCAACGCAACAAACAACTGTATTTAGAACACGAAGTCATTTTTTAGAATCTCAGTACTCTCTGTCTTATCTGAATTCTTCGCAAACTGTTCCCTGCGCACTAAGAAAGTATATTTCTTTAAGAATACAATACCAATCAGCCCAAGTAGTCACCATTTTTCAGAAGTCAGTTCTATTCAGACTGACTAAAAAACTACGCGAGAGTTGGCAGAAAACAGTAATCTTCAAATTCCATTCATTACATGTTTTCACTCCAACCACTTACATTATAAAGTATACACAGTGATTTTCATTAGATGCTTTAACAACGAAGCTGCTCAAGGCAACCGCAATTTGTGTGGCCTATCACGTGTGTCACTGAAACTGTTTGTATCCCACTACTCCCCACCGGTTCACTCAAAATGCAGTTAGAAGAGAATGGCGCCCCCGAAGAGATTGGAGCCTTACGACGGCCTGCCCTCAGCTCTAAGAGTTGAGAACACTTCATTCCAGCGCGAGTCTCTGGAGTTCGGACATCTGTGTCGTGTCTGTGACTGTCTGGTTTAACTCGGACCTCTCTGTGCAGATAATTGACGCAAAAAGAACGTAACATCACCTAGCTACCACCTAGCAACGGCCTAGAAACAACCTTGTAACCACCTGCATCACCCATAGCTGAAGCCTGCATCGAAACAACCTAGAAGAAGTCAGATTATTCCTCACAATCATCCAGTTCACTATGTCGAGCCTTGTGCGGCTTAGTGCAAGCTTCACCAGGTTTCTCTCTCTCTCTCTCTCTCCTGAATTTGAAGCTTATCAAAATACTAGGCCTTGAGTCATAATGATTGCCGAAGTAATAAGAATCATTAATTTACAAGTTCAATAAGACAATATTTGTCGCGCTCATTCCTTAGCTTCATATTCAGTTGGACTGATATAGCGTACCGCTAGGGCAAGTTGCGAGCTGCCTCACAGCCATATTTGCGGTGACCCAGAGTACGCAAAACCGGCAGGGAGAGAGACTACGTAACCCTTCGAGCCTGCTAGAGAGACCAGATTTATTTGTAGTCAGAGCTTTTGATCCCGAGTCCGGTTCGCTTAAATGTTATCGCTGTATTTCCTGGCTATCTGACACACATAAGAAAACCCTTGGTGAGCTGTGGCAGTTTGGGAGGAATCGTACTATTCTGTAAATGATTACTTTCCCACTCATACATCTACTTTTACCTGAATGGATATTGGCAGAATGAAGTAGAGTGGCGCAGGAGCCAAAATATATTTTGGCGAAATTTTTGTGGCACCAAAGTGTGTTACTTTTGGAGTAATAAAACCCTGTTTTGGTGCAGGTTACGGGAAAAAAACATCCACTGTTTATCACGAAAGACCGAGTTTGGAGCAGCATCAAAAAGAAGACTTGCATTACAAATATGTATGTAGAACCGTTCAACATCCCCTAAATCATTCAGAGTAAACATGAGTGCCGCTATTTCAATAAAAGTAATATTTTCAACCACCCCACTGAACAAAGACAAAGTGAACATTAGCATATGGCGCGCCTGTCAAATCTTTTGACAGGCTCTACGGAATTTAAGTGTGGATCTGCCATGCTAGCAACCTTGAAATTCAGGATATTCGTAAAACTGAGGATTGAAGGGATGGGGGGGGGAGGCGAAAAAAAACTGATCCGCAGATTTAGTACTAATAATTTTTGGGGTTTAACGTGCCAAACCACCATGTGATTATGATAAATGTCGTGGTAGAGGGCTCCGGAAACTTCAACCACCTGTGGTTCTTTGACATGCACCTAAATCGGAGCATACGGGCCTCAAGCACTTTTCTATCCAACGATAATGTGGTCGCCAAAGCCGGGATTCAATCCCGCAAGCTGTGAGTCAGCAGCACTTGGTGCACAGTTATGCTTGTTATTTAAGCTGCAGAAAAGTCATACACACATCCAAATATTTGCCAAGAATTTTTTAGATGTCAGCGATAATACTAGTTCTCACAGTTACGCGGCTTATACAAGCACGAGTAATTGAACAAAATACGTTAAACCACGCCTTGTACTAACCCCCTTGAAATCATAATACGCTTTTCCGCAGGAATCTTTCGGCAAAGGTGGCTTAAGCTACATTCTGCGCGGATTAAATCAGGGCCAAACATTGTTTTTCTAACTAGTACAGCCCCCCCCCCCTTTTTTTTTTCGTCATTTCGCGGTGGGGTTAAGTTTATAGGTATCACTTCTCGGCTCACTTGAGGGCGCATTCAAGCACATAAAGCAACAACGACGCACGCCAGTAGGCACAGCGATGGCACCATATATCTATCGCCGGGACGACGCAACCTCAAGACCGAAATATGTTTTATGACCGTTGCTGCGGCGACCAACATGGTCGCCAGAAAAGCCTGCGCTTGCAGCATGTCGAGTTTGTTCACGCGCGGAAAACCCGACAAGCGCTTCCAGCTTCCCTTCAAAACATGCCATAGCTGCCTTCGCCGACTAGGAAATTAATACTTTCGGGAAAGCATTGGTAGGTGCGGCAACGCATTTTTGTCTTCAAATTGCGTCGTCCCACCGATAAGTGTCCGCTGCAATTAGCGGACCTATGGGCGCGCGGCGTTGTTACTATATGGTTTATCAGGTTTTTATAGTGTCCCGACAGCTTGGTTTAGGGTTAGGGTCTGCGCGCTTGGACCGACTGATGACACGAACTGCAGACGGTCAAGTAGGCCTCTATTTCTCACCGAAACTGGCGCAACTGAAAAACAATATTTGAGGCTAGTCGGGAATGTTGGCGCAGCGTGGCGCAATTTGTGCAAATTTCGTGGTTGCTTGATGCGAAAATGCAGAATTGTATAAAATCAGCACCATTGGCGCAGCTGTTGCACCCCTAAAATTAATAATTCACCGAGTACGTACTTTCGCTTCCTTTAAGTAATTCAATTGGACATTAGACATTTCTAGCTTGCAGTCTGCTATGTGTTATGACTTCTTATGCAGCAGGCTTTTCGAGCTTTCAGGCAATTTGTTAACTGGCAAACCTATTCTTCAGAACTATTCTAATAAATATATTCTAGGTAACTTTGTATGTTCTGGTATAGACTTAATTCGCAATAATATTTATGAAGGCTTCATTCGCGAAATCTTGATACGGTTCTATTCCGTTTAAGTCCTATTTTCGGAGCTTTATATTTATCTCTCCCGTTTATTTTCCACCTATGTTTATTACTGACAATAATTCGGAATATCTGATTCTTCAATTGTTCCATTCAATCATTTCCCTCTTTTAGTATTATCAAAAGTTTCACTTAGCCTAGACATCTCCCTGCAGCTCATTTCAGCGTGTCATACCTCTCAATGGTGCTGACGTTTCGGCCGTGCAGACAATGGATCTCGACGCCTGGCGCCGTGGTGTCGAGCATGAACGACCTCGTGTCCTTATACATTTCGTAACCATCCGTGAAGCCGATGTCCTTGAAGAAGGCTTCGTAGTCTGCCAAGCCGTAACTCCGGTTCAGCGTCTTCACCAAAACCTCAGATTCGTTCCAGTAAAGATGGTTGGGCATCATGTAGGCCAAGCTGGGTGTGGACCGCTGCTCGGGTCGCACCGACAGTGGGTTGATCACCACCACGCCCAGATTCTCACCTGCGTGTCAATAACACCGTTGAACCTGACGTCTCTGAGTGCTTAATCCTTTACGTGAGAAAGCGGCATGGTCAAAACTTCATGCGTTGTGTGTGTGTGTGTGTGTGTGTGTGGGTGAGCAGCGGTTTCTGTTATAGAGTGATTCGCTACTCTAATGAAGTGTTCTTTGGACGGGACAAAGCAGTCGCCAGTGATACCACATGCTCGCAACTGATAACACAGCTTTCACTGCACTAGCTGAATTCGAGTTTGTATATTCCTTATACGCGCAGAAACAACGCTAAAAAGTAACCGTCATTTCTTAGGCAGAGAGGGGGGGTGCCCGTCTTTCTTTCTTTCTCTTTCTCTCTTCAAATATTATATATATATATATATATATATATATATATATATATATATATATATATATATATATATATATATATATATATATATATATATATATATATATATATATATATATTTGAAGAGAGAAAGAGAAAGTGACGCCCGCCCCCTCCCTAAATACAAAAAGTCTCCGCATATGCTCCCTTCGCTATGCAGGGTTAACGTAACGGGTCAAAATAGAGACTTTGCATACAAAAAACTGTACAGAAATACCAAAATTAGGTTTTACACATCTCTCAATACAGACCACGGCAGAATTAACAGCGAAGTGCGCGCCTCTTCGTCTGCCGTTCATTTATCATGGCTACAAAACACGTGGCTTCAATTTTCCGTGAGTTTAAATGTAAGTGATGACCTCGACAAGTGAGGTTGGACAGTTCTCAAAATTGCTGAATGTATTCGAAAACATAGCTTCCAATTTTATAATGAATAATAAAATCCCGTATTTAGCGTTTTCATGCCATGCAAAGAGCTACATTGTAAGAAAGCTGCTTAGTCACTGAAGATCGCAACGGTATCGGAAAAAATGCTCATTATGCCCACACGGCAATTATCGCGTATTTTGAACGCAGCCTAGACATTACAGAAGCTTGCCTCCGAGGAACATAAAGCTAAATATGAAACTACAATTTCTTTGGAATAAATAGTCGACGTCGTGAATTGTTCCCTACCTATAGTGTCCCTACTCGAGCTTCGCTGTATACATATACCATTTACTTCTGTTGGCCTTAATATATGACCGTACAGCAGCTACGAAAGTAGAGAAACAAGCATTTCGAGACTCACCAGAGGCATAGGCCTTGAGCGCCTTCACAGCACCGCCCCCTGCTCCTCCGAGGGTCACCATCGCCCGAACATATTTGTCTTTCCAGGGCTGAGGTTGACGGCTAAAGAAGTAGCGTAGGTTTGGGCATCCCATACTATGGCATACCATGATAACAGACATGTTCCCGTTGCTGGAGTACGAATCCTCTATGAGCGCGTGCAGTTGCTTGAAGTAGCCATCCAATTCATCTGCGAAATATAAAAAGGAGAAAGTTGTAGTTCAGCGCTGCAAGTGAGGCGACAGTACTTCAGACGCAAGAATTCTGTTGGAACAAACTTGAATTAAGTTTAAATGAATGAGTGAAGGAAACGTGAATGAAGGCACGTCGCAGTAAAATGTAGCCAGAAAAAGCGGCAGGTGATTCGAGATGCGCAAGTTGGCATCTTATTCTTTGCACGTTCTGAGTGATGCTTATCTCTTTCTTAAACTGTAAATATCGTCTGTATCACTGTGGTGGTTACGGACGTTCGTCACTATGTTTGTTTATAGCGGACGAGAAAGGATTAACATGAGCAATTTAAGCGAACAAAAGAAGCTTCATATTGTACCCTAGAGAAGGAAGTGGCTGGAGAAAATAAAACTATATATATTCAACCCTATACGCCAAGCATCACACAACATGCACAAGAGTCAGACCGCCATTAATATGCGCAGAGTTCGTGGCTACGCTAACTCAGTGTCCAGCGCGTATAGTTCTCGGTTCGTACGCGTAAGAAGAAACCGCCGTCTCACAGTTTGGGTCCCCGTCGTCCCGACATGATGCGGTCGTCGACGTGCGCGAGGGCAAAGGTGGCACGGCTGGAACGGCTGACGGCACACGGATGCGCTACCGTGTGCAGCGCCGTTGAGTCGGACGTCGCGGCTAACCCAGCAGTCAGGGTCGCAACTCCTGAGGTCCAGGATCAGGCCACGGCTCACGAGGACCACACCCGGTAGGCCTCGCCCACGAACCATTTATTGTAATGAAAATATTATTCTTTATCGGTGCCAAAGTTCGTCACGCTTGTTTTGCGTGTCGTGCGAGGAGAAATGGACTGAGACGACGCGGTAACAACACACGCGACGTTTATGACAGAGCACGAAAGAAAAACATAGAACACAGAACCAGAAAAACCGTGAAGCCCAATAAGTAACAAAACTGTCTGATCGAATAAGAAAACTACAGAACGCGAGTTCAAGGCGGAAAGTTCCAAAACCTCACGATGAGATAGGGGGCCCGACGAACGCCGAGGTGCAGGGCAGGAAGCGGCGACAGGCGATCGGAAGCGGGGTGCGTCTCGATGTGTGACGCTATGGGGACGATGACGCTTGGGGGAGTGGTGGCGTGGGTACGACTACGGAGCAGTCAACCCGCATCGGAGACGCGACGCTCCACGCGGGGAATGGCCAGCCCGTCCAGCGAAGAGCGTGCGCCGAGACGCGATGCTCGGCGCAACCGTGACCATTAGCCAGGCCACGTCCATCGCTGTGCCGAACGGCTGACCACGAAGACGCCTCGCCGAGATCCGCGATGCCCTCGGCAAGGAAAAGAACAGCAGGCCAGGCCGCGCCCCGAGATGCAGTACTCGTGCCGGCAACGTAACCCCAGCTGGTAGTTGGACGGCAGTAGCGTGGACAGCCGCGTTCCCCGGCCGGAACCTGGATCGCCTGCGTCCGACGCTTCGGCCCGCTGTCTGCGCTGCTTCGGCTCGTCCCCAGCCACAAAGCTTACCGCCACGTAATGGTCACACGTGGCCCAATCGTGGTACGCCACCTCTATGGGCCACCACTGGTCATCAGCTGATTGGCTGACCTCACGCACACAGTTGACTCGAAATCACACGCGCCTTGCCCCGAATTTCCGTCGTTGTCATCATTTTTCTCCAATCCTTACAATCACTATACTGGTTCATGCATGTTGACAGTGTTTGCAATAAAACCATGCGTAAACTTTGGTCGTTATCACGAAAACTTCACGATGCCACCCTGGAAGCTAAAATATATATATATATATATATATATATATATATATATATATATATATATATATATATATATATATATATATATATAATGGCGTATAAAATGACTATTCTTCCAGTACTGACCTACGCAAGTCATCTATGGGAACCATACACCAAACAAATGCACTAAAATGTGAGCGTATACAAAACAAAGCCTTACGGTTCATCTTCAACTCCTATTCCAGAACTCAGTCTATTAGTGAGCTTAGAGACAGAGCCGGTTTAATGACGGTGAAACAAAAAATGCAACATAATCGACTGATATTCTTTTTTCAGATACTCAATGGAGACTAGAAAGTTCACCTAAAGGAACACATCGCACTACAGCCTTTTACCACATCCAGAACAAAACACTCGAAACATATCACACCACTTAGCTACAGAAAGAAATTTTCAAGTGTTCGTTTTTGGTTCGGAGCATCGATGACTGGAATCAATTACCTCAATACATAGTCGAACATTGCGATTTACAAAGGTTCGAAAAGGCTTTGTCAGAAGATTTCTAACCAAATTGATTGTTCCTTGTCGGTTGAATATGTTCAATGTACTATATCAATATGTTCAATATGTTCTATATCACTTCAAACCTTTTTTTCTCTTTTTGGTGACGTGTACGAGATATATTTGAACTTGTATCTTTTATCCATGACCTATGCGGGATGTATTATGATATAGTTTTGCGTTTTCGTTTTTGTTATCTTCATATAGTGTGCGTGTTGAGCGTACAGTGTGAAACTTGTTTCCACATATGATTTTGTACGTGCCAGATATGTAACCCCAACTCCTGTCTTGGCCTTTGGGCTGACAGTATGAATAAATAATAAATAAAAAATATACCATACTATATATGTATCTGATAAATCACGTATCGATACCGTCAACATTTTTTCTTCGCTAGCTATCACTTCCTTCTACGTTCTGAAACTTGAGAGTCCGATCCACGCGCCTCTAAACAAGCGCCGTGCAACCAATAAACTTATATACACAAACGTTTAAAGCAAGCTGGCGTGGGCCATTGGGTAATCTTTCATGTCGAGGACTACCACCACACCAACGTTGGGCTCCAGCGAAACCCTGGCCCGACGGACAACTGCGCATGTTGACCCCTGTCCGGCCGAAAATTGGCCGGGAGACCCGAGCAAGGTCTTTCCTAAGCTTTGCAGATTGGCCACGAACGTCTCAATAAATCCAATGTCGCATCCGGCCAAGGAATCAGGCTGCCATTAAGTAGTAATAATCACCACCTGTGTTGCGCGGCTTTCCTATTTTCACCTCACGCACCCGGTGGACATGTCGCTAGTGGCTTACGCGATATCAGCGTGACACAGCAGCATCGCAACGAACGTAAGATGCGCGGGAAATTTAAGAAACGAAGCGCAAACAAGTAAGAAAACGACTATTAATGTGAGACAGAAAAGCGCTCCGAAAGGTGCGACTTTTTTTTCTCACTTGAAATTCGGCGTTTATTGCTAATATAGTTAGGCGCATGCTATAGTTGTAGTTTACAAATGACAACTTGCTAAATAGTGAGCGTCGTCTTCTGCGCAATGGTCGAACTATGAAGTTTGGTTGCAAAACAAGATTTACGGCTGCTGTCGGGCATAAGTGATCGCTTTACGGCCAGCTGACTTGTGCATACTGGGGCCTGGCTCTCTCTCTCTCTCTCTCTCTCTCTCTCTCTCTCTCTCTCTCTCTCTCTCTCTCTCTCTCTCTCTCTCTCTCTCTCTCTCTCTCTCTCTCTCTCTCTCTCTTTCTCTTTCTTTCTTTCTCTCTTTCTATCTCTCTCTCTCACACACACACAGCGTTTTTGTTCCTATCAAATAACAAGACATCCAGATAAGCATCTTTAGTTGCAGAATGCCTTTATAATGATACGTTTATGCACATGAACGGACAGGATTTGAGGATATGTGCATGTAGCATCATCGCTCGTGGGCAACAGCGGTTACCTGGCGTAACTGAATGGGAAGTAGGCGAAAAAAATATATCTGACAGAAAAGGCTAGTTACCAAAACTGACTCCGAGTATATGCAGCAGAAACCCACTGTAACATTCTAGTGAGATTGCCATGTCACGCTACATACCACGTAGCTTCCAAGAGTGTTTAATATTTACAGTGGGGCCCATTCGTTTTCGATGGGCGTTGTGCAAGTGTCCTGGGAAGCCAGAGGCTTTGCAGTGTGATACTGCAATTTTACCAGAATGCTCCAGTGGGGCTCTGCCACATATAACCAGAGGTCGTCTTTGATGGCTAACTTTTTGTCGTCAGATGTGCTTCTCTTTTGCCTACTTTCTATTCACATACGGTTGGACGCCATTGCTGTCACCGAGAGATGCCGCCATACACAGATGTCCCCAAATCCTAGTAATGCTTCTGTGTCAGCAGAATATTTCTCCTAATTATTTATTGCATTATCGGCAATTACAGGTCAAGTTCAACCGACAAGTGAACAGTGTGACAAACGCCCAGAAATTCATGGCGCGCCGGTCCATTATTCCTACACGCTTCAACACACAGCTCCACGAAAAGCGGCTTTACGTCAGTGGCAAGTTTGACTGCTATTCAGCAACAGTAAGCACATATTGCTTCTACAGAGAAATTTGTCAACATCATGTTTCAGAATAAATGACTACCTCAGGTGCACTTCCTAACAGTTAGTACCTCTCGAACATTCTAGTAGTTATCTATATACTCCATAGAATTCTACGTCAATGGTTACAAATCTAGTAATAAATAACGTCACACTGGCGTTCCAGAGTTCCACTTTGATTCTGTAACTCTTCGTAGTATAAATAAACATCTTCAATTTATTTACGGATTAAGGCTACCTATGGTATGCCGGTGATACTACGCAAGATCATACCACAGCACTGACGACTCTGAAGGCTGCACCCAGTACTTCAGGATTTTCCAACGTACACACGCAGCGTTGTTATGTAAACTGTACGTGACTCCTATCAAATGTATGCTTGAACCGTGCCAAGGTGTCCCGAAAGTGAGCCTGCTTGCTATTACAACAACCTTAGATAAAACTAATATCAAAAACCGCCAGGGCTGCATGGAACGCGTAGCGCAGTCACAGTGAAAGAAAGCTGAAAGAGCGGTCTTCCAGAGCATTTTTAAACACTTTTGGTAACTCCTGCAAGCACACCTGCAGGGTAGCCACTACGCCATTAATTATAATTTTTGTGTATCCGAGAGGAAATCACACTGCCACCCTTCGTCATTCTTAAGAGAAGCGTGGTACCCACTACGCACTACCTGCTATGCTACGCGAGAATTTCGTCTATTTTTTATGCTGTATACCTGACGAGAATGAATTATTAAGACGGAAGCTTTTGTAAAAGGTTAGAGCATTCGACGACCCACTGGTTACGCAATTCGCATTATGTCGCATCTTGTTGTTCCTTTGCTGTTCTAAAACTATTGCTCGTATTAACGTGATTCGTATCTCGACATCAAGCCTGTCTAAGGCCAGTTTGAAACAGTTTCAAGCACCGGCAGGGCTCTTTGGTAAAATGCTGGGCTAACATGCAGGGGACCCGGCTTCGAATTCCATTGCATCATTGGTGTTAACTTAGTTTTTTTTTCTATTTTGCAAGAAAGTGGTTACGGACCCCACCGGTGGCCGCGGACAACTACGGCGGACGCGACCCTTGTAATTTCAGAACAGCTTTCGCTGCAACTTACAGCAAAGGGTGTCATTTTGGTGTCCATGTTATCATTAGGACACATGCACGTTTATCAATTGTCACTTTATTCGAAGCAGCGTCATATGTGAAATAAGCATTCATACCTTGTCGTGTAGTGGTTTGGAAGCTCTTGGCAAGATTAGCCTTACACTTTACTTCTAAACGCAAAAACTAAATTGAAATTACTGTAAGTCACCAGACGCTATAGCCAGAACAGCTGATACCTGCTCGCGTATCGAGTAAAATATTTTGTGAGCACAGGTCTTTGCTTGCAGCTTTTGTAGGGTAGCCAACTGGATGTCCTCCTGGTCAACCTCTCTGCTTTCTCCCTTAATCTGCTTCCTTTCTTGCGGACTAACATGTTTATATAATTCTCACGTATGCAGTAGCTTGCATCTAGGGGCTGCTTAAGTCATTATCTTGTATGTATTATAAAACAGGTGGTCCTTTAGAGAGCTCGTATGGCCTGCTAATACAACGGTCAAAATGTTTGATTTGTCATTAAACGTTTAGTCGAAACTTGAGCTAGATTTATTGCACACTTTGTCACCATGCAACTCCGGACTCTGAGAAATAAACAAACGTGGAACAAACAGTTCAGCTGTTTTCGTTTGACCACTATGTCAGTGAGGCGTCGGGCACACTTTTTAAGCATAACCGATTATAATTCAAATAAAGGTCAATGATAGCCATCATAAATTGTAAGCCAGAGATTCAAACGAATAAGCGTAACATTTAGGTTATTTAGTGATGAATCGCAGTTCAAGATACGACGGTAAACATATTTGTGCGTCTGTGCAGACACGTAAGTACCAGTCTTTATGAATTTACCTTCTTTCGGCTTCGAGTTGATGAGCCTCAAAAGGCTTGTTCTGTAGGCGAACACTGCAAAAGACAAAGCCACCGTTCCCAGCGCTTCACGTGTAGAACTTGTTGTGCTTGACCTGGTCACGGTTCAGAACGCTCCGAACGAAACAGCAGGTTTAATAACAGCTGATTGATGGATGGGCATAAGTTGGGGCACCTGTCGACCAATCTTGTCGCGTGCTCAAGTTAGAGAACAGCTGGGCATAAGCTGGGACACCTGTAGACCAATCACGTCGCGTGCTCAAGTTCGATGACAGCTGGTTGACATATGGGCATAAACTGAAACACCAGTCAACCAGGCATGTGGCATACTTGCATTCGCGATCACTGCTTCGCACTGGTGGAGCAACTCGCAATGCCTGGACAAACCGATGTTCGAGAAGAGTACGCTCACGATCTGCAGCTCGCCGAGTAGCCACCGAGCAATAGAGCATACCGATCAGCTCCCTGGTTGGATTGCGGCTCAGCCGGTCGTTGCGAAGCTCCATATGACATGGGTTGCAGCTCAGCCAGTGATCACACGCCGAATCAGGAAGTGGGATTGCAAGACGCCGGACTTGCACAGCTTCGCGAACTTGAAGCACCAATGTCCCATGAACTTCAGTCGGTCGAAGAGCCGAAACGAGAGCCTGTGCTGAATTCTCGACAGCACATGAAACAGTGGACCTTGCAGACAAGCCAAAGCCAATCATCCTGGACTGACTTCGCGAAGACCGAAGTTCATGACCCACGGGAATTCGTTGCATGCAGAGAGCTCGGCGAGGTGGAAGCAAATATTGACCGAGCTGCCCGTCACTCAAACATGGCTCGGAATGCTCCAACTGTAGTAGTTAAAGAAGAGCTGGCTTACCGACATGCACAAGCCAGAAAAACAGCGGGCCAGGTACGCTGCACAATTGCGCTGGCGGCCACCTCATGGCTTCGTCTTGTAAATCGTTATTGATACGTGGCCATCGCCGCAGGTGCATCGACACTGGTCGTGGAACTTGACCGCGTCCACGATGTATGCGACGAAAGGTGAAATCACTGATACGGGGCCGAGTCGGAGAGGCAATCACGCCTTGCACGACTGTTGCAAGGGTCACAGGCCACCAAACTTGACGAAATCTCTTCAATTTACGGCGATCAGACCTATCCCGAAATATCTGCGTATCACTAGCAGTGCAAGGAAGTGAGCGTGCCAGTGCCCGAGGGCGTTGCATGTGCACCACGCGCCCTTTTCTTCTTTATTTTGAACAGTACCATCGTAAAATATATCAATATCCTGCATAATATTTCACGAACTGACATTAAAAGAGATATATCTGAAAAGTTCCCCTTGCACCCTGTAAATATGCTGCAGTGCAACTTTCCTCCCGCTTATTGCATTTCTACATCAAGCAACGTGTTCACCACATGAACGAAGAGGTTGCAGCCCACTGTATGCGCAACTGCAGCTAACTTCAGCATCGCCATCTTGAAAGCTTGCGCAAAAATTTCAAGATGGATATGTTCCAACTAGGCCGAATCGCAGTTTTGCTTCAGCATAGCTAATGACAGTCTTACCTTGGTAGTGCTGACGACGTTCATCAGTGCTGTAAATATTGCGGAAGGCATGAAGAACCCCGTGTACTGGGACCCCGTAAGCCGTGGAATGGGTTGCCCGTTTAGATGCATTTCTGTGCCAACTCGATGAAGAAATTGTACAATAGATAACCATTTCTGTGGTTTCGCATGTCTAAACCCCGATTTGATTACGAGGCACGTCGTATACTATAGTTGGGGACTCGGAGACGGTGCAAGAATGTTTAAAGGCGAAGCAATTTAAAGCCTAGGCTTGTCCAATGTACATTTTTCGTTTGTCTGACACCCCCTACGCTATGGCGATGACAAATAAGCGCTTTAGCATATGCAAGGTATTCGATGATGATAACGCTGCCATCACAACCCAGCACAGCAAGCTACCCACTATACCCCATGTTTACGAAAATGACGCTGAATACAATTGAAAATAAGCGTGTTTTAGCCTACACATTTCCTTTCTGTTGAAGAAATAATCGTTTTCATGCTGCAGTCCTGCAATCGCATCTTCGACGAACTGTGCGTACTAGCATACAAGCTTAAAGAACGCGAAAATATCTGGACCACGTGAATGCAATTGTACTGGTGGTACAATACAAGTGTAGCAGAATACTTCTTACTGTGGCTTATTCGAAATACTTCGTATAGGTAGAAGGAAGTCCCTCTCCGTCCCTCTCCAAGACAATATGTAAACCCAACATTGAGCATTCAGAATAATAGAAAAATTCCAACTTCGTGAAATTCAGATCCAAACTGTTTCGTTGGTCACGGGATGCGCCAAGGGCCGTTTCAGACGTAGAAGAATGCTAGAACGAGGATGAAAACACGGAAAAACACAGGGGAGCATAACGCGTTTTTTTTTGTATATTTGTAGAGGCTGCA
The DNA here is from genome assembly GCF_043290135.1 of Rhipicephalus microplus. NCBI lineage: Eukaryota > Metazoa > Arthropoda > Arachnida > Ixodida > Ixodidae > Rhipicephalus > Rhipicephalus microplus. The sequence continues at coordinate 217,401,354 of NC_134710.1, read as the reverse complement.
TAGGGACCGTTTAAGATATCTTCCACAACAAAACAATTCTATTATGAAGGCAGTCAGCAAATATTTTCAGACACAGATTTCTCGGATCATCCTGTATACCTCGTATTCGACATTAAAAAACTAAGCGTACTGTACTGGTGTTCTGCCTGCGCTGTGGTCGGTTGGCGATATATATATATATATATATATATATATATATATATATATACACACACACACACACACACACACACACACACACACACACACACACACACACACACACACACACACACACACACACACACACACACACACACACACACACACACACACACACACACACACACACACACACACACACACACACACACACACACACACACACACACACACACACACACACACACATGAGAGCCTTCGTGGTGACCCACACCGATGAGGATGCGACGGCATTGTGAAGGCGGTTTTAGGATGCATGATTCTTGTTGGCAATTAATAAAGGACATATTCACGAAGGCGTCTCGTGTTCATTTTTGTTCCTGTGGAGGTTAAATAGTTTTAATATGTTACAACAAACATGCGGCTCACAATTACAGCAAATGGTAATTTTGTGCAACTGCGGCCTTAGGCAGGATACATAGATGTAGGTCTTTTTCTACGAAGAAGAAATTGTTTCAGGTAAGTTGTATTCGCAAAGAATGTGTTAGCCTACATTTTTACAAATGTCTTACAACACTTCAGGTAATTCACTTACAGATGACTTTCCTTCTTTTGTAGACATACAGAATGCTGTAAACGCAGTATCCGAGAATAAGTTGAGATCCGGAAAGGCACCCTTCAAGACCTCGCATTTGAAGCATCACATTCACCTACGCGTACTGCACGACTAGTCGTCTCAGGCAAATATATAAACGCTTTTCACGTGAGCACTGCAGCTGCGCAAAAACGCGACACAAATTCATTGGCAGCAATGCACGATACTCATGTGTGCGGTTTTTGTTTCTAACACGTACATTTTCGATTGAGAAAAGGTTCGCACATCCCTACATTTCTGTGTAAAATATTACAGTTGGTAATAAAGGCAAGTGCTGATTTTCTCTTCGTAGTATACGCTGTAAATCACATGGCGTTATGCAGCCGACTTGGGAGCTTTTTGTAAAAGTACACGACATTTGTTTAAATATATATGTATTCCGAGATTGTCACACTTTATATTAGTTTTTTAGAAGGTTTTTAACACTCGTCCATTTACGTTCAATAATACATTGATGTGCTTTCGAAGCAAGACGGCACGCTCGTCTCACAGGCTTTATGAGCGCAAGAAGGGCCAGGCCCGTGCGTGGTAAGACGAAGCCACGTCAGGCGATGATCAGAAACACAACATTCGTGCAGAACGGTTTCCCGTGTTCATATGCAGTTTGGTGAAATTCACACATTTCGATAAAGGATGACATAAATAACTGATGCGACACCCCCAGTTACTCATCGAGCTGCTCCAGCACAAACAACCCACCGCACAAGTCGTGGCCGTTGCACGTGCTCACGTCCAAGAAGCATCGAAATGTTTTCCACAAGTCCACGCGAATGCCACCAGTGCCACGCCCCACGCGTGTACGTAAGCTGACCAGAGCGCAAGCCGCTCCACAGTGTCCACGGTATGACCAGAAGTGATGTCCTTCATAAGAGATGGTAGAGCACGAGGGAAGCAAAAAAATAAAATAAAAGGTCAAAAAGATAACGAGGGAGAAGAATGCCACGCGTGAGTCTAGCCGTGAACAGTCGATCGCAAAACGAGTCTTCCGCGAGAAGGTGGTCAAAGCGTATGCCGTGTTGCTTGGACAAAGTGAAATGAAATCTTGTGGCAGACGCCACTGGGCATAACTACGTTCCCTCTCGCATCCAAACTGGGTTTAGAGATTGAAATGACGCAGTGACACCGTGACCGTACAACCGAACACTGTCTCGCATAGCTCCATTGCCATGCTTCGAGTTGGGGCCCCGCTCGATTGCGTCAGTGTCCCACAGCGAGCGTCTTGATGTAGTCGATGACGGTTTTGTCGTAGAGTATGCTCATGTGTTCCACGTTGTCGAGAGTCTTCTCGTAGACGGCTTGTCTCTGGCCACTCTGGAAGCGCAAACAGCCCCGCAGGCTGCGAATGTTCACGGTGCCGTCACCGTCGCCGAACACGACCTCGGGCTGAATGTCCGGAAAACCAGGCTTGTGGTACTCGATCCTGCACATGCGTGAATTGCAGTGTCACAATCGGCGACCCTAGGCTCATAAGTCTTATTATATACGAACCGCGTCTAACTCTTACCGTTATATGGGTGACATTACCGAGACGACGTACTTCAAAGAAGCTCTGCGGTTGTATCGCCAGTCGTAAGATCTATTTCAGGATCAGCTGAGCTTTTTTGACATGAGTTCAGTGGTTTTAAATAACGCTGATGTTTTGAGAAAATATACTACGGCCGTGAACGCTCGTATGCTGCAATTAAAGGAGGCTGTGTAAGTTATCAACGCAACAAACGTCTGCTATTCAAAACGCAAAGTCACTTTTTTCAAAAAATCTCAGTGCTCTCTGTCTTCATCCAGAAATGTTCCCTGCACACTAAGAAAGTATACTTCTTTCAAAAATACAATACCAATCAGCCCATGTAGCCAATCTTTTTCAGAAGTCAGTTCTATTCAAACTGACTAAAAACTACGCGAGATTTGGCAGTAAACAGTCATCTTCAAATTCCTTTCATTACATGTTTTCACTCCAACCACTTACATTATACAGTACACAGTGATTTTCATTAGATGCTTTAACAGAGAAGCTGCTCAAGGCAACCGCAATTTGTGCGGCCTATCACGTGTGCGTCACTGAAACTGTTTGCATCCCACTACTCCCCACCGGTTCACTATAAAATGAAGTTAGGAGAGAATGGCACCCCCGAATAGATGGAAGGCTTACGACGGCCTGCCCTCAGATCTAAGAGTTGCGAACACTTGATTTCAGCGCGAGTCTCTGGAGTTTGGACATCTGTGTCATGTCTGCCTGTCTCGTTTAACTGAGACCTCTCTGCGCAGAGAATCACCGCAAAAAGAACGTAACATCACCTATAGCTACAGCCTATAGCAACGGCCTAAAATTAATCTTGAAACAACCTGCATCACCCATAGCTGAGGCCACGAAACAAGCTAAAAGAAACCAGATTAGTCCTCACAACCGTCGAGTTTCGATATGTCAAGCCTGGCGCGGCTTAGTGCAAGATTCACCAGGTTTCTCTCTTTCTCTCTCTCCCCTGAATTTAAAATTTATAGAAATATTAGGCTTTGAGTCATGATGATCACCGAAGTATTAATAATCATTAATTTGAAAGTTCAATAAGACGATCTTAATTTGTCACACTCATTTCTTAACTTCATATTCAGTTGGATTTATATAGCGTATACCGCTAAGGCATGTTGCGAGCTGCCTCACAGCTTGATTGACGGCGACCGAGAGTACGTGAGACCAGCTGGGAGAGAGACTACGAAACCTTTCGAGCCTGCTCGAGAGACCAGATTTATTCGTGGTCAGAGCTTTATGTCCCGAGTCCAGTTCGCCTAAATGTTGCCGCGGTATTTCCTGGGTATCCGACACACATGAAACAACCTTTGGTCAGCTGTGACAGTTGTAGAGGACTCGTACTATTCTGTAAATGCTTACTTTTCCGCTCATACACCTACTTTTACCAAAAACGGATATTGGCAGAACAAAGTGCAGTGGCGCAAGAGCCAGAATAAAATTTTGAGGAATTTTTTGAGGAGCGAAATGTTACTTTTGCCAGCACTAAATTCCCAATTTGGTGCAGCTTACGAGGAAAAACACATTCATTGCTTATCACGAAAGACCAAATTTGGAGCAGTATGAAAAAGAAGACTTGCATTAAAAAATGTGTACAAACCATTCAACATCGCCTAAATCATGCAGAGTAAACGTGACTGCTATTACAATAAAAGTAGTATTTCAACCACCCCACTGAACAAACAAAGAGAAAGTGGACATTAGTATATGCCGCGCCTGCCAAATCCTTTCACAGACCCTAGAGAATTTAAATGTGGATCTGCCAAGCTAGCAACCTTGAAATTCAGAAGATTCGTAAAACCGAGGAGGGGGGGGGGGGCGAAAAAAATTGGTGCACAGTTTTATTAACAACAGTTGTTGGTTTTAACGTCTCAAACCACCATGTGGTTATGAGAAATGCCGTATATAGTGGAAGGCTCCGGAAACTTCGACCACCCGTGGTTCTTTGACATTCACCTAAATCTAAGCACACGGGCCTCAAGCACTTTTCTTTCCAACGATAATGTGGCCGCCCCAGCCGAGATTCAATTCCACAGCTGGTGGGTCAGCAGCACCTGGTCCACAGTTTTGCTTGTTTTTTTTAGGGCTGCAGGAAAGTCATACACAGATCCAAGTATTTGCCAGTAACTTTTTTAGACGTCAGCGATCATACTAGTTCTGACAGTTACGCGGCCTATACAAACATCAGCAATTGAAAAAAATGTGTTAAGACGCGCCTTGTGCAAACTCCTTTGAAATCATAATACGCTTTTCCGCAGGAATCTTGCGGCAAAGGAGGCTTAAGCTGCATTCTGCGTGGATTAAATCGGGGCCAACAAATTCTTTTAACAAGTACAGCCCCTCCCCCTTTTTTTTCGTCATTTCACGGTGGGACGATGATAGTTATAGCGCGAGAACAAAACGACGACACAGAGAGAAGAAGGAAACGAAAGACACGGTGGGGTTAGGTTTATAGGTATAACTTCTCGGCTCGCTTGAGGACGCATTCAAGCACATAAAGCAACAACGACGCACGCTAGTAGGCACAGCGATGGCACCGTATATCTATCGCCGGGACGACGCAACCTCAAGACCGAAAAATGTTTTATGACCGTTGCTACAGCGACCAGCATGGTCGCCAGAAAAGCCTGCGCTTGGAGCATGTCGAGTTTGTTCTCGCGCGGAAAACCCGACATGCGCTACCAGCTTCCCTTTCTAATATGCCATGGCTACGTTTGCCGACTAGATTATTAATATTTTCGGGAAATCATAGGTAGCTACGGCAACACATTTTCGTCTTCAAATTTCGTCGTCCCCCCGATAGGTTTTCGCTGCATTTAGCGGACCAATGGGCGCGCGGCGTTGTTACTATATGGTTTATCAGGTTTTTATAGTGTCCCGATACCTTGGTTTAGGGTTAGGGTCTGCGCGCTTGGACCGACTGATGACGCGAACTGCAGACGGCCAGCGAGGCCTCCATTTCTCGCGGAAGTTAGCGCGACTGGAAAAAAATTGAGGCTAGTCGGGCATTTTGGCGCAGCGCGGCGCAATTTGTGAAAATTTCGTGGTTGCTTGATGCGAAAATGCAGAATTTTATAAAATCGGCGCCATTGGCACAGCTGTTGCACCCCTAAAATTAACTAATTTACTGAGTACGTACTTTCGCTTCCCTTAAGTAATTCAATTGGACATTAGACATTTCTAGCTTGCAGTCTGCTATGTGTTATGACTTCTTATGCAGCAGGCTTTTCGAGCTTTCAGGCAATTTGTTAACTGGCAAACCTATTCTTCAGAACTATTCTAATAAATATATATCTCTAATAACTATATTCTAGGTAACTTTGTATGTTCTGGTATAGACTTAATTCGCAATAATATTTATGAAGGCTTCATTCGCGAAATCTTGATACGGTTCTATTCCGTTAAAGTCCTATTTTCGGAGCTTTATATTTATCTCTCCCGTTTATTTTCCACCTATGTTTATTACTGACAATAATTCGGAATATCTGATTCTTCAATTGTTCCATTCAATCATTTCCCTCTTTTAGTATTATCAAAAGTTTCACTTAGCCTAAACATCTCCCTGCAGCTCATTTCAGCGTGTCATACCTCTCAATGGTGCTGACGTTTCGGCCGTGCAAACAATGGATCTCGACGCCTGGCGCCGTGGTGTCGAGCATGAACGACCTCGTGTCCTTATACATTTCGTAACCATCCGTGAAGCCGATGTCCTTGAAGAAGGCTTCGTAGTCTGCCAAGCCGTAACTCCGGTTCAGCGTCTTCACCAAAACCTCAGATTCGTTCCAGTAAAGATGGTTGGGCATCATGTAGGCCAAGCTGGGTGTGGACCGCTGCTCGGGTCGCACCGACAGTGGGTTGATCACCACCACGCCCAGATTCTCACCTGCGCATCGAGAACACCGCTGTAGCCGACGTCCCTGAGTGCTTAATCCTTTACGTGAGAAAGTGGCATGGTCAAAACTTCATACGTTGTGAGTGTGTGTAGCGAAGTCTGTTATAGAGTGATTTGCTACTCTAATAAAGTGTTCTTTCCACGGCACAAAACAGTCGCCAGTGATACAACATTCTCGCAACTGATAACACAGCTTTCACAGTACTAGCCGAATACAAGTTTGTATATGCCTTTTACGCGCAGACACAACACAAAAAAAACTACCCGTCATTCGATAGGCGGATGGTAGGGTGCCTGTTTCTCTGTGTCTCTATATATATCTATCTATCTATCTATCTATCTATCTATCTATCTATCTATCTATCTATCTATCTATCTATATATATATATATATATATATATATATATATATATATATATATATATATATATATGTGTGTGTGTGTGTGTGTGTGTGTGTGTGTGTGTGTGTGTGTGTAGAGAGAGAGAGAGAAACTGGCACCCGGCCCCTCCCGAAATATGAAAAACGGTTTATGCCCTCTTCGCTGTGGAAGGTGAACGTAGTGGGTCACAATAAACACTGTACATACAAAAAATGTACATAAATACAAAAAATATGTTTTATACAATATCTGAACACATACGAAGGCAGAACGAACACGCGCCTCTTTTTGTGCCGTTCGTTTACCATCGCCACAAAGGCACGTGGCTTTCAATTGTCAGTGATACTATTTTTAAGTAATGACCTCAACAAGTGGTGTCGGGCAGCTCTCGGAATCGCTGAAAGTATTCAAAATCATAGCTTCCAATTTCATAATGAATAATGAATTGCCACATATTGTGTCATCACGTCGTGCGACGAGCTACATTGTAATAGAACTGCTTAGTCACTGACCCGGGCTGCCGAGTGCAGTGAAGTGCGCAACGGTATTCGAAGAAATGCTCATTATGCCCCCACACGGTTGTTATCCTGTATTTTGAACACAGTCTAGACATTACAGAAGCTTACCTTCAAGGAACATAAAGCTAAATATGAAAGTACAATTTCTTTAAAATGAATAGTCGACGTCGTGATTTCTTGCCTGCCTAGTGTCCCTACTCGAGCTTCGCTGTATACATATACCAGTTACTTCTGTTGGCCTTGAATATGACCGTACAGCAGCTACGAAAGTAGAGAAACAAACGTTTCGAGACTCACCAGAGGCATAGGCCTTGAGCGCCTTCACAGCACCGCCCCATGCCCCTCCGAGGGTCACCATCGCCCGAACATATTTGTCTTTCCAGGGCTGAGGTTGACGGCTAAAAAAGTAGCGTAGGTTTGGGCATCCCATACTATGGCATACCATGATAACAGACATGTTCCCGTTGCTGGAGTACGAATCCTCTATGAGCGCGTGCAGTTGCTTGAAGTAGCCATCCAATTCATCTGGGAAATATAAAAAGGAGAAAGTTTGTAGTTCAGCGCTGCAAGTGAGGCGACAGTACTTCAGACGCCAGCATCCTGTTGGAACAAACGAATTAAATTTAAATGAATGAGTGAAGGAAACGTGAATGAAGGCACGTCGCAGTAAAATCTAGTCAGAAAAAGCAGCAGGTGGTTTAAGATGTGCAAGTTGGCATCTTATTCTTTGCGCGCTCTGTGTGATGCCTATCTCTTTTTTAAACCGTAAATATCGTCTGTATCACGTATCACTATACTATAGACCATACTATATATGTATCTGCTAAATCACCTATTGATACCGTCAACATTTTTTCTTCGCTAGCTATCCCTTCTTTCTGTATACGTTCTGAAACTTGAGCACCCGAATCACGCGCCTCTAAACAAGCGCCGTGCAACCAATATACGTATATACACACATGTTTAAAGCAAGCTTGCGTGGGCCCTTGGGTAATCTTTCATGTTGAGGACTACCACCACACCAACGTTGGGCTCCAGCAAAAGCCTGGCCCGACGGACAACTACGCTTGTTGACCGCGGTCCGGCAAAAATTGGCCGGGAGGCCTGAGCAAGGCCTTACCTAAGGTTTGCAGATTGGCCACGAACGTCTCAATAAATCTAATGTCTCATCCGGCCAAGGAATCAGGCTGCCTTTAACTAGTAATAATCACCACCTGTGTTGCACGGCTTTCCTCTTTTGACCCCACACGCCCGGTGCACATGTCGCTAGTGGCGTGACACGGCAGCATCGCAACGAACGTAAGATGCGCGGGAATTTTAAGAAAGGAAGCGCAGACAAGTAAGAAAACGACTATTATTGTGAGACAGAAAAGCGCTCCAAAAGGTGCGACTTTTTTTTGTCACTTGAAAATCGGCGTTTATTGCTAATATAGTTAGGCGCGTGCTATAGTTGTAGTTTACAATTGACAACATGGTAAATAGTGAGCGTCGTCTTCTGCACAATGGTCGAACTATGAAGTTTGGTTGCAAAACAAGATTTACGGCTGCTGTCGGGCATAAGTGATCGCTTTACGGCCAGCTGACTTGTGCATACTGGGGCCTGGAGATGCGTGCTCTTCACCTGCCGCTTCTTTTTCTCTCTCTCTCTCTCTCTCTCTCTCTCTCTCTCTCTCTCTCTCTCTCTCTCTCTCTATTACACACACACACACACACACACACACACACACCCACACACACACACACACACACACACACACACACACACACAGCGTTTTTGTTCCTATCAAATAACAAGACATCCCGATAAGCATCTTTGGTTGCAGAATGCCTTTATAATAATACGTTTATGCACATGAACGAACAGGAATTGAGGATATGTGCACGTAGCCCCGCCGCGGTGGTCTAGTGGCTAAGGTACTCGGCTGCTGACCCGCAGGGCGCGGGTTCGAATCCCGGCTGCGGCGGCTGCATTTCCGATGGAGGCGGAAATGTTGTAGGCCCGTGTACTCAGATTTGGGTGCAGGTTAAAGAACCCCAGGTGGTCGAAATTTCCGGAGCCCTCCACTACGGCGTCTCTCATAATCAAATGGTGGTTTTGGGACGTTAAACCTCACAAATCAATCAATCAATATGTGCACGTAGCACCATCTCTCGTTGATTGATATGTGGGGTTTAACGTCCTAAAACCACCATATGATTATGAGAAACGCCGTAGTGGAGGGCTCCGGAAATTTCGACCACCTGGGGTTCTTTAACGTGCGCCCAAATCTGAGTACACGGGCCTACAACATTTCCGCCTCCATCGGAAATGCAGCCGCCGCAGCCGGGATTTGAACCCGCGACCTGCGGGTCAGTAGCCGAGTACCTTAGCCACTAGACCACCGCGGCGGGGCACCATCTCTCGTTGGCAACAGCGGTTACCTGGCGTAACTGAATGGGAAGTAGGCGAAAAAAATATATCTGACAGAAAAGGCTAGTTACCAAAACTGACTTTGAGTATATGCAGCAGAAACCAACTGGAACATTCTAGTGAGGTTGCAGTGTCACGCTACAAACAACGTAGCTTCCAAGAGTATTTATTATTTACAGTGGGGCCAATTCATTTTCGATGGGCGTTGTGCAAGTCTCCTGGGAAGCCAGAGGCTTTGCAGTGTGATACTGCAATTTTACCAGAATGCTCCAGTGGGGCTCTGCCACATATAACCAGAGGTCGTCTTTGATGGCTAACTTTTTTTTCGTCAGATGTGCTTTTCTTTTGCCTACTTTCTATTCACTTACGGTTGGACACCATTGCTGCCACCGAAAGATGCTGCCATACACAGATGTCCCCAAATCCTAGTAATGCTTCTGCGCGAGCAGAATACTTGCCTCAATTATTCATTGCATTATCGGCAATTACAGGTAAAGTTCGACCGACAAGTGAACAGTGTGAGAAACGCCCAGAAATTCACGGTGCGTTGGTCCATTATTCCTACACGCTTCAACACATAGTTCCTTGAAAAGCGGCTTTACGTCAGTGGCAAGTTTGATTGCTATTCAGCAACAGCAAGCACATATTGCTTCAACAGAGAAATTTGTCAACATCATGTTTCAGAATAAATGACTACCTCAGGTGCACTTCCTAACAGTTAGTACCTCTCGAACATTCTAGTAGTTATCTATATACTCCATAGAATTCTACGTCAATGGTTACAAATCTAGTAATAAATAACGTCACACTGGCACTCCAGAGTTCCATTTTGATTCCGTAAGGCTCTTCGTAGTATAAATAAACATCTCCAATTTACTTACGGATTGAGGCTACCTATGGTATGCCGGTGATACTACGCAAGATCATACCACAGCACTGACGACTCTGAAGGCTGCACCCAGTACTTCAGGATTTTCCAACGTACACACGCAGCGTTGTTATGTAAACTGTACGTGACTCCTATCAAATGTATGCTTGAACCATGCCAAGGTGTCCCGAAAGTGAGCCTGCTTGCTATTACAACAACCTTAGATAAAACTAATATCAAAAACCGCCAGGGCTGCATGGAACGCGTAGCGCAGTCACAGTGAAAGAAAGCTGAAAGAGCGGTCTTCCAGAGCATTTTTAAACACTTTTGGTAACTCCTGCAAGCACACTTGCAGGGTAGCCACTACGCCAATAATTATAATTTTTGTGTATCCGGGAGGAAATCACACTGCCACCCTTCGTCGTTCTTAAGGGAAGCGTGGTACCCACTACGCACTACCTGCTATGCTACGCGAGGAATTTCGCGAGGTGTCCATGTTATCATTAGGACACATGCACGTTTATCAATTGTCACTTTATTCGAAGCAGCGTCATATGTGAAATAAGCATTCATACCTGGTCGTGTAGTGGTTTGGAAGCTCTTGGCATATCAGCCTTTCACTTTACTTCTAAACGCAAAAACTAAAATGAAATTACTGTAAGTCACCAGACGCTATAGCCAGAACAGCTGATTTTTCGTTGATATTTTAACGACGGGGGGGGGGGGAGAATTTATTTTTACTCGGCAAGTAAAATGTTTCCTCGCCAATTTCATATTAATTTTATGGTACTATGCCTTTATATGCCTGCTCGTGCATTGAGTGAAATATTTTATGAGCACAGGTCTCTGCTTGCAGCTTTTGTAGGGTAACCAACTGGATGTCCTCCTGGTCAACCTCTCTGCTTTCTCTCTTAGTCTGCTTCCTTTCTTGCGAACTAACATGTTTATATAATTCTCACGTATGCAGTAGCACGCATCTAGGGGCTGCTTCAGTCATTTCTTGTATGTATTATAAAACAGGTGGTCCTTTAGAGAGCACGTATGGCCAGCTAATACAACGGTCAAAATGTTTGATTTGTCATTAAACGTTAACTCGAAACTTGAAGTCGACTTATTGCAGTCTTTGTCACCATGCATTTCCGGACTGTGAGAAGTAAACAAACGTGGAACAAGCAGTTCAGCTGTTTTCGTTTGACCACTATGTCAGTGAGGCGTCGGGCACACTTTTTAAGCATAACCGATTATAATTCAAATCAAGGTCAATGATAGCCATCATAAATTGTAAGCCAGAGATTCAAACGAATAAGCGTAACATTTAGGTTATTTAGTGATGAATCGCAGTTCAAGATACGACGGTAAACATATTTGTGCGTCTGTGCAGACACGTAAGTACCAGTCTTTATGAATTTACCTTCTTTCGGCTTCGAGTTGATGAGCCTCAAAAGGCTTGTTCTGTAGGCGAACACTGCAAAAGACAAAGCCACCGTTCCCAGCGCTTCACGTGTACAACTTGTTGCGCTTGACCTGGTCACGGTTCAGAACGCTCCGAACGAAACAGCAGGTTTAATAACAGCTGATTGATGGATGGGCATAAGCTGGGACACCTGTCGATCAATCACGTCGCATGTTCATGTTCGAGAACAGCTGGGCATAAGCTGGGACACCTGTCGACCAATCAAGTCGCGTGCTCATGTTCAAGAACAGCTGGGCATACGCTGGGACACCTTTCGACCAATCAAGTCGCGTGCTCACGTTCGAGAACAGCTGGGCATAAGTTGGGACACCTGTCGACCAATCACGTCGCGTGCTCAAGTTCGATGACAGCTGGTTGACATATGGGCATAAACAAACACCAGTCAACCAGGCATGTGGCATACTTGCATTCGCGATCACTGCTTCGCACTGGTGGAGCAACTCGCAATGCCTGGACAAACCGATGTTCGAGAAGAGTACGCTCACGATCTGCAGCTCGCCGAGTAGCCACCGAGGAATAGAGCATACCGATCAGCTCCCTGGTTGGATTGCGGCTCAGCCGGTCATTGCGAAGCTTCATATGACATGGGTTGCAGCTCAGCCAGTGATCACACGCCGAATCAGGAAGTGGGATTGCAAGACGCCGGACTTGCACAGCTTCGCGAACTTGAAGCACCAATGTCCCATGAACTTCAGTCGGTCGAAGAGCCGAAACGAGAGCCTGTGCTGAATTCTCGACAGCACATGAAACAGTGGACCTTGCAGACAAGCCAAAGCCAATCATCCTGGACTGACTTCGCGAAGACCGAAGTTCATGACCCACGGGAATTGGTTGCATGCGGAGAGCTCCGCGAGGTGGAGGCAGACATTGACCGAGCTGCCCGTCACCCAACAATGGCTCGGAATGCTCCAACTGTAGTTGTTGAAGAAGAGCTGGCTTACCGACATGCACAGGCCAGAAAAACAGCGGGCCAGGTACGCTGTACATTTGCACTGGCGGCCACCTCGTGTCTCCATCTTGTAAATCGTTATTGTGACGTGGCCATCGCTGCAGGTGCATCGACACTGGTCGTTGAACTTGACCGCGTCCACGGTGTATGCGACGAAAGGTGAAATCACTGCTATGGGGCCGAGTCGGAGATGCAATCACGCCTTGCACGACTGTTGCAAGGGTCACAGGCCACCAAACTAGACGAAATCTCTTGAAGTTACGGCGATCAGACCTATCCCTTAATATCTGCGTGTCACTAGCAGTGCAAGGAAGTGAGCGTGCCAGCGCCCGTGGGCGTTGCGTGTGCACCACGCGCCTTTTTCTTCTTTATTTTGAACAGTACCATCGTATATTATATTATTATTTTGCATAAAACTTCACGAACTAATATTAAAAGAGAGATATCTGAAGAGGTCCCCTTGCACCCCGTAAATATGCTGCACGTCGTAAATATAGGCACGTCGTATACTATAGTTGGGGACTCAGAGACGGTGCAAGAATATTTAAAGGCGAAGCAACTTAAAGCCTAGGCTTGTCCAATGTGCATTTTTCGTTGTCTGACACCCCCTACGTTATGGCGATGACAAATAAGCGCTTTAGCATATGCAAGGTATTCGATGATGATAACGCTGCCATCACAACCCAGCACAGCAAGCTACCCACTATACCCCATGTTTACGAAGATGACGCTGATGACAATTGAAAATAGGCGTGTTTTAGCTTACACATTTCCTTTCTGTTGAAGAAATTATCGTTTCCATGTTACAGTCTCTCAATCGCATCTTCCACGAACTGTGCGTAATTGATTGGTTTGATTGATTGATTTGATTGATATGTGGGGTTTAACGTCCCAAAACCACCATATGATTATGAGAGACGCCGTAGTGGAGGGCTCCGGAAATTTTGACCACCTTGGGTTCTTTAACGTGCGCCCAAATCTGAGCACACGGGCCTACAACGTTTCCGCCTCCATTGTTAACGCAGCCGCCGCAGCCGGGATTTGATCCCGCGACATGCGGGTCAGCAGCCGAGTACCTTAGCTACTAGGCCACCGCGGCGGGGCCACGAACTGTGCGTTCTAGCATACAAGCTTAAAGAACGCGAATATATCTGGACCACGTGAATTCGATTGTACCGGCGGTACAATACAAGTGTAGCAGAATGCTTTTTACTGTGGCTTATTCGAAATACTTCGTACAGGTAGAATCAGGTGCCTCGCCAAGACAACATGTAAAGCCAACATGGAGCCTTCAACACATCAGGAAAATTTCAACTTCATGAAATTCAGAGCCAAACAGTTTCTTTGGTCACGGGATGCGCCAAGGGCCGTTCCAGACGCAGAAGAACGCTAGAACGAAGATGAAAAGCGAAGTAGCGGTGACGCCGACAACCAAGTTCCAGGAGAGGGCACAAATATCCCACTTCTCACAATGAACACCTCTGCGTTGACCCATCATTTTCAAAGCTTCTGACGAAGATACAGCGTCGCTTTGGAGTTATAATTATTATTATTATTGCTGCTACTGTAGCAAATGTTACTTTGCAATAAGACATGATTCAAGGAATGATAATTATATTAAGTATCTGAATACACATATACATAATTGCGTGCACCAACATCCGCGCAGATTATCAGTAACATGAGCGACTTTAGAAGCTAATCAAGTTTAATCACAGTGCACGTACTTGGGGCTTTCCTGAAGTCATAGGGAGCACCCCGAACGTCAATCCCACGTTGATAGCCGAGGGCTACGAGTGCCTCCACAATTCTTGTGAAGTATGCCGCTGCAAAAAAAAAATGTAACACGCAGTCAGGTACCCACTCAACATTTTCAATCAAGTCATCTAACGAGAAACGAGATGGGCTTGTCTGTTCAACAATCGAAAGAATAAAAGCAGTTTCAAGTGCAACAACTCTGCGATGTGAGCGAAAAGTCAGATTACTATGTACACTCGAATCGATTAGTACAACTTCACAACATTTAATACTGAGGCATCTGACAAAGTTTTCAGTAGATTTTCTTTTGCCGTGTAGTACGTCATTTTCACACAAAGGTGTAGAAATGTTCTACCATTGGTCACTAGAACCGCAACTGTTCTGTCCAACTTTTTTTTTAAGATTTCCCTCTCGACGTTTATCACAACAAAAGCATGGGCTAAAGCTGCACGAAAGAGGCATACGCGAAGGGAAGGTGCTTTACACGTACAGCGCTGACAGCTTTACTTTACTGCACATTTTTAGTGGCATAAGCTCACCCGGCTGCTGTACGTGCCTAACGTCTTGGCGTTGTCCATGTCTCTCGGGCTTATTTGCCGTTTCCTGCAGTTAAAGGGCACTCATAACTAGCACTAAGTCACTTTACATTGGGCAATTATACCTGCAAACCATTGTAACAGTTACTTTTTTGGTAACAGGTATATTAGCTGTCAAACATTACCTCCACTCCTATTTTCGCGCCGATACCTCATGGTTGATTCGTCAGTAGTGGGACGTCATAGATTTCATATCCTTTATTTTGCGTGTTCTTTTTTCAGAGATTTCCGTAACCAGACCTATTTCGTTTTCGAGTCTATGAATCATGTATTGTCGCTGATAAACAGTTAATCAGGCCCTAACAAGCGCCTCTGAAATGTGGGTCTTCATGGCAAGCTGCAGTGCGGCAACCTCATGGCAGTGTTGCTGTGGTCTTTCCTTTCCGCGCGCTTTGAGGTTCACCAACTATCTTCTCGTGCAAAGTGTGGTGTCTCTGGTATTGTAGAGGGGCAATGTGCTACTACAAGTGAAACAGCTTTCCTTTTAGAGTTCATTTAGATCTACCGACTATCGGCACCAAATGAAACCCGAACAGTGGTAAGCATACAAATGGTATAGTGAGCACCGTCCAGTCATCAACATCGACAGGCGCGCAGCGCATTTTTCTAGCAGCACGGTGCATGTCCGTCATATTCCGTGGTAATGATTATTTGATTGATTGATATGTGGGGTTTAACGTCCCAAAACCACCATATGATTATGAGAGACACCGTAGTGGAGGGCTCCGAAAATTTCGACCACCTGGGGTTCTTGAACGTGCACCCAAATCTGAGCACATGGGCCTACAACATTTCCGCCTCCATCGGAAATGCAGCCGCCGCAGCCGGGATTCGATCCCGCGACGTGTGGGTCAGCAGTTGAGTACCTTAGCCACTAGACCACCGCGGCGGGGCTCCGTGGTAATGACAGGACAGCTCACTATACCATTTGTAATGCTTGCCGTTGTTCGGGTTTCGTTTGGCGCCAAAAGAACACCAGCCAATAGCTGACGGCGTATAGAAACGCTGCCACTCCTTCGGTCCTTCCCCTCACGAACAGTGGCCCTTCGTGAGCGGTAGCACTCACTGGGAGACACCTGACTCGGGTCCAGCCACTCGACGGTGCTCGTGTTGCCAAACCCAGGCACCCGAACGTGCACTCCGTCAGGAGATCTCGTGGTCCTCGTCTTATTATCGTACAGCAACCTGCACACAGAATCACCACGCGTAGACAATCAATTGTTAACGATGTACACGATACTTAGAATCAAGTGCTACAATGAGCACGGAAGCAAACAAAGTATATTTTATTTATTTGTTTATTCATTTATTCATTCATTCATTCATTCATTCATTTATTTATTTATTTATGCATTTATTTTATTTACTTATTTAAGAAAACCTCTAAAGGACCTCACTTGAAAGATACTACATATAAGGAAAAGAGAAAAAAAAAGATACAATGCAATTGAGACGGAGCAAATACGCAAAAACTTCAAACGTAACAAGACCTTCTTAAGGGAAATGAAAAGGATATGCAATAACGCAATACACATTGAATATATTAAAAAGGTATTTAAAAACCTAATGTGAAATAACAATAACACAATAATAGAGCACAAAATAAAGATCAAAGTGGTCCCTAAGAACAAACCAGAACACTAAACTTTGTTATTTTTTAGAAGTTCATTAAATATAAGAATGTTGATTTCTATTGCAACATTTCGAAGCACCTGGTTCCTTTCAACGATGGCTTTCAGAATTAGCAAAAGGTACGCATTAGCAAAAGATAAAGTACGGCATGTTATGCGTTCGATCTTGAGAGGGTGAGCACGGCGTGGAAAGATGGCTAAGGGTGACTGCAAAAATTCATCGTGCAGGAATAGATGACGGTAAATTTTGATGTCAAGAAACATCGAAAGAGCGAGCTGGACGATACGGCCTGTCACGAAAAATTAACTGGAAGAGCTGCAGCAAAGGTCGCTTGACGTTACCCGAAATGCAGAATCATACCGCCAGTTACGTTAAGATTACAATTTTTTAATGAACTTATAGCCTTCCAGATTTTTTTAATTAAATGTAATGGTGTCGCACCTTCTGGAAGCGCGCAGATGGGTGGCCTTTTTGTTTTTCTTTGCCATTCTTCCATCTCTCCTTTCTATTCAGTTGATTGAATTTTCTCCCTTCCACTTTGCCGTATAGCTATCTCCGATTGTATTACGTTACCAATATACACTTTCATTATTGGGTAAACTTCATGCTGGGCCATTCATTGTTCCGTGAAATGTGTGTACGAAAACCACTCTCGGGCTCGGTCATGCTGTTAAAAAGTATCGAGCAATTCACTGTGTATGAAAGCAAACATCTTGCAGGCAAGTTGCTGTTTCTTCTGTGCTTAGTAAGCTGCTTATACGCAGTCATATAGTCTTGGGGCGTCGTCAAATTGGACAATGAAGTTTGCGCCAGCCATTTTTTTTTTGCTATACCTTGCGTGTGCTTGGTGAGGGGACTCTTACATGTGCTAGACCAGCGAGCTTTTCTTTTAGCTCGTGTTATAAGTAAACAGTATTAAAATCTTAAAAATCTAACAATGGTTACTTATCACATGTACCAGCCGGAACGAGTACTATTGTAGCAAAAAACAGAGTTATGTGATGCGGGGCTGCATCTGATCAAACATTTTTGTGTAACTGATCATAAGCGGTACTTTTAAGAGCAAACGTGTTTTTACCCATCATCACTGTCGCCCAAATGACGTAAAACGACTAGTACTTATTAGACAGCGATAAAATAACATGCACATTAAGGAAGACTACAAAGTACACTTGTGAGCAAGCACGAGAAACCTTCAGTCTTTCTCGCGTCCTCTTTTGTCTACGAAATTCTCGTGCTGTGTGAAAATGACGCCCAATTATTTTGACACAGTGTGGAAAACGTGGTGAAGGAAGTGCTTTTAAATTTCCGGAACTCTGATAGATGGCAGTGCAGAATCGCGAGTCCTGCACGCAAGATAGTCGCAGGCTGGTGGTGATAACGAGTTCGTACCTCATGTTGTCCACCCAACAGTCGAGCACGTAGGGCACCATAAGCTCAAGGTTGACCCAGAGGTCAAAATAATCATTGGTTCTCCTTTCACAAAAGTAGTGCACCGTCTCCGTCTTGTTTAACTTGGCTTCGAGTTGGCTCCCGCCGTCGCCAGGCACTGCGCGAAGCAAACGAAAATTGCATGCAGGGCTTTTGAATATGGACACATGTGTATCTTCAAAATTGAGAAGGTAAGAAACTAATATCTCACCAGTCACAAAAGCTTATGCTAGATTATTGTTTAACTATTTCGTCATACCCGAATACAAGGTGTCACCACAAAAATTAGAATGCCCCTATTGATATGCAGTTAAATATGATGCACTCATTCTCCTGGTCGGCGATCCAAATAACTCGTATTTCCCTCAAACAAAGCGCCTTCAAGATGAAAATTTTTTAGACGCGAAGCAGCTCTTTGACTAGCCTGTGTAAAGCTGTCCCTCCGTACGAATGCGCCACGCGCCGCAGGTGTTGGCGCGGTTCTAAGTAGGTCACGCCGCAGCTGCGCGCTGACGGCACTCTCTTCCTCGCTTGCCGCGCACTCGCCGCGGCGCCCGATGCTGCCGCCTCGTCCGTTCGCCCGTACCACCGGTCGCGACCACTGCTCGCTACACTGCCAACTCGTCTGTTCACGCGCAATAAAGCTGACGCGCGCCTAACGTGCGCATTCAAACGTGTCTGCACGTGCCACCTACAGGACCTACGCCAGCCATTGCTTCAAACGAATTTTCCAGCGCTCACCGCAGTACCGGCGTTAGCGCCGTTCAACCCATGACACCACCCGTGCGCAACGCTACTGCTTCGCATCACATAAGGGTTTCCTTCGGGAAGATGGTTCAAGTTTTTTAGCCTCAAGTTGCGAAGCTTAGCCACAAATAATAGCAGAACCGTAAAAATGTTTACGAAATGTTTGCCAACGCAAGGCAATGGTGGAATCATTTTGACTTTGCGGATTTACGCAGAATTTTTTACAATAAAACATGAGCTAAGATATGTGCAAGATTCATTCACTTCGCGTGCTTTCTCAGTTGATTTAACCGCGTCAGTTAGTCGGAAGAATTTGACGGCAAGCGAGAAACGAACGATAAAAAAATATTAACCACTATAATATACCTCTATAAGTTTGGTCATTCCATTGAAGCATAACGTTGCCAATATTTCAGCCTGTCTGTCATGGGTATTCTCACAGGAGATCTTGCAGAGAGTTCGTCTCGATGACACGATTGCTGACCCTCAGATCACGGGTTTGATCCTAGCTCTAGCGGCCGCAGTTTGATGGAGGTTCAAATAGAGGCCCATGTGCACTGAGAGCGATGTCATGTTTATCTTAAAGAACACCATATGGTCAAAATTTCCATAAACTTCCACAACGACGTCCCTCATAATCCTATCGTAATTATGGCTCATAGAGAGAGAGAGAGAGAGATGATATGAAGAAAGGCAGGTAGGTTAACCAAAAAGCAAGTGTCTGGTTTGCAACCCTGCTCTGGGGAAGGGGAAATGGGAGACCGAAAAGTAAGAAAAAGGGAATGAGAGAAAGAAAGCGGGATGGAAGTGAAAGCACACTAACACACTGAAACGTCACAAGCTTTCGACGAGGCGGGTCGATCGCAGAAACTTCAGGAGGGCCTTCGTCGCTTTTTGGCGTGAAGCACCATCTTTCCGGTATTCAAAAATTGATTTTTCGGAAAGTGGTTGGTCGTCGAGGCGTGCAAACACTGCTGACAGGGACTGTCTCTGACAGTTGTACTGAGGGCACTGACAGAAAATATGTTCGATGGTTTCGTCAGCACCGCAATGATCACACGCAACCCTGTCTGACCATCCGAAGCGGCAAGCAAAGGCAGTCATAAAATACACCCAAGCCACATGTGACAGAACGGTTGTCTCAGATCTGGATAACCCAGATGGAATGGAAAGTCGTAGGTATGGGTCCAGACGGTGAAGACGGGTGTGTAGAAATCCGGGCGTGTTCCACAGAGACCTGGTGACATCGTGCGCGAGCGTACTAATCCTTGCTACTGCGTCGCTTCTTGACAGTGGGATGGAATCGATCATGCCATTTTCGTGAGCGTTCTTTGCTGCAGCGTCAGCATACATGCTTGTTATCGACGATTCCGCAGTGGCCTGGTGATGATGGAAAAGTTACATCATATCCTTTCTGTAGTACTTGCTGATACAACTGTCTTGTTTCCAGCACCAATTGGTCATGAGGTTCACGACGTAGCGCAGTTCGAATACAATACAGAGCTGGTTTCAAAACAGTGAATATGCACCATTTTAGATGTTATTCTTGATCAATCCTGCGGAGTGCACAGCGGAGTGCTGCTAGCTCTGCGGCTGTCGATGTTGTTTTGCGAGACGTTCGAAATTGGATGGTTTCGGCTTTTGCTGGGAAGATCACAACTCCTGCAGACCCCCTGACATTTGTCAAACCATCCGTATAAAGGTTGACGTTGTGTTTGTATCCTTCGTGCAGCATATGTAGAGTCAGCTGCTTCAAGGGTGGTGTCGAGAGATCCGCCTTTTTGCTATGGTTCGTATAAACTTCGTAAAGCATCTTATCTTGTTGTGATGCAGGCTTGGTATTCTATCATAGGACACTATAGTGTATAGCTCAAGTGAGGCGGCGAGAACAGCACACTAGGGCCGCGTCTGCGCGTTGCTGTGTTCTCATGTCTTCGTGTTGGTTAAAAGAACATTCTTTCTCACATTAATTACCATTTTAGAATCGCTATAAAGTGGCAGTACCATTGTGACCGTAGATGTCACTTTTTCGTTAATTTACCCATACGTAAAGTTGTGAGGCCGGTATGCGTAAACAGTTACGGCGCACTCATGAGCCCAAAATAAAATCACCAAACCTTTAGTGTAATCCTCCAACGTCTACAGCCCGTGTTATTGTCAAAGATTGTTTGCCTTGAGTGCGTCGTACAATGGCCATTGCCAGCAACATAAGCGCATCGTTTCGCTGCCTGGCGGCGCAGATTTTACAAGCAATGTGTTCATTGTTTGCAGCGACGCAAATACACTACCCCGAAAACTGCTTAAAACGTTCCAAATCTCAAACAAATATACCGAGAACTATGTAGGCCTTCGAGTTACGTAACATGCTAACTTATGTAAGCTATGTAGGGTTTTGCACCAAAATAGAGACACATTCGCCACCATGCATCCCGAATCGAGCGGACCAGCACCGTATCAACCAAACGACACTTGTATTTTCAATTGCAGCACAATTAAGAAGTCGTGCTGAACTGGCCCTGCACGAAATAGAGCACAGACTGTGCGGCTCATTTTGCGTTCTCAAAAGGAGTAGAAAAAAGTCCAAAATTGTAAATTCGGAAGAGGAAGCGCGTATATAGTGCAGCGAAATCAAAGATACCTACGCATGCTTGTACCACACACACCCTGTCACGTGCTTCTCGAGAATGATTTTTCTTACATTCACACCCACGGCATGTCAAGGTCAGTTCTCTGGCGGCCACTGTTCAAAAGCCGATAGACGTCACATAGACAAAGGTCGCGATGGGCGACGAGCCTTGGGCGATGTGTTGCTCAACAGTAGAAGCTTCCGTTGACAAAAGCCATACGCGCACACCGATCTCGTCACCCGGGGCTGTGCGCATTCTCCTGAGCGAAACATGTGATCAGGCGCACTGGTGTTAGTGACGCAACGCTTTATTTCATCCAGAACCCATCTTGCGAAAGAACCGGCAGCAATGGCCCTCAGAAGGGCCCAAGCCGACTGAAACGATAGCTTTCTTTCACCCCGCAATCCAGCATGAAACCCTCAACGTCCCGACATGGCTACTCGAAAGAAACAGAGGCATACATGATATCCCTCGTCAACGCCGCCGACTCTGCTGAGTGACAAACAACGGACCGAGAGATGTTCGCGGGTCGTGCTGCCACTCAATCCGAAGAAAGCAGTGCTCTTTTCATACAAACCACATTTTAGGCGTAACCATGCGCCGAAGACAACGCGCAGCCCGAAGAGATTGCGAGATCATCGAGAGGGTGACGCATCATTTATGAACGTATGCCACCCGCAATGCCCTAAATGAAGAACAACACAGACTGTGTAGAAGCACCTCTTCTCCACCCCTTTTGCCGAGCTCTGAAAAATTGTGGCGAAACGGATGTGCACCACTTGCAAGACAATTTTTCTTACATATTTCTTGTTTCACGAACTTGATAACACCGCACTCGGAAAGCTCGAGAAGGACAACGCAAAGGTTGATGGAGACTGAGGAGAAATCGAAGAACGCCCCCAATGGACGCACGTCCATGCGTGCGCCACACATCTCGATGACCAAACGGTGCGCGCTGGGGCCGTGAGTTGCCCCACGAGGCGCGGTATCAGGCACAGAAAACCCAGTGAACTGTGTGGCCGACGTAATGCAGCTGTTAATAATAATAATAATAATAATAATAATAATAATAATAATAACAGTTCAATTGAGTGACCCAGGCCTTCCCAGTGTTTATTATTATTAATATTAGTATTATTAATTATATTATCATCATCATTATTACTATTACTTCCGCGTATACAAATAACAAAAAGGGAAGTAGGGCGCGAACCATTTTCCTACTTCTGCGAGTGGCAAGGCACCCTCCAACTCTGTACAAGAAAGAGAACAGATGCAGCAGTTGGAAGTAATTGCCGTGGTTTTACGAGTCAGAATCTCTTTGCGATTATGCGGCACGCCGTTGCGGAGGGCTCCGGAAATTCGGACCAACTGGAGTTCCTTAGTGTCCACTGGCGTCCCATGCTACACGGGCCTCTAGCATACCGTCCCCATAAAAATGGCGGCACCGGGGCCTGCGTTGAGCCTGCGACTTTTCGCGTTGGTTGCCGGGCACTCGAACCATTATATAGCACCGCGGCGGACAAGAGTTGCAGATAGGAAATATTGAATTAAATTGTCGGGAATGGAGAAGATGACGCCAACGACCAAATCAAAATTGTTTACAGACAGGAAGAGAAGTCAGGCTCATCTCGCAAAGTAAGCAGAGCGCGACTCCGGTCATGTCGACCACTCGGATAGAGGGCAATCGTCGAGTGTCGTACGCCGCAGGCCAACAAGGCTACATATATTGTACAAGTAGCGACGCGAGCCGCGCAACTCGTATCAAACGTAAAACGCTCAAGTGCCTCGCAAGAAGCACATGCCGAGTCACACGGCATGAACGTTCGGGCACGACAGCCAACTCTGAACTTCAGTAACAGAAAGCCTCAGCCACGAACACGGGGAGGAAACGCTCTGGTATGAGCATTGTTTAAAGGAGACATGAACAAATCTGAATACGGCCATGGTCGAGACTGCTCAAAATTTCTGAGCATAATGAAAAGAAGTCGACCAGCCTGTTCATGTCTGGCGATATCCATTAGCGAAGGTATTCAGGGTCTGGGCAGGCTAGCTCAGGAGAAGTAATTTTGCTGAAAAACTCAGTAATGCTACGCAGAACTAGGTGATCTTTCACCGATATCGCGAGTACAATGAGACCAAGGCGAAGTAATCAACACGTACGTTTTTTTTTTTTTAATCGGAAGATTGTAACACATGGTTTGATCTAGCTGCTCACAGGAATTTTTCTTATAGGCAATACAGATTTTTTTATTAAAACGCCACAGCTAAGAAGATGACAAAGGGATTACAAATGGACTGAGGTGGAGAAACTTTACAGCGCATAAAATTACTTAACTTTTCAATGATTAAATTAACGGCACTTTTTTAATTGAAGTGTAGTACGTGAATGGCACTTTTTTTTCTAATCTCAAATGACACACGCAGTTTGATATTCAGAACTGAGGGCCCCAATCCAAGTAATGCCGAAACAGTGATCCGTGCGCGTAGGAAATGCGGGTTACGCGAGACCGGACAGCTCAAATGGCGCGTAGCTTTGAAATTCGGTCTCTCACACACGCATTGTGGAGGAGCTATGCTTGATCTTGAAGCAGCGACAGCGTGATGTCATCGGAGCTGGCACGTAATCTCTCCCTCCTTCCGGATAGGCTACATGCCATCTCGTACGACGACAAGAACGCGCGACTATGGGAACAGAATCTATCTTGGCATTTTTGCGCAAGCACACAGAGAAACAGAAAGACAAACGGGCGCAATTGCGCCCGTTTGCCTTTCTGTGTCTATGTGGACTTTCGCAAAAATTTCAAGATGGATATGTTCCAACTAGGCTGAATCGCAGTTTTGCAACAGAGTCTAAGTTGGCTCAGCCAGACGAAGATACCTTGAACATGCGACAGTGTAGCATCATGCAAGATGGTTTTATCGCGCTCGTCTGACAGCAGGCCCCGCGACTTTCTAGGCCGTGCTAGTGAGTGATGCCCGTTTCTACCACGGCCACTCGACAAAGACCGAAGTCAAGGACAAGCGGCATTGAATCAAAAACAGTGACGTGTTCCGCAACCGAGCCAGCTCGACTTGCCGGGGACTGAGGCGCCAACATCCGCGCGGCGAGGGCGCGAACCCGGACAGTGATCCGCCCCTCCGTTAAGAAGGCAAGACGTTCTCCACAGAGCCCTAGCTGAGAGTGCGAGGTCACGACCTCATCTCCACAGAGCACCCTTTGCCACCCGCTTGTAAATTACAGAAACGCAGCGCGAGACGTACGTTTTCGTTAATTGGTGCCCGTCATGCACGCTACTTGTGCAGACTTCAGTCTGGTTCAGACAGACATGCTCCTTGTACCGAGCGCTTAACGACGCTCGAGACCAGAGCTACGAAGTAAAATGACGACAGCGACAGAAATGAAGAAGCGCAGATGGTGCTTTTCTGCACTGTCAACAAGAACACTCGATTTTGTGACCTCAGCTATGCATGCGGTTTACTTACAGCGGCTGTCGAAAACACGCTTCTTTGACTCTCATACTGCGAACGAAATCAGTACGGTGCCCTCGATAGACCGGATCTAGTTACAGTTCGAAAAAGACCGACTGAAAGTTGCACTTATTCGCCAATGTCATGCTTCGGTTTAATAACTACTAATTGTCCTAATTGTCCTCTTCCCTTTTGTCGGTCGAAGTCATTTGAGAAAGCGCAATAATAATTTGTGGTGTTCTAAGTGTCAAAACCACGATATGTCTGAAACGCTGTATACTGGCAAACTCTGCTTTATTTTTCACCACCTGCGATTATTCAATGTAGGTATACACTGAATTAAGTTGTATAGTACATGGGCCTAGCGTTTAGCCGCCGACGAAATACGAGCGGCGTGGTGGGGAATCTAACCCGCGACTTTGGAATCAGCAGCCAGTGTATGCAAAGATTTCATGAGCCATCAAATAATCAAATTACTTATTTTGGTGAAGGACAAGCTGCCGCTTTACATGACGAGTGCGCAATCTTTTTGAACTTGAGGAAGCCGCACCACTGCCGAGCCGTGCTATGTTGTGACCAGGCATCACAAAACACTGCTTCAATTCACGCACAGCACAGCCGTTAGAGAACACACATACAGAGAGAGAGAGAGAGAGAGAGAGAGAGAGAACGATGCAAGGAAAGACAGGGGGGTTAACCAGAAACACATCTGGTTTGTACCCTGCACTGGAGAAGGGATGAAGGGGAGAAAAAGGTTGCAGGGAGATAAGAAAGGTACACACAATCACGAGCACACTCGGGGGAGCAGACACAGTCTACAGGTGGTCGCTCAGATTTGTTGTCTTGAAGTGTACTGTAGGAATGCTTTAATCGCTTTCTGCGCAATTGAAGCAGACGCCCAAGGTCCCAGAATCTTCTGCACACAGAATAGTCTGCACACAGAATAGTCTAGAGTCCAATTGGTTCAAAACCATCCGGAGCTGGCATCGCTGTGTGTCGAAGCAAGCGCAGCTGCACAGGACGTGTTCGATGGTACCGTCCGTTCCGCAGGAGTCGCATGTCTGCCATACCGATGTGAAAGGAGTACACCTTTGTGAATGCAACACCCAACCAAAAGCGGCATAACAATGTCGCATCGGAGCGGGAAAGTTGTGATGGTAGCTGTATCTTGAGCGAAGGATCCAGTTGATATAAGTGACACCTTTGGAAGCTGGTAGACGACCAGAACGTGCGTGAATGATCTCGAGCCAGCAAGTAAAGTTGTCATGCTGTAACAGCCCTTAATAGAGGAATCGGGACCACACGTGTTCCTTCATGGGCTGAGCGGGCTGCATCATCAGCCAATTGATTTCCAGTTATACCGATATGTCCAGGCAGCCATTGATATATGATATCATGCCCTCGTGCTAGAGCTTGATGGTGGCAATGTCTTATTTCATGTACCAATTATTCATGGTTCCTTTTACGCATGGCAAACTGCAAACTCTCAAGTGCTGCCTTCGAATCACAAAATATGACCCATTTTCCTGGACGCTGGCAGAACCTTCGAACTGGCAGAACCTTCGCCAGACCAATGAGGGCAACATTGAACAAGACGGGGCTTAAACACCCTCCTGAGGTACTCCGCAGTAGGTGTAATGTTCAGTAGTTTTACCCTCATCTGTTTGCACACACAAAAAAACTCCTGCCAGTTATATAGCCTTTACCCATTGAATGTACACCAAACGTTATGCCTATTTATCGCAACAATGCGAAAATAATTATTCGGTATTGCGCGTATGACGTGTGCTTCTCACCACATGATCCCGACTGCCTTCGTCTATTGCAAGAAAAAAAAAATTAGAGCAGCCACAAAAAGAGCACCGTGGGCCATGGCCGTTTATGGATTCGGGACAAGGTATACAACTAACAGCGAGCCCCACCACACTTTTAAGTAACAGATACGCTGCTGTGGTTCCGCCTCTGTGGATATCTTACAAGACTGCGTGCTATTACGCAACAGTCTTGCTTCAACAAAAAAGGTAATACGCGATATTTAATAGATAATTCTACAACGTCCAAAATTTTCCCTCATTGGCACGCATACATCGTCGAACAAAACTTGACGTATCTACACGAAGTCAGTCGTGACGAGCGGGCCAAACTCATATCGTATGGGGGACCAGAGCGTTGCCCCATATAATGTTAATTGAGTGGTAGAGAGCGACATCAGGTCCGAAGGTCCCTAATATCGACGTTGAATTCACCGACTACTTTAAATGGTTCGTGCTTGTATACGTTTTATATTGTTCTGGCACAATTATGATATCAATTTGTTTTCAGACTTTTTTATACGCTTTGATTGATGGGTGCTAAAATTTTGGTATTTTAGAGGCGAAGCTTCTTAGGGCATGGGTCTGTCGCTCCTCTGTATGTGTGGAGTATAGTACGTTTCCCCCGGTGGCACATACCCGCTCTAGAGCGGATGGAACGAAGCACGGACGGGCGGACGGATGTTTCGCCCCACTCATCATTATTCACGCCGTGAGTATGCCGCGATTTTTTTTACTGAGTTGTGGCGTTTTACTTTGTTCTTTGTTAACATTTTACACAGTGCGGTCGGTGCGATAACACCGGAGACCATGGTCGGACAACCCTCAAGCCTAAGGTGCTTCGCCCCTGAAACAAACCCGCGCAAGCACGGACACAAGGGAACTACACAGCAAACGCCGGCTATCAATTGAAAGACCTACTGTGGAGCAAGAGCAGGTTATAGGCGTCAAGATACGATTATATACCTCATTTCGCTGAACCACTCGTTCCACGGAATTCTTTTGAAAGAGAAATTTCCTTGGCTAGTCGGCAACCACGATATTCATTCACGACGAGAAGCTGTACGATGTGTCGTGTGCGTCATTCCCGATAAGAGAAACAAAAAAAATATATTAAGGCAGCTTTGCACTAGTGCTGACATGTCTGAAGGAAGCGTGGAACAGGGCGGCATGCCTTGTTTCTTTTTATTTTTCTATCTTTTTTCATTGTCTGTTCACTGTATTTTTCCTCTTTCTATATCTGTTTCTTTTTCTTTCTCTATCACTGTTTGTCGCTTCTTTCTATATTTCAATATTTCTTTCCTCCTCTTATTTTGAATCTATCTTTTGCACTTTGTTTTTGTCTCGCTTTCTCTTTTTCATACTTTTTCGCCTTCGTTTTCTTCGGTATCTCTCCCTGTCCATTTATTTCTCTTTCTTTTTCTGCCTCCCTTCCTATTACTTCTCATTAACTTTCTCTATCTGTTTCTCTCTGTGCTCGTTCTCTCATCAGACTTTTTGCATCCCATACCAGACTAATAAGCGCACGTGTTTTGGGAGCAAAGCCGAAAAAAACGGATGAAGATACCAGGTGTTCGTTGATAATAGCTTTGTATTCGCTGTGCACGGACGGCTTAAAGAAGTTCGATGTTCAAAGAAAAATTACCTACTTAAACGCAGTTTTCGTTGATCACCATTGGTGGCTGTATGGCACAAAAATTCTCACATATGCACTCCTCGGCCATTACTCGCCCTTGTTCCATTAAACAAATTATGCCACCATCATCAACATCAGAAATTTTCACACAACGGCGTAGCACTAAAGCCAGTGCGCATGCGCGCAAGCATCGAGTGAGCAACGGGTTGCATGTGTAGCTCCGCTATACAGCCATTCAGCAGAGCGTGATGGCATGTGGGAAAAAACTCATAATGCAACCATGCTTAATTACGAACACCTGGAGTTCTTTCACGTGCACTGATATTGTGCCATACAGTTTTCCGGGCTTTTTTCCTACGTGCAAATGCGACCACGAGTGAACACGTGCATGCCCCTCGGATGAGCGGCCAAGTATCGTAACCACCACGGGGGCGTAGTATAGGACTCTATGATCGCGCACCTCATGCTAAATTACGCCGGCACACTTCAGTATGGTCGAGCATATATATTTCTTACTACTGCTATTACTACTAGACAGATAAACCACAGCGCTAGGCGCCTTCGGTTGTCTAAGTACTTTGCCCACGTCACTTCACCGCCGCAGCCAGGGTCTTCAGCACGAAGCGTTCCTTTCCCGCCGCCGGTACTTTTCGTCACGCCGCAGCGTTGTTTTGACGGCTATCGCTCTGGTTGGCCCGGATATATCTAGTCATGCTTTCTAGTTCTTCTACTACCACTACTATACCGCCATCTCTACTCTGTCCTAAGTGAAAAATGCGCAGGCAAGCATCAATCACTGTCTCTAATATATCGCTGTAGTAACTAAAAGGAAGGTTGGTGGAATGTTACGCGCAGCGAAATCAGTAGTATAAATAAAAAAAATTAATGAGGATCAATCGTAAGAAACACCTCCGTCGGTAGATTTAAACGTTCATCATAATAAAACACTTTTTCATCTATTATAGGTAATAACTTTATTCATTCGAGAGATCTTGTGAAGCCATTCGAGTTAACTTAAGCTGAAAGTATATAATGTATTACGCCATTTATAAGGCCTTGAGAAAAAGTCATTGAAACTTCAACGACCAACTGAAGGCAAATTTCCTTGAAATACTCGAATCAAATCGAGGCTCCCTCTCATATCAGTTCGCGTCTAGCGCCGCGTTGCGCCGGCTACACCGCCACAATGAAAATTTATGTACTGGTCAACCTTATACGTCGTAAAACATTTTATACAACGTCAGATGATAGCGAGAGTTTCTGACCGTTGAAAGCGATAGTCTGACCAAAGCGTGGTTTCTTTCAAGTTACTCTTATCAGTAAGATGCCCAAAGCAGCCACTGTTTGAACACTTAAGAGGAGCTGATGTGTAACAGACACTTTTCTTTACACCGCGTATACATACGTTGCCATATACACCGCATATGTACATCCGTGGCACGTATAGCGTGTACACCAGATACGTAACGTGCCACCGCGTATATACAGGGCAAAAAACTGTTGGAGCGTGATAGTGAAAGTCCAAATGCGAAAGCCAATATTTCAAACGATGATCGCGCTGTTTGCTTAATTTTCCAGCGATGCTTATCAGTAAATAAAACCGGAAAAATAAAAAGCAAATTGCGACAATTCCAGTGCGATTGAAGAAAAAAGGGTAATGCGTAAATTACTGCTGGTAAGTGCCAACTTGTGGTTTCTATTGTATTGCTGTGACGACAGTGACATTCGTGCCCTCGTTTCCTTTGTCCGTGAAAGCACTTCAGTATTTGTTCCACCCCGCACGCACAACGAATAGCTTTCCCATCGTGACAAACTTATCGCATTTGCTATCTATCGTTCTTTTTTATCCGAATTAATCCTCTATTACGTTATCTACTTCAAGTATGTGAGCGCAAAAAAAAAGGACGTCGCTTTTGCAGATAGGGGATCAACCTTACTTTTATCTTGACGTTATCTCCCATCTTGTGACGGTGATTTGCACCTATGGCACTGCGTCGATGTAGCAGGTTCTAGCGAACTTCGAAAAAAAAAACGGCGTTAATTGTACTGTTCATACAGTTTCAATTAAAGAAAAGGAACACACCATACCTGCGCTTAACGTGCGGCACAGTCACAGTGTAAGCATGCAGGAGAAGCTGACTCCTAAGAGCACGTAGTAAATTCTTTTAGGCGGACTACTGCAAGCACGGAGAACAATGTAGTGTTTTAATCTGCCCACATTTATTGATAAACTGTCGGATGTCAATTATGACCTGAAACGTACCCTGCGAAGGATATCGAATTTTACACTACGGCAATATAGCTCTTTTATGAACACAGAGGAAACATAAGACAATGGTAAGATAGGGCGCTACCAAGATAGGACTCTTTAGAATGTGCAGCTTCAGTGCCCTTACTGAGTACGAAGCTACATGGGGTAACACCTCGTGCAATACTGTTCAACTGCAATGCAACGATAGCGACAACGGAGCTGGAACACGCGAGTCCTCGAAACGTAAAATGCCCCTATTGACGCGATCATTACTGGTGGTGATAACGAATTGAGGCATATATGTTTGTAATAGACGGGCAGCTTTATTTCGGTCACACATCACTTACTTCACGTGGCGTGACATCAAGTGCGAGCTATACTGCTTTATGGGGACCTAATAGGCCGCACACGAGGGTCACTGTTGAGGCTGCTGCTGTTGCTATGTGATGGCGATGAGTGGCACAGCCCTTCACGGTTGGCCAGCTTTGAAGCTTGAGCTGTGGTTGGGCAGCTCAAAAGTTAGCATCGGTTTCACAATTCACATGGTATCACGACTGAAATTTTACTGTGCGACTGTAAAGTAAAATGGGCACCAAGGTAGCAAAAACGCTTTGTGCATACTGTGGACTATCATAATGATGAATTATGATTGAACCGTTTGCAATAGGTGGGCAGCTTTAAACAATACGGATAGTTGACGCCTGGTGCAAATCAACGTGTACGTCACAATTTTCGCCCAGCTGCACATGCCACTCCTCACCCAATAGGACGCTTTCGTTCTTTTCCAGATCAAGTTTCAGCAACTTTGTCGTGCATGTGCTTGTGGGGGCGGTTTCGATTGATTGATTGGTTGATTGATTGATATGTCGGGTTTAACGTCCCAAAACCACCATATGATTATGAGAGACGCCGTAGTGGAGGGCTCCGGAAATTTCGACACCTGGGGTTCTTTAACGTGCACCCGAATCTGAGCACATGGGCCTACAACACTTCCGCCTCCATCGGAAATGCAGCCGCCGGAGCCGGGGTGCGAACCCGCGACCTGCGGGTCAGCAGCCGAGTACCTTAGCCACTAGAACACCGCGGCGGGGCGCGGGGGCGGGTTTGGCTACTTCGTTTGCTATGCGTATGCATTAAATACGTTAAAATAAATACCACGAAGGAAAGAAAAGCGCGCTTGTGTGTCTCAAAAAGCTGCGCTGGTGCTTATCGTTTTCCATAAAAGCACGCCTCCGCATTCAGCGGAAATCGAGAATGGCAGTGCGACATGCGGATATCTATAGCAGATGGATGATAATCAACTTCACTGAAAGTGCCGCGCACATTCGGAAATTACACCGTACGCAGAATGATCACCGTACACGCAGAAATTACACCGTACGCAGAATGATCAAGAATAGCTACCCACCTGGGTGGGTAGCTATTCTTGATCATTTGATTGAGCTGAAGCCGTAGTAGTATTCCATTGCTAGCCGAAGTGTGGTTGGCATGATTTAGCGTTTAAATATCTATTGGCTTATACTACAAGCAGTTAGTGGAGGAAAAAGAACAGTGGTGTGGATTTGACGTAGATAAGTTGACACGTACTAAAAACGCCTTGGTTCAGGTCCAACTTAACTGTATTTTCGTTTTTTTTTCATTATGCTTTATAGCTGTTATAGACACCGGCGTCGCACAAAAAGACTACCAAAATCAGATGTCGTAGTGAGCTGGTAGCAGCTTACGCTTGAAAAATACCGCAGGGACATCCGGCAATATTGTCCACAAGCATTTCACTCAGGAAGGCTCGACCAGCGCGGAAATAGTGGATTTCACGTGGATTTGACTAAATTTCATCGTTTCGGTTTTATGATGCTTTGCTACTTGGCAATTTATTTACCAGAATACCTCCCATTACAAACCCAACTGTTCATTGCATTCATGCGCGTACGCAGCCTTTTGTTCTTGTTTCTCTATAAGGTTTTGGACCCTATGCGCTCGCCGGGGCTAGTAGCCACGGCGCAATAAAGAAACAATGTTTGTTGTACTACGGTAGTGAGTTCGCTGGACCTCGGTGCGATAGAGGCGAATCTATCCTAGCAAACATTTGCCACTGTAATATAGTAGTTATGGGCCCGAATTCTGACCCGAAGGGCGCGGGATCGAATCCCGGCCATGGTGTCCGCATTTATCAATGGAAGCGACATGCTCGAGAGACACGTATACTATAAATTTAGGAGCACGTTAAAGAACCTCAGGTGGTCAAAACTTCCAGAGCCGTCCACTACGGCCTCTCTCCTAATCATATGGTGCTTTTGGGATGTTAAATCGCAACATTATAGTCGTGAACAAATCCACATGAACGTGTGATGCTACAAGCGCGAAGACCAGATAAATTCATATACTACCCATTACTTTTATGCCAGATGAAAAATCGCGACGCAAAAGTTTGGCTATAAGCGATGAAAAAAAAATAATTTTAACACGGGTTGTCGCTGTAGCCAACGTTTCGACAAGCGGACTGCCCTTCATCGAGGCTACGAGTAGCAGTTGTAGCCTGTACGCTTGTCGAAACATTGGCTACAGCCATAGCCGTGCGTAGGGCTCCCTTTCATATGGCGGGGGGGGGGGGGGTCATCACAGTGTCCCAACTCCTTATCAAGTCAATACAGGGGGCAGACATTGCGCATGCGCCCCTTGGCTTCTCTTAGGTGGCTTTGCCCCCCTCCCCCCCCCCCCCCAACCCTGTGCGCACGCCTTCAGGTGTCCATGCTTTCCTGAACTTCTAGCTCACTTAAATTTTGCTATTGTAAGTTCAGTACAAGAAGGACCGCGTATTACAATTGAACCCCGAATCATTGATTGATATCTGGGGTTTAACGTCCCAAAACCACTATATGATTATGAGAGACGCCGTAGTGGAGGGCTCCGGAAATTTAGACCACCTGGGGTTCTTTAACGTGCACCCAAATCTGAGCACACGGGCCTACAACATTTCCGCCTCCATCGGAAATGCAGCCGCCGCAGCCGGGATTCGAACCCGCGCCCTGCGGGTCAGTAGCCGAGTACCTTAGCCACTAGACCACCGCGGCGGGGCGAACCCCGAATCAATTTAACGACTTAAGAGGTCGCGTGCACTTTTGCACTCTATGACGTAAGACAATTTTTTTTTCCTTTTGAATTCAGCCTGTCAAAACATTGATAGATGTTTTCACAGGCACGTAGACGAGGAAATACAGCTGACGTGAATTACGAAGCGTTTTTTTTTTTTTACTGGAAGATTAGTACATCGATGGGACTGCCACTCAGGTCGCTTCGTTATGCGTACAAGGTCAGCTATATTTCTCAGCAGTTTCATATTGAAAACGTCACACAAATTTGATGCAGTGATGTATGGCGTTTATACCAAAAAGGGGTGCCAAAGCAAATGTGCCTCATGGCATCGAACGAATTTTCTTTTTCAGTTTCACGAGCCTTTTAGATAATTCTTTTCTAAAAAAAAGAATAACATAACAACAGTCTATCTTATCATATATTTTGTCCCATTGTATATATCTTACAAGTAAGTCCTTCTGGCTATTCTTTGTAGATCTCTATGCCACACGCCCACATCTACAACAATGGCTATTGATTACAGTGAAGCACAACTTTTGTGTCCAAGTTACTCCCGAAGAACATCAGCAGAGAGAATTGATGATCACGTCCACGCTCGCCGTATACCGACTTAAAAAAACTGTTTTTCAAGTGTAAGCATTACTTAGCTATTCCACAAGCCAAATCGTAGCGAAACGGTGTCCGTAACGTGACGCATTGGGAGTTAAAAATACAGGGGTACGTGAAAGCGAGCAATGGGCGTGCAGGATGTAATGAAAATCAACGGGAGTTATCAAAAAAATAAAGCTATAGTCAAGATAAGTCAATAATTAAATTACCAAAAACCAGTAAAGAAGACATTGTGAAAATATTTGGTAATAGCAAAACGAGATCAATGCTCGAGTTCTATCGTAACTTCATCACTAAATGTTCGGTAATTAAGATAATTCGAACAAAGAATGTAGTCACCTCGAGTTCGGTAAGCTTGGACAGATATAAACACCACGAGCTCGATAAAGACTGATAAGGCTCGAATTCATCCGATGAAGTTCAGTCGCTTTGATGGCGCCCGACGAGTATTAGAATTTGTAAGCTAATCAACATTCATTTACATTTGCGAACATTCATAAACATTGCAAATGAGTTCTAAGAAAACCCGTAAGGTGGCGGAAAAGTTAAGAAATGGAAAGAAGACAGCCACCAGTTTGTAGCACGAAGCCACAAGGAAATCCGTACGGATATCTAAAAAAAATGAGGATTCTTAGTTGCCGAAAAATTCGTCCTGGTCCGGAGTTCAAACCCGAGACCAACGCCTTTCCGGGGCGGTCACTCTACCATTCATAAAGATTCATTTACAAGCATTCGCTATTGCAACAGCTCGCGCGCGCGTGTTCCCAACTTGGACAACGCAGTTGTACTCACGTGATGCCACACGTGATGCCATCACCCGGCGTTGCACACACGTGCAGTCGCGCCATATAGGTATACGCCAAACCCTCATGGGGCGGTCCCCCTTTGACGGCGTGGCACTGCTTACGCATCATTTGACAACTGGTGTGGAAGTTTTGCTATTTTCTCTTTTTTTTTTCGCTACGAAGCTTCGCTGTGTACATTGTTCAGTAACCAAACGGTTGCGTTTGTAGCTAAGCGTTGCCTGTCCATTGAGCTGCGCCCTTCCCATCCATGAAGTGTTTTGGAAGTCACTCTTCCCGCCCACTCAGCATAGACTGCGCGCGACCAAAATAACGGGACTATCTCAGCGGGAGATAAGCTTGGTGTGCTGAGTGAACCACGCAAACGGCTTTTGTTGACAGCGACCGCGGCTCACGCTGAATGTATTTCAGCCCGTACACTGTTGCGCAACACAGCGCACGTGTCGTGCCGAACGAATTCTTTAAAAATAACGCAAACGTGAATGAAAATTCTGTGCAGTAGCACAACATTGTGGTTCTGCCGACTCGCAGTTAACGTCACTTATCCAGGCTTGTCTACTGCAGATGCGTTCTACGGGAATATTCGCCGTGTAGCCTCCATCCATTGATTGATTGATTTGTGCGGTTTAACGTCCCAAAACCACCATATGATTATGAGAGACGCCGTAGTGGAGGGCTCCGGAAATTTTGACCACCTGGGGTTCTTTAACGTGCACCCAAATCTGAGCACACGGGCCTACAACATTTCCGCCTCCAACGGAAATGCAGCCGCCGCAGCCGGGATTCGAACCCGCGACCTGCGGGTCAGCAGCCGAGTACCTTAGCCACTAGACCACCACGGCGGGGCTAGCCTCCATCCACCGCAGTCCGAATGGCGATCGGTTGATTGATTTGATTTGTGGGGTTTAATGTCCCAAAACCAACATTTGATTATGAGAGACGCCGTAGTGGAGGGCTGCGGAAATTTTGACCACCTGGGGTTCTTTAACGTGCACCCAAAGCTGAGTACACGGGCCTACAACATTTCCGCCTCCATCGGAAATGCAGCCGCCGCAGCCGGGAATCGAACCCGCGACCTGCGGGTCAGCAGCCGAGTACCTTAGCCACTAGACCACCGCGGCGGGGCGAATGGCGATCGGTGTAAATGCCACAAATTTGCACTCCTGCTAGCGCTCAACTATTCATTATCAGACTTCTTTTTTTACCGGCATAAATGCATGACCTTCACAAAATTCGCGAAACAAAAAAAGAAAACAATACCGATGAAACAAAGATGTGCGCGTGTCTTAGCGTGCCTGTTGTTCATCCGACATGCATGGCGAAACTACACTGAATTTCTGTTGTTCCTTATGGTAAACCTAGGCTGACGTCATTTCATCGTCATTCTGGTTGCGTAATCAAAAGGCCCTTTTACTCTTTTCCCCATTCTTCATGGCTGCTTCGGTTACACAGCACGAATATCTAGGCACAAATCAAGCCCCGTGTTGATATTTCCTTCTATACGCATGTTTCTAAAGATTCTGCACGAAACAATGGAAGAAACATGCCAACGACAAGGCCGAAGCTCACCGCTCACAGAACACAGCCAGCGCTTACTGCGTATTTATTAGGACCGCTCCGTGTTCCTGTACTCAGTACGTACCTTCCCCACCCCCACACTGTTTTTTTCCCATATAGCAATTTTTTTTTTTTTCGACGCCTCTTGGCCACGCTTCTGCATCTTCACGAATAAAGCGATCCGCGAGGTCGCAGTTTTCCTTACCCAAAGCATATTTTCAGACAATGGCAGAATATACCGCCTCGGATTTCAGACAGGTCACCTTTGGGCAGTCCACTCACTCAATACAGG
Source organism: Rhipicephalus microplus (assembly GCF_043290135.1). Classification (NCBI taxonomy): domain Eukaryota; kingdom Metazoa; phylum Arthropoda; class Arachnida; order Ixodida; family Ixodidae; genus Rhipicephalus; species Rhipicephalus microplus. Next base: position 217,364,228 of record NC_134710.1, on the reverse strand, counting down.
TGCTGTGAGTTAGGATGAAATTGCATCCGCCCGTACAGCTGAAGTCCAATGCATTGCCGTAGAGATGAGGTACACCTTTCACTGAAATCCGAGACACCCGTCAGGCAGAGGCAGCGTCAGGACTTTTTTTTTTTTTTTTTGCTGGAATTAGCGGGAACCCATGGCAAGTAACTTCTTCAGGGGGACAGGAAGGCTGGGAATATATGCGTTGTATGTTGATTATGCTTGCTCTTGGGGGAGGGCAGGCGGAAGTTTAGGGGTGCTCCAGCTCCCCCATAGATCAAGTCCCTTTCCCCTTCCCCCTCACTGACATCACCCCTGCCATTATGCACCTTTTGAAAACACAACCCACTTTATTTCGTTGGTTCACGGATAAAGGCGTTGAAGGGTGCCTATTCAACTGAAAAAGATTTCCCGGCTGCATTTTTGAGAAGGTTAATCTATTTTTTTTCGTTAAAACTTTCAATCTTCTCTAATTGCAGTAGTTTTAGACTTAGCTACTTATCTTTGTAACCGCACCCAATTTTCGGCGACTCCCTTCGATCCTCTTAGTTCTACTTAACTACCAGTGGCAGTCAAAAAATTAACAACCGGTTATCTAATCAAGCAAACATGGCCTACATGCATATCTGTTTTTTTTTAAGACAACGCACAGAAGCCGATAAATTCTACAAATGCAGAAACTAGTGAAACTGTGCGCCGTGTCCAGGTGTCTTCCTTTTGTATTTAAATTTTTTTTGCTCAGCACAGTTAAGACAAAAAAGTGAAATGGCTGGTAATTACGTGTGCACTCTTGTACAAGATTCAAAGCGATATCCGTGAAATTAAAAGATAAAGCACAATCAGCGCTTCCAGGCTTTCCGTGAACATTTTTTTACTGGATTTTCATTTTCGTACAGTGTTTCGTTTTATCCTCAGTCGTGTCAAGAAATAATGCATAGCCGCCTCTTCGAACGGATCGAGAATGTAGCTTTGGGACGTAGTGTCCCACCATGTGTACAGCAACAGATATACATATATGTGCGTATTCTTAAACATAGATAGTTGTGGCAAAAATATGTACACAAAGAAACGTGACCGCAAGCTATTTAGGTTGGTTGGGAAAGCCACCACTTGCTTGGGCAACCTTTTGTTATAGCCGAGCCACCCGCTGCTTACAGGCTTTGATTCGCCTTGACCGACATTTCCGATTGTGGGTAGAGGAAGAGGGGGCGGTCTGACAAAACACAAACGATTTAGTCATGATCTTTTGAGCAAGAAATTACTCAAAAGTCGTCGCACTCAGGCAAACTTACACTCATGAAATGCGCGCATGCATATTCACTAATCATGCTTTTATCACTACATAGTCATCCACGGTCGACGAAAAATTGGTGACGCCAAAAATCCTAGTTCGCCCGATGACATCACTTATGAGAAAGCGTATGCAGTCGCTTATCAGTTCTACAATCACCATCAACAAAGTGCACAAATAGATGGCATGCACAGAAAAAAAAACACGTTTTTCAAGTCATCAGTCATATTCATCAATTAATGAGTTAAATCTGAAACTGATTTAGCTCGCGCCGAACTCACTTAAGCACTCGCGCATACCATAAATTCGACATCATCAAACGAAGCGCCGCAAAATTGCTCGTGCTCGAAAATACAAACGGTAGCCTCACGGGATACTAAAGAAATTTGGAAGACCACAGTTCCTCTGGGACCGCATATCGTATCTTCAAGATTTAACTGGAGCCTTTTTTTTTAAGCAGCAAGCTTTGAACAAAAAAAAAAACTGGCGTGTATAATTCGTAACGCTTTTATTTGCTTAGCATAATGAAGTGACGAACACTTATACTCTCATCGCGAAAGGCACTAAATTTTTGTAAAGGCGACTGTTACGAGGCCAGAAGTTCTCGCGAAAGAAAAATATTAATGCAGCCCTTCTGTCGGGTGCACTTAAACGACGAATATTTATTGCGCTTCACCAGAAGGCCACGTCCTCCAGCGTAAAGTCTTAAATTTCATCCCCATTCGGCCGGCAGCATCTTCGGATTGGCGTCCGTGGAATCCGAACGGCATTTATTGTTTTACGCAAGGTTGTAGACAGCCATGTACTGGCATTTTACACCTGCGGCGTGGCGCGCTACGGAAGAACTAGAAAACCAACACGCGACGTTTTATGCATGTGAGTGGCACCATGCCATTGTGTAAGACGTGCTCGGAAAGCTGGGACAGAAAGAAGAGCAGGCGTTATCGTCCAAGAAATACGGTATTTATATCTATTAACCCATTCAGCGCTGAAATGGATATACACGAAAGGCATGCTAGAACCAAATTATACATTCCGAGTATACCTCATTGCCTGAAGTGAAATGCAGCACAGACAAATCTCAACCACCCGTTGAGCAGATTGTACAGCATCTTCCTTCGCAACAGGGTGTTCACTGTGCCAAAGTTGAAACACGGGCATACGCACAAAGAAAGTTTGTGTACTTACCTAGTATGAGCGGATGCTTTTTCGTAGCGAATATTCGGTTGCGCAGCCTTTCCAGGATAGTGGCAGCGTCGGTGTCGCCCGCGCTGAAGAAGGCGAACAATGTCGAAAATAATGCTAGTTTCGCTAATCTCGACATGGTGCAGCGCCGGGACGGAAACGCCTTTTGATGCGAGCGGGAGCACAAGAAAGGGCCAATTGAAATCCTATCCTAAATACTATCCTACCGCCCCGAAGACAGCAGCGGTTGCGCACGCTAGGTGGCCCAATACGAGCCCACTCCGATCAGCAACCAGCGATGTGGGCCCACTGGGGGAGTCGCGGACCACGGCCTCCCTCTCCCAGGCGCGCGCTCGACGCAAGCTCGCGGATGCTATGCGTCGGCAGCCGACGCGTGGTCTCTTTTTCAAGAGCTGCGAGCGGGACGAGAGATAAACAGCGCGTAAGTAAATAAATAAAAATGAAGACAGGGAGAAAAACGAGACGGACAAAGGGACGGTTCGGCGCGATACGAACCACGCAGTAAAAGAACGCGCGGGGGTTGACGACGCTTTCCGGCGTCACGTGCAGCCTCGGTGACGCGTTCGACGTAGTGAACCCGCGGCCGTCCATTGGTCGCCTAGCGAGACGGCTTCGCGAAGCGGGACAGTCAAGAGAGACGCGCCTGCCGGCGTGCTCGCCATATGGGCGCCGTCCCAGCACTGGCGGCGCCCCCGAGTTCCGCAGACTGTGCGCGCCTTCCCAGAAGGGGGCGAGCGGTCGGTTAGGCTCGCGCTTCCTTACACTGAGAAACACGTGACATCTGGCGCACACAAAAAGCAACAATGGAAGCGTCATTGCAGTGAACAGCCACTTATCACGCTCAACTTTTTTTTTCTGCCCGTACGAAGAAGCAGTCTGCTTTAAACAAAAAGATCAGTGACCGAAGCCATTGCACAGCCATTTCACGCATTGCTGGCTGCCACTGAACGCGAAACTTCACAAGGAACTTTCTAATTCCGGGTTCGCACTCCGAAACTCCGCGCGCTGGCATTCTGCTGAGTCGAATGCATGTGTGATGTTTGGAGTGATGTTCTTGGGGAAAATATTGAAGCCACAGGTACTCACTGATAGCCATAATGTGGTCGATGAGGAGGTCAAAGGTAGCGTCACATACTCACCAATGAATATTTTCCTAAACTAAGGTGGACCAGACATAATGTATTGCTGAACAAGAGAATAACAAAGAATCGGGGACCCCCGTTGGCGTTGTCCGTTGCCTACCTCAACATAACAGGTATCTGTGCGAAAAAAAATGCTGGTCAGGTATCCACACCTATAGGGGGCGCCCAACTGACTAATATCTATATAAAACATTGTAGTTGTAATTTTCAGCCACTATAAATGCTTCCCTACATCATGTCATCCGCCATGTCCACTGAAAAGACGCCAAGAAGTATTGCGTTCTGCAAAGCAGTCTTATACTGCGAAGAATGCCGCAATTACGCTGTCTGTTATACATATATGTCAGTCGAGCCCTGTTTTGATTTCTAAGAGCAGCAGCACAAAATCTCGATAGCATGGGTAAGTGCCGCTATGCCAATCGCCCCGAGCTATTATTTTTATTGTTTTCCTGTTTAGCTTTCATGAAAACTGAGAATGGAGAAACTCGAAATCATGATGGCAGTTGCAAGCTTGTAATATCTTCAGTCAGGTGACTATCTTCTAAGGCGACAGCGTTAAAAAGCTCGTTTTGCTGAAATAACAATGTCGAAGTCTTGGTTGTGAGCGAAAAAGCAGCGTTGTCCATGTGCGAAAATTTGAAATATAGATGCGAATAAATAAATAGAACTTGGAGAACGCTTGAACCAGTACAATGCGATAGCGTAATCCGGTGTTCATCGTCTTCAACCATGCCGCAAGGAAAGTAACGTTTGCTTGCGTAACATTGGCGTTTACAAACTACTGCAATGTCTACTGGATGTACAGCTGCGAAGTACGTCGTAACTGCCCGTTTTGCGAATTGATGAAGTACCGACTACGCGTCCGTAAGGTATCATGCGTACGAGTGACGGCTGCACCCTTTGTAACATGTAGATAATTTTAAACCACCCACTAGGTGTCCTCCATTTATTGAAATGTGGGGTTTAACGTCCCAAAACCACCATATGACAATGAGAGAAGCCGTAGGGCAGGACGCCGGAAATTTCGACCACCGGGTGTTCTTAAACGTGCACCCAAATCTGAGCCACCATGGTGTGATTCTAGGATTCTGTCACGCAATAATTCATGCGTTAAAGAGACTCCATCCCCTACATGGCATTCTTATGGCGTTTTCCACGAACCAGTCACAAGCACTGGCATCGCTCCGACAATAAAAAAAAAACTGCGTGGTTCCGCGATAGAACACCGGCTTGCCGCGCAGAAGGCCAGAGTTCAATTTTCATCTCCATGCCGAACTTTTTTTTTTCGTCAAGACTGATTGTTGGCATAGTTGGTACTTGCTTAATGACATACTTTAGCCGCGAAATATCACAAACACAGAGTAAAGGAACACACAACGACAATCACAAGCGGAACTTCCAACTGAAGTATAGACTGAGTGTGAACCCAGATTTAAGTATACAACATACAGACATGCGCAGTCTCCACGCAACCTTAGGCTATCCAGCTATGGAACAATCTCTTCTCCAATACGTACAACGCCACTAACGTGTCACTGATGCACTGTTTTTCTTTCTTTTTTACTGTAATAGGCTTTCAACAACTCACGCCCAGTTTTATATCTACTTCTACCCATAATCTTGATCTCGTTAAAACGTTTTGCACACTTGCAGGTTTTTCAATGTATAAGCAAATGCGCCAAGCCATCTTTCATTAGATTTAATTCATCCTCTCTAACTCGTTCATTATTACCGAACTTTTTTTTTTGTTTATGTGCGTCTAACCCGAATGTTCGCTCAAGGAGAACGCCTGTTTTTCGCTCACAACCAATAATGACGCCAGAATGTCTGCGAAACGAGCTCTTCGACGCTATGGTTTTAATAAAAAAAAAACTTCTGTTGAGGTAGAAATGGAACCCATGACGACTGCGTGGCAAGCATTGGTTCTACAGAGCCATACCCGGGCATGAAACGATCTCGGAGAAAAAACGTCTACTATACGCCAAATGCCAAAAAGAACAAATATGACATGTGGGCACGTCACAACTTTACTTGGAGTATGCATTCTAGAATAGTTCGAAACGGTCAATGGAGCGTGCGCAGACGCTCCTTTTCTTGCTGCCTACCGAGAAGCGAGGCCTGCCTAATGGTTGAGAAGGGACTTTGTGTCCTCATTGAGGTTGAGGCGCTTTAGCTGATTTGATTCACAGCAAATATTCTCAGTTTTTTTTTATTTCCTCGGCAAAGTTGCTTACGTCGCTGTGGTTACCAAATGTGCAATCACATATATTTTCACGCCCCGCCATGGTGGTCTAGTGGCTAAGGTACTCGGCTGCTGACCCGCAGGTCGCGGAATCGAATCCCGGCTGCGGCGGCTGCATTTCCGATGGAGGCGGAAATGTTGTAGGCCCGTGTGCTCAGATTTGGGTGCACGTTAAAGAACCCCAGGTGGTCAAAATTTCCTGAGGCCTCCACTACGGCGTCTCTCATAATCATACGGCGGATTTGGGACGTTAAACCCCACATATCTATCTATCTACATATATTTTCACAGTCAACTGGCCAATAAGCTTGTCGCTAGCTTAACGTGCTCTCTCATTGAGTTGTTCAGCGAAATTATTGACGTCATCCATAGGGCGTTCAGCCTTAAACTGAGCCCACAATTAGAGCGCATGCAAGCGGTGGAGCATAATTTCGTGAGAACCAATGATACCTATCTTATTTTCCCCCACCGCGGTGGTAGAGTGAATAAGGTACTGGGCTGCTGATCCGCATGTCATAGAATCGAATCCCAGCTGCGGCGGCTGCATTTTTGAGAGGCGAAATTCATGTATAGGCCCGTGTGCTCAGATTTGGGTGCACGTCGAAAAACCCCAGTGGTCGAAATTTCCGGGGCCCTCCACTACGGCACCTCTCGTGTACATATGGTGGTTTTGGGACCTTAAACCCCATTTATCAATGAATCAATACCCAACGTATTTTCTTAAAACGTCCTTCAGTGTGTTCTTCACGTTGCATTGTCAGCATTGTCGCAAATGATCACTGACTAAATGTACGTTCTGAATAAGAAGTCACTTGCACACGGGTCTGCCTCCACTTCGTCGCGATACATATCGAAATGAATTGTATACAAGCCCATTCCGCCAAATATTCAGCGCAAGTAATGCTCGATTAGAGTTCTGGAATGAAAAGCAGGCGCGTCACCGCGTGACGACTTGTATCGGTTGCCTGCGTTGACCGTATCGCTATAGAAAGCCAATTCAAACATTCATCCATTGCATTACGTCATACAATCAAGCACGTGCTTCTCTAATCATACCGCTGGCCAGAAACAATTCAACAGAAATACCACGGTGGTATTCACGAAAATGAACAGCTTCGCTTGCATGAATTTCATTTGTAAGCTGACTACTCGAACAGCGTTGTCTTGTGTTTGCTTTACTGCAACAAAAACGCGATATCGATATCCTGTATACGTAGTGCTTACTTCCACCACTTAGTATAGAGGTTCTTGAAAGGGAAAAGAGAAGAGAAAAGTGAGCCCCGTGACTGTCTGCATCAGGGTGCGACACCTCAACAGTAGCTCACAAGGAATGGGGGTGAGGAGGGATTAAAAGGATAGGAATAAAGGTGTAGAGAGAGAGAAAGAGAGATGCGCTAAGCCAGCGAGCGAGGACATATCGAGAGGATAGGAGAGATAAGAAAGATGGAAACACGGTCACAGGAGTCCGAGGACGGGGCACCTCTTGCGAGAGCTCTTGGCGTCAGGAGATGGCGTAAAGCAAGTCCAGACGGTCAGAGCTACTCTGTCGTCGGAGGTCGGTGTCAGGAGATGACGTAGGGCCAGCCCAGTCGGCCAGAGCTACGCTCACGTCGGAGATCGCGAGGGCACAACCGGTCGGCACGGAATCTAGCGAGCGAGTCCCCACCACTTAGTGCATACTTTTTATTGTATGGTCAGTATGGTGTTACTCGAAAAGTTAAAAGTGTGGATTACTACTATGTAATCCATAAGGTTTAAAGTGATTTGTGTTAGTGAAGTGTAATGGGCATTCTGTGTAATGGGCAGCATATGCTTTAAATCCTTGCCAATTATGCGTGCGAAATATTTCCGAACATGCTATTCAACCGGTACGTGGCGTAACATGTGTGCCTTTTGTTGTGGGTCATCATCATCATCATCATCATCATCATCATCATCATCAGCCCGACTACGTCCACTGCAGGACAAAGGCCTCTCCCATGTTCCACCAGTTTACCCGGTCCTGTGCTCGCTGCTGCTACTTTATACCCACAAACTTCCCAATCTCATCTGCCTAGCTAACTTTCTGTCTTCCCCTTACCCGCTTGCTTTCTCTGGGAATCCAGTTAGTTACCCTTACTGACCAGCGGTTATCCTGTCTACGCGCTACATGCCCGGCCCATGTTCATTTCCTCTTCTTGATTTCAACTATGATATCCTTAACCCCGTTTGTTTCCTAATCCACTCTGCTCTCTTCTTGTCTCTTAAGGTTATACCTACCATTTTTCTTTCCATTGCTCGCGGCGTCATCCTCAATTTAAGCTGAACCTTCTTTGTAAGTTTCCAGGTTTTTGCTCCGTAGCTAAGTACCGGTAAGATACAGCTGTTATATACCTTCCTTTTGAGGGATAGTGGCAATCTACCTGTCATAATTTCAGAGTGCTTGCCAAATGTGCTCCACCCCATTCTTATTCTTCTAGTTACTTCAATCTCATGGTTCCGCTCCGCGGTTATTACCTGCCCTAAGTAGACATAGTCTTTTACAACTTGAAGTGCACTATTACCTATCTCAAAGTGCTGCTCTTTTCCGAGGTTGTTGTACATTACTTTCGTTTTCTGCAGATTAATTTTAAGACCCATTTTTCTGCTCTCCTTGTCTAACTCCGTAATCATGAGTTGCAATTCGGGCAACTGGCTTTAAACCACAAACTCATTTTAATACCACATGTTCTGACTCCCAATGACAATGAACGCTTGTACTACAAAAAATTACTGCGATATTAGGTGTTGTATTGTGAAGCCTGCATATAGGACGCATGTATTTGTACAGCATGAACTTTTTTTTTCACGGCCTTTCCAAGCAGACTGACTCAGACCCGGAAATTTTACTATTTATTATATTGAATTTTTCGGTCACATGCAAGATGATTTTGCGCTCGCAACCAACAACGCTGACATCGACACCAATGCTGGTATTTCTGCGAAAAAAACTCTTTACGCTATCACGTTAGAATATTGACAAACTGCTGGCCAGAGAAGATGTATGCCTGAGGCAAGACGCTATGATTTAACATTCCACACGAGATGTGTACTACACTGAGTCACAGATACAGCCGTCATCTACGCTCGGCGAAGGCGCCCTCTATTCTGAAAATCACTGATATTTGAATGAATTCAAGCAGATCTTCTCTGCAAAAAAAGCGTGTTGGTAGAACTTTGCCACTGACATTTGTAGTTAATCATTTGTAATCTGTGTGCTGATCTATCTCTATCACGGGACCTCCAAGAACTCTGTCTATCGTGGCCTTTGTCCCTGGACTGAAGATCAGGCAAACAGAACGTGCTTTAAAACGTGCGATGCCGTGAAAACTGTCGGACAAGGAAGCTGTCACCCCTTTCTTCAGGCATTATTTTTTTGTTCTGATAAGGTTCAGCAAAGGTTTCACTAAGGAGCTTTTTGTGGTTTATCATGGTTTAGGTTGGCCCGCCGAGGTGGTCTAAAGGCTAAGACACTCGGCTGCTAACCCGAAGGTTGTTGTATCGAATCCCTGCCGCTGTGGCCGTATTTTCGATGGATGCGAAAATGTTTGAGGCCCATGTGCTCAGATTTAGGTGCACGTTAAAGAACCCCGGGTGGCCGAAATTTCCGGAGCCCTCCTACGGCATCTCTCATAATCATATTGTGTTTTGGGGGCTTTAAACTTCAACAATACGTTCGTTTCGCGCATCTTTCTTTCTGTTTGAACAACGCGCTTTAAGTGTCTGCAGTTGTGACAATTGTTAGTCCGCACTCATCCTGTGTATTGTTACATTTGCCCCGGCGGTTCATCTGGGCAGACACTATTGTGCGTGAGCCTGTCTGCTAGGATGCTTTCAACCCCATTTGCGCCCAGTCAGCAAGACGCTGTCCTGTTGGGGTTCCAGGTAGTTCTCTGTGGTCAGGTCTCAACGAAAGCTTCGCGATTTAACCCTTTTGTTGAACGAACTTGAACAGCGTGGGACGGCGCCATTGTGGCTGTTCTCATGAAGTCAACCTCTCGACTCGTCTATTGTCATCTACGCGAGACCATCGCAAAACTGCAACAGTTCGGAAGCGTGGGAAGGCGTCGAAGAAGCCGTTCTCAGGGATCGAGCGTTTGGACTGCCACGTTCGAGAGAGTTCTGGAAGCCTGTAACTGAAAGCAGCCATGGACCGCTGCTGACGTTCGGGTCAGCGGCCATCTCTCCGGAGGAGCGCAACTTTCCCTCTTCGGACTCTATACCTCTTCGCCCTGTGGTGCCTCACTGCGTGGGCCGGGTGCGTCATCGTGTGGTGCACTCATGATGACCATTGGACATTCTCACCCACGTTTTTCTCACGAGTGGCCCAATTTCTGCACCCTTTCTGGCGGGTGGACCACTGAGACATCACGTCACCTGATTCGCGGCAACAGTGGTCACCACCTTCTTCGGATTGCCGTGTAAAGAATCAACGAACTATAAAAGCCGAAGCATTTTTTAAATAACAGCTGAATTATGGACTGAACCTCTATTCATAGTGAAATCTCCTGAATCTATGTACAGTTCCCATCTTTCAAGTATCGTGTAAATAAATCTCTCTCTCTTATGAACGCGTCCCCTCACTGGCGAAGATTGGCTATGCAGAGAGCGGCGGGTAGCCAGCTACCTTTAACAAGCCCGCCATACCTGCTATCGACCTCGAGCCCTTTACGGTATATACTAATTTTGTGCGTGTTTTTTTCTTTAGCTGTGCATTGCATGTTCTGAGCTGCTTGCCGTTCCTAACGTGACTGTGCAATGTGTTGCTCTTTCTGGAACAATGCAAAATAATCACTCAACTCTACCTCTGTAAAGGCACGCTACACTTTCGTGTTATACCAATGCCTACATCAGCCATGTTTTTCTTTCGTTGTGACCCTTTCTCTTTCTTATCGTTTCTTTCTTTAGCTTTAATATGTTATATATGCAAGAGATTAGCGCAACTCTGAATTCCCGTAAATACAGTGTCACCAATGGCAGTGTGCGTATACGTTATCATTACTCGAGAGCCGCTTGCTTCCACTTAGTCGATGGCAAATTCGAACAGAATCTTATTTCCCAACCCCTCAACCAAGTTTGTTGCCGGAAAGACAGCAATTAGATTTTTCTATACATGGACAATTGAACAGTGCCCTAAATCCACAATAATCTTCATGGGGGGGGGGGGGGGGACAGAATTTGAGGCCATGGCAGCCATTTTTGTTTTTTTCCTGTTATGAATGTGCCTTTTATTTGTAAATATATGACAATTAAAACCGTACTTGGGATACACTTAGAAAACAAGCATTTGGTCTGAGAAACCAAAATTTTGGTGAAGTTAGTTTCTAACTGTGACTCATAGCTTTTCTTTAACTTCTGCTCCACTCGTGTATGCTGTAAGCCTTCTAAAATTTAACCCTTGAATATTTTCCGTAAAAAGTGTTTTTATTGACCAGTGATTTTTTTCAATAACACAATTACATTCAAGTGATAGTGTCAGCATCCTCTATCCAGCTTTTGTTAAATATAGGGTTTCGCAGATATGGCCGTGAAAAGGTAAAATATCATAGAAGATGCAACCCACGAGTCACGCACTGTTAAAAAATGTAAAAAATAAGCTTGCATTTAAATAAGAAATCTAGGTTACAATATTATTCGCACAACCGCTAAATACCGCACATCGCACAACCGCTCAAGTCGCTCGCAATTCGCAGACTCCTCTTCGCTCGATGTTCTCGCTCTGTCTCTTCCCGCGCTTTTTCGCTCTGCTCCATCGACCACAGGTCAGAGCACACACGCACACGCTGACACAAACATGCACACACAACACACACACACACATGCACTAATGTTTCACGAAGTCGGAGGGTGAGGTCCTTCGCTTCGCCATTCGGGGAAGCAGTGTCGAACGTCCTTCAGGTCACGAATGCGCAAAGTGTCATGTTTCCCCCTCTTGCATCCGAGCTCGCAAAGTGCAATAAAGCGAGGCTGCCGCCTTTGTCCCGACCCGGCGCCCGCAGCACTGGGAGGCTCGCCGATCGCAGCTGCCCATAAACAAGGAGGAAGGTCCCTTCAAGTGGCCAGTGAACACTAGCACGAAACAAACTTGCACAAAAAAAGAAACAAAATCAAAACTTAGAAGATGTGAAGCAGTCACGTACAATAGTATCCATTCTTTGTCGTCAATGGCTTCCACCAATTCGTCTACGCAAATTAATAGTAATTGACCATTGCGGATATTCTCTGCTTCGCGCTTCAAAAGCAAGCATAAGCATCAGCTGCATATCAAAAGTCACACGTAGCACGTCGGAAAGCACTACCTCTAGAGTGTCTTTTAAAATGAAAACAAATTCTCGCTTTGTATTTCGGTTTTACTCATCGGAAGTGCTCCAGATTTTAGAGTTTCAGAGTCCACTGTGCTTAACTCTCAAGCAATTTATTTATGATACCTGAAAGACAAATCACATGAAGGGACACTTCAGTGGGGTGTCCTCCCCCCTCCCAGCCTGAATACAAGGAGGGTCAGAAGCCTCTGACTCCCCTAAGCCCTGTTCATTTTACTTTAATTGAATTAAGCCTGTTGTGCTTCGGCGGTACAGGCTAAAGCATTTAATTTATGTTTTCCTTGAAGCTTCAAAATAATTTTTGTGGTTTAAGCCACTGCAATTCAAGAACTTACAGATGTTCTGAGTGTTCGACTGGAATTACTTTCACCGTCACATATTTTTCCCCTGCACTGCCTACTGGGTGCGCCGAGTGGTGTCATGGTTAACTTTTCTGAAGAACACAATGCATTCAAGTTATTCAAAAAACAAAGCAGCTTCGCCCTAGAGTGTTGGTGCCAAGAAGCCTGTAGGAAGTGCGGAGCTGGGAAGCCTTCTTTGTTTCTCTTCTGTTTCTTATCTTTCTCCCTCTGTCTCTATCTATTTTCACTTCTTTTCCAGTATTTCTGTTTTTTCTATTTATTTATTTCTCATATTATTATTTTCCCTCTCTTGCTCTCTGTTTCTATTTCTCACTTGATTTCTCCTTCAATTTTACACGTGTTTGCGTTGTCTATCCCTCGCCACAGTAGTAACGTCCACAGTTCATATCATCATCCAGGTGCCCTAAGAACAAGAGTAAGGCTATATGGCGCGAGAGCGTATGCGGCAGGTGGCTATATGTTATTATGTGTGGTTTTTCATGCGTTGCGACGACGACAGCCATGCCCCCTAGAATGCTCTGCACTTAAAACAAATGAAGAGAGTTGTCTGTCTCCAGAGGTTTTATTTACGCTGAAAACCAAACCGGACGTCTTCTCCCCTCGAAACTGCAGGTAGGGGTACAATTCGCAAAAGTTTTCGTCTTCGTAGAGTTATTTGTCAGTTAGCGGCCGCCTCAATTAGAAGCATTTCCCCATCAGGTGTCACACGTGTAAGTTAGCCGACCGGGTGAGACCATGGTTAACGCCCCAATATTTGCATCTTTAGCTTTATATCTGGATCTCAGTTAGCTTAGCGATTGTCTGATGTCTACATTTAGGAACGTAAGGTTTTTTTTTAAATAAAAGCTAACATACATACCATAGTAGTGGCGGTGGTCGTGATGCCACCGGCGGCGTTACATTGTAGACTTCGGCCGGCAATCGCTCCACCTGAGCGACCCTTCCAGGCAATATGTCTCACCATGTATCACTTAAGCAGGCCTCTCGCAGAAAACGTTGAATACAGTAAAAGACCATTTGTTCAAGTTTCACCAGTTTGAAAAAACTCTTCGAAATAAACTAATGGCGAATTATTGAGAGTGACGAGAAAGTAATAAATCAATGTCAGATACATCAATGCACTTTCGTTTTCTTGTGAATATGTATACACCCAATGGTTTTGTTGCAAAACATAAGAGCAAAAGCTGTATTTTTTTTTTCATTTGCGACTTCTTTTGTCACAGTGTGAACCTGACTCAATTGATCCTCCTGACCTATTCTAAAACGTAATCTGAACCCGTACTTTAATGCGTACCAACAAGGCGATTGTGGCTGGCGACCACGCATCTCTGGCAGCCCGTGGCCGTTTCGGTGTCGCACTTCTGCGGCGCTTCGTAGTCAGCGTGTTTTGATGATCGTCCGAATTGAGTCGGTTGCGGCCAAATATGACGGAATTAACAAGAGTTTGGTGCCATTGAGCAATGTATATGCTGGCCTGTCCCAGGCAACACGTTCGAATTACTCGATTTTCCGAATTGAGGAGTGTCGAATTAAATAGCTTTTACTGCACTAGCAACTTCCTCGCAAATCGTCCGTGCACCTTCAGGAAACACAATCTCACGGCATTCGTGGGGGAATCCTCTTTTCGTCATGTTGTTCATCAGCTTCTCCTCGTCAGGGCAAATGCACTTGTAGGACTGGGTGTTGTTTTGTACATTCTCAATTTCATTGCACTCGGTACAAAATGAGGAAGGAGTGCCCTTTACTTAATCAGCCTGCAAGGGTGCAGGCAGGTCTATTGTATTTCTACCCCATGCAGTAGGTTTGACTTAGCGTGACTAAGTCATCTCGTGACTCGGGGCAGACGTGGCGCATTCCATAAAGTGCGAAAATGGCACCGAATGGTCTTTTTTTTTTGTAGTTACTGATTCACGGGAGCTCCGAATATTGGTTGCCTTGAAAGTGCTTCGTTGAATATGGCAGCTGGTATTGCAAGAAAGCACAGCTATTGCTGCTGCTCATCGCAAGCTGGGGAATGGCTCTGCCCAACAAGCAGTGGATCTCTTCGAACAACATTCTCGTGGAACTCTCCCAAACAATTTCTGTCATATGTGATGAGCATCACTGAAAGAAGTTGGCAAAGAAAAGGAATCAAGATAGCATTCCACTGGATGCGTTCGCATGTCGGTGTCACACGCAAACAGCGCCAGTGCACACCATCGTCCAACAGCGGTATACCGCGTGCATCGTTGTCGGTATGACCTGTCTCGCTGCGGCAGCATCGTCATCACTTTATACGCCTGCATGGTTCACTCTCCTTCACTCCTTTTCTGTCAGATTTCTTACCAGTCACCAAGTTCGCACACTTCCACTCCGGGACGGTTGACAGCCCTTTGTAAGCCAAGCGCTGTGCGCTCCACGAGCAACACTGCAGTTCTGGGCAAATTCTGACCATAGCCTGATTGAACGCCCACCACAGAGTCGAGAAAAGATCCAAATTCCGGCATGCGGAATACTAAGCATGCCCCCCCCCCCTTCTCTATCTCTCTCTTTCTATTTATTCATTTATTTATTTATCTTTTTCTCCCTTTGTACATTATCTGATGACTGGATTCCCATTGCGCTTGGCATAGGGAACTTCGTACAAGTACTTATGTACCTGAAATACGCATGCACACCCACATCCCTTATAGCTTACACGTGACGTAAAGAACGCACAACATGGCTCCGACATGGCGGCTCAGATGATGTCAATTATGTATAATCACGCGGTGATCAACCTGCTCCAGTGTGACCACGACATCGCGGGAACGTTATTGGCCCTCTGCACATGAATAACGAAAGCACCAGCGTGCAATGTACTGATAACACTAGAACGACATTACAAAGTTCTGTTGGTGCTCTAACGTGCCTGTTCAACACCATCTAGTGACCTGTTATAGTGGTATCAGTGTGTCACAAACGACTGCAATTTTAGCCTCGCTTGCATGCCCCATCGTCCAAGGCAGGGTGCTTTTGTGTTGGGAGGACGACATCCGGCGACTAACGACGCAGCAGCGGCGCCGCCACGTCTTCCCTACACCTGTACCGAAAAGAGAGACATGTGTTCGAGGGAAAGAAAATTAGCCCGAATTTACATGTTACACTGTAAATGTCGAAAGACGATAGTCTTGCGTCTGAAGAGAGTGAACAAAACGTTTATGTTCTACGCAAGAAAATCGGTGAATGGTATTCTGAAGGCGCTGCGTCAGAGTGCCTCGAGCGTGTAGCGGAGGCGAACAAGCGCATCGAGGCACGTTAGACACAAGCGCCATCTGGCAGTTATCTTCGAAAACGAAGGCGTGCAGCCTGCGGAGAAAGATGCGCGCCAGTCTCGGAGGTGATAAAGTATAGAATTCAAAGCGACGGGCAGGTGCCACCACCGTGCCGTTGTAGCAAAGCGTTGGAAACACCTTCTTGAGCATCGCGTTGCACTGTCAGCGCAGTGCGTTAAACGCTACAGTCCTTAGAGTTACTTGTGTGTGCCTCTTCTCGTATAAAAGCAGACATACAAAACATAGACATGTTGTTGTGGTGCCTCAGATATGCGCAATATTTGCTGTTTTAATTGACAATCGCACAACTATGAACGCTAAACCTTGAGCGATATTGGTGAGTGCTGCGAATGGGGTTAGCCGTTTGGTGCCGTTTGAGGTATCGTTAGGGCGGACAAACAGACAAATGTACAGACAGACAGACAGACAGACAGACAGACAGACAGACAGACAGACAGACCAAATTTTTTCCGTCGAAGGCCCCCAAGAAAGACTATCGTCTTTAATAAATGACCTCGAGAGGGGGGAATGGGCATCCCGAAAGAGTTTTGACCGCTTTGAAATCGGAAGTTGACGTACAACCAGCAAGAAGCGTGGTCGTCGGTGTCGCGAGGCCCGCGTAGGCAACGAGCATGGAGTGACCCGCGCAACGTATTGAGATGGCTTGCAATACCGGGCGCCCTCGTCGTCTACTAAGCTGGCGAGATCTTCAGTGGCACCTGTCAACTCCCTTACGTGTATACCAAAAGTTGGCCTGGTCCGTATGGAACTTTTTATTGTGACTTTTTAAAACTGTAATTGTATTATAACCAGCTTTTCAATAAGTATAGTTGTGAGCGCTGCAACGCACGCACGTACAAGTTCAGAAGCGCGAGCGTGATCTTTGCTCCGTAACTATTTCCTTGTATCTCTCTTTTATTTTCATCATGTTGTTATTTCATTAACATTTCGCGTATTTGTCTTTTGTTTGTACCTCTTGTAGTGTTCTTATAGAGCATAGTTTGTTTTATAGCTGTTCTTTTTCATCGCGTATCAGTGTTTTTTTTCTCTCTGTTATTTAATGTAATCGCCTGCCAATTGCCTTGTTTAAATTAAATGCTTGTTTGTGCGTAATCAAATCTCTGTGCCTCCATGTTCTACAAGTGCGTCGGTCAGGCCCCCACATCACCACACGTGCAACCCCGCACGAGTCGACCGACCTGCACATAAATTTGAGATGTGCTGCTTCGAGGCCTTTCAGACGTCGCAGGCCGGAGCGTAAAGTGGAAGCCTGCGAGTCTGCCGCGTGTCGATGTTAGATCGGCAAGGCCTCACCAGAAGTGTATGACGCAGTGCAACGCATCTATAGAGTGAAGGAAAGAGGAAGGAGGGAAGTTTAAGCGGAAGAACAAGAAGGTTAGCCAGTTCTTAGAATATATATACAGTCTAGGAACTGGAAAACCGCAATGTAATCATGGGGCGTGTCAACTGGGTCATGTGAAAACACGTCAAGCCTATTGTCGATAGGGAGCAGACAGCTTAACATAACGCGATAGTGCGACGTCTATTCTTAGTGTTTACATGTAGCTTACAGGGAGTGTTATTTAACAAAAGAAAGAAACGTCAACAATGATAACTCGACCACGCGTGAAACACTCCGATAATGTTATCAGGATGACTACAGTAAAAAGACAATTGTTCTACTTAATGCAGCGACCAAGTTTGAGGCAAAACACGTGGTGATGTAAATGGTCTCTGCAGGGAAGCATTCATATCAAAGCCCCGAACATCTGTGTTAGCCCGTGTTCGGTATGATTTCGTGGATCTATCTATCTATCTATCTATCTATCTATCTATCTATCTATCTATCTATCTATCTATCTATCTTTCTGTATATCTATTTATCTATCTATCTATCTTTGATTATATTTTTATAGAGACTTTGTTAGTTGGTGCTCTGTGCATGCCTGTAGTTGTTACCTGCGAGTGTTTTTTTTTTTGGGCACCCTAGAATCGTGTTTTACAAATCAAGCCAACTTGCCCAAGAAGGGTGCGCATTTAGACTCGTTGTTTCAGGATTGCATGCAGAAAACAACGCTATAAGATGGTATGAAAACAACAATAACACATACTACAGCGCGGTGTTTTTTCGTATAATCATGAACCAACCAGCCCAAGAACTTTGATCAAATAAATTCATTTAGTGTGTGTGTGGCCACGTCGTAGACCCGAGGATACGAAGAGTCGAGCCCTGCAGTACCGCGTGACTTGGTCATGTCAGCGTCTCCTGGGGGTCGAGCTAATGCTAGACGTTTTCACCTTACCCGGCAGAGGTCACACATGCCTTATCTTAATCTAGACAGCTCCACCAAATCGATCCTCATGGGCAAAAATCGGAAGCTGCCTTCATTTGGATCATGGCTCTTTTGCGCATGTTCCTGAGACGTCACCGTTTTTGGCGTAACCGTGCGAACGAGTGTGTGCTGCAGGAATTGAGCAAGCCCCAGCACTGTTAAACAAGTGCGAGTGTCAAACAAAACGAAGTATGAGCCGCATGAATTGAGCAAGCAAAGGAGAAGAGGGGCACGCGTATGACGGAGTCGCGGGATATACGGAAAACCCAATCCGTATAAAACGCTAGTCGAATAGTTTCGTCGGTTGCAGTCTCATAAACTCGAAACCGTTACTGCTATATACGTGCTATACGCCGTGATTGAGCAGCCACACTTATCGGTATCCATGCTCAATATTCACTCCCTTGTCGCACATTCCAAGGACATACATCATGATCCCATTCTTCGGCATGCCTCTGTACTCTACATTCCTGAAGCCTGGATGGTTCTCAAACAACCCCTTGAACTCGCAGACTACCACTACTGTTGCGGCGCTCGAGGAGACTTCAACAGAGAGGTGGGAGTGGCTGTCTATACTAGCGGGTATGTATGCGGTAACTATCAAAATATTTGGTGCCTCAGGTGAAGTCGGTTAACTGTGTGCCGCAAAGGTGGACAACGGCTTGCTCTTATTTGTTGTGTACTTCTCAAACACCACGCTTATCAAAGACGTCGTATACTTCATGCGCCTCGCATCATAACCGCACATCGACATACACTAATGTTAGTTGTGGGTGATTTTATTATAGACATAAAAACAAGCTACACCTTCCTCCCACATTTGCGCGAGAACATCCCGTTTCTCTGATGGTAACCCATTCCAAGGATGTGACGACCTCGCGAAACGCTTGTGTAGACTTCGTCTTTGAGAACCAGGCATTGGTGCAGCAAGCTGAACCCGATACTCCCACCACAAAGCTGCTAAGCTTCATTACAATATAATACATGTGTTCCCTAAAGAGAGATTTGTGGAAAACAAATAACGGTATGAAACTGTACGTATATACATATCTCTCTCAAATTGCCATGTGGGTTTGAATGGCGCAAGGTCATGTTTACACATGGACAAATAAATGGGTGTTAACAGTGACCAATGGTTTACAATGACGGGATGGGGAGTGGCTGTAAAGTCACCCAAGAACTCACGCTTTGAGTGTTGTGTGTTTACAGAGAGCTCAAGTTATAGAGCTCTTTCCAGGCCCCGTAATAAATGTTTTTTTTTAAGCGGCTGACGGAGCGACACAACTCATTTGGCGCAGACAGCGCCACCTGGTCAGAAGTTGTGTCTATCGTCTCAACGGGGTTATGGGCCCACCACGCTTCCACTGCACCACTCTCCTGCACTATCGTCTCAACGAAAGCGCTGGGCACCCGCTCTATGTAGAGTTACCGCATATTCTAGAGGTAGCATATACAGTAACTCTAGCTTCGGCGGGAGGGTCTCGCCTTCAGGGATCACAATGGTCTACGGCAGCCGCCAGCTCACTACGCGTGAGTACGGAGGCTGCCGTAGACCGTTGTGACGATGCCCCCTGACGGGTCACATCGGCAAAGGAGTTGTCTCGCATGTAAGTTACACGCCTCCGTGCCTCTTTGAAGGACACGTTCTCTTCAACTTTGATGGAAACCATTTCTTTTTCTTTTTTTTTTCATGAGGGGCAGGACCACGAGTAGGCTGCATGTTCCCCGTCACAGTTGACACATTGACATGACATGGGGAGTTTAACGTCCCAAAACCACTATATGATTATTAGAGACGCCGTAGTGGAGCGCTCCGGAAATTTCGACAACCTGGGAGCAGTTGACACAATGAGGCGTATTCGAGCAAGTTTAGGAGGAATGTTCAGCGGCACTACATTTCACGCAAGTCATTCAAGCTCGGCAATTCTGTGAGCTGTGGCCAAACCTCCGACATTTATAGTATCGAAGAGGGTTGAAGATGTACAGTCGCACTCGAATCTTTAAATATCCTGTCTCGGTGGTCTCCGGTAGAACACTTGCATTAAGGATAGAATTAGGTACTTTATTTTAATTTTTTTACCGTCGCCTCATCCTAATTTGCTTTGCATTGATGGCATTCTGGTCATTTCCGCCACCTAGCAACTCCTTCTAAGTCAGCTCTGTCAGCTCGTCATTGGAATCAACACCGCGACAAGTGTCTGTGGTGCGGTGCAAAGTCACCGTGATAAGGAATTGTCACCAAAACAAACAAGATTCTATAGTTTGTCAAGTTACTTTCTGTCTCGGAGTTTCAAAAGGAGATCTCTGTTGTAGCTTTGTCTCTGTTATAGCTTTGTATCCTGGTCCTGTGGTCTCTTTGAGACATTTTGCTGCGAGGAATGGTGACATTCGTCGAGCTGTCTTTTCCTGTTTCAAAGAGTGAATGACGTGATAACGTGGGAAGGTCTTGGTTTGATGACTATGAAAAATAGAAACTTCTTCGTTGCGCCTTTTTTTTCTTCTGGGGATGATCATGCAGCGAATGAAAAAAATATCCATAAAGATATCTCTGTTTGCGGCAGCAATGCCAACCACCTATCATGGAGCCAAACAAGGGGACGCAGTGGAAGATCGAAGAGCCTGTCGTTGTCCTGCAATCCCACTTCCCCTCATACCTACACCCTCAAATGGTTCTTCCATGAATGAACAAAGTTGTTTGCCTATACCTACCACTGGCACCAGCTGTACATTGATACTATAACCAAATACGAAATAACCTAAGTTGGTTACGCCACACAAGGTTAACCCTTGGCGCCAGGAAAAAGCGAAGGGGGAAAAGAGGAGAGGACAGAGAAGATTAAACAGGACAGAAAAATACGAAGACGTGATAGGATAGAGGCGCAGGAGAAGGTGACTGCCAACTTTTCCTGGGTGGGTCAGCCCAGGAGTGCCGTCTACGCCGGGGCCAAAGGCGTGTGTCTCAACCCCCAGGATCCCCTATTACCCAGATACGGCCCAGCCACGCACGGCTAAGCGTGGTAAAGGGTCGAACTTCCACTCCACCCCTCATTGGCTCAGGTCTGTGGTGATGCCACTCACCAAACGCATTCTTGCGCAGACGCCCCTGCGGGCGTCTCTCTCAAATCGTTTGTCTCGACTTATCACAAAATCGAAACACCTAAACAGCTGCACTCAAAAAGTGCATTAGGCAGTATCGTAATTGTCGGTATTTTTTCCCTTGCATTCTACGTATCTCTGTTTCACTTTTGATCATGCATTTTTTTTTTCGCTTAACAGCTTAGTTCCAATTTTTCAGGCTGCAGGGGTTAAACATGTGCGGCGCACCTAATCTAGGCACAACATTGTGAACAACCAACAGACAAGAAGAAGAAAAAGAAGAAGAAGAGGTTTAATGAGAAGAAAGAGGAGAGGTTGGCCTGGAAAGCGGATTTCTAGCCTGCTGCTTCTCACGGGGGTAAGGGTAAAATGGAAGGAAAGAGGAGGATATGATGAGGGGTGAGTGTGATATAGAACATTGAGTCACTGCACACACTGTCATATTTGGTGTAGGACACGCACAAAAGCCTCTACCTTAGCTGCATTAGCAGCAACCAGCAGACAATGAATACAAGGAAAGTATAGGGGTCCTTATTTAGAGTAATAATACTCTGAAGGTGAAGAGAGAGAGAGAGAGAAATGAATAGGAAAGGCGGGGAGGTTAAACAAGCTTTGGCTAGGTTGGCTACCGCACACTTGGGGGAGGGGGAAAAGGAAAGAGATAAGAATAGTATGAAACATATGGGTAGACAGTCAGCTTGAAACTACACAACACGGTCTCGCGCTATTCATTCTCAAGCGCTCTTGAAGTCCGGTGGTTCTCAAGAAGCACGAAAGCTAAAGTGGACGAAAGGACAACTCGCCGCCGGCAGGAATCGAACCTGCAACTTTCAAATAACGCGTCTGATGTTCTACCGATTGAACGAATGCCGTGGTCGTCTTCCCATACACTTCATCGGGTACATCTTTCGATTCAAACTTGTGTGTGTTAGTCAGCGGAGCTTATAGCCATGACTTCTAGTGTGGAACACTCTTGCTTTTTGCTTGCCTATCTCGTTTCGAGCTGGCAACGGACCAGTAATCCCTCGCATATTGCCTGAAGGCACAAAGTCTGTCAGAACGAGACGCTCGCTGTGAATGAACGAAAAAACTTAAATTAAATGGCTCGTTTTTTGTTTGTTTGTTTGTTTGTTTGTTTGTTTTTGTTAGAGACAACATTATAATCACAACCTACAGACAATCAAGCTAAGGAAAGTATAGAGGATGTTATCTGTAGCAGTTATAAATATGGCCCCATCGGTAGAGCATCGGACGCGTTCTTCGAAGGTGGCACGTTCAGCCCCTGCCGGTGGCAAGTTGTCTCTTTGTCCACTTCACTTTCATTCCTTCTATATCACAAGTACTACAAATAACGTGCCCAATAGTTTTTGTGGCTTGATTTTGCGGTGGTTTTCATTACTAATGTGCTTTACAAATAAAAGGACTCCTTAAATCCCTATTGTTTCGTGCACGTAATCTGGGTTATATCCTATTCATAGTAGTGACTATACTGGTCGACTGTAGCACAATTTTTTATGGGGCCTACAGCGTCTCCTCCTTCAACTCCATACGATACCAAACTAATTATATTTTTCTTTCAATGCCTGATCTCCTCTCGAAATAGGAACGCACCGAAGAAGTGTTTGTTTTATGGCTACAATACAAAAATAAACAGAGCTACCCCTTTCTTCACTACCATGTGAATCAAAGCGAGAGATCGGCCAGAATAGCTCTATTCACATAACCGTTTCTAGTCGTAAAGTGTTTGACAGAGGCCATGGCATCACAAAAGTATGTTAAAAAGTTGACAAGCGGAGATCTCCTGGTTCACTCTGATAAAAAAGTAGGAGCCATTCGACTCTCTGAAGGTGATTTACATAGGTAGCCGATGGGCGCACTCCAAACTCTGGCTTCGTCGGCATTCTTGGTAAGCGCCATGCCCCTCCTGTGTTTTCGCAATGAGCGATCGGCCCATATACTTGCCACCCACGACAGCGCCAACGCAGCGCCTAGGCTCGGCTGACGCTGTGAAAGTACTGTTGCGTCCCGCTGCCAGTGACGTCTTCGAGGCGAGCGCGATGTCGCCGCCACTCAGTTCCGCGAACGCAGCGACTGTTGAGGCTGACCATTGTGTCGCGGGACGGTGCGCTGGCGCCACGGCTGGGCCCTGCGGAATGCGGCGGCGGTTTCGGGGAACGAAAGATTCGTCGCTGCTTCTTGGAGGGATGGGTCCACCCGGAACAACTGAGCATAGAGCTGAGGGGAAGTCGGGTTCCGGGTGGACGATTCACCCCCTTGATCCCCCCCTCTTACTGCGGGCCGCCCCTGCCTTTCGTGAAGTGGACTGATGGACCGAGATAGAGGGAGAGGGGCGGCAACGAGAGGGATAAAAAGGACGGAGGAGACGGCGGGCGCAGAAGGGGGAACAACGATGACCAGTTAACTTTTCTTTGAATGCAAATAAATCCTTTTTTTCAAGTTTCCTAAATGGACGTCCTGCTTTCATGACCTGCCTGATCTTGGTCATCCCACCCAATCTACCCCGACGACGCTACAAACTGGATGGCAGCGGTGGAATCAAGAAAAGGCATGCAGAAAACTGCGGACGGAAGATCGACTTCTGTGGATCCGGGATCAGCAGAACGAGACCTCGTGGCTCCGGGAGGCACAACCGTCGCAGTAACGGCATGAAGTTTTGGACGACTCCAGGAAACTAAGGACGAGCAGCAGAAGGCAGACCAGACGATCTGGGATCGGCGGTCCTGTGAACGTGGCTCTGGGAGACACGTCCTTCGCCAGCTCGAGGTTGGAAGTAGCTGCGGACGGAAGATCGACTTCTGCGGATCCGGGATCGGCAGAGCGAGACTTCGTGGCTCCGGGAGGCACAACCGTCGCAGTAACGACTACCGGAAACTAAGGACGAGCAGCAGAAGGCAGACCCGACGATCTGGGATCGGCGGACCTGGGAACGTGGCTCCGGGAGACACGGCCTTCGGCAGCTCGAGGTTAGGTGAGTGCTTGAGCGATAACGTTTTGCCGGACGATAAGAACAGGGTTCTATCGGGCAATTGGCTCTGAAGGGCCGCCACAAGTGTGCGGTGAATATTGCAGAAGTATTGGTTGGCTCTTGTGAAGATATGGATATCGGAGTGTTAAAGAAAGAAGAGCTGTTGCTGTTAGCAGTAGAGCTCAGCTTGGATATCAATAGCAGGTTAAGGAAGCCCGAAATTCGCAGTGCGATAATCGAAGGGGGTTTCGAGGAGGACGAGCTCAGCGAGGCCTGGGAAAAGATATGTGAGGAGAAGAAACAAAGGGAGGAAGAAAAGAGGGAAAGAGCGGAAGAGAAGGAAAGGCAGGAAAGGAGAGAACAAAGACAGGCCGAAATTGAGCTCGAGAGAATAAAGCTAGAGCAGGCGAGATTAGCACGCAGTGCAGATGCGGCGCCGCCGCATACTGAGAACCTGAAGATGACGAGTTTGCTTCAGCCGTACAAAACAGGCGAGGACATTGGTCTCTACCTGATTAATTTTGAACGGATCTGTGAGAAACATTCATTTCACCAGGACACCTGGCCAGAGCGGTTGCTTGCGTTGTTACCGGGTGAGGCCTCGCAGGTCGTGGCCAGACTGAGCGCAGCCGAGGCAGGCGTATACAGTTCAGTGAAGTCGACATTACTCGCAAAATACAGGCTCTCCACAGAGGAATTTCGGAGGAGATTTAGACGGGAAAGAAAGAAGCCTGGTGAAAGCTTTGTTGAGTTTGCGTGTAGCCTGAGTGATAATTTTTCAGAGTGGGTGAAAGGAGCAGGTGCGGATAACTTAAGTAAACTGAGGGATCTAATTTGTTTGGAGCAGTTTTATGACACCCTGCCGGATAACGTGCGCCTGTGGGTCAAGGATAGGCAGGAAGGTGTGTCTGTTAGGAGTGCAGCACAGCTTGCCGACGAGTACGTGGCCAGTCGAGGCTTCAGGACCCCGATCAACAGCGCACATCACTATCAAAGGCCTGCACCACGGCCCCAAGCTTACACTCGAGGACCGCAAAGCGCAACAAAAGAGCGAGAGGAAACTAATCAAAATTCGGCGCGTGCTGAAGGCAAGCTGAAAGAGCCGGAAAAGAACAGAAAGGAGGTCAGAAATCATTTAGAAGAGTTAGAGTCGCGAGCTAAGGCGCTATGTTTCAAGTGCAACGAAACAGGTCACTTTGCCCGAAACTGCTCAAAAGGTAGGCCAGTGTTTGCTTGCGTAAGCGATCACCCGAGTAACCTAGATCTTTTGAAACCTTACACGACAGATTTAATGGTTAATGACAAAAGGTGTAGGGTACTCAGAGACTCCGCGGCCACTATGGACGTAGTCCATCCGAACTACGTAAAAAGTGAAGACTACTTATCCGAATGCGCGTGGATAAGACAGGCCGTCAGCGAAGATTCAGTGTGTTTACCTATGGCAAAGGTACACATTCGGGGTCCTTTTGGAGCGATCGAGACAGTAGCAGCAGTCTCCCGTGGGCTACCAGAGGGCTACCCGTACCTTTTCTCGAACAGCTCGGAGTCACTACTCAACGACAGGGGGTGCACTTTTGCTGATGCCCAGGTCATGGCTTTGACGAGATCGAAAGCACGCGTATTGGCTCAGCAGCTGCGTTACGGGGAAGGGGAAGGTGCCAAAGCGAAAGAGTTAACAACTGAATCCGAAGAAGTTAAGCCCGACGAGGCACTTATCCCTATTCCTCCGACCGAAAATCCGGAAAATGGTCAGATTAAGAAGCCGATAATTGAGAAAAGAAAGAAACCTTCGAAAGGAAAAGATCATAGTTTGCAGGGGTCCGTGTTGGCCCCAATCTCGCACAGCTACGAGCGCATGCTAGGGGTTGACAGGGAAGCGTTACGGCTGTCTCAGAAAACTGACCCTAGTATAGCGGTTATGAACAACGGAAACAGTGAAGGTGTTTCGTCAAGAAACATCTCTTTCGAAGTGAGGAACGGTATCCTATATCGTAAATACCGAGATAGGCGAGGGCAGTGCTACGATCAATTGGTGGTGCCATCACCATACCGCAAGGACCTACTCAGTCTTTGTCACGATCACTCATGGGCAG
The DNA here is from genome assembly GCF_043290135.1 of Rhipicephalus microplus. Lineage (NCBI taxonomy): Eukaryota > Metazoa > Arthropoda > Arachnida > Ixodida > Ixodidae > Rhipicephalus > Rhipicephalus microplus. The sequence continues at coordinate 217,337,840 of NC_134710.1, read as the reverse complement.
GACACCTGGGCATAAATAAAACCAAGAAAAGATTGCTACAGGAATTTTATTGGCCGGGGTGTTTCAGGGCCGTGCAGAATTTCGTGAAGACTTGTGACGCTTGCCAGAGAGCCGGTAGGTCTAACGACAAATGGAAGGCCCCGATGGTAAAAGTGCCCATTATTTCTGAGCCCTTCCGCAGAGTTGTTGTAGATTTGGTGGGGCCGTTGCCGAAAACAAGTGCGGGGAACAGATACATTCTCACACTATTGTGTCCTGCAACGAAGTTCCCCGAGGCGGTGCCCTTACAGGAGGCAACTTCGGTCGAGGTAGTCGATGCGTTGCTTTCTATATTTTCGCGCCTCGGTTTCCCTGCCGAAATGCAATCGGATCAGGGAACCGTTTTCACGAGTGCTCTCACGACCATGTTTCTCGAGAAATGTGGCGTTAAAATTTTGCATAGCTCGGTTTACCACCCACAAAGCAACAGTGTGGAGAGATGGCATGCTACCCTAAAAAAAGTATTGAGAGCTGTTTGCCATGAAAGGAAGTGTGATTGGGATGGTTGTTTACCGGGCACGCTATTTGCGTTGCGCACAGTGCCACACGAGGGAACCGGGTTCGCACCGGCAGAGCTGGTGTATGGCCGGAATCTTCGAGGTCCGCTGAGGCTAGTCCGCGAACTGTGGGAGGATGATCGGGGGCCTAAATGTGTGATCGAGTATGTGTTGAACCTAATGCAAAGGTTACATAAGTGTCGTGAGATCGTGAAGGGCAACCTAGAGGCGAGGCGAGACGCTTCAAAGCGCTACTATGATAGAAATGCCAGGACGCGATCATTCAACCCGGGCGACAAAGTGATGATATTGAGGCCTAATCGCCAGAATAAACTGGAAGTCCACTGGGATGGACCTGCCGAGGTTATCAGTCGCCTTTCGGAAGTAAACTACACCGTGAGATTACCTGGAAGAAAACGCGAGGACAGGGTCTACCACGTAAACCTAATGAAGCCATTTTTAGAGCGAGCAGCAATTGTTAGCATCGCCATGAATGTTTCAGAAGAGGTTTCTCTAGAGGTACCTTGTTTTCCTGGGAACACGGGCCCTAGTGTAGAAGAGATAATCGCGTGTGCAGTTAACAAAGACGAGTTGGGTACAGCTAAAGTCGAGGATCTGAAGAGCCTTATTCAGGAATATCTGGAATGTTTTGGGGAAAGGCTCGGAAGGACTCATTTGGTACAACATGATATCGAGCTGACTACAGAGGTCCCTTTTAGCTCGAAGGCGTACCGCGTGTCTCCGCGACAGCTGGACTTAATGAAGGCGGAAGTTAAAAGGATGCTTCGCCTTGGCGTGATCAAAGAAGCATATAGTGACTATTGCTCCCCTTTGATGTTGGTCGAGGTGCCGGGGAAAGAACCACGGCCATGCGTCGATTATCGCAGGTTGAATGCGATCACAAAAGACCAGGTGTACCCGTTGCCTAACATAGAGGAAAGGGTGGAGCTGGTAAGCCGGGCTACCTTCATTTCAACCCTAGATTTAGTGAGAGGATATTGGCAGGTGCCCTTAACTGAACGAGCAAGTCGGTATGCAGCATTTGTAACACCCTTTGGCGTTTATCAGCCCGTCACCATGGCCTTTGGTTTGAAAAACGCACCCTTCTGTTTTTCAAGGTTAATGGATCGGGTGCTAGAAGGACTAGAAGAATTTGCGGTGCCATATCTAGACGACGTGGCCGTATTTTCTAATGATTGGGAGTCTCATTTGCAGCACACACGAACGGTGCTTGAAAGAATCAAAGGGGCGGGCCTGACTATTAAAGCCGAGAAGTGTCAGTTCGGCCAAGCCCGTGTCACGTATTTGGGACACGACATAGGGCAGGGAAAACGGGAACCAATGAAAGCCAAAGTAGCTGCGATAGTCAACTTCCCAAGACCCGTGAACAAAAGGGAGGTGCGAACATTTCTAGGAATGACAGGCTATTACCAGCACTACATTCCAAATTATTCGGAGCTCGCCAGCACGCTAACCGACAGCCTGCGAAAACCTGAACCGGAAGTGGTAACTTGGAGCACCGAGAGGGAGGAGGCCTTCCAAAACTTGAAGAAAGCTTTGTCTTCTCGGCCCGTGCTTGTCGCGCCAAACTTTAGCCGAGAATTCATTCTCCAATGCGACGCCAGCAACCGAGGTCTAGGTGTCGTCTTGGCCCAACTTAACGAGGGAGGTGAAGAGCATCCGGTGCTCTATCTCAGTCGGAAGCTGACTCCCCGAGAAGAGGCTTTCAGTGCCTCGGAGAAAGAATGTTTGTCCATTGTGTGGGCCATTCAAAAACTAGGATGCTATATTCAAGGCACAAAATTCACGGTCGAGACTGACCACTGCCCGCTTTCATGGCTGAAGCAAATGTCCAATAAAAACGGGAGGCTGTTGAGATGGAGCCTCATACTACAGGAGTATAACTTCGAGGTCAAATATAGAAAGGGGAACCAGAATAAGAACGCCGATGGACTGAGCCGTGGATTTTAGAGTCGAACACTGATTTTCTTGTTGCTGTTTCTTTTTTACTGATGTGTTTCTATCGCGGCTGAGGTCACGGCATTTAGATTTTTTTCCAAGGGCTGACCACCACAAAAAAAAAAAAAGAAAGAAAGAGAGGGCAATCATGGGGTAAAATTATGGCAGTTTTGGCGTCCGGTGGGCGTGTCGCTCGGGCACGCCGACCAGAGTGTGTGTGCTTGTGTTGTGTATCCCTGGAACAGGGTTATTGGTGATGCGAGTGCTGAGGCCCAGAGAGGCCGAGTGTTTGCACATGTCGTCTCGACGCTTCAGGTGACCCGACAGTTGGCCACCCTCGAGTCGAGTCTTTCGGCGGCGGAGGAGTCTGTTGCGTCCCGCTGCCAGTGACGTCTTCGAGGCGAGCGCGATGTCGCCGCCACTCAGTTCCGCGAACGCAGCGACTGTTGAGGCTGACCATTGTGTCGCGGGACGGTGCGCTGGCGCCACGGCTGGGCCCTGCGGAATGCGGCGGCGGTTTCGGGGAACGAAAGATTCGTCGCTGCTTCTTGGAGGGATGGGTCCACCCGGAACAACTGAGCATAGAGCTGAGGGGAAGTCGGGTTCCGGGTGGACGATTCACCCCCTTGATCCCCCCCTCTTACTGCGGGCCGCCCCTGCCTTTCGTGAAGTGGACTGATGGACCGAGATAGAGGGAGAGGGGCGGCAACGAGAGGGATAAAAAGGACGGAGGAGACGGCGGGCGCAGAAGGGGGAACAACGATGACCAGTTAACTTTTCTTTGAATGCAAATAAATCCTTTTTTTCAAGTTTCCTAAATGGACGTCCTGCTTTCATGACCTGCCTGATCTTGGTCATCCCACCCAATCTACCCCGACGACGCTACAGTACAAAAGGCGCACCGCTCCACTTAAAAAAGTCGTAAACCACCCCCAGGACACGGCAAAAAAATATATCCTGCAAAAAAGCAGACGTTGCTACGAACAGCTCAGCTAAATCTTACAGTCATGCGTGACAAGTCATGCTCTAGAGGCGGAGTGCGAAGTTGCCGATTTCTCAGGCGCCCTCTCTTCATACAGAGACCTATGCTCACTTAATATAGATAGCTGTCAACGCCTGTTGTTTGGCGTAACACAACAGGTAGTATGTTATTAGTTAATATAGCCCTCATAAATGAAGAGTGGCGTTTGCATATGCATAGGATACGCTTCTTGCCACGGGTTTCCGCCACGGGCCAGCGTTGTACTTTATATAGAGTCTGCTAAAATTAAGCAGTAGTCACGTACACTATTACGCACTCGATTCAAAATGGAAGTGAGCGATCTCGTTTCATCCACTGAGGCGTACAAAGGTAATAATTATTCTCCATGCCCCCCGCCCCCCCTCCACGCGTAATCCCTGTGGAGCTTTCAGCATGCTAGTCGGCACGAGCACTCTGCAATCGATTCTTGAGGCTGCAATCTTTCATACTCCGGTCATTTGATGATTATATGGAAAAGTGGTTCTGGACACCTTTAGAGAGAGAGAGAGAGAGAAATAGATAAAAGGAAAAAACAGGGAGGTGGACACCTATACGTTTTCTGCACAGCCTCCTGGGTTAAACAACTCGCTGCACCGGCTGGACTGCCTCCACAATTAACCAACCATTGACCCACCGACAACATCAATTCATCACGTCACTGTGTGATTTGATATGTGGGGTTTAACGTCCCAAAACCACTATATGATTATGAGAGACGCCGTAGTGGAGGGCTCCGGATATTTCGACCACCTGGGGTTCTTTAACGTGCACCCAAATCTGAGCACACGGGCCTACAACATTTCCGCCTCCATCGGAAATGCAGCCGCCGCAGCTGGGATTCGATCCTGCGACCTGCGGGTCCGCAGCCGAGTACCTTAGCCACTAGACTACCACGGTGGGGCACACTCACTGTGTGACGTCATCAGTTTTTTCGAAGGTGGTTACTTAGTTTTCCCCTCTTCCTTTTTTTTTTTTTTTTTTGACGGACGTCACAAATGAAGCAAGACTTCCATTCAGAGCTTCGATAAAACACGTGTAGCAGCTACCTTGCCTACGATATGCGCCAATCAACTGTGCACTTCACTATGGACTCTATTCACAGTGTAATTTAAGATAACTTGGTGTAACTAAGGCAGTCGGTATCTTTTTAACGCGGCATCATTAAAGAGCTCGTTTGGCAGCAATTCTGGTGTCGGCAGTTGTGAGCGAAAAATCATCATTTTTCACGTGCCCGACAATTGAGAAAAATGCAAATGAAATAATTTGCGAGAAATTCCCGTTCGGAATGAGGATCGAACCTGCGTCGTTCTGGTGATAAGCGGGTGTTCTACCACTAACCCATGCGTCTGCATGCTTACGAATACAGTGAAAATTACTTCGTCTGTTGAAAATGCAGTGAAAGTAACTCGTGGTTTACAAACACACGCGACGTGTACATGCTTCACAACACTACATGAACTTTTGCAGCAATAATGCGTGGTACAAGCGTACATCGCCATATGGTGTCAGAACATGCGATTGTTATAACGACTCGATAGTGTAAAGCCGGTGATCCACTACAAAAGGCAAACACGTTACTGTGAATATACCCATAAGGCCACGTAGTGGATGCAAAGCAAGTTCGAAAAGATTTCATGCGCTAAGTGTTTGAAGTACGCACTCAGGATATCGCTATCACCTTCAACTTTTAAAGGAGAAACTCCAGAGCCCCCCCCCCCTTTTTTTCTCATTATTCGCAACAGAGCCTAAATTAATCGTGGATTATTATTTGCAATAACAGCACGTCGGAAAGTAAGCTAGATGACAACGCATAAGACAACACTTGATGTTATGTTACGTTCCTTTTGCAAACTGCTGGAGCAGCATTCCTTAATTGTTATTTCAAGAAGGCTGCAAACCTATTATTGTGAAAAGGGTGAAACGGCTCTTCAAGTTGCCCCAGGGACAAGTCACGAAGCCGGAGTACTGATCGTTCATATATACACTGAAAATATTTTGCGACATTGCATAGTTAAGTGCAACTGATGTTTAACAATAGCTAGAAACTTTCGCAGGGTTTCCTATCTTGTTATTGTATGTGGCTTTCATAGAAAGGGAGGGGCAGGCGGGGTAATATTCGAATCGCCATATGACTGCGACGCAAGCAAGCGCGAAGCTCATTCTGTTTATCGATGTTACCGGGACGCTGCGATAAGGAGGTGGACTGACCGACGAAAGAGCCAGCAATGCGGAGGCATGTACACACACGGCGCACGTCATCATTTCTTGCCACCAGCTTTTGTCTTTGCTATGGCGCCGTTCGACCTTATCGTGTGTCCACCATCAGAGACGCCGATTAGCCGGCGCAGGATAGGATGATGCCATGACGTAAGACAGGGGACAACCAAGGACGTATACACTCACGTGGGTGTGAGTCGACGTGCATGGTCCCCACGACAAGGTCGATTGGCGCCAGCTCACGCCAAATATCTTACGAACTGCTCGCTGCGTCACTAGGCTTGGTACGCTACGAAAGAAATATATTGAGTCTGTATTGAGCTCAGTTCCCCTGTTCACGTTCTAAATAATAATTCTAGAGTTTTGCAACCCGAAACCATGGCGTGATAAAGAGAGATGCAGTGGTGGAGGGCTCAGCAAATTTCAGCCGCCTCAAGTTCTTCAACGTGCACACGGGCCTCCAGCATTTTGCCTCCATCGACATGCAGCCACCACAGCCGGGATTCGGTCCTGCTAATCAGAAGCCAAGCACTATAACCATTATGCCACCGTGACTGGCTGTTTGTGTTGTTGGGCAGCATGTAATGTATTTCTTGCCCGACATGAATATCACCACAGCGGGGCCTGTGGCGACATTCACGTCCAATATCCTTACTTTCTAGAAAAACACCGGGGGAACTGGAATGGTTGAAAGAAGTGTGTATTTCATTAGTAATTTAATTAAATAAATAAACTTTCATGCGACGGTGTGTAGATTCACGTGCCGAAACCACTATTTTATGCCTTGCTTTTACAAGCAGGTGACTTAGCCATGTCGAAAATGAGTGAGCTAATTTCATCTGTTACACTGTGGGGTGTCAAGAAACTTCCATATCTCCGTGAAGAAACTCTAAAGGATATTTATGAATACATCAACGTGATAACTAGTGAGCACTGTACTTCCTATTCCACAGTTACAAAATCATGTGCACTAATTCAACGAGGCATATTTAGAACCAAAAATGCAACACAGTTCGTGAGTGTTTCGAATGATTCGGCTTCTTGAGTTGGTCGCATTCATGACATGACACTCGGACACCAGCAAATATTTCCTAAAGCTCATTGCTGATGTGCTAAAAATATGCAGGGTTGCAGTGATAATTCAAGAGCAGGCGGAAATGCAAAGGGGCTTGTGAAATAGGTCTTCATACATTTGAACCGCAATATCAAGTGTCATCGTATGAAACGCTTGATTCATTTTAGAGCACCTTGAGCAACCTGACGACGACTTCTTCCACTATTTCGTCACTTAGGATTAAATCTGGCTGCATCGATGTCATACTTGAGCAACGCAGAATTTCCAAGAGCAGTGCTTGAGTTCTTTCTGATCCAGATTAAGGCATATATTGGAACAATATTTCGTTAGACGAAGTAAATAAACATCCTGCAAATCCCACGTTCCATGGGAATCGATGTCCTGCGAAGCATGGTAAGAGAAGGTGACTAATTTTTTGGTCGAGTGAAAAGCGAAAGGTAGCGAAATGACGCTAACCATATGTTCAAATGTTATATACGCACAGACATGTATGTTGAACAGTCGCATATGTTTCATATGACCAGTTGTGTACAGTTGAGTAACGATGCCAAGAGGCACATGGGTATTACCAACACCAGAAGCGGTAAGCTGAAATGTAGCGCTTGTGCTTGCGAGGATGGTAGCCCTTGCTAGTGCTACATAGACAAATTTCAGTGGATGGTGTTTAAGTATAATTGATGCTAACCTGGCATGGCTTCTGTATCACTGGAGTACATATGTATAGCTTATAAAATTAGATAAGTGGCACTGCAATCACGAATGACATTTAACCAATAAGTATGCCTGCATAGGTGTTTTTTTTTTTTTTCAAAGAAGTTCCGAGGCCTGGGGTGGCTTTGTAGTAAAATACTTTATTTCCACCAAGAATGCTTGGGTTCAATTCCAGCTGGGACCATAACACATATTCTTTGAACTCGTCGGGCCAACGCTGCAGGTGTCGGTTTGTCTTAACAGCCTCACATTTCAGTTACCAACGTCTCTTCTAGCCGTTTCTCCATAGATATAAACTGTCGAACACCTGTGGTGCATACCTACGTACGCGGCCCATGGTAAACGAGTATGTGCCACACATGTCTGGAGGAAATATCTTCACGTCGTAAGCGATGGGATTTTCCCTTTATTCATGTCATCACCAGACATTCATAATCGTCGAAACCTCTTAGCCTCCCATACTATATTTGGTCAACCCAATGTTAAGGAGAATATCCCAAGCACCCAGGCGTAGTTAGAGATAGATAGATAGATAGATAGATAGATAGATAGATAGATAGATAGATAGATAGATAGATAGATAGATAGATAGATAGATAGATAGATAGATAGATAGATAGATAGATAGATAGATAGATAGATAGATAGATAGATAGATAGATAGATAGATAGATAGATAGATAGATAGATAGATAGATAGATAGATAGATAGATAGATAGATAGATAGATAGATAGATTAGATAGATAGATAGATAGATAGATAGATAGATAGATAGATAGATAGATAGATAGATAGATAGATAGATAGATAGATAGATAGATAGATAGATAGATAGATAGATAGATAGATAGATAGATAGATAGATAGATAGATTACGTATAGTGACAAAGCACGCTATCCTAGACTGCATGGCTACTGGAATACGCACATGTACAGAATGAAAATGCAGTCTTCACAGAACAGCTTACAGTGGAAAACCGCACTGATCAGTGGAGATCTGCAAGAACAACTCTATGCGGTTTGATCATCCAGCGAGCTCGAGAGGTGGCTGGAGACAAGGTTCCTCCGCCACCCCTGCGCGTCATATAGGCCTCAATCCGCTCCATGGTTTCGTCAGACGTGGGAACTCAGATATATACCAGACCTTCAGTTTACAATGTATGCGGATGACATCACCTTCCGGGGCCGGAAGGGGTTCCCCATCAGAAATACAACTCACGCTACAATTGGCCATTGACACCACTGCTCGATACCTTGAAGAAAGAGGGCTCACTCTATCCTGTGTCAAATCTGAGTTTATCGTCGTCACAAACGGGAAGCTTCCAAACGCTCAGGAAGACCGGCAACTCGTTACACTCTCCATACAGAATGACCCTATTGCCAGGAAGCCTTGCATAAAAGTGCTAGGCTTCTGGTTACAATATTACGGCAAATCAAAGGAGTGGCTTCGACATGCTATACAACAGTTGTAGCAAGTACACCGTCTTTTGAAACGTACAATGCGAAAGTTGAGAGGTATCAAATAACACCAGCTCAGGCGCATGATCTTAGCTTTAGTCATTCCCTGAGTCATGTATCAACTTCCATATATTGTCATTACCAAGGCCCGAAAATCGAAGCTCGAGACCCTGCTTCATCTGATTTCTCGCTCGATACTGGGTACCCCTCATTATGCAAAATCTGACAGGGTTCAAGGAACGGCGATCCTTCGAAACCTCGACGAGTTGGCTCAAATCCACCGCGAAGCACAATCCACGCGCCTCAAACATTCCGCACAAGGATACGCCCTGCTTCGTGAATTAGGCTACAACATATCTCCACATGTTGCATTTGAAGCAACTCGGCCCCCATGTGTGACGCTTGACCAAATCACCGTCGAACCAGTACCACGGCACATGGACCGAGATACCCAAACAGGACGACGCGAATCACGAGTGCAACATCTTCAAGAAACTTCAGGAGAGTGGATCTTGCACACGGATGCATTTCTGTCTCACAACGGCGAGGGCTTTTGAGCGGGAATAGCTTCCGACGGACTACCACTGTCATGGGGCTTCCATTACAACATTAGTACGACATCGCATTGCAGAAATCACGGCCATGGTAGAAGCAGTTACCATGCCAACCCAAATTCCCGTAATTTACTGATACGCATAGATAGCCGAGCAGCCTGTTAAGCCCCCGTGACAGGTGATATTCCAGGCGCGCATTACAGCAAACTTACGAAGAACTTAGCTGACCACCTTTCGTTACGTGTTCGTATACATATGATACCTGGTCACTTGGGGATTCCGCGTAAATCTCCCAGGCCCTCCACTGTGGTGGTTGGATTCACTGAAGCACACTGAATCACTTGTTATGACACGTCTAGACAGGCACGAAAGATTAGATGAGATGCACAACAATCGCTGGGTTTATCCCAAACTTCATTACTCCATTACGAGACGTGAGGCAACCCTGATAAGGCGTGCCCAAACTCACTCTTTAACGACACCCCCATTCAGCACTACATACAAGACAAGGACGGGTCTCATGCTTGCATGGCCTGCGGTGGTTTCCCGGATGACGCTCACGTTCTGTGAGACTGTTTGGGTGGTCGCGCAGCCATGGGCGAGAGCTTCCAGTCCATACCTATAAACCTAAGACCTGTGACCCTGGAAGAGTGGCTGTCGGACTCCTCCCCAGACATCATGAAGACACTGCTCAACATTGGAAACTCCTATACCCCTGCCTGATGGATAGGCCTTTTTTTTTTTTGTTTAGTGGACCCGGACTGGGGTTGGTTTATTGTAATAAAATTGCTCTCTTTCTCTCTCTCTCTCTCAATAAAGCTGTTTCACTCGTAGCACAAATGTGTGATCTGTACTCGTCCCAGTCATGGTAAGTCACAGTCGTCCACGCCCGGCTGATCAAAAGTCAAAAATAGCCCGGCGATCAAAGTAAGCCGCTGGTTTTTCTCGTAAACTTGTTCAATGCGAAGCATATATCAGCGAACTGCAGGCACCTCAACCGTTTTTGTCTATCTATCTATCTATCTATCTATCTATCTATCTATCTATATATCTATCTGTCTGTCTATCTACCTATCCATTTATCTATCTATCTATCTATCTGTCTATCTATCTATCCATTTATCTATCTATCTATCTATCTATCTATCTATCTATCTATCTATCTATCTATCTTGACGCCTACGGCATTTAGCTCTCCTGGCCGTTTCGATAATGGGATATATACTAATATTGGTATGACATAACATGACTGTATGACCAGCATAAGTGACAAGCCATAACATGAAATTATGACGTTGAGACGTCCCCCGCTACGCCACCGATCGCCAAAGAGAGGGAAGAACACTCAACCCTTTTTATATCCGGTTCCCTCTTGGCTACGTGTCTCAATCACTTTCCACATACAGGGATTCGTGCTGGGGCCGGGAAGTAAGAGACGCTAAGACCTGTTCCTGTTTACTGATTCATTTAATTTATTATTAACTTATAACATCGTATACCGCGTACATCAACCACTACACAAAATTATAACACATGATTTAAACACTCGCGACGTTCGACATAGGGCAGGCACATAAAGAAAGTAACTGTAACGATACAAGGGTATGCATATAAAAAAAACACACGACGACACAAATGATAAAGTCATTAATTAACAAAACCGCGCAATGTCTCAATATGCCGTATCCCTTCCCGCAAAGCTCGTTTAAGTAAAGGAGGTGAAGTTCGTCTCACGAATGGTCCATGTGGTCAGTCTTCACCGTCTTCGTCGTCTTCGTTGTCTCTCTCGGTGATTTCCATCTTAATCTTCTTTCATAACGTTCCGCAATCACTCGTTTCCTCGTTTCCCATCTCTAACTTTCATTCCTCGTCATATCATCTCTGCCTCAGTCATCATCTCATCGACCCTCATTGCTATCTCTTCACACCGTTATCTTCCTTTTCCATTCCGTCTCTCTACCATCTCGAGCTCATCGCATCGTATCTCCGACTCTCTTCGCATCGTCTCTGTGACCCCTCGTATCGTCTCGTAGTCCCTTTTCGTAGGACCCGACTCCGCCCTACCGAGGCACCAAACCAGTCGCCACTCCACGCGGCATATTTCTCTGTCAGTCGGTGTGTGTCATCTTCGACGGCCGCTCCCGCGGCCCGCACCAGTAGAAAACCCTCTCCCAAACAAAGCCGAGCAAGTAAAAATGTATAAACTCAAGCCTCAGGGAGCGTGATGGGCAAGCCGTCCGAAGACACTTTAATTACGGGCAAACAATGGTCCCGATGCTTCCGGTAGTTGGTGAGCCGATGTCCAGACCAAGTCTCAACATTTGCATGTAGCTCGGTGTCTCCCGCGAAATTTTCCGTAGCCGCCGCTTCTTCGTCATTCACCGCCGCGGGCGGCCATCCGCGGAGAACGCAGTAATGAGCCCTGGAGCCACGGAGGCTGACGGAAAGTCTTACTGGACCCGGCACAAGCGCCGCGGTAGCGTCGCATTCCCCGAACCAACAAAAGGCGCATTGCTGCTCCCCCATGCCACAAATCTGAAGGGTGCGCGCCGATTATCTCCACCGTACCCTGTCACACGGTCTGTAGACGACAAGGCGCCACCCGATCCTCGTGTTTGCGCGGGGGAGCCCGTGAGAATAGTAGAAATAATCATTCTGTTACTTCACTCCGGAATGCCCATTCGTTACACCGAAGGTTTTCTTTTCTTTTTTTATGCGTGGGTTTGAGAAACGAGCGAAAACATCCTGAAAGGTCCGCGGTTCAGTCCGTGTTTGCGGGGACGTCACAACGTGTTTGTCATGAATGTCATATGGTATTCATGCCATAATCTTGCTGCTCTTGCGGTGGTTTCGTTCACATGACATATTGCCAAACTGGTATTGTATGACATGACTGCATTGCGTACATAAGTGACAGACCCTAACGTAGAAATCACATACATGTCGTGTAAGCGCATACCAAGTTTAGTATTACGTGACGTGAATAGATGACGAAGGTAAATAGCACGTCCACACATGATAATTAGGACATGCGCGTCATATAAAACATGACTACATGCTACGCTCACAGCGTGCTCGCGACTGTTTCGCCAGCTTCACATATATACCAAATTAGGTATTACGTGACCTGAATGGACGACAAACACAAATGCGAGGCGCAAACACGATAATCATGACATGGAAGCCATGTACGGCATAATTTACGTCCGCCTCATAACGCTGTGTTGATTTTAATGTGACATACCAACCATCTTCATTCTTGCTTCGCATATCGCCGGTTTTCACTGTACGCGGTATCCGCCATTTTTTTTTGGGGGGGGGGGGGAGGCTTATTTGTATTTCCCCACCAAACATAGTTAATTTAGTGATCATCACGTTTACCAATAGTGCGTTTGTCAATGACTTTGATTAGTTGAGTTTTGAAGTAATTGTGGGAATCAACAAGTAACTTCAATAATGCACTAGCAAACGTGCATTTAACCAACGCCTCCTTTATTTCATTCAATGCCAGTGCAACCGCGCGCTCTTCAACGGGAACCGTCGGTCTTAGTTCAAAGAGTGGCCGTGATGCGACGCCACAGGAGGGGTAGGTCAGCTTGCATCACACGTGCTTCCGAGCGCTTTCCCACGGAAACGCGATAGACGTTTGTCCCTCTCCGGTATCACAGGTCCGTCAGGTTTGTTCATTCGTGCTCCTTCTTTGTGGCTCGAATCAATGCCGCCGCTACGTCACAGCGCTACATATGCAGCGGCGTCACCAACGCGTTCACATTGGTTGTCTGCATAGCACCACAAACGATGACACGCTATCTCAAAACACCGTATCACTTGCAGAGTCAGCGTGACCGCCAACATTGTGATAACTAGGAATGCAAGACGCCACCCCTCGGATCTATAGACAACGGAACAAAAAATTACTTTATATTATTCCCGTTGTGAAGCACTGCATGAAGGTCTCTCTTCCTCGTCACCGCAGTAATTTTTTCCACTTTTATTCGTATTTAAGTGACATCTTTATTATATTTTAAAATATTGTCGTGAACGGGAACATTCACTAAGCTTGCACTTCTTTTGGTCTTATTTTGTGATTTTTATTTGTTTGTTAGCCTGAAAGCATCTGGCAACTCGGCAGCGAATTCAAAGGACATATGCTCATTATCGAATTATTGTCTTTGAATCAATTCAGAACAGAGCCACCCGTTGCATTTCCAGAATACATTGCAATAGGATGGAAAGGTGGGCTAATTGGTAATTCATGCTGGTTCAGCGAACTGTGAGCGCGGGAGGAGAACACAGACACGAAGCAAAGAGGAGGCACACAGCACGAGCGCCCGTGCTGTGTGCCTCCTCTTTGCTTCGTGTCTGTGTTCACCCCCGCGCTCCCAGTTCGCTGAACCATCATTTCCAGAATACACTGCCAGTGTGACTTAGCTTAAACTCGATCATTCACTGCAACCATTATATGTTCGTCGTCAAGTGTCCCTGTTATGTGTATTTCATAAGTACGTCTACAGTAACAAAACATAATCGCTACAATTTGAACACCCCCACTTCACATTACGCAGGTACGTAATCATCTCAGCTTCACCCGCACCTTTGGTAACACAAACGCGTTTAACACATCACCACTACCACAAGCCATCCGTATGTGGTATGATTTTCCAATGATATCGCATCTGACAGTAACACTAACACGTTTGGACACAGTTTAGATACACTTTCGCGATATTAGCCCTGATAACGAACACTGGTGCCTCGGCACTTGGGGGGATGAAGTGACGTCATGGCAAGGATTCGCTTGCTTCGCGACCGAGTATCGCCTTTTTCTGCGCCCGCTGTGTGCCCGCTCTTATGCGATATGATGGTGAAAACTGCCGATTGCTGCCATGCAAATCTACCTAAGTAAAAGCAGGCTGTTTACACTGCTAACGAAAGTTGAGTGAGCTGCAGGAAATTGCGATAATCTGATGGGCAAACTCCCGTATGAACGGGAGAGTCACTGTGGAAGCCGTTGTGCATTAGAGCAAGACCTTTGTTGTTTTGACCGCTAACGCCAAGAAATCAGCGCTAAAATGCTTCACGCTGACGATTATGACTTCATTACAACTTGGCGTACACTCCGAGGTTGGGTCTCGAAGAACATGTCTCGAAGAATTACAAATAAAATTAGAATGTTTTCGAATTCATTAAGTACATGGCGGTTTTTTATGCAGATTATTCGGATAATTTGACAGAGTTGCTCTTTTCGCTGAAAAAAAGAAACGTTAGATGAATCTCCCACAAATATCTTTTAATACATCTTTTATTATATCCAGAATGTTGAACAAAATTACATGGTCACACACAACGTTCAGGGCAAATGCCTAGATGTTAGTGTACCCAAAGTAATTATTTCTTCTAAACAGCTCACCCGGAATTATGTGGCCATATATTCTCATTTGCATGAACTGCTGGTACGATAAAATGTCGCGCCGTTTGCAAAGCAAATGATTGAGATTTTAAATGAGCGATTTTAAATGAAACCATTTTATGGTTCTCTAAGCAATGGGGTCCACGTAATAATTAAACGGTATTCGCCTCTATAAGTCAGCGTCTGGTCTCGTACGTCTTATTCACATACATGTTAATAAAAGTCGGGTGTAATCAAATGGAAGTAAAATAATTTACTAGTAGACTATCTAAGCCGGTATACTTACGAATGCAACAGAGTCGTTGCTACGATGCTTCAATCAACCTAAACTCGTTCTTCAGTTAGATGAAGCACCAAAATTACAGCGAGGAAAGCCTGAAACTACTCGAGTAAGCGAGTAGATAATAAAAACAAATGCAACCGCTACAGTGGCATTCTCGGCCAAGTGCTTTATAGGTACTTTGAGGGCCTCGATACCGCATGGGTTTTTGCAACTGTGCGTAGAACTCGGTACACAGGCAAAGAAAAAAAAAGCTGACCGTGGCCTGACAGGCGCATCTGTAAAGCTGACCGTGGTCTGACAGGCGCATCTGTCCGATACAAAAACTTTTGGAAGTGATAACGTCATATCTTTGAAAGGAATCGTTCGTGAAGACAGAAACCTATTAATGTATATATGCTGTCTTGTGTGTAAATACCATGACTTGAATGCGGGACGTCCTGTAGAATTACTCTGTATCTAAGTACAAACGTATGCTTGCTTAGACAAACATATGCTTGAGAATCGAACACATCCTCGAGTTTAGCAGCGTCACATCACAAACCTGATCAAAGTGCGTACCGTAGAGCGCGGTAACCGTAGGCGTTTGTACTGAACAAAATTTTTTGTCGGTTTACTTGAAGAATTATTGATGCTGTTTTCGGCATTCATCTGAAGCTCGAGTCAAGCGAAAAGCGATCGCAAATAGCGCAACAGCGCACGATGCGAGTGCATGTTATCTATAGGCACGCCACGGCTAGCCATGGCAGCCGTCGAAGCATACTTGCCGTGACGTCATCCAGCAATCCCGCCAGGCGGCGGCACTCCAACTTCTCGGGGCTAATAGAGTCGACAGTTCGTAAATGTGAAACATTCCTTTGTGTACTGCAAGTGCTTTTGGCTTCTATCTGCGTATATATCTATCTACCTAGCCGCTTACGTCTGTGTGCTCTTCACTCCCTTAACTTAGGGTATACACTAAAACTAGTACGGGAGTGTAAGATGGTTTGACGAATAAGAGTCGTTGGTCAGGACATGAATTATGTCAAAATCTTGTCCCGTACGTCGTCAAACACTTTTCAAAAAACAGTGGCACATACCTGGGGGCGGGTATGTGCTACTGCAGTATGCGGGTATGTGCAGCAGGTGATAGACATTTCATATCTATTTCGGAACGGCGAGAACATACACGGATAACTTTAACGCTTGAGCGTCAAGAAAAAACTTACATAGGCAGCGTTGACCGGACGAGTGCCAAGAATAAATGTCAGTGTCCCAACAGGAATCAAACCCTAGCATTTTGCGTGGTAATCAAGAATTCCACCACAGAGCCACGCCGGATAAGCACTTTGCAAATAGACCCTAATGTTCGTAAAACGTCAATTCTGGTTGCAGTAATGGCTATCAAATTTTATAAACATTAAATACGTACTTATTATACCGCGGTCATTTCGAGTTAACATCAATTGTATAGGTGCAGTCCGATGAGGTTGATTGGCGTAGCAGTGCCCAGGGCTATGCCATCTTCGCGAGCACCAACGCTTCATATGAGCTTACCGCTTTTGGCGTTGCTAACATCCATGCTGCTGTTGGCATCGTTACGCAACTGCAAACAACTGCTAATATTAAACATATGCGCTGTGAAGCGTTTGCGTGTGCGTAGAATTGTACATATATATTGAGCGCCACTTCATAACGTCTCACTCAATAAAAAAATAAAACATATTAACCTTGTTGATTCCCAAGGTACGCGTGGGATCTGCCGATTTTTTTTTCTTTATTGCTTGACTTTCAAGCTATTTTATAGGGTGAAGTGTTGCGCGTTCTTTTGATTAACGTACTGTAATCTGCTCTTTGTGAACTGTTCAGTTACGATCACTCAATGCATTTTAAGTTTGTTATGAAGTATTTCGCTGTTATTATTTATTGGCGTGTATTGTAGCGTTGTTTTCTTAGTATATATATATATATATATATATATATATATATATATATATATATATATATATATATATATATATATATATATATATATATATATATATATATATATATATATATATATATATATATATATATATATATATATATATATATATGTGTGTGTGTGTGTGTGTGTGTGTGTGTGACGTATGAAACGACGATGGTTGGTAGAGGCAGAGAAGGAAGAAGTGCAGAATGGAATAAACATGGCGTATGAGCCAAGCCACGTCGCCCATTCTTCATAAAGGCATATATATATATATATATATATATATATATATATATATATATATATATATATATATATATATATATATATATATATATATATATATATATATATATATATATATATATATATATATATATATATATATTCAGCCACAGAGGCGTGCCAGGTCTCGATACCTCTGGAAAAATATCCCATGCAGGCGTAACGTTGGTGAAACGTCAATTATGGTTGCAGCGCTGGGCTACTTAATTTTGTAAACATTAGGTCTAACTCCTATGATACAGCCGTCACGTCGCTGTCTACTGAAGTTGGTTTGCGTAGCAATATCCAGCGTTACCATCCTCGCAAGTAGCGATATCACCTGACGGGTGTTGGTAATACCCTTGTTGCTCTTGGCATAGTTGCGCAACTGTACACAACTTGTTATATAAAACATGTGCGACTGTTCAATATGTGTCTGCGCATACATCATTTATACATATATTCAGCGTCATTTCGTAACGTCTTGCTATAGATAAAACAAGTTGCACTATAAAGAGAGTTCCACCATTCATCCACCTCAGTCACCTTCTCTCCACATGCTTTGCATAACACCGATGGTACGGGGGACCTGCTGAATTTTGTGTGTGTGAGGCTTTTCACACTAACACGTTCACTCCAAATGAAACTATGCTGATAATTTTGCACCATTTGTATTGTGCATAAATACGCGATTAAACACAGAGCGGGAACAGAATGGGAACATTTTTTTTTCGTAGGGACTCGTTTTTTTTTTCGTTATACAACCGTATAATGATAGTAATTGTTGGGGTTTCCCGTCCCAAAAACCACCATATGAATATTAGAGACGCTGTAGTGGAAGACTCCGGAAATTTTGATAGCCTTGGGTTCTTTAACGTGCACCCAAATCTCAGCACACGGCCCTGAATCATTTTCGTCTCCGTCGAAAATGCGGCCGCCGTGGTTGGGATTCGATCCCGCGTCCTAGCATATTGAAGACAAGCTCAAGTTTGCACAGCGCCGTTCGCCGCCCTAGCGGAGAGAGGGCAAAGTTTCGGTCGCTTAGACTGGTCGCACTTGCGTGGCTTTCCCATTGCGCGAACAGAAAACGTGTTCCTTGGGGCTTTTATCTCGCATTTTGTGTGCTATGGGCGCGGCTACTTTATCATTCTCGTAAGCAGGCACGCACTCCTACTGCATTGTGAGCTGCTACAAAAGTTTGAAATTGATGAAGACCTGAAAACTGTCCTTGAACTTCTGCCGTCTCTAAAGCAAGCAGTACGAGGAGCAATGGATTGATGACTGATATATGAAGTTTAACGTCCCAAAATCACCATATAATTATGAGAGACGCCGTAGTGGAGAGCTCCAAAAATTTCGACCACCTGGGGTTCTTTAACGTGCACCAAAATCTGAGCACACGGGCTACAACATTTCCGCCTCCATCGGAAATGCAGCCGAGATTTCAAGCCGCGACCTGCGGGTCAGCAGCCGAGTACCTCAGCCACTAGACCACCACAGCAGCAATGGCGTCAAGAGTGGATTATGGCAGTTCATTGATAATCCGCGGTCTAGTCCCTTAGAAGAACTTTTTGTCGTGCACAGTATCACCAACTATTAACAGGGCTAATCATGATGGCCGGACTCATATGAAAAGAAATTACGTTTGTAAACTGAAGCTACAGCAAATAGACAACCACTGTATATTTCGAGATGGAGCACTGGCTTTCCTAGACAACCATTTGTAATGCGACAGCGGCGGAGCTTGCTAGTTTAATGCACTACAGTTAAACTATCGTACCGTGAGCCCCGCAAGTGTTTTATTCAGCTGATAACTGTAGACTTCTCGTAGTTGCTCAGTGCAAGTAGATTTATGCTGCGTGTTCACGCTGAGCGTTTATACGGACATGTCTTGCAAGCAACATCCACCAATAAGTTAGCAGGATGATACTAGGATTGAAGTCAGGAGTTCGATCCCGAAAAACTCCAGCTGCATTTCCATGGGAGCGAAATGTTGTAACACTATGCTTAGATTTAGCTGCAAAAATGGCAGAGAGGTGTGTTGGTTTTGCATATTTCAAGCGTACAATCGGATGACGCTCAATGTAAGCAGAAGTGGCGCTTGGTGTGTGCTCACCGTCTGTCCGTTGTCGTGGTTGCGTCCTACACCTCAATTAGATTTAGGGGCACGTTAGAAAACCCCAGGTGGCCGGAATTAATCTTGAGTCTCACATCATATCATGCCTCCTAATGATAATACGGTTTTGGCCCCGTAAAATATAATATCCTTGCTTGCACCTGATCCGCGGGTGATTTACAGCTGCCGCTGTGAAAACGACCTAAAAAACCAAGGCGGCACTAAAATTTTCGATGGTTTCGCGAAATTAGATGCTGTTATCGGGAGCAAATCACGGCGTAACCAAAAATGTGCTTGATCCTAGTGAGTATTGTAAAATCGAGTCATCTCCACCACGTGAAAGCCCTTTCATCCCAACAAGTATCATACCAAAAACCCCCGGGGTTTCATCACGTTATTGCACTATATGCTTTGATACTTTTTTTACTATATGTGTTCTATGATTGTTCTTTATTGGTTGCTCTATATTAATTTGTATGTGGTGGGGTAGTAATGCTTTATTCTATGTCATCTTTTCGTACTATTGCATCTGTCGTCGCCCCTTTCTTCGAACGTTACATTTTGCTTCTATAGGTTTCGTCATTTTACATTAAAGATTCCTTTGTCCATCGGGTTAAGCCGTTTGGATCCCGCGCAATGATATGCTCATTCGCGGCCGTAATTAAACGTTATAGCGTTGATTGCGACCGTTAACAGTTCCACTCGCCCCCTCACCCAAAACGCGGGGCTGATCTGGAATGCAAGCATGCGTGCAAGCGTTGCTGTTGCGCATGACATATGCCTTGCCATTTGACGAGGCGTACCCCCTTCCCCTACCATTCTCTCTCACCACTCTCGGCGAGACGAAGCCCTCTCCTCTTCCTCGTCATATTGCAAAGCCCAGCTGCATGACAACCAAAGACATACCACGGACATTGATGGCCCCTAAACTGCTCCGTTGTTAAAACCAAATGACGAATGTATAGACATCTGTCCGCAATATTTCGAGCTCTGTTATGGACATTATCAGTTACTTGCACTAAAATTCAGCCTGAGCTGCGCCTATTCTTGACCTTTGTGAAGGTATACAGGCTACACGCGTACATGTAACGAGCTGATGTCGCGTCAATATTCCCATCCCGCGAAGTTGTTAACTTGAACGCTGACTTAGCAAGAGACCATGGGTTCGATTCGAGCGGGTCGCAACCACATTCCGAATCTGGCGGCATGCAAAAACCTTAATGCACGGCAAAATGTTCAGATATTGTGAAGAGCATACGTTTCTCATAGCCCATGGGGGAGTTACCTCGGAGTCTTAACCACATCAATCGGGAATCATGAGAACGCCTGCCTGTGCAACCGCGGTGGTATACAGTGTTACAATGCTCGACTGCTTACCCGAATGTCGCAGGTTCGGCCGCGCCGGTCGCGTTTCGAAGAAGGCGAACGCCTGTGTGCTTAGATTTAGGTGCACGTTGGAGGACCCCAGGTGGTCGAAATATTTGGAGCCCTCCACTATAAGGCACGCCTAAAAATTATATTGCAGCGGTGGTCTAGCGGCTAAGGTACTCGGCTGCTGACCCGCAGGTCGCGGGATCGAATCCCGGCTGCGGCGGCTGCATTTCCGATGGAGGCGGAAATGTTGTAAGCCCATGTGCTCAGATTTGGGTGCACGTTAAAGGACCCCAGGTGGTCGAAATTTCCAGAGTCCTCCACTACGGCGTCTCTCATAATCATATGGTGGTTTTGGGACGTTCAACCCCACATATAAATCAATCAAAATTATATTGCAGCTTTGTCACGTAAAATCCAACATGTCATTATTAGTCATGTTTATAATGTCAGTGTAAAAGCCGTCACGTTGTTCACTTTCAGTCGCTACTGTGGAGCTCTAGCAAAAGAAAAGCGAAGACTGTGCGCATAGATCTGAAGTGGCTCTCCCAAGCTGCGCATTTTCAGCGCATGCACGTGGAATGTTTCAACGTCCTCCCTCTTGGCAGCACATCTGCTGCGCCTGCGCTTTATTTGGTGGTGAAGGTGGTTCTGTTCGAGTTAAGATTCCCGCTTGCCACTGCGCCGAACAGAAGTTCGGATTAAGCAATAATGTTTCGCTGTCCATAAACTTAATTAAGCTCTTTTTTTCAATTATTTTAAAGCAGAGTTCGTGCATATAAGCACTCCGTTTCATATATATAACGCGCAGCGATGAAGTGGTTAGGAAGACTTTTTGCAGTATGCTTTCGCGAAAAGAAAATAATTATTCGGTGTTATTACCAATCAGAACGTGACTTTTGAAAGCACACTCTTTCAAAGCCGAGCAGTTAAAGCTTCTCGTTGTGCCGGATAGTGCGAACACTGAAAATGAACCAGTACGTGCTCGCTTCGTCTCTTTATCTTCTCAATTGCACACACAACGCGTGCGACGATTTGTCGGACCGTGACATCCAGAACTATGACGTGCGAGTGTGTTATGTGACTAAGAATCGCGTAAAAATTAGTCACGTGACTAAAAATGGCCACATGACTAAGATTGCATAATAGCTAAAGACGTGATTAAGGTAATTTAACAGCTAGTCACAGGACTGAGATCACGTTACCTCTTATCACCTGACTGAGATCGCGTAACGTTTAGCCACTTGACTGAGATCGCGTAACGTCTAGTGACGTGACTGAGATAACGTAGCAGCTAGTCACGTGCCTATGTGAGCAACCGACCAAAACCAGACAATTGCATATCCAAGCCTAGCCATACTTACAGCGATACAAGCAAAAGCATCTCCAGCAAAGGCTTGACTTTACTAGCAACTTGAGGTAGGTCGAACACGATAGCTGCGCTGTTGCTTTCATCCTTGTGCCACTAGTGCAAGCTGCGATATCTAGTGAAACTTTAGCAAATCCTTTCTTGCGAGTCGAGTTGATCGCAGAAAAGCATAATCACCATTAATGGGCATGTGAAAATAGGTAACTGCTCAGCACTGGTCGACTAAACGTGAAAAAGGCAACAATCATCCCAGCAAATGGCTGCGCAGTGACGGTGGCCAGCCGAAGACACCGAGTACGCACGGCGAGAGAACAACGGCAAAGGCGGCCTGCGCTAACGACGACGTCCCCCATATATCTATGCAAACGCTTGTTTTCAGTGTGAGTTTCGGTCTCTCACGTTAGGATAACTTTTTTTCCCCTTTGTCCGTGACTCTATGGTTCAGCTCGGACTTTTCTGGGCTGAGAATGAACGTAGCAACAACGTAAGATCACCTAGCAAAATCCGAGAAACAACTTGGAACCTGCATCACTTACCCTAAGGCCTAGAATCAACCTCGAAGCGACCATCTTTAAAACCATCCAGTTTCGCTGCTTGAAGCCTTGCGCGGCCTAGTGTGAGCTTCGCCAATTTCCTTTGTTTCTTTATTGGGGCTACTTAATGAATGAACGGCGCATGGGCCCGGTGTGCGACCCCTTTGCCACGCCACCGCTATGAAACGGCGTATAAGCGTGACGTATACAGTAATCAGTTGCACAGCAACTATGGCGGTTTCTCTCAAAAGTGATTCCCTATACATAGTGTGATGAAACGTTACTGTTAAATGCCGGGTGTGCTCAATAAGCGTGTTATCTTTTATTAGACAGTTCAACAAAATGTGTACGTTTAACTATTTATGACAATAAGTTGCCTGTCGTGTTCGAATTCTAGGTTGAGGTGGCATTATATGTTGCCACTGCTAAAGTTGTGCTGTGAGTATACTAATTAGCATAAAGTTTTAACTTTTTCCTTATCAACTTGGGGACCATTCCTCGGTGGGAAAATTGTATAGGGCGTCACAATTCAATCAGTGCGTAGTTTTTAGATACCTAAAATGTCGCACCTAATGGAAGGTACATTCATCATCGAGATTCAAGGCCCCGAGCACCAAAATGAGGTCGCTTTATTTGCTACTGCATAATCATACTAAAATACCTGTTAAAGAAAGCGACAGAACTTGCATGATGACGTGTTGCACTGAAGTATCCTGTCGTGTAAAATTCAAAATCATTTCACTTGCACAAGCCGATCGCTCATCCTTCACCTGCGAAAGTCGGTGCTTGTAATGCTTCCGCGCATTTCCACCTTTTCTTCTACTGCAGCTGTATACAATGCAGAAGCAGCCAATGTGGCTTTTTTTTTTCTTCTTGTACATAATATGATAGGCGAAAGAGTTATTTGTGCCTGTTCATTCTTTAAGAAACAAATAAGCCCCACGCGTCATAAGTATTGTGCGGTTCGTTTGGGTATACCATACGACTTGCCGCTTTCTCAGACTACATTGGGAGTTGCTCGGAGGACTTCAAGTTGGACGGTTGTGCCGCCCTCGATCTCCGACGCCAGCGTAGCTCTCGCCGTGTGGTGCCCCGACCTCGGACTTCTTCGACCGGCTCCCATCTTTCCAATCTCCGTCTTTTTCTGTCACCTATATCTTTTCACCATACTTTGTCTTTCCCCCTTTTTTTTACAAGGCACTGTGCCGTGTCACCCAAGAGGCAGACAGAAATTAGGTGCCTTCTTCCTCTTCTCATGAACTACTCAACAACAATAACGCAATGTGCTCGCCTTCATCCAAATTTCGTCCCTTTTTCGTTACGGGGCGTTTCTATCTGCCGAAACACAGCGGCCGCGTGTGCTGCACTCCACACGCACTCGGGTTCAATTTTTTGTTTAGTTTTATCTACCTATGGATCGGGACTGATTTCGACTATGAGCCTTTCACAGTAATGGGTAATGTGTAACGTCCCAAAGCCACGACACAATTATTAAGGACGCCATAGTGGAGGGCTCCGGAAATTTAGACCACCTAAGTCCAAGTAAACGGGTCCCAAGAAATTTCACCTCCATCGAAAATGCGGCCGGCGTAATATCCCGCGACCTTCGGGCAATCAGTCGAGCCGACCACCATGGCAATAATTGTATTGAATTCCTAAAAAGATATAAGTAGAATGCCATGAATTTGGCATTCTGCAACTTTCCCACACGGCATAAACAACCGTCCAAGTGGATTCTCAGAAAATGCTAATTAACACGTTTTTCTGTCAATCAGTATTTTCAAGTGAACCACCAAATGCAAAGTATTTCTGTTCAAGGTATAGAGGTCGTGTGTGAAGGCGACAAGTGACCGAATATATGCCACGTGTTCCATATGGTCATCTCACCTGTACCAGCGGACCGCTTACACAGGTGAGAGGACATTTATCTGTTTACCTCGGTGTTTATCTGTTTATTACGCACTGTGTAGATCAATGACCATGTACCCTTTTCTGATGCCATACTTAATTTTCTTTTTTTGTTGTTGCAAGTTTGGCGAGCGTTCATTTATTTGCAAAAAAAAAATGTATGTCCCTCGCCCGACGGCCCATAAGGTCGAACCTTGGACTATTCTCGACATCATTGTCTGGAAATTCTCATTAATATTGTGTCTGGCGAAAAAAAAAAAACGAGCCCTCAGCAATTTCCACTTTATTCATAGTGAGGGTCTCGTTCTAGCAGAGTTGTTGATTCCTTCAGAGAGTCTACCTGAGGGATTATTGGTCAGCCTGCCAGCTCGTAATAAGATCACGTGCTACGTTACGCCAAACGGCAAAAAAAAGTGTTCTAAACTCGCCATGATGGCCTCGCTGACGAACACTCACATATACCCCATCAAGTGGACGGGGGGATGACCACCGTTGTAGCTCAGTTGGTAGAGCATAAGCATCGGACGCATTATTGGAAGGTTGCAGGTCTGGTCCGTGCCAGCAGCAAGTTATCTTTTAATTCACTTCTTCCCATTTACACTTTCTACCTATTAATAACATCCCCTATACTTTCTTCGGTATTATTGTCTGCTAGTGGTAGCGAGGAGACACTACAGCACATCTCCTGTGACTGTCCTCGCTGCAACGCTCAGAGAAAAATCACAGCAGCTGCTTTAGCTCACTTAGATCAGAGACCAATGACGGCAGAAACCATATTCGAGTGTCGTCTTGAGAGGTCATCGCGGGTGAAGGCGACAAAGGCTGCGCTCTCAATTTCTCGAAGGCAACAATCCTGCACCGGTGGTTATGGTGTTATGGCAGTATGACGACTGTGAGGTGTGTGACTTTGTGTGTGCATGCCCTCATTTCTCTCTTTATTTCTTCATTCTTGAAGCTCTCTTATTCATTGACCCATTGTAGGATAGCATACCGGGCCTTCCAGACTGGTCAACATCCCTGCTTTCCAGTTCCTTCCTTCCTTCCTTCCTTCCTTCCTTCCTTCCTTCCTTCCTTCCTTCCTTCCTTCCTTCCTTCCTTCCTTCCGTCCTCCCTTCCTTCCTTCCTTCCTTCCTTCCGCGTGTCTGTTCTCATTAATAAAGTTACGTTAACATAGTCTTTTTATTAAACGCCTGCATTGACTAAAAGAAGAAACACTCGGTATAATCTGTAAGTACGGGAGCAAAATCATCATGTCTTTTTCAGCGGCATCTGTGGCTGTTGGTGATACACAAGCAAGGAGAGTTAATTAGTTCTAAAGGGTGAATGTCCTCTCTTTAACACATATGTGACGCTGGTCCTAAGACGGTTAAATTCCAGACGAAAATTGACTTCGGTGCACTCCCCCATCTTATGCGTCGCCTTTCTGTCAGCTCTAAAAAGAAAATTATGCAATAAATGGGTTGTATAAGTGCTAACCCATTTATTGCATACTTTCCCGTTCCATGCCCGTGGCAATATAAAAGAATCTGAGCATGACATAAGATATTAGTTTTTTTAATAAACTGACACTTACAATTGCAAAAAACTGTAAAGAGTGCCACTTTGTGGTGTCACTTCGCATACTGACCAAGTAATCACAGTCGGCTATTATTAAACGCATGTACAAATATGGATTGTTGAAAACCAAAGAAAAATATTATAAATGCGTGAGTGCCTTGTTCTATTCGTTTTACAATCTCAAGGATGCTCGCGTCAACAACTGACTCAGCCTACACTGCAGAGCAAAGGGGGAAGGGGGAGGGGGGAGGGATTCTTAAATGAGAAAAAAGAAGATAAAAGTGAGCCCCGCAACTGCCTACATCTATAAGTGCGACACCTCAGCAGTGGCTCACGAGGAAAGGGGATAAGGAGGGATTAAAAGAATAGAGTGAGAAGTAAAAATAAAAAAGAGAAGGATGGGAGTCCGAGGACGGGGTACCACTCCGCGAGAGCTTCACGGCGTCAGGAGATGGCGGAGGGCGCACCGGTCGGCTGCAGAGCTGCGCTGTCGTCTGAGATCGCGGGTCACCACCGTTCGGTACGAAATCCAGCAAGCAAGTCCCAGCGAATGGTAGAACTGCAGAACCAGGGTGAGGGATGGTATCCCTCATTGCATTACTGCGCACATTAGATGTTTTGCACGGGCGTAAGTTTGCGAGTGAGAAGCTCGAGCTCTGTGTTATGTACTCCCTGTGAGATGCAGAATGTCGTAGAATGAAATATGACTTCAGAAACGTTCTGTCACGTGGCTGTGAAGGTGAAGAAGGCTCCAGCAGGACTCGGAACTAACTCTTCATTTGGGCGAACTTGTGGTCGGAAAATGAAAGGTCAAAGTACAAGCAGTTCAAGCTGTAACACTGACAGCGGCGTGAACAGCGTCGGGCATCGAACAATCTGGTCATCGAGCATTCTTCTCGCTGGACTTTTTTTTTTAACTTCCGGGCAAATTGGACAAAGATTTCGCATGTCAATAACGATCTCGTTTAATTCAATGTGAATAGCATTCTTTGGTGAGGAAATATGAAGGTTTCACTATACTGTCGTGCTGCTTTCCTGCTGTCGCCGTTTGTCAGTGGGCGCGTCCTGTCACAACTCAGACGACACCTCGTCCGCTCCGTTCCTTTCAACGCCTCCGCATAACCGGCCTGGAGGCGTGCACGACACCAGTCCGGCCGGTAATAAAGGGAGGAGAAAAGAACACTATGCACGTAGTCAGAGAGGCGGTGAAGATCTGTTGGATTACAGCGATTGCAGGCTTTGAGTAACTACTGAAAAGGTCAAGATGAAATCAGGAGGAAGGTATTTTATGATAATTCAAAGGAAAGCACTGTCAATACATTTTGAAAAGAAGTTGGGTCGCCTTAAAAGTGAGATCCAACAAAAAAATCACAGCATATCCACGGAGTGAAATGATGATGATGAGTGGGCGAAGCGCCCATCAGCCTGTCTGTGCTTCCGTCTGTCCGCGCGACCATACGTGTGTCCATCCATGCGTCCGTCCGTCTGTCCATGCGGCCGTCCTTGAGTCCGTCTATCCATCTGCCTGTCTGTCTGTTCGTGCGTCCATCCATCCGTGCGTCCGTACGTCCGCGCGTCCATACATTCCTCCGTCCGTCTGCTATTCTGTCTGTCCATCCGTCCATCTAGTGAACACTCCAACTACCGCCATCTACCATCTCGCATCCCCTGTGGCACTTACCCGCTCTAGAGCGAGTATGTGCCACCGGTGGCTACGTACTACTACGTACATACAAGGGATGGACAGACCCACGCCTTAAGGAGCTTCACCCCTAAAAAAAAGAGAGAAGAAGAATGTTGTGGAAGAGATACATGGAAAGGACGTAGCGCGCTTTAATTCAATGGGAAAATTGCCAACCCGGTGCACGTTAGAGTACTTTTTGCATGAGCCATGTGATTTCTAGCTATAGGGGCGTCAGCACTGGAGAAGTAAGAATGATTGTTGTGGTTTTACGTGCCGAAACCACGAAATGAGAGAGGCCTTAGTGGATGGCTTCGAAAAATTTGATCGCGGGGATGTTTAATGTGCACCAAGCACACGGACCAATAGGATTACTTCCACCGAAATGCCGCGGCCGGTATTCGGTTCGGCATCGACCCTCTGGTCAGCGGTATCACGGCGGGTTATCAGCACCCCAAGCGGACGCATAGGGAGGCTCCATATGCGCTGAGTATAGACTTTGACGCCCCATACTCAGCAGGCTTCCCATAAGCTGACACGCCGTGGAAAGTGTCTGTCTTTTGTTATGGGGGGGGGGGGGGGGGGGGCTCTAAACTATGAAGTCGTTTTGATAATCACATGTTTTGGCACTTGATGGCAATAAACACTTGTGACACGCAATATTAGTGCGAAATTACATGTCACGTTAGTAAAGCAAAATGTATTTTCCCTCCATTTCCAAGCAGAGGAAGTTATTTTTCATTGTAATTCCAAGCAGACACGTGGCTTTGTGGTAGAACACCTGCGTTCCACGCAATTAAACTACGGGTCCTCACTCGGGCGCGTAGATTTTTATTTATTTGCAACTTTCTCGCTCAACTTTTCGGTCATGGACAAGAAGATGATTTTTAGCTCACAACCAACGACGCCCGCGCCGACGCCGGAACTTCTGCGAAACGAGCTCTTAAACGCTATTGTGTTAAAATACTGTATCCGCGCGTGTTTGGAATGGGAAAAACATGGAAACATATCTGCGATAGAAATCAGAAAAAGGTTGATGCTGCAGTTACACGTTAAAATAAACTTTCTCAAACTTCCAAATTTAGATTACATCAATTTTGATCTCACTCACATATGCATGCGTAATATATGCACACTTAGTTGTCCAGCTTGATGTCCCCCTTCCTCGAACAAATGGGAAGACTGCTAAGTAAAAGGATGAAAGATCGTCAATCGTGACTTTAGTCGAACACGGCATCGAACAATATTAATATTTAAGGCCGGACTTGGTTGCACATGCGACACAAGCTTATATTATACGCTGTGAAGGTTTGTAAGCTTCATTGCAGTTATTCACAACATATACTGTGTCATTAGTAACTCCTACAAAAAGGTTTTGTAACTTTACCGCTTGCTATAAAGTTCAAAATAATGTGGGTGGGTGTAATTTCTAACAAGCACAGCCCATCCATGCCTGCATCGACGAACATGTGCACATGTCCTAAAATCAGTGCTCACCTAACTCACCTAAAACTTTACACACCAAATTTCTCCTGTTTAACATTCCTACAAAACAACAAATGCGACCAGATATACCAGGAACGATGGTATGATATTCCTTCCTCGTTGCGAAAGCACCCGGACGGACACGTATGTACGCACGTACAAACGCTGAATCGAAACCGAAACGACATATCTGAAAGTCAACGCAAGCCAAAACGAGAAGCAAGGACAACCTAACCTAAGCGAGTTGGTTGTTTCTACTCGAGTGAGGCGCAAGCTGTTGCCTGTAAGCTATGAAAGCAAGCTAAAATATTCGGTTGTCATTGAGGCGGCCTGGTGCGGTGAATGTGTATTTAACGTATCGACATGTGTGTGCATTCTCCCATAGCTCTGTTGTGAAAATACTGCTACTGTACTTAGGTCCTGCACTGCTCACGCTCAGGATGTCACTTGAACAAACAGCTTGTGAGGGTAAGAGAACTTGTTTATTTCTTCGCTTATAAACATGTGCACAACGTTCTCGTGTGCCTGAGAATCTGATTTTCTGTCATAGTTGTTTTTCTTTGTTCGATTCAGATCTGAAAGCCTTCGAGCGTCGATTGACGGAGGTGATCGGTTACTTGAACCCTCAGACGAAGAGATGGAGAAGTAACCTTTTTATTGTTTCACTCTGTTAAAACGTTTGGCATTTAAAAATGACGTATTTGTTTCTGCCTTTTGACGTGATACTTGCCAGTATTTCACTTTTACTACTTTCTCTCTTGCAGTTATTCTCTTCATAAGCTCGATCTGCACAGCGATAGGCGCTTGGCAGTGGTTGATGGACCCGGTCACATCACAGGTATTAGCTCTAGACGCTCGATTTCGTGCGTTGTTTTATGGCTTACTGAAATTATTTGCGGATTTCCTATACTGGGTTCGTCATGTGATATTTTGCCATTTGCCTTGCTTGCGGCTTTTATCAAATGATTCACTGAGGTCGTGTCTCATGTTATCGCAGGTTGAACCCCGCAACCCCATCCATTGTTTATACAGCACATATTTTGTCATATTGTCGGCTTTCTGTGTTTGTGAATCTGCAGAATACAACATAGCAAGATTGACTACTGATGTTCCTTTTAAATTTTTAGCAGCCCATTGGGTTTGTGAGGCTTATTTTCTAACATTAAAGGAAACTAGAACTTCGTTTCGCCGTGGAAAATTCAGGAGTGTTCATGTAGTTTACTGCCATCATTTGCAATTGTGGGCGTGTGTGTTGCTAATACCACCAGGATATGTGATTTATAATATTACTAGACAAACAGCTTGTGTATGATGGTATCACTTGCTTACAATTGTTCCTTGTGGTTCATGTTGTAGAAGTGCCTACCAGCACAATGATCAGTGTTGTGTCATGGAGCATGGCTACTAAAGTAGTAATAGAAGGAACATGTTCCAATAGCATACTCTTGTGCCATCATGTGTGAAAACATTCTCTCGACATAGTAGCCCCTGCTGCTTATTCATTTCATATGCAAACAAAGGTGTGCACAAAATTTTGTGCATGTGGAGTACTTTCACTGGCTTCAAATAGTAATTGTGTTTTTAAGCAGCAGGGTCATGCCAGGTTGACTGGAATAGCGCAACAGAATGTGGTTGGACATTAGGACCCTCGTCATTCATGTGCTTCCACTCGCTACTTTTGCACACTCTTTGACATGATGCAACTGGTGTGCAAGTCAACAATCTCATGAGAATATTAAAATTTTGGAAAGCTGTACACACACATACAGCACTTCAAGCCTTCAAGGTGGTGCTAGTGGCTGCAAAACCTCTTTAAAAGGGAACTTGGGTTCCCGAGTTGGCACAGTATTAAAAACGAAATTAAAGCCACACAAATCATTTTTTTGGCTTGCAAGTCAGAACTACTTGTAATGCAACCACTCTACTATGGTAACATTCCAAAGTGCTTTGGCCATACAAAGGCATTTGACACACTCATAATATATCAAAGCTTTCTTTTTTTTTTTCACAACTGCAGTGGCTGAGCAGCTGTGGAATTTTCTTGCTATGCTTGGGGTCATGACATTTATTATTACCAATGATTCCAGGCTGATAGGGGTATTATATAAGAACACCTGTTGATTTTTGTTTATGTAAATGTTAAAAAGAAAGCTCCAGGTTACCATGGTTGTTTATGTAGCTTTGAACATTAAATTGTGCCAAAAATATTAATGAAGTCTGTAAGGGTCCTTGCCTAAAAGTGCATTTTAGATGAGCAATCTAAAGTTTTTAGAACATTTTGGGTCAATCGCAGTTTGTGTCATACGAGTTTAAATTAATGGGGCATCCTTTAACACTGATGCTCTTGAAGTGCACAAATCACACATGGCATCGTTTCAGGGACATTTTCGTGTAATTATACTTGTTATTAAATTTTAAATGCAAAGCATTTCTTTGCGTACTGCAGGCAATTTCAGCATCTGTCTGTCTGTCGGTCTGTCTGTCTGTCTGTCTGTCTAGCAGCCTTCATCTGGGTGCTCTCGTGATCACCCCTTAGGTTTGGGTAAACCAAAATTAGTATGCAAGAGTAAAATGGTTTTGGCGAATATGACTCGCTGGTCATGGCATGAATTTCAAAATCCCGTGGCGTACATCGTCAAACCCTTTCTGCCAGACAACCTGCTGGTGGGTACGTGCCACAGGTATGTAGGTATGTGCCACATGTGATTAACGGTTTATATCCATCTACCCAGTAATTGCGAGAACAGGGATTGGTAGTTTTTATGTGAGTGCTTTTAGAAAAAAGGTGACATTGGCACTGTTGACCCGATGTATACAAAGAATAATGTCAGGGTGCCAGCAGGAACAGAACCCAAGCATTCTGTCTGACAGTCAAGTGTTCTACCACAGAGCCACGCCAGGTCTCGATACTGGTTTGGAAACATACACTATTCAGGTGTATTGTTGGCGGAACGTCTATTGTGGTCGCAATGCTGACTATATAATTTTATAAACATATGTACTTCTATGACACAGCCGTCACGTCGGGTTAATGTCAATTGTAAAGCTTGATGCACTGAAGTTGATTTATATAGCAGTGTCGAGGCGTACCATCCTTGCGAGCACATGCGCTACATATCAGCTCTTTGCTTGTGGTATTGCTAACACATGTTGCTGTTGGCATTGTTAAGCAAGTGTGAACAACTAATTTTATAAAATGTGTGACTGCTCAACACATGTCTGTGCATACATTATTTGTACATATCTTTAGTGCTATTCGTAATGTTTTGCTAATTACAACACAGTTACTTTTTCTCCACATGATTCATCATCATCCTTATCAGCCTGACTACGCCCACTGCAGGGCAAAAACCTCTCCCATGATCCGCCGATCAGCCCAGTCTGGTGCTTTTCGTTGCCACGTTATATTTGTGAACATTTTAATCTCATCGGCCCACCTAATTTTCGGTCTCCTCCTCGTGTGTTTGCCTTCTCGAGGAATCCAGTCAGTTACTTTTAATGACCTGCGATTATCCTGCCTACGTTCTACGTGCCCGGCCCATGTCCATATCTTCTTTATTTCAACTATGATATCTTTAAGCTCGGTTTGTTCCCTGACCCACTCTGCTCTCTTCTTGTGTCTTAAGGTTACACCTATCATTTTCCTTTCCATCGCTTGCTGTGTCATCCTCAATTTAAGCTCAACCCTCTTTGTAAGCCTTCAGATTTCCGCTCTATAGCTAAGTACTGGCAAGATGCAGCTGTTATATAGCTGCCTCTTGAGGGTTAGTGGCAAATTACGATTCATGATTTAAAAATGCTTGCCGAATGTTATCCACCCCATTCTTATATTATATTCTTCTAGTCATTTCACTCTCAAGGTTCAGCTTCATGGTTACTACCTGTCCTAAGTAGACATATTCCTTTACAACTTCCAACACCTCTCTGCCCATCGATAAGTGCTGCTTTCTGCTGAGACTATTGCAAATTACTTTAGTCTTGGTCATATTAATTTTCAGACCTACTCTTCTGCTTTTCATGTTTAGTTCCGTAATCATGAGCTGTGTAATTCCTCTCCTGAGTTACTTATCGAGGTAATGTCATCAGAAAATCGCAGGTTACTAAGATACTCTCCATTAACTTTTATCCCCAACTCCTCCCACTTTAGGGTCCTGAAAACCTCCTGAAAACACACGGTGAATAGCATTGGAGAGATCGTTTCTCCCTGCCTAACACCCTTCATTATTGGGATTCTGTAGCTTTCTTTACTGAGAACTATGGTGGCTGTAGATCTACTGTAGATTTCTTCCAGTATGTTTATGTAGGGTTCTTCGATGCCCTAATTCCGTTGTGCCTTCATTACTGCTGATGTCCCGCCTTCTCGTAGTCAAACACCTTCTCGTAATCTATGAAGGCTGTGTATAGGGGTAGGTTATATTTCGTGAATTTCTCTATTACCTGATTGATAATATGAATTGGTCTAATATGGAGTAGCCTGTACAAAATTCTGCTTGGTCCTTTCGTTGATTGAACTTTAATGTCACCTTAATTCTATTACCTATTATTTTGTAAATAGTTTGTAGAGAATGAACAGTAAGCTAATCGACCTGTAATATTTCAAGTTCTTGACGTCTTCTTTCTTGTGGATTAAGATGATATTGGCGGTCTTCCAAAATTCTGGTACCTTTCTCAACAAGAGACACTTCTTGTATAAGGTGGCCAGCTTTTCTAACACAATTTCTCTGGCATCTTTTAGGATGTCTGTTTTTACCTCGTCCTTACCAGCGGCTTTGCCTCTTTACATTCCTTCAAGGGTTTTCCTTACTTCCGCTGTCATTAATGGTAAGACGTCGAATTCCTCTGGACTATTATTTTTTATCACAATATCATCCTGGTTGTTTTGGCTTCTGTACATAACTCCGCCGCCACCTTGACTATCCTATTTATATTGGTTAAGACGTTGCCTTCTTGTTCCTTAATGCATACATCCGATTTTTCCTTATGCACAAGTTTGCCTTCACAGCTTCTAGGCTTCTGCCACTTTTTACAGCCTGCTCAATTCTCTCCTTGTTATATCTTCTGATGTCGGCTACCTTATACCTATTGATTAACTTCGAAAGCTATATCTTGTCAGTTGCATTTGAGGCTTCCATGGTTTGTCGTCTCTTAATAAGACTTTTCATCTCCTGAGATAGTTTGCCAGTGTACTGTCTAGTGTTGCAATGTGGGCTTGTTGGTGATGCACATGAAAGGGTTTTTTGTAGCGCGACGCAAAATGCGGAAACGGAAAGGGATATAGTTACAGGACAGAGTGCTACTTCCAACACATTTTAGCAGTTGTGGATGGAAGAGGGAATAATATAGGCCTGTCACATCAATAGACCTTTTCCAAGCAGTCCCATAACGCCCCGCGGGCGCGCGGAGCACTATGGGAAATGTTGTTACGCCGACATAACCAACTCTTCCTACGTCCGCTGCTCGTTGGCGTCGTGCGAGCACAAAACGACAAAAACATACTGGCACTTGTTGAATAAAGTTCGAACGCACCTGCATGTATATCTACACATGAAATGTGATATGAATAATGCAGCCAGTGTAGGTATCACTTGACATCGAACCTAGATGAGCGGCGTGAGAATTGTTGCATACCGATACATGTGGTCAAAACATGCTATCGTGAGGATTGTGAGCTGGAACACTTAATTCATAGTTATTCAATGATGAACTGCTTATAAAGCGCTTTGGCTTTTAATACCATCGCGGCTCGATTGTGCCGTTAACACAAGACTGCAGAGGAGTGTTACAGCTATAGAACTTTTAAAATTTTTATGGACAAGTCCTGTGCCTAAAAAAGAAAAAGTAAACATATTCTAAGCGTATTTAAAGGCGAAGGGATGGAACTAGAATTCACGTGCGAGATACCTTGCTCTGATAATTTGCAGTTTTTTTATAAGATGCCTAAATGTCTCTGCAGAGCATGTTTGCTGGCAGTATATTCTGCATTGAGTGAGACCACTATTGGATTTTGCGTCGACCCATTAAAATATTGTTCAATGAGGAATACTGAGGTCGTACGTACGCTCGGAGAAGAAAAAAAAAAACTTGGGTACATTACATGAGTAACAGTTCAGCTGCAAAAAGGGGCAGTGCCCTGCCTATATCATATTGCATCGGTTTGTGAACTGCTCATTCACACTGCAAACAGGGACTAATTCGGATTACCTTCAACTGCAAAGAAACTAGGAATATTGCACTTATTCTATGCATACGTTCTGCTCAGTCTGAAAAGAAATCGGGAAGCGATACGAGGTGAGGGTTGTGCTTTCCGCACTAGAGGCTTAGTAACATTTCTTCCATAGAGAGCATAAGGTCGCAGGGGTCTGCAGTGGGCAAAGAAAAGTACTGTGAGGTGCATGCCAATTGTTCTTTCAATTGTTGTACAAGAGTTGCAAACCGAATTTCTTTTGTGTTCACATATATACATCGTTTAGGCTGGTTGCTGTATCAACACGCGCCTCGGACAGTATAAAATTTATTGAATGAAGCCATCTCTTCGCACTTTGTATTTTCAGTCATGCAAATGCAATATCATCTTTGAAGGCATAGTATATAATCTTGCACAGGCATCCTAACCAGACCACGCAAAAAATCTCAGAGACATCTCCTATAGAACACCACACCTTGTTTAAGTCAATTAACCTTCTCTATCACTACAACACAAGAAACTTAACTTTATTATTCAACTGTAAACACGCGTCTCACTTGTTAGTCTTTTTGTACGTCTTTGTGACATGCACGATACACCCCCACTTTCTTATATATGTTTGTTAACACGTCCGATAACCTTTCAGTCATGAGTGAGCATTTCCAGGGTGCATATTTCTTTCCTGGTCGTACCTCTTTCATTTCACATTGTAAGTTTTATTCCAACCTGTAGTTACAGTGCCAAGGAAAGTTGGTATGTGCATATCATGCAAGCGACGTGCACACGGTCTAGAATCTATTTTATTTTACAGAATACCAGTTATTTCTAAAGCACTTTTAAATATACCAGAACCGTTCAATTTACTCGTAAACAGCATCAAAGGACATTGATTCTTAATGCATCCATGAGTTTATGGACAGTGCTTGCACCTTTTAGGCAACCAGGTCGGACTGCTTTTTATTTATGCCAAAGGCGGAATAACACTAAAGATTAATAAAAATTAACTGACGCATCTAAGCCGCTCAGCTGGTTGAACAACGGGACAAGTGCAAATCCTAGACAGGCCATCGCGCCTAAACACTGAAGTTTATGAGTTATGCAGTAATACATCACGCCTTGCCATGTTTACTTGATAAGAAAAGCGCTGGCACAGTGCAAACGAAAAGTTGAAGCGTGAGGCCCGCGCACTCGTCGCGGGGGCTGCTGCAGCGTATTAACTTTTCCCATAAGCGTTCGCGCGCCCGTTGGCGGCGCTAGTCTGCTTGAAAAAAGTCTATTGATAAAGCTTTTATCCCTTCATTTTTATAAGCTTCCATGAAGCTTAAACTACTATCGGAGCTTTTAACTAAAATAGGTCTCAGACCTCGAGAAAACTAAGTTTGTCTAACGAAAAATCAGCAAGTTCCTTTTGCCAGGTACCTATTTCCAAGACTGTGACTCGGATTGAAATGTCAACTTTGTGAGTTTTTTCATTAAAAAATACGTCCAGGCTATTCTTCTCACTCTTTTGAATACTTTTCAGAGTTCCAACAACATTCGTGTTTTTGCACAACTGGATAGCCTTTGCTTTTACTCTGTTCAATGATACGCCAACTTTTACATTGAACACTCCAGAAATAGCTTCATTAAGTTTTTCTAAAAAGCAAGAAAGTGAAAACATCGCAAAGCCTCCTTCCTTATCTCCCTGCAAAACACACAGCAAATAATTGTCCAGGTCTGACAAAACATGCTTTACAGGAATGTGAGAACAAACATTCTTACAACGTGATATGGTGTCTACTCCTTCAGAGGTAATTCTTTCTTTCTCACCCTCAGTAGCATGTCGCGACACCTGACAAATCACAGCCAGGAGTTCAGGATTTGTCCTCTCTTTTTGAATACCGAACTTTGGCCCTAGCTCTAGGACTTCAATGACATCATCAGGCGGCTGGAGGCCTTCAGGAACGTGAACTTTGCCCTTTTCTTTCCTTCGAACACTGTTGACTCGCTCGCGAAGGTAGTGCAGCTGAGGCATCTAAAGTGCTTCGGTAGCTTGCCAGGCCAATCGCAGGTACCTTCTGAGTAGGAATTCAGCAAGAGAGACTCAAAGGAAGTGTAAAGTTGTGCACAATGACGAATTGTGTACAAGCGCACTTGGCGATACGATTCAGCACGTAAAATCTAGATCCTCCTTGTATGGCTGAAGGAAGGCGAAAAGCTCATGCAAAGCGCGAGGACATCATCCAGTATAATACTTTTTCGAATGCAGAAACATATTCAAAAGTATTCAAAAGAGTAAGAAGAATAGCCTGGACCTATTTTTTAATGCAAAAACTTGCAAAGTTTACATTCCTTTCCGAGTCATATTCTCGGAAATAGGTACCTGGCAAAAGAAACGCGCTACTTTTTCGTTAGACAAACTTAGTCTTCTCGAGGTCCGAGACCCGTCTTTAGTTAAAGGGCCAGTAAACAACCCCAAGGTCTAAAAATTGTTGTGAAGATAAATATGTGCACTTTTACTTCGTAAACATGCTGCCGCAAGAATTTTGTGAATACATGCTATATTAATAAAGTTACAGGGGCTAGAACATTGCGTTCAACTGGTTTCAAATAGTCGCGTGGTCTCACCAGCCTTCTCCTTCAGAGGAAGGGGAAGGCATGGCTTGCCGTCGTGACTCTCCCCACTTCGGCAATTTGGCAAGACGTCAGCGATTGACGTCATCGGTGAATTCGATCAGTTGCAACGCACTTTCGCTTGCTGCGATGCCTGGTTGTTGTCCGATTACCCGGTGCCAATGCTTCTCCGCAGCCCAGTCGCTCGATTTGCAGTAAAACTGCATTCCAAAACTCGGACATGAAGTTGGCCCAATTTTTCTGGAGTTCTATTTTCTGGGAACAGACTGTCCTGCCATCTGGGAGCAGCAACGCAAAACACAAATAATGCGCTTAATAGTGGGTGTGCCTATCAACAGGTGGCACGAAAATCTGTTCACTCCCAAAGACTGGGTCAGTGAAGTGTCCCGATTTCATTGCATGAAGCCTATGGGGAGTTTCGCAACTCCTATGATTGAATAGCTCTGTCGTAGCTATGGGTGGGAACAGGAGCTGTCGTTGAATTCACTACTGTTTGTTGAGACCTGGTTTAGACCAATCGACGAGCTCCGTGTTGTGTCGCGTCACCGATCGCCAAGTTGCCGTCACTGCGCGTGCAACGAGATTAGTCAGGCGTAGGAAAGGAGCGTGGGAATTGTTTTTCGAAATGGAGGCCGTGCGTGGCGTGCAGCTCTGTAATATTCAGAAAACATGATCGCTGTGGTCTGCTCTACGAATTAGCGAGCTTGTTTGGGGGATGTAAAAAAAAAAGCCGAAGCCTGTTGACAGGCCCTTTAAGAGCTCCAATAGTATTTTGGGCTTCATTGAAGCTCATTAAAGTGAAGGTCTAAAAGCTTTCTCAATTGATGTGACTGACATTTATTATTCCCTCCCCCATCCACAATTGCTAAAATGTGTTGGAAGTAGCGCTCTGTCCTGTCACTCTATCCCTTCCTGTTTCCGTATTTTGCCTTGCGCTACAAAAAATCCTATCTAGTGACTGTACCTCCGACTTTCATTGCACACTTTTTTATGATACTAGTAAGATTATCGTTCGTTGTGTCAACGCTAACGTCTGTTATTTTGTCTTTATGCCTCGAATATATTCTGAAGCGAAACTCTGAATTCCTGTGCTTTCTCTCTCTCTGCTAGTTCATTAATTGGCTTCTTGCGTATCAGTTTTTGTCATTGCTTTTCTAAATCTAGGTGAATGGCTCTTGTTATTCTATGGTCACTGTACCAAATCTTGCCAACTACTTCCACATCCTGTACAATGCCTGGGTGTGCACACAAAATAAAGTCTATTGAACTTTTAGTTTCACCATTAGAACTTTGCTACGTCTGCTTACGGTTAGCCCGTTTTCTGAAGAAGGTATTCAAAATTCGTAAATTATTATGTTCTGCAAACTCTACTAATAACTCCCCTTTGGCATTTCTAAAGACTACACCATATTCCCCACTGCATGGTCTCCGGCCTGTTTATTGCCTAGTTTGGCATTACAGTCGCCCATCAGAATAGTATACTGTGACTTTACTTTATTAATGGCTCACTCTATGTCTTTATAGAGGTGTTCAACCAAATGATCATCATGGCTTGATGTAGGCACATAGGCCTGTACCACCTTCATCTTGTATCTTTTGTTAAACTTAGTTATGATACTTGCCACCCTGTCACTTATTCATAGCATTCTTCTATGTTGCCAGCGATATTCTTGTACATAAGAAGCCTCACCCCTTGTTCTTGTCAACTAATCCATGGTAGCAAAAAATGTGTTCGTTCTTCAGTAATGTAAAAGCCTCATGTGGCCTCCTAACTTCGCTGATCCCTATTACATCCCCTTTAATGCCTTCTAATTCCTCGAATAGCACAGCAAAACTAGCCTCACTAGATAGTGTTCTAGCATTAAATACAGCCAAGTTCGGATTCTAATGGCCATAGAGTTTCCTAAATATACACTAGAAGGAACTCTGGCGCTAGTATCAATGGGAGCTGCAATGCTTGGCACTTCAGCGAGCATGGGAATGATGGGTAGTACACGGATTTGTCTAATCTTCCTACTTCTGGCTCTGCGCATGTTCGTGTGACTTGGAGCTGTTTTCTCACAAAACAAAAATCTGTAAATATTCAGCGGTTGCGCTTCACCATCTTATTATTTCAGGCTTACCATTTTATATTGGGTCAGAAAGTTTAAAAGGGTTCATTCTTTCCTTCAAAACAAAACCGGACCACTGCAATAAACGAAGCCACAAGTGCGATTCATCGTCCGCAAGTATGACGACTAGGCAAATCTGTGTACTACCCATCATTCCCATGGTTGCTGAATGATCGCAGCGCCAGAATCCCCTCTAACTAACTTTAGCAAACTCTATGCTAATGGCGGCCTGTCCGGATCCAAAGATTCTTAGCACCCTCCGCTACGTCGCAGGTCTGACCGCCGCCTTGGACAGTTGCTTCGCAGCCGCTGGGGACTGTGGGCCAAGAGTTAATTGCTGTGTTCATGGGAGGTTGTGCCGAGGTACGGCACCAGGGTGGCCAATTCCGCTCTGGTGAGGCAGTGCATTACCGGCAGCTGGTCACCAGTGAGGTCACACCGCAGACCTTTTTTTTTAAACGATTCCTTCATCACATGTTTTAAGTAAATATATGATTGGTAAAGCTTCGGCATCTGCATTTAAACCAAATTTATCTGTAGGTAGGGGGTTCTGTTTCACTACTATAAATTTTTTATTAGTGGAGAAAATCAAGGTTGAATTTTCATCTTAAAATTTCACGTCAAAATCTCCGCGTGTTGCATAAAAAATTTTTCAATGTATTTTTCGTATTTTCACAACATTGGCTCGATCAAACTATCTGCAACTTTGCATACTAGGCCTATGGCACCCACAGATTATGATGTACTTCATCTTTATCGATTAGAAGCCATTTAGAACCCAGTAGATGCCTTTAATATCTATGACATCACCATGTTTGATGCAGGAACGTCAAGGTGGTGTTTCCACCCGTGTTTTCTATTCGTGCATTTTTCCACTTGCAGGGGTTGTGTCGCGATACGAGTGGTGCTTTCGGAGCTGTCAAATTGTAGTACTAAAAATATGCGACTGCTCAACACATGCCTTGCGTATGTCTGTGTGTTCAATATTTGTACTTATCTTTAGTGCTATTTGTAACGTTTTGCTAATTACAACACAGTTACCTTTTATCTGTATGCTTTGCATAATGCTAGTTCT
Source organism: Rhipicephalus microplus (assembly GCF_043290135.1). Classification (NCBI taxonomy): domain Eukaryota; kingdom Metazoa; phylum Arthropoda; class Arachnida; order Ixodida; family Ixodidae; genus Rhipicephalus; species Rhipicephalus microplus. The sequence goes on along the minus strand of NC_134710.1, from coordinate 217,296,399 downwards.
CAAGGTAAATTGGATCTGCCTAACTTTTTACCTATGCACCCTAACCTATTTTACTCGTGCCATTTTTTGGGCGTGTTGGTAAAGGGAGCTTGACGACATATTGAGCGCTAAGAGACAGGGACAGGAGAGAGTGGACACCACAATGCGCTAAAGATTTGTGGTGCGCATTGTGGTGTCCACTCTCTCCTGTCCCTGTCTCTTAGCGCTCAATATGTCGTCAAGCTATTTTACTCACCAAGATGTTCGGTTTTTATATTCCTTCTTAATGTTGATAGAAGTGTGGTTTGTAATTGCAAACTGATTGTAGGGCATTGCTAAACATGTTTGCCAACTTGAGCCCAATTGTCACGTTTGAGGTAAAAAAACAATGCTATTAAGTTCTCCTGTTTTGTACTTACCTCAGTTTTTAAACAGTTGAAAAGGGGCTGGTGTTCTCACAGCTTTCTTTCTCTTTTTTTTTTTTGTTTTTGCAGGCTACATTTGTGCAGTCATTGATGAACCACATGTTCTTCACCATCAGCAGCATCATCTTAGTCATCCTGTTTTTGATGGGCATTCATAAAAGAGTGGTCACTCCTTCCATGTATCCTTTTGCTTTCCAAATCTCTACAGTTTCATATACATAATTCAGGTGCACAGATAATTTATTGGGGTATTTAATTTGATTCGACCAAATGACCACATTAAAAACCCCAGAAAGTGTTTTTCTTGCTTTTTACAAAAGAGATGTTACGGTCGAGGTTTGCCGCATCGTAGATATAAATTTATCATCATCATGAACCAGCATGCGCTCAATGACTGCCGAGGCATTTCGTACAGACAGTGAGAGAAACTAAAACGTGCCCACCAGCTCTGCTGTGACCCACCTAGTGCAAGCCGCACCATTATTTTATTTATTATTATCTTCTATGGGGGGTATCTCATGTGTCATGTTGTGCTGATTGGCAAATTTTCTGTGGGAAAGTTTTCAGCATGGCTCTTATTAGTAATTCTGATTACTCAATAAATGGCCAAAATTTCAAGTTGGTGACTTTCGGCATCAAAAGGTATTAACACTAAAGAAATTGTTGATCTTTTGGGGAAGTCGAGATACTAGTGTCTTTGGATAGCTGCATATGTTTGGTGAAATTTTCAGGCTTTGTTTTTGTGTGTTTAGCCCCCTTGACACATGTACAAAACATCCAGCATCGTTTCAAGGGTGCGAAATGTTCTTTCCGACTTCAACATGTCCTGTGATGATGTAAGTGTATGTGATCTACCGGGCTGTCATGCTTGTGGGTCATTGTTGATGCTAAGTTGAAGTGATAATTTGAATAATGCAGTTGTTTGTTCTGTTAGGTCAAATTATATGGGCCCTGTTGGTCTTACCGTAAAATCTCAAGCTAGCCCCCCCTCTTTATGGTGAAGGATAATCCAACCAGATTTGGGAGGGGGGCGCTTGCTTCATCTTGCGGACCGGTCACTGGCGCCCATTTGGCTCTTATTTCAGATCTGAAAAAGGGAGGGGCGGTTATAATTGTGGGGGCGCTTGCTCGGCATTTTACAGTAATCATAATTGAAGTACTCTTTGTTAAATGCAAACAAGGCTTTCATAGAGAATTTCTCAAACAAGACACGATAATGCCCCTTTTAACAAGCTTGGTGCGATTAGAATGGTACAGGAGCAAGAGTTTGCTGACCCTTGGCACCTAGACCCAGCTAATAAGTCCTACTGTGAAATTTAACCTGAGGTCAAGAAACTTAAGAGAATTTTTTCGTCGGTACTTCATGCATCAACTGCAGTGGCTTAGAGCACTTGGTAAATGGGGCCAAAACACATGAAACAGATGTTTGAACGTTTTCAGCGTCACTTTTCAAAATAACGAGGTAGTCATCGACGTACCTAAAAACATGTTTCACATTCAACCCTTCTATATGTTCATTCAAAATATTATCATAGAAGGCTAGATAAATATCACTTTAAAGAGGCACGATACATGACCTGATTAAGTCAAATTTCTGTAGCTTTTGTACTAGTCATAGCTGTCGTGCCATGCTCGCTCCTGAGAAAATGCTCTTCAGTCATATTTCAATTTCGAGCTGGTTAGAAATTTCTTTTATCGACAGCTGAAATACAATAAATCAGACTCCAATTTGGTATTTGGGTAGTAGGCCTGATCAAAGGAATCACCGCTTGACTCACTCATGGCAGAAAAGTCAGCATGCACGCCTATATCATCATCGCGGTATATAGGGGCATATAGAAGAAAACTGTGGCTCTGCACCCATCCCAACATCCACATAAGTGAGAAACTACTTGAGTGGCTCTTTGTGGTATTACAACTGAGAGGCTATCAACTGTCATGATCCTCAAGAGAGAAAACGCACAGGTATGAGACTATACCATTTATCTGTATGCAGTGGCATCGTTCAACATATTTTCTCACATATCACCCACACCGAAACACTGAAAAATGCAAGGGCCGATTACGTACGAGGAAACAAGGTATACCGGCACCTACCCGTACACAGATAAAATCGCACCCCTTTGGGCAATAAAAGAGCTAGCATCAAGCGATCAGTTTTTCAGAAATTACAAATCACATAAACATCAGTTCTTGTGTTCAAACAACTTGCAGAAACTGTTCTCAAAATAATATTAAACGCCACCAGGTGCACGTGCGAATATGTGAACCATCGTTAACATTTTGATCTAAACAAAGCTTGGACTGTAAACCAAAAGTGAAAAACATTTCAGGGAATTTTTTCTCTGCTGTTATACAGACATAGATACCCATTTGAACATTGATGTACAAAAAAAAGATGGTTTATAAAGTGGCACATTTTTCAGACATGCAGATGGCTGGGTAAATACTTGTCATCGACCAGTTGAGTTTACCTGCACCATAAAATTGTCATTGATCCTGAAAGGATCGGTGTTACTGTTGCCATGTAGTGTGAGCTTTTTCTTACGTTTTTAAATTTTTTATATGGCTCTTTATAATGCCATTGCAATTTTGAGTGCAGCATTTCTTCTCAAGTTTAAGTATATAACATCCACATTATTATTAAAACTTGATTTGTTTTATTTTGTTGCTAAAGGTATAAAAAAGTAAATCTTGCTCCTGTTCATGGTGCATTCATTTTAAAACTCATATGTAGAAGACAGGAGTGCACTGCTGAAGTTGCTTACTACATGCACTAACATTGTGGCTGTATACTATTTATTAATGGTGTTATGAGTAGTTATCGCAGGGGGTTACTGTAGGGTCATTTACATTATGACAGCTCGTATCTCTTTCCTTAGGCGACAAGAGTGAACTGTTGAAGTTGTACGCTAAATGGACTGACATTGTGGATGTATAATGCAGTTAAACCTGGATATAACGAAATTCATAAATTCCTGGAAACATTCGTTATAAAGAGGTTTTCGTTGTATGCAGGTTTAGTACGAAAATTTGGAAAATAAATGCGCAAATTAAACAAAATGGGGACTCAAGGCAAAGCTACCTCCGAACACTCATTTTACAGTAAAAAACTGCATTATTATTGCCAATTATATGGACACTCTTGGCGAGTTCTTGCTGTCGCCGCCATGTTCCGCAACAACTCCAAATTGAGAACATGCCCCCGTACATTGTAACTTTCACAAGCGGGTAGCAGCGCGTGAGCGCTGCTGAAGCAGAGATCACATGAGTCGGCCCATCCCTATCACCTGGAAAGTGCATAACATCTTCTGTGTGTTTGAACTGCCATCTAATGCTCAAACAGAAACTAAACCACCAATCTGAAACGAGCATGAAACAAAGGGGGGGGGGGGATAGCTCGAGTAGCAATAATGAACTTGGATATTAAGGGCGGTCGCGATCGCTGGTGCACTTGCTGTCTTGGCGAGTATCAGTGGGGTTTCAACGTGGAGGGACTGTGTGAAAAGAGCAAACGCAATCGTTCCAGTCAAAGTCAAAGGTGGGCGATTCTCCCCACCGAAGGATAAGCGCATGCGCATAAGCATCTAACATCTCTCCCCCCTCCGCATTCTCGGGGCAAAGTACGCGTGGGAGATGAGCGCCCATCGGCACATCGTGACGAGCTGAGTGCCAAGCGCGGGCATTTTTTTTCTCCTTAAGTTTCCATGTTTATAGGTACGTATACATATACTATACATATACGTTGAATGAAGGCGGCGGCGGCAAAAACCCAGCCGAAACTATCTTTATACGTAATTGCTATCACAATAAAAAAAGCAAAGCTGAACGTCGTCGGGAGACACACTACACCATGCGCGCACAGTAAAACTATGCACGCGCACACGGGGTCAAAAACGAAGAGCGAACGACATGGACACAGACATGGTTACCGCGGAAACTATTCGGTAAAGTGCCCTCCATATGCAGCGCGGCCCCACATATGTAACGCTAACTAAAAGCATGGCACTGCCAACGCTCAAAATTAGTTTCTCCTTGTATTATTTTGGTTGGGACAGGGGGGGTGGGGGCACACTTGCGCATGCGACCGTGGCGGCGAGAAAGAGGGCAACGCTGGCTGGTAAGGTGCAGGCCAGCCTGTTCGCCTCACACGGACATGACCTGCGTGCCCGCACGCATCTGCCAACGCATCTATCTGCCACCGCATCGGCGGCGGCAGATGCGTGCTCGTACCAAAATGCCGGTATACTGGGCAAAACTCCAAGATTGTTCATGGGGAAAATTCGTTATATCGAGGTTGTCTCCCGCAGTTACTTTGTTACATAGAGGTCGCAAATACATGTGCTCCTATGGAGCGACAGTGGGGAATAGAAAAACTTTGTTATATCCAGGAATTCGTTATATGCAGGTTTGTTATAAGCAGGTTTAACTGTCTTTATTAACAGTGTTATGAGTAGCTATTGCAGGGAGTTATTGTAGGATCATTTACATTGACAATTCTTATCTCTTTCCTTAGGGTGGGCGGCTGATTCTACGTCCAAGGCCCACAACATCATGATGAAGGAGTGACTCTGTCCTTAATGGGACAGACCTGAAGGCTGTGGTCATACATAGGCCTTAAATGACTCTCCTCCTATTCCCCCATGCAGTCTTGTACATTTGGTGTATCTTCAGTTTTTTTTACTCTGGCTTTCAAAGACTGCTTTCAAATGCTTTCAGAGACGTGGACACTACTGTAGAATACAGCAGCAATGTTGACCGGATGAACAATGAGAACTGTTGCGCTCATATTTTAAAGCAAAGCTTTCCTTGCTTGTGATCTTTTAGGCTGACTTGGGCTGCTCAGTCGTTTTTCTCTTGTAGTGTAGACACCTCCTAACTTATTAGAGAAGTGTCTCGTGGTAGGATTTACAGCAGCCTGATGCTCTACCCACTCGGCCATAATCACAAGCATGAAGAATGGTCAGTGCATGGACTGTAATCGTGGTTGGTTGAACTTCAACGCACAGAAAGGTGGCACCATCTAGTAATACAGATCAAGTGAAATGCTTTCTTTACCCATTCTGAATGTGACACAAAGCAGATTTTTCTGCTACTTCACGCTTTGTTGTACTTGGGATAACTTCCTGTGGCTGGGATAACTTCCTGTGGCTATGCAACCAAAGCTATGGGGGTGGACCTACTGTATGTGTATCAATGTACAAAGGTAGTATGAACAAGCTCAGTACCTTTTTCAGGTTTTGATGATGCAAGAGTTTGGCTTCAAAAGACTCGCATTGCAGCCACAGCAAAAGGTTTTCAGGCAAGCTGTAATCTTTTGATGAGATATGTAGCTCACCTGTGTTTTGATTTTGCCATCTTCTGGTAGGTAGGCTTTGTTACTGCCATGTTCCACACAAATATCACACCTGATATATGCAAATGTGTCGGGCTTTCAACTGCCGTCAGTCTCGCTGTCTCAAAATTTTTAAAACAGCACCATCTCACAGGAATTCTAGCAAATGTGTATAATTTATGTACATAGCACACATTTTCAGTGAAGCCTGTTATAAAGTATTTTGTGAAAAACATATCACAGTATGGATTAGTGTCAAAATTCAAGTCACTCATTGATTTTTGATTATCAAAATGCAACAGTGTAAATTTGAAAATATAGGCTCCTGTCAATTCAAATTATGGTGCTTTAATCATCATCATCATCAGCCTGACTACGTCCACTGCAGGACAAAGGCCTCTCCCATTTTCCGCCAGTTAACCCGGTCCTATGCTTGCTGCTGCCAATTTATACCCGCAAACTTCTTAATCTCATCTGCCCACCTAACCTTCTGTCTCCCTCTAACCCGCTTGCCTTCTCTGGGAATCCAGTTAGTTACCCTGCACAACCAGCGGTTATCCTTATCCTGTCTACGCGCTACATGCCCGGCCCATGTCCATTTCTCCTTCTTGATTTCAGCTATGATATCCTTAACCCCCGTTTGTTCCCTAATCCACTCTGCTCTCTTCTTGTCTCTTAAGGTTATACCTACCATTTTTCTTTCCATTGCTCGCTGCGTCGTCCTCAATTTAAGCTGAACCCTCTTTGTAAGTCTCGAGGTTTCTGCTCCGTAGCTAAGTACCGGCAAGATACAGCTGTTATATACCTTTGTCTTGAGAGATAGTGGCAATCTATTTGTCATAATTTGAGAGTGCTTGCCAAATATGCTCCCCCTTTTCTTATCCTTCTAGTTATTTCAATCTCGTGGTTCAGCTATGCGGTTATTACCTGCCCTAAGTAGACATAGTCTTCTACAACTTGAAGTACACTATTACCTATCTCGAAGCGCTGCTCTTTTCCGAGGTTGTTGTACATTACTTTTGTTTTCTCCAGATTCATTTTAAGACCTACCTTTCTGCTCTCCTTGTTTAACTCCGTAATCATGAGTTGCAATTCGTCCCTTGAGTTACTCAGCAATGCAATGTCATCGGCGAAGCGCAGGTTACTAAGGTACTCTCCATTATCTCTTATCTCTAACTGCTGTCATTCTAGGCTTCTGAAAACCTCCTGTAAGCAGGCGGTAAATAGCATTGGGGAGATTGTGTCCCCCATCTTGATTGTGACACCCTTCTTGATTGGTTTTCTGTTGCTTTTTTTTATGAAGCACTATGGTAGCAGTTGATCCCCTGTAGATTTCTTCCAGGATGTTTATATATACTTCATCGACGCCCTGATTCCGGAGTGTCTGCATGACAGCTGATATTTCTACTGAATCAAATGCCTTCTCGTAATCTGTGAAGGCTATGTATAGTGGTTGGTTATATTCTGAGCATTTCTCTATTACCTGATTGATAGTATGAATCTGGTCAATTCTTGTGTAGCCTGTTCGAAATCCTGCTTGTTCCTTAGGTTGATTGAATTATAATGTTTTCTTTACTCTGTTAGCAATTACCTTTGTAAATAGCTTGTATACTACAGAGAGCCAGCTGATCGGCCTGTAATTCTCCAAGCCCTTGTCATCTCCTTTCTTATGTATTAAGATGATGTTAGCGTTCTTCCAAGACTTTGGTACTGTTCCTGTCTGGAAACACCTCGTAAAAAGGGTGGCTAGTTTTTCTAACACAATCTGTCCTCCATCTTTCAGTAGATCTGATGTTACTTGATCCTCACCAGCAGCTTTGCCTCTTTTCATGCTCTCCAAAGCTTTTCTGACTTCTTCTATCATTACTGGTGGAGTGTCGTCTGTGTTAGTGCTAATTCTTATAGTATTGGGGTCGTGGTTGTCTCGGCTACTGTACAGATCTCTGTAAAACTCCTCCCCTATTTTAACCATCCTATCCATATTGGTAGTTATTTTGCCTTCTTTGTCCCTTAGTGCATACATTCGATTTTTGCCTATCCCAAGTTTCCTCTTCACTGCTTTAACGCTTTCTCCGTTTTTCAGAGCGTGTTCAATTCTCTCCATGTTATACCTTCTTACGTCGGATACCTTATGCCTATTAATCAACTTCGAAAGCTCTGCCAGTTCTATTTTGTCTGTTGTACTTGAGACTTTCATGATTTGACGCTTCTTAATGAGATTCTTCGTTTCCTGGGAAAGCTTGCCAGTGTCCTGTCTAATTATCCTGCCTCCAACTTCCACTGCACACTCCGTGATGATACTCGTCAGATTATCATTAATTGTATCTATGCTAAGGTTGGTTTCCTCACTAAGAGCCGAGTACCTGTTCTAAAGCGAGACTCTGAATTCCTGTACTTTCCCTCTTAGTGCTAGCTCGTTGATTGGCTTCTTGCGTATCAGTTTCTGTCGTTCTTTTCTCAAGTCTAGGCGAATTCGAGACCGTACCATTCTATGGTCACTGCATCGTACCTTGCCAACCACTTCCACATCCTGCACGATGACTGGGTGTGCACTCATTATAAAATCTATTTCGTTCTTATTTTCGCCATTAGGGCTCCTCCATGTCCACTTGCGGTTTCCTCGTTTTCGGTAGAAGGTACTCAAAATCCGTAAATTATTGCATTCTGCAAATTCTACTAGTAGTTCTCCTCTGGCATTTCTAGTACCGATGCCATAATCTCCTACTGCCTTGTCTTCAGCCTGCTTCTTCCCTACCTTTGCATTAAAGTCGCCCATCACTATAGTATCATCATCATCAGCCTGACTACGTCCGCTGCAGGACAAAGGCCTCTCCCATTTTCCGCCAGTTAACCCGGTCCTGAGCTTGCTGCTGCCAATTTATATCCGCAAACTTCTTAATCTAATCTGCCCACCTAATCTTCTGTCTCCCCCTAACCCGCTTTGCTTCTCTGGGAATCCAGTTAGTTACCCTTAACGACCAGCGGTTATCCTGTCTACGCGCTACATGCCCGGCCCATGTTCATTTCTTCTTCTTGATTTCAGCTATGATATCCTTAACCACTGTTTGTTCTCTAATCCACTCTGCTCTCTTCTTGTCTCTTAAGGTTATACCAACCATTTTTCTTTCCATTGCTCGCTGCGTCGTCCTCAATTTAAGCTGAACCCTCTTTGTAAGTCTCGAGGTTTCTGCTCCGTAGCCAAGTACCGGCAAGATACAGCTCTTATATACCTTTGTCATGAGAGATAGTGGCAGTCTACTTGTCATAATTTGAGAGTGCTTGCCAAATGTGCTCCCCGTTTTCTTATTCTTCTAGTTATTTCAATCTCGTGGTTCGGCTCCGCGGTTATTACCTGCCCTAAGTAGGCATAGTCTTCTGCAAATTGAAGTGCACTATTACCTATCTCGAAGCGCTACTCTTTTCCGAGGTTGTTGTACATTACTTTCGTTTTCTGCAGATTCATTTTAAGACCTACCTTTCTGCTCTCCTTGTCTAACTCCGTAATCATGATTTGCAGTTCGTCCCCTGAGTTACTGAACAATGCAATGTCATCAGCAAAGCGCAGGTTACTAAGGTACTCTCCATTAACTCTTATTCATAACTGTTGCCATTCTAGGCTTCTGAAAACCTCCCGTAAGCACGCGGTAAATAGCATTGAAGAGATTGTGTCTCCCTGCCTTACACCCTTCTTGATTGGTATTCTGTTGCTTTCTTTATGAAGCACTATGGTAGCAGTTGATCCCCTGTAGATTTCTTCCAGAATGTTTATATATACTTCATCTACGCCCTGATTCTGCAGTGTCTGCATGACGGCTAATATTTCTACTGAATCAAACGCCTTCTCGTAATCTATGAAGGCTATGTATAGTGGTTGGTTATATTCTGAGCATTTCTCTATTACATATTGACAGTATGAAAGTGGTCAATTGTTGAGTAGCCTGTTCGAAATCCTGCTTGTTTCTTTGGTTGATTGAATTCTAATGTTTTCTTTACTCTGTTAGCAATTACCTTTGTAAATAGCTTGTATACTACAGAGAGCCAGCTGATCGGCCTGTAATTCTTCTAGTCCTTGTCATCTGATTTCTTATGTATTAAGATGATGTTAGCGTTCTTCCAAGACTCTGGTACTCTTTCCATCAAGAGACACCTCGTAAACAGGGTGGCTAGTTTTTCTAACACAATCTGTCCTCCACCTTTCAGCAGATATGATGTTACCTGATCCTCACCAGCAGCTTTGCCTCTTTGCATGCTCTCCAAAGCTTTTCTGACTTGTTCTACCATTACTGGTGGGATGTCATCTGTGTTACTGCTAGTTCTTATAGTATTAAAGTCGTGGTTGTCCCAGCTACTGTACAGATCTCTGTAAAACTCCTCCACTATTTTAACTATCTTATCCATATTGGTAGTTATTTTGCCTTCTTTGTCCCTTAGTGCATACATCCGATTTTTGCCTATGCCAAGTTTCCTCTTCGCTGCTTTGACGCTTCCTCCGTTTTTCAGAGCATGTTAAATTCTCTCCATGTTATACCTTCTTACGTCGGGTACCTTATCCTATTAATCAACTTCAAAAGCTCTGCCAGTTCTATTTTGTCTGTTGTACTTGAGACTTTCATGATTTGACGCTTCTTAATGAGATTCTTCATTTCCTGGGAAAGCTTGCCAGTGTCGTGTCTAACTACCTTGCCTCCAACTTCCACTGCACACTCCGTAATGATACTTGTCAGATGATCATTAATTGTATCTATACTAAGGTTGGTTTCCTCAATAAGAGCCGAGTAGCTGTTCTGAAGCGAGACTCTGAATTCCTGTACTTTCCCTCTCAGTGCTAGCTCATTGATTGGCTTTTTGCGTATCAGTTTCTGTCGTTCCTTTCTTAAGTCTAGGCGAATTCAAGACCGTACCATTCCATGGTCACAGCATCGTACCTTGCCAACCAATTCCACATCCTGCACGATGCCTGGGTGTGCACTCATTATAAAGTCAATTTCGTTCTTATTTTCGCCATTAGGGCTCCTCCATGTCCACTTGCGATTTCCTCGTTTTCGGTAGAAGGTATTTAAAATCCATAAATTATTGCGTTCTGTGAATTCTACTAGTAGTTCTCCTCTGGCGTTTCTAGTACCGATGCCATAATCTCCTACTGCCTTGTCTCCAGCCTGCTTCTTCCCTACCTTTGCATTAAAGTCGCCCATCACTATAGTATCACCATCATCATCAACTTAACTACGTCCACTGCAGGACAAAGGCCTCTCCCATGTTCCGCCAGTTAACCCGGTCTTGAGTTTGCTGCTGCCAATATATACCCGCAAACTTCTTATTCTCATCTGCCCACCTAACCTTCTATGTCCCCCTAACCCGCTTTCCTTCTCTGGGAATCCAGTTAGTTACTCTTAACGACCAGCGGTTATCCTGTCTACGTGCTACATGCCCGGCCCATGTCCATTTTTTCTTCTTGATTTCAGCTATGATATCCTTAAGCCCTGTTTGTTCCCTAATCCACTCTGCTCTCTTCTTGTCTCTTAAGGTTATACTTACTATTTTTCTTTCCATTGCTCGCTGCGTCGTCCTCAATTTAAGCTGAACCCTCTTTGTAAGTCTCCAGGTTTCTGCTCTGTAGCTAAGTACCGGCAAGATACAGCTGTTATATACCTTTGTCTTGAGAGATAGTGGCAATCTACTTGTCATAATTTGAGAGTGCTTGCCAACTGTGCTCCACCCTATTCTTATTCTTCTAGTTATTTCAATCTCGTGGTTCGGCTCTGCGGTTATTACCTGTCCTAAGTAGACATACGACTTGAAGTGCACTATTACCTATCTCGAAGCGCTGTCTTTTCCGAGGTTGTTGTACATTACTTTCGTTTTCTGCAGATTCATTTTAAGACCTACCTTTCTGCTCTCCTTGTCTAACTCCGTAATCATGATTTGCAGTTCGTCCCCTGAGTTACTGAGCAATGCAATGTCATCAGCAAAGCGCAGGTTACTAAGGTACTCTCCATTAACTCTTATCCCTAACTGTTGCCATTCTAGGCTTCTGAAAACCTCCTGTAAGCACGCGGTAAATAGCATTGGGGAGATTGTGTCCCCCTTCTTGATTGTGACACCCTTCTTGATTGGTATTCTGTTGCTTTCTTTATGAAGCACTATGGTAGCAGTTGATCCCCTGTAGATTTCTTCCAGGAATTTTATATATACTTCATCGACGCCCTGATTCCGCAGTGTCTGCATGACGGCTGATATTTCTACTGAATCAAACGCCTTCTCGTAATCTATGAAGGCTATGTATAGTGGTTGGTTATATTCTGAGCATTTCTCTATTACCTGATTGATAGTATGAATGTGGTCAATTGTTGTGTAGCCTGTTCGAAATCCTGCTTGTTCCTTTGGTTGATTAAATTGTAATGTTTTCTTTATTCTGTTAGCAATTACTTTTGTAAATAGCTTGTATACTACAGAGAGCAAGCTAATTGGCCTGTAATTCTTCAAGTCCTTGTCATCTCATTTCTTATGTATTAATATTATGTTAGCGTTCTTCCAAGACTCTGGTACTCTTTCCATCAAGAGACACCTCGTAAACAGGGTGGCTAGTTTTTCTAACACAATCTGTCCTCCATCTTTCAGCAGATCTGATGTTACCTGATCCTCACCAGCAGCTTTGCCTTTTTGCATGCTCTCCAAAGCTTTTCTGACTTATTCTGACATTACTGGTGGGGTGTCATCTGGGTTAGTGCTAGTTCTTATAGTATTAAAGTCAGTCGTATAGTATAGTATACTGTGTTTTTATCTTACTCATTGCCGATTCCACGTCGTCATAGAAGCTTTCAACTGAAGCGTCATCATCGCTGGATGTAGGCGTGTAAGCCTGTACTACCTTCATCTTGTATCTTTTATTCAGTTTAATTACGATATCTACCACCCTTTCATAATTGCTATAGTATTCCTCTATGTTGCCAGCTATGTTTCTGTGAATTAGGAGCCCCACTCCCAGTTCTCTTCTGTCTGCCAAGCCCCGATAGCAAAGGATGTGCCCATTCTGTAGCACCGTATAGGCCTCATCTGTCCTCCTAACCTCACTGAGCCCTATTATATTGCATTTAACACCCTGTAGCTCCTCGAATGGTAGAGCTAGAGTTCCCTCACTAGATAAGGTTCTAGCGTTAAACGTTGCCAAGTTCAGGTTTCAATGGTGGCCTGTCCGGATTCAGAGATTCTTAGCACCCTCTGCTGCATTGCAGATCTGACCGCCGCCGTGGTCAGTTGCTTCGCAGCTGCTGGGGACTGAGGGCCGTGAGTTATTTGACGTATGCATGTGGGAGGTAGTGGCCAGATGCTGCACCAGGGTGGCCAGTCCTTCTCTGGTGAGGGAGAGCGTTCCCGGCGGTGGTTACCGGTGAGGCCGCACCCCAGGTCTCGTAATGCAGTTCCATCACTACGCGGATTTTTTTTTTTATCCAGTTGGGAACTGCGCGGCACCGGAATTTGAACCGCGGACCTTTTGCATGCGAGCTGGATGCTCTAACCACTACGCCATCGCGGCTTGGCTAAATACTCTCAAAAAGTTGACCTTGAGTACATCGTTGTTGTGTAGGCTCCCTTCCTTCAAAGAGCCAGAGTTGTACCTATGTTTTGCATTTGCTGCTCTTGCCTCTGTTTATCAAACATAGTCATGTGATTTCATGACCATGCAGTGCATAGAAGATGCTTCTAAGGCACAGACAAGCATAGTTCGCTATAGAAGCATCATGGCATCGCCACACTTCATTACTTATTAACCTGTGTTTAGACAACTGTGTATAAAATTAGTCTTTTTTGCTTTCTTGAGAATGAAAATCTTGCGATGAATACCAGTCTTTCTTCGTATTCTGCACTCCTTCAGGGCTGCTGGTTGGCACATGTCTCAACACATGTCGCCAGGCAACGCACAATGAAAGATCTAGCTCTAGGCAACTTTTCACATGCAGTGATATATTTCTCATTAAAAAAAACTGAATTATGATATCTTATTCGTGCAAGTTCGTAGGCAAGTTGTCCTTCATTGCCTTTATTATAGCAGGCACAAAGAAGGGTAGGGCAGGTCAACCTTGGTTGTCATGAAACGACAAGCTTGTTTCCTGTGAACGTAGGCCACGGCCCTCACGTTATATCCTTACTTGTGAAAAACACAGCATGCAGCTCCAGCTGGCAGAACTTTTTTTTACACTGTGGCATAAGGCTTTTGTGTTTGTGTATCCCTTTTGATGCCATGCGAAATGTTTTGAAAGATCATGTATCACAGAATGTTATTGCTCGTGTCTATTGTTCCTCAATACAACTTACCATTGCTGTTTGTACACTGTTGCAGCTTTGGTAATTCGGAGTGATTTATGGGACGTGTAACATGATTCTGAAAAACAAAACAGCACACCATGCGTAGTAGGTGCAATGTAGTATTGCCTTGTAGTTTCAGCAGAGCTTTGGTTGCATAGATACACACTGCGAGATCTGCCATCAATTTCTGTATGATGGCAGATCTCAATCTTGCTTTCTTACAATTGTCTTTATATAATGATACTTGTTTTGTTGGTTTATGTTGGTTCGGATGTTTAGTGGCTTTTATCTATATTTTATTTCTGAAATGCTGTCAAATTTGTCCCAAGCTCTCGTGCATACGAGATCTATTTGTGGAAATCTTTTATTCAACATTTTTCTCACCGGTGCAGAGCACTACCAAGAAAGCTACTACCTTCACTGCATGTATGCAGATTGGTCAGAAAAGTGGACTCAGTTGTACAAGTTTTGGCTTTTCTCAAGCACCTTTGCAAATTTGCATTGTAAAGATATTTCAACTCATAAGAAAGACTGCCACAAGTCATTCTGACTAGTAGAAATATCTTTCTTTTTTGACAGTTTACGTCGATGGGTTTCTGACGCACATTTGTTTACTCTGCTCAGCTCCTGTATTCTTTTTCCTTGTTTTTATTTTTTCAGTACATTGCAAATTTTATTTGTATATATTGTGCGAAAATGGAATCCTTGTAGTTAATTCACATTTACTTAAATACCTACAATTCACAATTTTTGTCTGCTTTCTACATATTGATACATATATGAAACTGTCGCCCGGGCGCAAGCACTGGAATGACATCCAAAAGGAGGAAGACGACAACGTGTTTGCTGTGGGTTAGACCCTTGAGCTTCCGCACTGGCCTGCAGTACTGTGTGCTCTGTACGCGTTAGCAAGACCAGCTGTGTGCGAAAAAATCGTCCCCGTAAAATCTTTTGGTGAAAGGTGCAGGATCTTCACACAACTCGGCTCTGGAACTCCGCAGTAGATGCCACCTTTGTCCAACCGCGATGCCTGAAACTGGCACTCAGGCCTTGCAGTCCTGCGCCGGCTCAGTCACCTGTGATTCCCGCCCCTCCATCTTCTCGACCCCGGCATGTTTTCAAGCACGGACATCGAAGAATGGCTCACATTATCGAGCGCGTCAGCAAGCACTGCAGGTGGGACGAGACAGTTATGCTAGCAAATATTCTTTTCTACCTACGGGGTACAGCACGCACCTGGTATGAGATACATGAAGAATTAACCAGCTGGAACATGTGCAAGAAGAAGCTTCACGACTTGTTCAGTCGGTCAGTTGCACGTCAGGTGGCAGCCAGACAGGAACTCGCCTTGCCTGTTATATCATTGTGGAAGTCGTACGTCGTGTACATCCACGGCGTACTGGCACTGTGCCGGAAGACTGACAAAGACATTACGGAGGCGGGCAAGACCAGCAACATGTTAAAAGGCATCGCTGACACTTTCAACATACTAATGTGCAAGAACTGCAACACTGTCGACTCTATCATATCCAAATGCCGACGATTTGAACAGGCTAAAAGCAGGCGAATAACCCACCACTTCACGAGACTTCCGAACACCGCTGCGACTTCGTCCTGCGAGGATTCTGCAATGCCCCGTTCACTTGTGCCTCCTGTCAATATTGCAAAGATTATTTGCCAGGAGCTGAAGGCCATGGCACCCGCTTCTTATCAGCCCCTTGCACCAGACAACTGGATAACACACTCGCTTATTCAAGCCATCGTACATCAAGAGTTTGCCAACCTAGGCGTCCAGGCTACCCAGCCCGACAGACGCATGCCTCAGCCCATGAGCACTCCCATCCACAACGCTCACCACCACGCTGCGCAGCTTCGGCTCCTCAGTTTCCACCACGCTACCGAAATCCATCTGAGTAAAGCATGCAAGATGATTGACCCATCTGCTTCTCTTGCTCTCATGTTGGGCACATCTCCCACCATTGCCACAACAGCTGGTATTCCTGGCCAAGCTTTCCTAATGACCACCGTCAGGATCGTGGACACTATTTCTAACCCGCTTTTCCGGATGACCATCTTCAGGACCCTTCACCTCGCCATTCATCTTCACGCTCCGAACCGTCCTACGCTGACGCTGTCGCCCAGAGAAACTGGTCTAGCCATTCGCCGTCACCTCGGGGTCGCCCGTCACACTCCCCTCAACGCCACTGCTCTCTGTCACTGGCTCATTCTGGCGACCCCTTACCTTCCAAAGTTGAAGCGCTCCGGGGTGTTCCATTTTCTTACTAAGATATCTTACGTCGACGACCGTCCCCTGGGCCGCACAAGGGCCGTAGCCCACCGCATCGACAATGGCGGTGCCAGTCCACTTCACAAACGCCCTTACCGCATGTCTCATGCTGAGCGCTAAGTTCTTCAGAGGGAGGTCAACAAAATGCTCAGCAAAGACATCATCGAGCCTTCTTTGAGTCCTTGGGCATCCCCTGTGGTCTTGGTTAAAAAGAAGGCCAACAGCCAGCGCTTTAGCGTCGACTATCGCCACCTGAATCGGATCACCAAGAAGGACGCTTATCCTCTGCCCCGAATCGATGATGTGCTCGACTGCCTCCACGGTACCAGGTATTTCTCGTCCTTTGACCTTCGACCCGGATACTGGCAAATTTCGGTCGACGAGCGCGACCGGGAGAAGGCAGCATACATTACTGCCGACGGCCTTTATCAATTTAAGGTCATGACTTTCGGGTTGTGCAATGCTCCGGCTACTTTTGAACGTTTGATGGACTCTCTTCTCCGTGGTTTTAAATGGTTGACCTGCCTTTGCTATCTAAACAATGTAATCGTTTTCTCACCCTCCTTTGAAAGCCACCTGCCTCATCTCTCAGCAATTCTTGACGTTTTTTGTTACACTAGTCCAACTCAATTCGTCGAAATGCGCATTTCGACTACGGCAGATTAAACTACTTGGCCACCTTGTTGACGCCACTGGTATTCGACCTGACCTTAACAAAGCCCATGCAGTTCGCGAATTCCTGGTTGCGCGTTCCACACAAGAAGTTCACAGTTTTATTGGGCTCTGCGCTTATTTCTGCTGCTTTGTCGTTCACTTCGCTGGTATTGTTAGGCCCCTCACGAATATCCTTAAAAAGAATGTGGCCTTTTCTTGGGGTGAGAACCAAAAATATTCCTTCGCAACGCTGATTACCGCCCTCACATCACCACCTGTGTTGGCTCAATTTGATCCAGCCGCTCGAACAGATCTTTGTACCGATGCAAGCGTCCATGGCATTGGTGCTATACTATCTCAGATACAGAATGGCACCAACCGTGTGATAGCCAATGCTAGTCGCCTTTTGTTGCTAGCGGAAAAAAATTATTCTATCACTGAGCGGGAATGCTTAGCCCTTCTCTGCGCATTGCAAAAATCTGTCCGTACTTATACAGATGTCCGTTCGCAGTCATCATGGATCATCATGCGCTTTGCGGGCTGTCAACACTTCAGACCCTACAGGAAGACTCGGCCGATGGGCACTACGATTACAGGAGTACACGCTCTTGGTTGTGTACAAATCTGGAAAGCTCCACAGCGACATTGACTGCTAATTCCGACACCCCATTGATCCACCTAACTCTACCGATTTGGAATCCGATGCTTGCGTTTTAGCCATCACTGACGTTTTGCATGTGGCGGACGAACAACACCAAGATTCATCACTGCTCTCCATCATTGACCGCCTTCAATCACCCCATACTGACCCTTCACTTTGCAGATTCCTGCTTCAAGACGTTTTGTACCGCCGCAACATACACCCCGACGGCGCAGAACTTTTACTCTCGTGCCATATCATCTGCACAAGGATGTTCTGCAACAATTTCACGACGCTCAGACTTGTGGACATTTAGGTGTCTCCAGAACCTACCACTGTATTCGACGACAGGTATTTTGGAAGGGTCCTTATCGCTCCGTTCACCGTTATGTTGCATCTTGTGAACTCTGCCAGGGCCGAAAGAAGCCTACGACTCTCCCTGCCGGTCTCCTTTAGCCTATTGAAGTTCTAGTCGAGCAGTTTTATCGAGTGGGTTTGGACTTGCTAGGTCCCTTTTCTACTTCAACAACTGGAAACAAATGGATTGCAGTGGCCACAGATTATGCCACTCGGTATCCAATCACTCGAGCGCTACCAACCAGCTGCATGATTGACGTTGCCGACTTCCAGCTGTACGACATCATTCTCAAGCATAGCGCTCCATCTCACGTGGTCACAGATCGTGGCCGCTACTTTCTATCGCGTGTGGTTGATGATCTACTTCGATCTTGTGCTACCCATCACAACTTCACCACATCTTACCACCTTCAGACTAACGACCTTACGGAGCGCCTGAATCGCACATTGACAGACATGCTTTCCATATACGTATCTAGCGACTACACTGATTGGGACATAGCTCAACCGTTCGTCGCCTTTGCCTACAACTCATCGCGTTATGAAACAGCTGGCTACTCACCATTTTATCTACTCTTCAGACATCATCTCTTACTGCCCTTCAACACCCTGCTTTCATCTGACCAACCATCCTCCGCTTTGTACACTCAGGATGCCATCACCCATGCCCTCATGACACGCGCGGTATCCCATGCTTGGTTATCGTCGTTGCAGACAGTACAAAAGTCTCTTTACGACCGTCAAAATAGGGATGCCGTCTTTTCTGCATGCTCTCTTGTTCTCCTGTGGCTTCCATCTCAACGAGTTCGCCTCTGCGATAAACTACTATAGCGATACGTCGGGCCCTAACATGTCCTTTGTCAGGTCACACCTGTGACCTATCAGATTTCTGTGACCACAAACTTATCAGCTGCTACACCCAGAACGGAAGGTAGTCTACGTTTCTCATCTTAAGCCCTGCAACGCTGGCTTACTCATTTAACAGGCACCGAGACAGTGCCTCACTGGCCGGGGTGATGATGCGTGTATGGAACTTTCACTCCGGCACAAGCACTGCAATGACATCCAAAAGGAGGAAGACGACAACGTGTTTGTTGTGGGTTGGACTCTCGAGCTTCCCCGTTGGCCTGCAGTACTGTGCGGTCTGTACGCATTAGCAAGAGCAAGACCCGCCGTCTGCGAATAAATTGTTTCCTTAACAATGTTTTTATTTGTGAGAATTTGCAAGAGATACATCAGTGCTTTGATGTCTGGCTGATTAGGTGTCAGGTGGTTTGAGGAATATGAATAGATTTTTGCAACGTATTGGAATGGATTTAAAAGAACCTCCTTTAACAGGGGTGTATATAGGGTGTTTTAATTGGTGCTGTGAAATGAAGTTTGTGAAACATGTACAGACTGTTCAGTAGCATGTGAAGTAGTGAAGTGAGTGTCACATTGGCATTTCAAAGATGTTTCTTGACGTTTTAGCAATTGGAAGTGTTATAGGTGGCTCATAGTGAATGATGGCGTATGCATTCTGTGTTTGTTGTAAAAGTGTGCCGTATGCTGACTGATGGTTTATGCATTCTATGTTTGTTGTAAAAGTAAAACTATGTTTAATTGTGCTATTATTATTATCAGTTTGACATTAAGGGTCTCATAAATACAGTTGCTGCATTTAACTCCCTTTGCCAAACAATAGACTAATAAGTGCTCACAGGCTCGACTAGCATGTCAAGGGCACAAAATAATTAAGTACATAATTTCAAGCCTTGGTAAGTCATTCTGCTGTATAGGGGCAGTTCCTCAGCCACTTTCCTTGCCCATAAAATCTTACTACGAGCACTTCTAGCTTTTTTTACTATTGCCCTATAATAAGCACATAGTCAGTGTTCTTCCTTTGCACTTTACTGTTCAGTAACCTTCATGCTAGTTCTCTCAGTTTTGTTGCTTGATTCATTTCACCAGTGTCCAGCCAAATTAAATTTATGTTTATTCGTTGCTTATAGAAACATTATCATCGAAGTATGCTAATAATAAAATGCTTTGTCTGAAAATCGCCTTAAGTACTTGGAAAGCATATTTTGCACAAAGCAGAGTGATTTTTTTTGTGAGACATATCTGTGCTGTTTATTTTGTGATTATTGGAAGTGTAATTCTCAGTACAACAGTATTATAACGTTTCTTGTGCGAGACCTTATGCCAGAGTAGATGCCGGACTTTGTACCAGAGTTTCTTATACACCACTATGTATTGAAATATAGATGACCAGGTTTATGTGACTGACCAGTTACAATAATAAGCTTAAAGCATCTTTTCAAGCTTTAGCCTCAAAAGTAGAAGTCTTTTTGCTTTTTTCTTGTTAAATATTGTTTATTTATGTGTCTGAAAGCAATAGCAAAATATGCAAAGTTTTTGTTTCGCAGAACTTCAGCTGATCTGTAAATAAATGGTTTAAAGAAAGAAAGGGCCAACTGTTTCTTTTATCAATGTATGTCTCCAATAAAAAAGCTTTACTGTTGTAAAATTACTTACCTTGGTACATTAGCAGTTCTGAAGTGTAGCTTGAAAGTACTTTGGGAACACTACATGCTACAAAAGCAGCGCATGCATGATTCAATCTGTAGAATCAATACTTATGAAATATTTGAGTTGCTGGAGTACAGGTTGAACTTTGTCATGGTCTAATTGTTTGCAGTACATCTTAACATGAAAAAACTATGGGCCATCTCCCCGAAGGGAACCCTGATGGGATGCGAAGCAGCAGCAGTGCGCACGGCGTCAACCTGGTTGAAACGAGCGTCTACGCGGGTGCTGGTAGAACGGTTTAAAGTGAAACTCGGTGTAGCGTTTACTCAAGTAAACGTTTGTTTGAAACGCAAAGACATAAAGGGCGGGGCGGGTTCAAAACGCTTGCACTCCTTAGCTCGCATCTCGTCGGTGTTACCCGCGCGCCGTCTGTATTCTCGAACGCGATCGATGTTCGCTACTTGCACCTCGTCAAGTCGCTGGTTTTCGACTGCCGACACTTGCGTTCGGATTCCCTGGCTCGCGCTTCGTCGGTGTTGACGTCGCCATTCGTGAACGCGATCAGCTTCACTAACCCTCGAGACGCCAGCGAAAGCCGGGAAAGGTACACGCACACTAGCGGGAAGCATGCTGTGACGTCATCCCGCCTGTCGGCGCGATCGCGAGGCAAGCAGTGGCGCACTGTCCACATTGTTGGCATCGTGAGATTGTCGAGGCGCGTGCATCACGTGCACCCGCGAGCTGGCAGCTTCTTCTCGCCGACAGGTGGAGAGAGGTGGTGCGGGTGAAATGATGCGCACATGAGGAGTGGGCTCGAGCGTTGCAAGCCGTGGAGAGGGAAAGTAAGAGAGAGCTGACAGGTGGTGAGCGCATGGCAGGTGAGGGAGAGAGCCGGCACTGCGCACTGCTAGGAGGGCATGAGCTACTTGGCACCACTCCAACATCTGCGGTGATGGGAGCGGTGCGGACGGAGGCCAGCGTTACACAGGCTAGTCAAAGTACTTCACATCTAATAGTATTGAAGAGCTTATTTCGCAGAAGTTCCCGCGTCATCGTCAGCTATGTTGGTGGCGAGTAAAAAAAGAAAAGCAAATAAATTCTAAAAACCTTTGGTTTGAGTGGAAACTGAAACTATGACTTTTACGTGGCAAGCCAGTGTACTACCACAGCAGCCACAGCAGTGCTTAGAGCCATATATCAATGCATAGCGTGAGGAGTCTCCTCAGCACATGTAATATTGCGTGGCCAAAGCTCAGAAACACACCAGGTGTCGCGGGTTCAAATCCCAGCTGCGGCGGCTGCATTTCCGATGGAGGCGGAAATGTTGTAGGCCCATGTGCTCAGATTTAGGTGCACGTTAAAGAACCCCAGGTGGTCGAAATTTCCAGAGCCCTCCACTACGGCGTCTCTCATAATCATATGGTGGTTTTGGGACGTTGAACCCCACATATCAATCAATCAATCAATCAACACACCAGGTGCCGAAGCACGAATGTCATGAGTGACTGGTGTTAAGACCCGCGCATTAAGAAGCACCCTGGCATAATTTTTTTAGAAAAATTGGGGCAGCTACTCAGCAGTGGTGTAAAGCGGGGAGCTGGCGGCATTGCCCTTATTTTACTCCTTGCGTCCCTTGCCCACCTTTCGTCATACTATCATATACAAAACTGTTATACCTTACCCTCTTACCTTCCCTTTCTCTCCTCCTCACTTCCCTTTCCGACCACTTACTATTCTGTACAAGACTGTGCTATAATTTATGCTCTTGCCCTCGTCACCCTCAGTTCTCTTTCTCACCCCTTGCGTCAAATTGCAGCATACTGAAGAAAGAGTTTCACATCTCCACTGTCAGTACCCTGCCCTTGTTGATCCTCAGAAGTGGTTCACAACTGAGTGCTGCCACCACGGCCTGCCCTGTGTGTCCCACGGACTTCCTGTTCCCCAATGGCGATGAGGACCACCCCTATGCCACTCTTGCAGCCCTGATCTCCTTCGTTCAAGACGTGAACCTGATCAAGTGGCTTTTCTAGGCCGCTCGACATGGTAAACCTGGCACTTTTTTCCTGCCTCCGCTCCAATTCCAATCATTACCTTTTCCTTATCTACTCGGCTGCTGACCCGCTGGTCGCGGGTTCGGATCCCGGCTGCGGCGGCTGCATTTCCGATGGAGGCGGAAATGTTGTAGGCCAGTGTGCTCAGATTTGGGTGCACGTTAAAGAACCCCAGGTGGTTGAAATTTCCGGAGCCCTCCACTATGGCGTCTATCATAATGCTATGATGGTTTTGGGACATTAAACCTCGCATATCAATCATATCTTTTCCTTATCCTGTTCGCTCTTCCTACCTCCCTCCCTCACCACACTCCACGAGTGTTTTGGCTGAGGTTCCCTACAGAGAGACAGTTATCAAGCATTCCTACCCCATTTTTCCTCCATTTTCTACTTCTTCCCCCTATAAGAATCCCTAGCCCTTGCTATGCTACAATATAAATGGTTATGATTGCTTTCTCTCTTTTATTTCTTTTTGTGTATGTTTCTTTGTATCTCTTTCCATCTTTCGTTCTTTTTTCTCATTATTCTTATTTCTTTTGCTCTCTATCTGCGCTTGTTTTTTTACTGTCTATATATTCTCTCTTCTCCTTTTTTCCTATTGTCTATTTTTTTTCTTCTTTTTGCCTTTCCCTTTTCTTTCTATTTTTCTCTCTCTCTTTTTCCCTCTCTCAGTAATCACTCTTTCGTCTTAGAGGTGGACAAATCAGTGCACACGTTCTAAGAGCGAAGCCGAAGAGGGCGAAAAGGTTGCGTGGAGGTTAACGATTATGATAGTCTTTGGATTCAGGAGACCCATATGCCAGGCTGAAACAGCTCCACTGATGATTTTAGACGATACCTATGAACAATTGTTTGTAAATGTACTAAATCAATACGTTAATTCAAAAAACTTGATAGCCTATTGGAACAAAAATATATGTTAATGGTAATTTATGTGTGTTTACCTATTCTAATTAAGGTTTAATCAAATACTTTAAGTCACTGGCGTTGTGTTTTAGCATAAATAGATTTAAATCTGAAGCTATAGAAGTATAATGCAAGTTTCTTTTTCGTTACATTCATTTCAATGAGCGAAAAAAATAATACTTTTCACATGTGCTTGCAGGAAATGACTCGTCGAACTTAGTAGTATATTCAGCAAAATAATCATATGCAACAGTACACTGCAAAGCAAAATGAAGTTAAATGAAGACAAATTTATGATGCAGTAGGTTCAGTTAATCATCCAAAGCCTAATATATCTGGCTCTTTCTTAGTCCCTAGTTGATACAAAATGCAAAACAAGTGAAATTAAAGGGTTAAAAATCATCATCGGCAATAGTATTGAGACGTCCCCCGCTACGCCGCCGATTACCAAAGAGAGGGAAGACCACTCAACCCCTTGTCTATCCGGTTCCCTATTGGCTATGTGTCTCAATCACTTGCCACATACAGGGATTCGTGCTGGGGCCGGGAAGTAAGAGACGCTACGACCTGTTCCTGTTTACTGATTCATTTAATTTATTACTAACTGCAAACATCGTATACCCGCGTACGTCAACCACTACACAAAATTATAACACATGATTTAGACACTCGCGACGTTCGACACAGGGCAGGCACATAAAGAAAGTAACTGCAACAATACAAGGGTATGCATATATAAAGAAAACACACGGCGACAAAAATGATGAAGTTATTAATGAATAAAACCACGCAATGTCTTAACGCGCCGCTTCCCTTCCTGCAAAGCTCGTCTAAATAGGGTGCATAAAGTTCGTCTCACGAATGGTCCGTGTTGTCAGTCTTCATCGTCTTCGTCGTCTTCGTCGTCTCTCTCGGCGATTTCCATCTTAATCTTCTTTCATAACGTCCCGCAATCACTCGTTTCCCATCTCTAACTTTCATTCCTCGTCATACCATCCCTGCCTCAGTCATCATCTCATTGACTCTCATCACTATCTCTTCACACCGTTATCTTCCTTTTCCACTCCGTCTCTCTACCATCTCGATCTCATCACCTCGTCTCCTCGATCACCGTTCCGTAGTCTCTTTTCGTAGGACATGACTCAGCCCCTCCGTGCCACCTAACCGATTGCCACTGTTGACACAACATATTTCTCTGTCAGTCGGTGTGTGTCATCTTCGACGGCCGCCCCCGTGGCTCACACCAGTGGGAAACCCTCTCCCAAGCAAAGCCGAGCAAGTAACAATGTACAAACTCAAGCCTAAGGGAGAGAGAGATGGGCGAGCTGTCCGAAGACACGTGAATTACGGGCGAACAATGGTCTCAATGCTCCGACAAAGAGCGTCGTCTGTAATGGCCATCGTCCGGAGTTTCCAGTGTTGTGCCGAAATGTTTTCGGCCGAACCAATTACCCCGGTTTCTGGTACGCGATGACCCGTTGTTCAGACCAAGTCTCAACGTCTCCATGATGCAGCTTGGTGTCTCCCGCGAAATTCTCCACAGCCGCCGCTTCTTCGTCATTCAACGCCGCGGGTGGCCATCCGCACAGAACGCAGTAATGAGCCCTGGAGCCACGGAGGCTGGCGGAAACTCAGGCCGGGCCCGGCACAGGCGCTGCAGCAGGGTCGCATTCACAGAACCAACGAAAGGTGCTCTGCTGCTCCCCCATGCACAAATCTGAAGGGTGCGCGCGGGGTATTACCACCGTACACTGTCACACTGACTGTAGACAAGGCGCCGCCTGGTCCTCGTGTTTGCGTGGGGGGGGGGGGGGGGCGAGAACAGTCGACAGAATCCTTCCAGGTACTCCACTCCGGAATGCACATTTAATACCCCGAAGGTTTTCTTCTCCTTTTTTTTTTAATGCGTGGGTTTAAGAAATGAACGTAAACATCTTGAAAGTACTGGGGTTCAGTCCGTGTTTGCGGGGACGTCACAGTATCCTCAAAGTGTGCAGCACTTAAGGTGGGCATGTTGCCTTGTGGATGCTTCGTGAGTAGTTCCCCAATTCTCAAGAAATCATTACATAGTGGGCGCATCACAACTGTACTTGCAGTAGGCATTCTAGGATGGTTTGAAACAGCAGGTACTATATAAATGATATAAACTGTACTGGTCCCAACACTGCACCAGTGTTTAGATCCCCCATAATATACAAAACATTGGGATGCTCTCCTCTCCAAATATGTTGAGTCCCATGCACAATGAAGAAAGGAAAGTGGGTTATATGCTTTCACATGAGATTCAAAAACTGCAATTATGTGATATACATTGATGCTGCCAAGCATAAAGATAAAGAAGGCAAGGATATTGCGGCAGACGACTTAAAAGGCCAGCATATGGCCACTGCTGCCATCAAAACTAGCAGTGCAGGAGTGGCTAAGGAGGAAGCCATCACGCTGGCATTGCCTTCTACTTATGCCTGCCCTATAGTTAGCAATTCCAGTGAGGCTATCTGCAGCTACTGTATGTGATGTATATTGCCTGGAGTGAAAAAAAATTCTAAATAGTGTAGGTAACCTAAAGATAGTTACCTATACATTATGGGCATGGGAACAATCCTCTCCCCAGCAACAAGGCAGCTCATGTCACAACTTAGGGACAGAAACAGTTGAGGAGTGACCGCATGATTAGCTATGAGGAAGTCGCAAACCATAACGGGTTGGAGAAGACTGGGTATCCCCTGGCTTACTTGTCATTATCCAAGCAGCAATCGGTGGCCTGTTCTCTTCAACAGACAAACGTACCTAAACCCAAAGGCGCTAAGTCTGACCTCCAAGTCATAATTTCGAGCCATCCAGCTCACGGAGAATACTGCTAGCACACCAGAGTTACTGGCCACTCTTTAGGCAGCAATGGACCAGTAAGCTTTTTGTTGAGCCAAAGAAAACGGGTATCATAAAAATTGGTTGTTGGTCCCTTTTAATTTGAGGGAATATTTGTGTGTGAACTATTGAGCAAGTCGTTGTAGCATGAGAAACCAATTTATGCATAGCTAGTGTGGAACAGTGTCTGTAGTGCAACAATTTACCAAGCACACAACATCAAAATTTCTGAGCATTGCCTCCTATAATCAGGCAATGCTATATCCTACATGTGGAAATGTCTTTATCACATCACAGAATGGTATTTTGTGTTGGCCACAAGAACCTGATGCTCTTAGATATTTCTTTTTTCTTTTAAACCATAACATCTCAACCCATCTGCTTCTCCTGCCATGCGGTGGCATCCGAAACAAGGTGTGCCAGCTTTTTTTTCTTTTCTTCGTCTTTTCTTTTCACACCCATTCCATGTCACAAGTGGATACAGAAAGGAGCCACTTTCTCGTGTGCATCTCAGGCGTAGTTTTCAAATTGAAAGAAAATGTAGGCGCATTGTACGATAGGGAACACGGTCAAGATCCTCAGACATCTGTGTACCGCTACAGTAAATAGTGTATATAAATAGCTCACCATTATTATGTCAGCAGATGCATGGCATGTGATAGATTTGTCTAACGCAACACGCTGCAGAGCAACAGGTCGCTGGTTTGAATCCCAGTCGGGTGCTTCGGAATTTTTTATTCTGAATAATTTTTAATATATACATATATATACAGAACATGGTAGTAACAGCAAAATATTCCTCCAAGAGCGTCGATATAATTGCTTATCAGAATGAAATTTCGTGAGGGCAGCTACCGCCCATGCTCGCCTTCGTCCCCACACCTCCCTGGGCCTTCTATAGAGGTTCTAATGTGTGCTTCACATAAGTACATTCAGCTGTCCGGAGTGCACCTCCCGTATTTTCATTGATTATACAGGGGAAAACTGGCATCAAACTTTCCTACTGGGGCAGATTACTTTGCCCTACAATTTGATGAACAGACATGACAGAAGTAGCATGAAATGGCTTCTCTCCTCATACTCTATGTTATTTCTATAAGGTGTTGTTGCCTATTTCTTTAATGCAAGAAAAAGACACTCAATTCTAAAACCTTCTTGAAAACATGTAGCAGCTTGGAAAAAGACTAATAATATGAAACTAATAAAACAGTGTCACTGTAGAAATAAAGCAAAAAACTTTCTGCCGCTGCCAAAGGAGCCATTTTGCTTATCTGTGAGATGCCATCACATGCTCAGCATTTCTGTGTCACAAGCACAGCCTGTAATGCACAAACAGCCAGCAGCAGCATGAACAATGAAGATAGCAGAAAACACGAGCGTCAAAATGGGGAAGGGGGGGGGAATGGCAGAGAAATATTCCTAGTGAATCATGATGTGTAGAGGTACCAGGAAATAATATATACGGCAGAAAGGATAGTATCAATGCCATCGTTTCACAGTTTCCATCTCGGCTACTACAGAACCCATTGCAGTTGAGTGTTCCCTAGATGGTGCTTCTCAAATTATAGCCTATAGTCAAAATTCTTTATAGAGACTCAAACATGACCCTTTAGGGGGCTATTCCTAGCATCGGAATGATATTGAATGTAGTGCATTACATGCTCCAGCCTTGTTGCAGTGCTCACATATAGCTAACACATCACTGCCAGGCCTGACATACAAGAAAGAATGGGTTTATCAAAATATTGCAGCAGATGAACCAAGCAGTAGACGTGTAAAAACCACAGAACAGGCCTTTAGTTATGTGTTATAACCAGCTACAGTGTATCTAAAAATAGTACACAAGCAGTTTTCTGCTGCACATGCCTGGATTTCTTGGTGTAAAACATGTCAC